>NC_053163.1:88525543-89230543 GCF_016835505.1 Polypterus senegalus | reverse complement strand
GGAGATTTCTGAGGACCTCAGAAAAAGAGTTGTTGATGTTCATCAGGCTGGAAAAGGTTACAAAACCATCTCTAAAGAGTTTGGACTCCATCAATCCACAGTCAGATAGATTGTGTACAAATGGAGGAAATTCAAGACCATTGTTACCCTCCCCAGGAGTGGTCGACCAACAAAGATCACTCCAAGAGCAAGGCATGCAATAGTCGGTGAGGTTACAAAGGACCCCAGGATAACTTCTAAGCAACTAAAGGTCTCTCTTACATTGGCTAATGTTCATGTTAATGCGTCCACCATCAGGAGAACAATGAATAACAATGGTGTGTAAGGCAGGGGTGCAAGGAGAAAGCCACTGCTCTCCAAAAAAAACATTGCTGCTCGTCTGCAGTTTGCTATAGATCATGTGGACAAACCAGAAGGCTATTGGAAGAACGTTTTGTGAATGGATGAGACCAAAATAGAACTTTCTGGTTTAACTGAAAAGCGTTATGTTTGGAGAAAGGAAAACATTGCATTCCAGCATAAGAACCTTACCCCATCTGTGAAACATGTTGGTGGTAGTATCATGGTTTGGGCCTGTTTTGCTGCATCTGGGCCAGGACGGCTTGCCTTCATTGATGGAACAATGAATTCTGAATTATATCAGAAAATTCTAAAGGAAAATATCAGGACATCTGTCCATGAACTGAATCTCAAGAGAAGGTGGGTCATGCATCAAGACAACAACCCTAAGCACACAAGTCATTCTACCAAAGAATGGTTAAAGAAGAATAAAGTTAATGTTTTGGAATGGCCAAGTCAAAATTCTGACCTTAATCCAATTAAAATGTTTTGGAAGGACCTGAAGCGAGCAGTTAATGTGAGGAAACCCATCAACATCCCAGTGTTGAAGTTGTTCTGTAAGAAGGAATCAGCTAAAATTCCTCCAAGCCAGTGTGCAGGAATGATCAAAAGTTACTGGAAATGTTTAGTTGCAGTTATTGCTGCAAAGGGGGTCACACCAGATACTGAAAGCAAAGGTTCACATACTTTTGCCACTCACAAATATGTAATATTCGATCATTTTTCTTAATAAATAAATGACCAAGTATAATATTTTTGTCTCATTTGCTTAACTGGTTTCCCTTTATCTACTTTTAGGTCTTGAGTGAAAATCTGATGATGTTTTAGGTCATATTTATGCAGATATATAGAAAATTCTAAAGGGTTCACAAACTTTCAAGCACAACAGTAGGTTTCTAATGCTCTCTCTAACCACCTATCCTGACAAAAATTAAGGAGATACTTAAAGTCACTATTTCCGCATGCCTTGGCATAATCTACTGTCCTTGCAGTTGTGTCTTTGACTGTGTGAACGGTACCCGGGCACAGACAGGCGGACATGTTGTTATCAAAACCACCACACGTTTATTTACAGAATATTTACAATAATGATAAGGTCACCAAGACCCCAATCAATGGTCACAAAGACCCAGTCACGTGCACAAATACCCCAAACACTCAAACACAAAGTCCTGGCCACAATGCCTTTCTTCGGGCCGCCTCCACTCTCCACTGCTTCGTCCTCCTTCCACCCGACTCCAGCCCTGAATGACGGGAGACGGCCCCTTTTATGGAGGACCCGGATGAGCCCCAGGTGTTCCCGGCAATCTTCCACGCCCCAGCGTGCGGAAGTGTCGGCTGTCCTCCCGGCTGCTCCCCGGGCACCGTCCAAAGTCTTCCCCCCAGCACTTCCTGGTGTGGCAGGAGTGCTGGGGAAACAAATCCCCAAGGCATTGGGGCGCCTCCTGGCGGTGGCCACGGGCCCCTACAGGGAAGAGCTTCCAAGCCCTTGACCCGTGGCTCCCAAAGCAACCCGGAAGGCGAACCCCACGTGGTCCAGGCCGGGCTCTGACCCTCTTCCGGTCCCTCCTGGCGTCCCGGCCGGGTCATAGCCCCTGGCATCCCTGACAACTGGTACAAGGCAGATAGCAGATCTGTTATCTTCCAGTCAATGGCAAGAAACCCCATCCTGAATGCACACATTTGTCAAAAGTAAATATTTTTTATTGATTTGATATGTTAAACAATTGCTTTGTGTTCTTTTTAAAAAAATGTTAGTTTTTGGAAAAATATTCAGCCCTGGGAGATAAGAAACAAAAAAAAATTATCCCTAAAAGAGTTAATAAAAGTAGAGTCCACAGCTTCCAATGCTCAACAGCATGCAATCACAATCTGATTTCAGTAGTCTTCTGTAAAGTCTCAACACATTTCCAACTTATATTAGGGCCATGAATCGATACTTATCACAGATGACTCATGTTAAGTTTCTCCACACACTCAAGAAAATGTTGTAGAATTGAGTCTGGACCATGAACTGAGGACCAAAATATTATGTGCTAATCCTATTTCCTTCCCACATGAACATCTATTTGGTTTATGCAGTGATTTGTGATTTAGGCTCTCATTAGAAAGAAGCACAACCACATAGCTATTCTGCACAGAGTTAAAATATTGTCATAACAAGATTAGCAGATATATCTGTGTTCCCCACATGTAAATGACTTCGCTATCTCACTAACAGGAAACATTTCCAGAAAAAGGTAACCCATGTCTTAGCATGATTTGTATAATGTTTGCCCATCACATTTAACACCCATAGTATTTCAAACATTCACTTTTAGTCACATATGAAGACAAAACTGACAATATCATTGAAGTATTACTGGCCTGACTAGAGCTCTCACTAGTGATACTGAAAGCTAATCCACTGTGACTTGACCATCTCGCTGTTGTGGTGATCAGGTGCAACAATGACCATGCAAAAGGTCTAAAAATTTTCTTAACAGAATTGCTGGCTTCCTTACTTTTCCTCAGTTCGCAATATCTACTTTTTTCATATGGCTTTTCAAAGCAGATGCACCCATTCTCCCAATGTCAAATTTCTTCATACAGTAACTGCACCCATTCAAATGCTTAAAATTAATTTGTTTTACTGAAGGCAATCTATGTACTCAGCATTTTCCGACCATTTAAAGTTAAATGCATACTTTCCTGCCACTTTGACTTCTTGATAAAGTGGCACTTGAGAGTGACATGTCTAATATATAAAGCAAGTCTAATTTATCTTGCTTACTATTTACCACTTCACGTTAACTTCATTTTAATACTTCAATGGGCTGGTCAACACTACAAAATGCATGGAAAAAGTAACACATTAAAAAAAAAAATTTAGTTGGCGTATTCAAAATTAAGATATCTTATTTCTCAGCACAGACAAGAATATCTCACTCTGCTTTCATCTTGCCTGAAGAAGGGGCCTGAGTTGCCTCGAAAGCTTGCATATTGTAATCTTTTTAGTTAGCCAATAAAAGGTGTCATTTTGCTTGGCTTTTCTCTACATTCATAATGGCTAACACGGTACAACAACCTAGTACTTCACTCTGCTTTCTGAAGAATCAGCAAAAATAAAATGTTGTACCTGTCCCAGTTCTTCATTAAGATCAGACGTGTTAACCAGAGCACCCTCTTGAATTTCAGGATCAAAGAAATCTCTGTCCCAAGTGATAAAAAAGGAACCAAGGAACTTCTGCATCTCGACAGTCACATACATTGACACAGGAATGATGAAATTAAATAAGACCATGAATGACAGAAAATCTGTAAATATCCTCAGGAACTAAAAGAAAAAAAAAAAAAAACAAATATAACCAAGAAAACTTTGATTATATTTTGTACAGCTGGACAGTTTTATCAATTGTTAAATTGATCAATATTTCAGATTACAGCTGTGCCTCCTTTAGAAATCAATCAGGATTTAATATTTTAAGGATTTTTCCATTTTCTTACCTTGAAGAATATTTATGAGCAACACAAATCCACACTCTTCATTCCTGTTACTTAACATTTTAATATTTTATAAAGCATTTAATTTAAAATCCATCACATTTACTTCCAGGAATAATTTGTCATATCAGTATAAACATGATTGTTAAGTATTACAAAATTCCACATCGTGCTTTCAATAATTTAATATTATTTCTACTCAAAGGTGCAAAATTTTGTCAGTGTAGAAAGGTTACAGGCATTACAAAATGAGAAATTAAATTTACAGTGGGCTTAAGGAGTCAAAACGTTCAAGTTAGTATGTTGAGCAAAACAATGACACCACTATAGGGTGGTCTCTATGGCATGTATAACGGAACAATTTATGTACTGTACAAACTGTATACAGGTTAAAAGTTTTACTGCATTGTAGGGACTCTGACACCTGTATAAAATACTTAGTGGTCCTACTGAAACCAGATCATAAATATTATTTTTACAGTATTCATGCAGAAAACAAATATAAGTTATTCTCTAACACCTATAATATATTCTTTGGACAACACTACCATATAGGTATTCTTCTCTTTCTGCGTTTTCTGATTATACCATAGCTCATCATCTCCATATTTGTTCTGCCATATATATTTCAGTGTGGTGCAAACAAGAGCCTTGCTGAGAAGAAGGCAAAGATACACAATGAGAAAGGCATTGATGGATCTGCAGAGGCAAAAACAAAACATTATATAAATGAGTTTATGTTTAGTTCTATGGTTTTGATTGTCATAAAAATGTAAAGAGAAACAAATTAACATACTTCTCAACTGCTGAACGTTTCTGAGACTTTCCCTGATAATTTAAAGCCATTTTTGTTTCCATTCCAGTGTAAACTGCAGCACCTGAAAAGTGATAAAAAGATATAAACATACCTAAATTCAGGTGGTATAGCATATATACTGCCATTTTTCAATGAAGTTACAGAACAGTTAATACTAATCTGAACTGCAACATTAATTGAAACAAAGTTTGTTTTTAAAGATAGATAAGGTTCTAGTTAAAAATAGTAACCATACTTTTCATAGTAAATACTAACTGACTCTTACAGAACGAGTACATACTGTATTTTAACTTTTTTGCCAAATTTATAAACTTATTCAGGTAACAAACCATTTTATATTTGTGTGTAAATTTTAACATAGCTATGGGAATTCACTTGATGTGAGATCACAGCTAAGTAGACATAAAAAGACTAAAGAAATAAAGAAAAACATTATAAAATAAAATAAATAAATTCTAAAGATATTTTGTTACTGTACCACAGATCTTCTTGGTGTTTTTTAAAGTTGCACCTTTAAGCAGGAGATTTTCAGGACCCAGTGATCTAAAACAATATAAAAAGATGCTCATGATTTAAGATGTTATATAAATGTTATATTTTTTTCATTTATAGCTATACCTGGAAAAATAATGAAACAAATAAAATTACAACAGTATTGAGTTTAATAACCCTTATTGTATATTCCCAAGAATATGTGGGGAAAATCTCTTATGGTCTGTGTGTACTTAAACCCGTAAAGAAACTGAGGTTTTTAATTATTTCTATAAAAACTAACTAACAAGAAAAGTTACAAGTAATTAAACAACAAGAAGTGTGTTTAAATGTGTTGTTGTTTTGATTTGTTTTCTTCCTGGCCCTCAATAATTCATTTCCTTCTCTTTGAGTATAGACAGTGTATGGGCAGACTTAGATCATAGGATTTAAGTGGCAGCAGGACTAATCACACATTATACATATATGCAATTCAATATACAAGTCACAAGGCAAATTAGAGATAACCATAATGTACTTCTTTCAAGATAACTAAAGATATCTGGAAATAAATTCTGACTAGTAAATATTTAAATTAGATACTGTACATTTAGTACTAAATTTAGACTAAATTCACAATGTCGATATCTGTAATAGTGATTAGTTAAAACTATAATTATAGTACTCTGTACTCTATTTAAAGCTACATTTGCAGAGAGCTAAAATGACATTTGGAATTTTTTAACACATTAAAAGGTATCTGTAATGATAAAGAGTAGACAGGTAATTACAGGGATCTCTAAATAAAGGCACCACATTAGTCAATTGGAAGGGTCATTCACTTTCCTTTAGTCAAAATCTCATTACAAACATTTTTAGTTTCAATTTTAACTTGTAAAAATATAAGTGTAGGTATAGTAAAATAGGAATTAGGTGACATTAAATGCCAAAACACACTGTGTGGCTTCAACATTAAACATGCTGATCAAATGTAAGAACATGGGCCCAGATTTTATTAAAATACTTCTCCGTTAGTTGTAAGCTCTGCAAGAATATCTGTGATGCTGACTACAAAATACAAACTTTGCTCATCTTGACATTTGTCCAATGTGCTTACAGGAAGGAATAGTAAAGATTGTAAAGAACTGACAAGACTTGTACATTTTAATTCTACTACTTTTGGCAATCACATTCTTTGCCAAATTCTAGCTTTGCATATTAAAAAGTAGCAAATTTCACTGGGAATTCCTTTTCTTGCCAGTTCTACAAAATGCCACATATATTATACTATAAGTCTTGAGGCTGAACCCATTGGCTAACCCAAGGACTATATTGAGTGGAAAGTCTGGAAGTGAGTGGGTAAACACTCATTTGGCATGACTAGGATGTCTGCATAAGATGACCTTTCCTATTTAAAAAAATAAACATTTTATAATTTAGTTAAATACACAAAAGAATGATATACCATAGTCTGCCAAACAGATGTTGATACTGAAAAGCACAACCATGTATAAACAGTAAAAGTTTCACATATGACAATAGAAATGCCCCTCACCAGCAAGTGGTTGTCAAGACAACACTATGCAAAAATAGCAAGAGGAATTGAGAGGTGCAGAACCACCATTTATAACATCCATTCATTTTTAGTGCAACAGTTTAGAAATTAAACTATATTGAAAGGAAATATGATCAAAATGAAAAATGTGATCTCCCTAGCATATTGAAAACAGTACAGTAAATGGTTTGAATTTACCAAAATATATGCAAAACCATTGAAGTTTATTTTTCACATTTTATTCCATGTTAAAGGCAAAGCTATTTTAAAATGTAATTCCTTTATTATGTAATGAAAACTGTTAAATATCTGAACTTAAATCTTTTTACCGAAGTATAAATAATTAATTAATACAATCACATATAATTAATTGAATTTTGTTTTAATTTCATCATTCATGGTTTGTTCCTTTTAAGGTGTTAAAGAAGGATAACATTTTTTAATAAAAAAATATAATCAGGGTTTCCTTGTAATTGGAATTTAGCTTCTATAACCATTCTGTTTTAAAAATTTCAACTTTAAAACCTCTAATATTTAGTTATGAACTGAACTCAATGATCTCACATGTCTGTGTATGCTAAAGTTTGTTAACTTGATTTAATACCCAATAGCAACAACAGACAAAACTACGAACTTGAAAAGTTTGAAATTAATAGATGGAATTCACTTTTCTTAGGGTACAGTGTCCACAAGATTTTTGCCACACTAACACATCTTTATAAAAATGCTCATTACATATTCTATGTACACCCAAATAGCTTTTCCATTCAAAACTCAGTCAGTTTTTTTTATCATTTTTTTAAAAAGAAAACAACAAGTCATCCAAAGATTTTCTGATCTAATTTCCCTTCAGATGTTTAGATTAGACCCCTATTTCTTCTCAACCCTCACACTCAACACTGGCATCCTACAAGGATGTGTGTTGAGCAAACTACTACAGTATATGCATTCTATACGTATCACTGTGTACCCTCTCATTCCACCAACGCCATCATTAAGTTCATAGATGACATGTCGCGAGAGAAGACAAGGCAGCCTATAGGGATGAGGTCCAAAGACTGACTGCATGATGCACAGAGAACAACCTCACACTTAACTCTGTCAAAACAAAAGAACTTATAGTAGACTCCTGGAGGCACAATTAAACCCAATCACAACCCAATATACAGTGTATCAATGGAGACTGTGTGGAAAAGAGTACCTGCCTTCAAGTTTCTGGGTATACACATTACAGAAGATCTGTCCCGGTCCATAAACAGCACAGTGGCAGTTAAGAAAGCACAGCAGAGACTATTTCCTGAATATTCTGAGAAAAAAACAAACTGAAGGAGAAGCTGCTGGTGTCCTTTAAATGCTGCTCCATTGAGAGCTCATTGGCAGAAAGGAGAGTACTTCAGAGGATAATAAACTCTGTCCAGAAAATTATTGGCTGTACACTGCCCACTTTGGAGGAAATCTTCAGCTCTCACTGCCTTCGCAGAGCAGCCAACATCATGAAAGACCCTTCCATCCCTGGACATCACCTGTTTGAGCTGCTGCCCTCTGGTACGCGGTTCAGGTCCATCCAATCACGGAGAAACAGATTTAAGAATAGCTTCTACCCCACAACCATAAGAGAACTGAATACTTCTAAATACTTATAATGATTGACAATGACCAATATAACAACAGTCACCCTGGCACTACAAGTACATGTTTACATTCTTTGCAAGTTGTACTACATAACTATTTATTTTATTGTGCTCAGTTCATATGTGCATACCTATGTGCAGTACTGCATTATAATTTAATTATGTCCATTATATGGGAATGAACCTTAGGATTGCAGCAATTTTATTGTACTAAGTGAATTGACAATAAAAGGAATATGAATATATAAAAAATAACTTGTTAACTGTTGTTCCCAGGGTACCACTTTAAAAGCTAACTGACAATTTTAGAATAAATAAGATAGGTAGGCCAAATTCTCAGCTGTAAGTCACCACTACTTGGAGTACAGCACAGCTTCAAACAGGACAGAGAAATAGCTCTGGGTAGGTAGTGATGGTGGTAAGCATACTTGCCTTTGAAGCAGCTTTGTTCTCTTTTTCTTTAATCAAACATTTTAATCAATATATTTGTCATAGTCCCATGCTGCCCTGGGGTCATATTATATCTGGAGTTATTTACTGAAATTTGGGGTTTCAGAAAATGACAAATCGCACTGTACTATTATATGACACTTGTTCTGCTCCTGAGGCACATCTCTGAAAGCACCCTATTGCCAATATCCTAAGTTGGTTGTTAACGTTCTTGAACATACATGCAGCAATTTTTGAATAATGCTGGAGAAACATACATACAAATAAGATGCCAACTAAGCTTTATTTATACAGACAAACAACAAAAACTTGTTGATTTCAAATAAAAGATGGCACGGTGGAGTAGTCATTAGTGCTGCTGCTTTACAGCTCCAGAATCCCGGCTTTGAACCACAGACCTAGAACTGCCTTGGTGCAGTTTGCACATTCTTCCTGTGTCTGCTTGGATTAATTGAGCAGCTTAGGTTAATTATCAACTCTGGGTTGGACCAATACATATGAGGGCGTTTTTGTGAGTTTTCCTAATGATATATAGGACCATATTCAGAGCTGGATTCTACCTTGCATCATATGTTTCCTGTGAAACTGAACTGAAGTGAATATCTTGTGTGAAAAAGTCCACCTTTCTAATTTATAAGTACCTGAAAAACTGACAGATATAATGTATAATGCATCACTGCTTGGTGCATTTTTGATTAAGTAAACTGTACCATCATCATCTTTAATATTAAACAGAAACAAATACCATTGTCAATTAATGGTTGGAAGGCTCTCATTTGTGACATTTAGAAATAAATTTCCTAAATATAAAATTAAAATAAACAAAATTAAGTAGCAAATGTCTTTCATCAATCCTGTTGTAAATAACAAACATCTTTTTATTCTGTACCTCATACACATGCCTCTGAAATAAGAGAAAAAAAGCTCACCTCACTGTGGAATCCTGGCCTTCTTTGTAAATGTGTATTCTGCCAACAAACCTGTAAAGAAGCAGTGACACTTAAATATTACAAATTCCTACTTGCAAGCCATGATAAAATCAAACCCATTTTATTCATCATTTATAATTATTTCTTTATTTACCCATAATAAAATATGATTTTATTGCAGAGCAGAGCAGCCAAAGGGTATCAATGAAGCAAAGGCATATTCTTACTCCTGCAGATGCTAAAATAGCTGTTGACGCTGTTAGTTTAAAATTCAAACATGTAAAGCAAAGATACATACATATATACATGTATAAACATATATACATATGTATATGCATTATATATACATATACATACATATATACATACGTATACATATATACACATATATACACATATACATATATATACACATATATACAATATCTTTTCCCTTGAAACCTTACTCTTTACTATTTGAATTGGTAACTGAGATCCCAGGAAGCTAAGATGCAAGTACCTTTTTTCATCTTTAGTTTAAAGATTGGGTCTTTAAGTGTTTCATCTTATGCACCTTAAGGTATAATCAATTTATTTATTTATTTTTTAGCGTTATATTGAAGAATTCATCATTCAAGGGAGAAGAAATTAACATTTCTTAAATTTTTTTTTATTTTGAGCAAATTTCTTTATTTCACCCATTAAGCCTTGTTACATATAATGCATTCATCAAAATCTCATAATGACAATGCTAGAAAAGAGCACAACATGTAATTATTTTTATCTTTCACTGTTCTGCTCCTCACTCTAGCCCTCCTCTCTTTGCCTCCCCAAACAAGGCCAAGATCAAACACTTCATAGTGCCTGTACTCTATGACTTTCTATGAAACACGACATGCCCACAACACAGTTGACAGCAATGACTAGTAAGTTGCTAAAAATAACAAAACATACCAATTACTATAAAAACTCCCTAGAAGACAATCAAAGGATGAAAATAAAACTGGATAAGCAATAAAGAAATACCAAATAATGGGAAGGAAAACAAGGAAATGTAAATAATACATATAATAATTCTAAGTATGTATATATGTTACATAGTTTACTGTCAGATAATGCAAAGAGTACGCGACACGTGTTTCGCCCTTATTTGGGATCATCAGGGCTCTTCGTCTCTGATGCTGACGTCCGAGGTTTGATCCCTGCGAGGGGTGCAGTGTAGTGTGTACGCCTGATAAGCCCAAATACGGGCGAAACACATGTCGCGTAATCTTTGCATTATTTGACAGTAAACTATGTAACATTCTATGATCTGCTTCTCACAACTGAGAGGACGTGGCGGATGTTTGCAGACTGGCAGACCAACCACATGCGTTACCTGGTAGGTAACCACCCATATAATCAGATCCCTTTGTACCCTTGTAATTTTGCTGATTTGAATGCATGCAACTACTCAATACTGATTACATGCAACACCAAATTGGTTGGATTAGCTCGTTAAGCCTTGAACTTCATAGACAGGTGTGTCCAATCATGAGAAAAGGTATTTAAGGTGGTCAATTGCAAGTTGTGGTTCCCCTTTGACTCTCCTCTGAAGAGTGACAGCATGGGATCCTCAAAACAACTCTCAAAAGATCAGAAAACAAAGATTGTTCAGTATCATGGTTTAGGGGAAGGCTACAAAAAGCTATCTCAGAGGTTTAAACTGTCAGTGTTAACTGTAAGGAATGTAATGCTACAGGCACAGTTGCTGTTAAACCCAGGTCTGGCAGGCCAAGAAAAAGACAGAAACGGCATATGCACAGGATTGTCAGAATGGTTGCAGACAACCCACAGATCACCTCCAAAGACCTGCAAGAACATCTTGCTGCAGATGGTGTATCTGTACATCGTTCTACAATTCAGAGCAATTTGCACAAAGAACATCTGTATGGCAGGGTGATGTGAAAGATGCCCTTTCTGCACTCACGCCACAAACAGAGTCGCTTGTTGTATGCAAATGCTCATTTAGACAAGCCAGATTCATTTTGGAACAAAGTGCTTTGGACTGATGAGACAAAAATTGAGTTATCTGGTCATAACAAAAAGCGCTTTGCATGGCGGAAGAATAACACAGCATTCCAAGATGAACACCTGCTACCTACTGTCAAATTTGTTGGAGGTTCCATCATACTGTGGGGCTGTGTGGCTATTTCATGGACTGGGGCCCTTGTTAAAGTTGAGGGTCAGATGAATTCAATCCAGTATCAACAAATTCTTCAGGATAATGTTCAAACATTAGTCACAAAGTTGAAGTTATGTAGGGGTTGGATATTCCAACAAGACAATGACCCAAAACACAGTTGAAATCTACAAAGGCATTCATGCAGAGGGAGAAGTACAATATTCTGGAATGGCTGTCACAGTCCTGACTTGAATATCATCAAAAATCTATGGGATGATTTGAAACAGGCTGTCCATGCTTGACAGCCATCAAATTTAACTGAACTGAAGAGATTTTGTATGGAAGAATGGTCAAAAATACCTCCATTTAGAATCCAGGCACTCATCATCAAAGGCTATAGGAGGCATCTAGAGGCTGTTATATTTGCAAAAGGAGGCTCAACTAAGTATTGATGTCATATCTCTGTTGGGGTGCCCAAATGTATGCACCTGACTAATTTTGTTATGATGCATATTGCATTTTTCTGTTAATCCAATAAACTTAATGCCACTGCTGAAATACTACTGTTTCCATAAGGCATGTCATATATTAAAAGGAAGTTGCTACTTTGAAACCTCAGCCAATGATAAACTAAAATTAAGAGGGGTTCCCAATCTTTTTCATATGACTATATGTCTATGTATGCATGTATATATATGACCCTAATAAACCACAGGTGTAGTCACAAAATAAAGATTCTCAATGGGAAAAACTACGAAATGAAAAACAATTTATGGTCTTCCGTGTTCCCATATACTGTAGTCTGACAAACTGAAGCCTTTCAGGTTGTCAGTTGGCTGTTTACTTAAATACACACCAAGTACAAGCATTATCAACAAAAGTAAAAAGACAATTTCTCGATGCTGGCCATAATACTCATTTCCAGTCATCCACTGTCTAATGTCTGTGTTCTTTTGCCAATTTTAACCTTTTCTTTTTATGTGCCAGTTTCAGATATGGTTGTTCCTTCAATCTCTGTTTTTAAGGCCAACAGAAAATCCATAAAATGCCTGTTTCTAAAACAACAGACCCTAAAGTAAATATTCTTGTGTGCATCTCGAAGTTCTGCTTCTTTTTCTATCTAGGTTATATTTGCCCTATTCTGTTAAGTGGCAACCTTTGTGTTAAAGATTTGCTGCAATCTGTCACAAGGAATAACTCATGTTTTACAATACCACAGCAGAATTACATATTTTTTTGAGAAAGCAGTTTTTTTATGGTAATTTTTTAATTCAGAATTGAACATTAGGAATGCCAATATCTTGCAACACAAGAAAAGACAATTTATTTGCTTTATTTAACAAAATGACAGTCTTCAGCTGTGGTAACAAAATTATAACTGTTTCTGTAATAACCAATTAGTATTTAAACATGACTAATTATGCAAGTGCTAAGACAGTTTACCATTGGGACACTGGAGTAATGGGTGCATAAAATGGAATTTAGCAGTTAAAAGTGAATCATAAATTACAAATCAGTCATTTGAATCAGTAATAGCCATTTGCAACATTAATAATTTCTAAGCGATATTTTTAAATCAGTTTAATGGTACGTTAATAAAAAAAAGTATCAATTTCTATCAAAAACATGAACACTTATGGGTGATTTCTAACTTCTGAATGCTAGTGTAGGTTCATATACTTTGGATACAACAATTCAACAAGCAGGAGAATTAAAATAAATGACAGATGAAATTAATATCACGTACATGTCATCACAATACATATACATTACATGTTACATATACTGATCAATTTAGGATCAATTTAGTCTTTAAAAGTTTGAAATGCTTTATTTAGCAATGGTATTTTTTATATTTCCTCATGACAGATTAGTACTTTAGCATGCTCATTTGTGTTTTAAGTTTCAAGATCTTCTCCATCTGGTCAGGCATATTAAATGAGTGGAAGGGTAATCTTCAAAAAACCACTTCCGTCTGGCTGGGTAAAGAAGACCATACCCACATATGTCCATCCAATTTCTTAACCTGCTTATCCTGGACAGGGTTGCGGGAAAGCTGGAGCCTATTCCAGCAAGCATCAGGTGCAAAGCTGGGAACTCCCCCAGATAAGTTGCCAGTACATCGCATGGAGAACACCCCCACACTCCTACACACTAGGGCAAATTTAACACCGTCAATGGGAGGAAAACAGAGCACACAAATGGAAATCCACACAGATACCAGGAGAATATGCAAACTCCATACAGGGAGCACCCCATTCTCCTTGTTCTGAGGAAGCAACATTATCATTGTGCTATCATGCCCCCTACAATATTAACATTTGTTTTTTATAAAACAAAATAACAGAGAGCACTATCCCGCAGACCAGAGTCCAGATAATGAAAAAGGTGTTCATTTAAAAGGAGAAAAGAATCATTGATTACCAACTTGGCTCATATTAAAACCTATAGGCACAGTGGTCCCACAGGAATAAGCTGAAGGAATACTGTCTAAATAATAGCAACAAACATTTTAAAATAACACAAAAGGTATGGATGGAATGTTTTCTATTATTAAAAGGACAAATGTAAATATGTTTTTTTATACTTACTTGTAGAGGTCTGGTTGTGGCTGTTCACACTCGATGGTAGCACTGAGGAAACTTATTTCCTTTTCCCAGCGGTCACATACAGTAAAGTGAGTCTAGAGGTGGGTGGTAGAAAGGAGAGATAGAAAACTGTTAAAAAAAAACCAAAAAAAAAACAAAACCCAAACACAATCAGGAATGCATCTCCAGCATCAGTTCTCAAGATTGGAATTAATGATCCACAAGTTCCAAATCGCTGCCTCTCTGATAAGAGGGATTTAATCTATTAAATCCAATCTTGTCTTCAATGTATATGGCTCTAAGAAAAATACAAAGCTGTCAGGAAAAGTGTGCTGTGAACATTCACATTCAACCCCAATTCCAATGAAGTTGGGACGCTGTGTAAAACGTAAATAAAAACAGAATACAATGATTTGTAAATCCTATTCAACCTATATTCAATTGAATACACTAAGAAGACAAGATATCTAATGTTCAAACTGATAAACGTTATTGTTGTTTTGCAAATCTTCACTCATTTTGAATTTGATGCCTGCAACACGTTCCAAAAAAGCTGGGACAGGGGCAGCAAAAGACTGGGAAAGTTGAGGAATGTTCAAAAAACAACTGTTTTGAACATTCCACAGGTGAACAGGTTAATTGGAAACAGGTGTTTGTCATGATTGGGTATAAAAGGAGCATCCCCAAAAGGATCAGTCGTTCACAAGCAAGGATGGGGCGAGGTTCACCACTTTGTGAACAATTGCGTGGGCAAATAGTCCAGCAGTTTAAGAACAACATTTGTCAACGTACAATTGCAAGGAATCTAGGGATTTCATCATCTACTGTCCATAATATCAGCAAAAGATTCAAAGAATCTGGAGAAATCTCTGGCCGAATACCAACACTGGATGTCCGTGACCTTCGATCCCTCAGGTGGCACTGCATTAAAAACCAACATCATTCTGTAAAGGGTATTACCACGTAGGCTCAGGAATACTTCAGAAAATCACTGTCAGTTAACAAAGTATGTTACTAAATCTACAAGTGCAAGTTAAAACTCTACCATGTAAAGCGAAAGCCTTATATCAACAACACCCAGAAAAGCAGCTGGCTTCTCTGGCCCCGAGCTCATCTGAGATGGACTGACGCAAAGTGGAATAGTGTGCTGTGGTCTGACGAGTCCACATTTCAAATTGTTTTTGGAAATCATGGATGTCATGTCCTCTAGGCCAAAGAGGAAAAGGACCATCCGGATTGTTATCAGCGCAAAGTTCAAAAGCCAGCATCTGTGATGGTATGGGGGTGTGTTAGTGCCCATGGCATGGGTAACTTGCACATCTGTGAAGGCACCATTAATGCTGAAAGGTACATACAGGTTTTGGAGCAACATATGCTGCCATCCAAGCAACGTCTTTTTTAAGGGACGTCAATGCTTATTTCAGCAGGACAATGTGAAGCCACATTCTGCATGTGTTATAACAGTGTGGCTTCGTAGTAAAACAGTTCGGGTACTAGACTGGCCTGCCTGCAGTCCAGACCTGTCTCCCATTGAAAATGTGTGGCGCATTATGAATCGCAAAATACAGCAACGGAGACCCCGGACTTTTGAGCAACTGGAGTACTACATCAAGCAAGAATGGGAAAGAATTCCACCTACACAGCTTCAACAATTAGTGTCTTCAGTTCCCAAACGCTTATTGAGTGTTGTTAAAAGGAAAGGTGATATAACACAGTGGTAAACATGCCCCTGTTCCAGCTTTTTTGGAACGTGTTGCAAGCATCAAATTCAAAATGCAAAACAACAATAAAGTTTATCAGTTTGAATATTTGATATCTTGTCTTTGTAGTGTATTCAATTGAATATAGGTTGAAAAGGATTTACAAATCATTGTATTCTGTTTTTATTTACGTTTTACACAACATCTCAACTTCACTGGAATTGGGGTTGTACCATAAAGACATTAAAAATATGATTACCTTAGCTATGGGGAACAAAGAGCAAGATTCATATCAATTGTCTCATGAAACATAGGTGGGGTGTAATTGTAAAATGATTTGCTTATAAAAATGAACACAGAGAAGAATTCCATATAAATATGGTTTTCTATTCTCAGCATGGGAAAAAAATAAAGCTCAGGAGAGCAATAAATGCATTCAGAGGTTTGCCTGGAGTATCTCTGATGCAATAAGATTTCATTCATCTGACAACACATGCCCATAATAGGAGTGACAGCTAAACACAATATAACTACATTTATAAAACCGATTACAAATCAAATGACAAAAAAAAGGACTACACTAAATGTACCTGTTTGTCAAACTCCAGAAAAGAAATATACTTTCTTAAAGAAATGACTGTTAAGAGCAGAAAAAAAGCACAAGGTTACACACAATTTCACTAATCCTTTAAATGCATGCATTGGTGAGACTAATTAAGTAATTTTAGCAGATGCCAAAAAAGTTACCTTGTGGTTGGACTCTCCATCCAGACTGGCAGTAGTAACAAAGCAAGTACAATCATCTCGACTTGACTCCAGGAGAATAAGATCACAAGGGAATGTCTCATCTTCTGTGACTTCCACAATGTCCCCAACCTGTAAAAATATACATAGTTCACTTTCAGGAAAAAATAATGCCTGCAACTCATCACATTTCCCAACTCATGCCATTTCTTAAATATACCATATAGAGATGAATCTATATTACTTTAATATCAATTTCTTCAAATGATCCATTCTTGTCTTTCCAGAAAGACAAAATGTGTTTGACTATTTAGATACATGCAAAGCTACAAATCAAAAATCTTCAATACAATGATTTTCAATTTACCAAACTGTCAAAGACAGAACCATTAAAATAATCCATTTAAACCCTTAAAACAACCTTTAACAACATAATTAAAACTTCAGTCTTATTAAAATAATTATTAATATACACTTTTGTAAAAAAAATAAAGGTAAAAATTTTTTTATGCATGAATATCTGACTTTCATTTCAATAATATTAATAAATAAAACTGATGTAATTTGATAAACAAAAAAATAATAATATTCTTTGAAACTAGTTTTCAGGGACTTAAATATTTTGTTGTAACGATATTCTGTATTTGTTACTATAGTGCTTTCTTTAACTTGCATCCAGGTGTTTGCAATCATTTCAATAGCTTCTTTTGCGTTAATTTTAATCTCCTCCTCCCTACAAGTTATGCTGACGAGAATTTTTCTTAGCATTTTCTTGCGATAATACACTTTCAGGGTGCGAATGACGTCCAAATCCAATGGCTGAAGCAGTGCTGTTAAATTGGGTGGGAGGAATTCAACGCGAACATTATCTAAATGTGGAAGCATGTTGTGGGCAGCACAGTTATCAATCAGGAGCTGAATCATACTTTTCTTCTTCATACTGTGAGGTTTCTGAACTCTTTTGAGATCATTAAACCCAACGGGATCGACACGCTGAAGTGCGTCCCAAAGTGCGATTGCAGCGTCTGTGGAAGATTGTCCGTTGCTGGGGCAGGGCAAAAACAGGCTCATAGCGCTGCAGTGAAGCAACACAGAAGCAAATCATAAAAGATCGGGTCGCGCTGTAAGTCCCTGTCTTGCACCCCAAAACACAAGGCTTAATCTCAGTACTTTAGCAAAACCAGCTTTAGTCAGTTTGAAACAGGAATGGCACAGTTATTTATTGTAGTGTGATCTGCCACTCTGCTATACACAGACACAGCAGTCAGGCAGGGTCATGGCCATGTCAGTGACCAAGTAGTCCTGTTATCTGCATTTACAATTTATGGGCTCCTAACCTTGCATCACCCATCGAGATCTTTTCTGTTTACTTTTGGCAGAGAGACGCAGCATAGCTGCGAGCCTGCTATTGCCCCGTACAGACCCGGAGATCGCACTTCGGGATGCTCTTTGGCGTCTTACAAACCTCACATTTTCTCGAATGAGTGCCGCATTAATAGGACTGTTTCTTGAATGAGCATCACTGAACCACATAAAAACTGCTTTTTTGACATTTTCAAATGCACCAGTTCACATACGTTTGCAACCTGGGATTTTTCTTCTTTTTTTGCTCTGTCTTCAAGAAAGTTGACAGTGTCGATGGTGAATTTCCGAATTCACTGGCAACGTCTTTTTTCTTTTTGCTGCAAAAAATGTAAGTTTTTTTTTCTAATATGAACTGTTACCGTTTTTTCGTCTCTGCCATTTCTATAGGAGGGTGACAATGAGTTAAATTCCAATGGATATTTTTCAAATGTTGACGAGCAATAAGCAAAAGGTATTACTGAAAACTGCAGAAAAAGGCATTTCAAGATCTTTTGTGCACTTCGTTGTAATGAAAGTATCTGCTGAATGTACTTCATAGTAACGAGATTTCTATAGACTCGTGTCATATGGGGAAGCTGTTGGTACCATAAAAATAATTTGTTGTAATGAAAATTTCGATGTAAAGATATTCGTTGTAACAGAATTTTACCTGTAATTCTGAAGTTCAATTGTCAGTTGTGGAAAACATAAATACTCCCCTAGCTTCAATAGCTGGTGTTGCTCATCTTTGGCAGAAACAGAGCTCTTAAAGGAATTTCTTGTAGTTGTTATCTGCTTATATAATTACAAATCTGTGACATTTGAGGGCTTTGTTGCATGTACTACCAGTTTCAAGTTCCCCATAGCATTTCTATCATATTAAAATGCACACTTTATTTTGGACATTCCACAATAATCTATTTCTTCTTTTGAGGCCATTATTTTGTGAATTTGCTCGAGTGTGTTTGATAATTGTTGCATTATGAGATACACTTACAATTCATCTTCATTTTTTTGACAGATTGCCTCACATTCTCCTGTTTCTAGTGCAGCCTTTAAATTTATGGTTGATTCTGATGCAAAGTTGGTTAGGAAGGAAAGCAATGCCAAATAATACTACTTCAACTGCCATGTTTTGTGGCTGGTACAGTAAGAGGTTCTTTTGGTCAAAAACAGTTTTTTGGTTTTCACCATCTGGCATTGAGGTTAAACAGTTATAACTTTGTCTTATTTGTCCAAAGCATATTATTGTACCAACAATCCTATACCTCACTTTGGTGTTACATGACAAACTTAATTTCTGCATCAATATTTTTGAAGCTTTTGCAAAATAGGTTTTTTACTTCCTGACCTTGCATGCAGAGACAAATTGTGTAATAGTTGACACATGCACTTTGGCATAGTCTGAGAGAAGACTTGTCTGCAAACCCCTTGATGTTATCCTGGTTAACTGCTTGAAATTTTCTCCATTGGTGCCGTTTTTTCGCACAACGGAGGGAATGACTATGAAATGCTTGTAAATGGGCTTAAAATATTCATAGACTCATAGGTCAGTCAGTCAGACATTTTTTAACCCAATTAGTCCTGAACAGGGTCACAGGGAGTGCTGGAGCCTGTCCCAGTTAGCACAGAACACAAGTGAGGAGCAAACCCTAAACAGGGCACCAATCCATTGTAGAGTGAAAACATGTACACAAACACAACTACAACCACACATTTGGGCCAATTTTGTATCGCCAATCCACCTAACCTGCATGGATTTGGACTGAAACCCATACAGACACGTGGAGAACAAGCAAGCTCCACACAGAGAGGACCCAGGACACAAACCCTGGTCTCCCTACTGAGGGTCCTATAGAGTTCTTTTGATGCTGTCATGATGTAACCACATACATCAGTTGCTAAGACCAAACTAGCACAACACAAGTATCTGGTGCTTATATAAGGTAGGGGCTTCCAAGATACTTTTTAATGATGAGGCATTTGCACGTTTGGGTAAATCCCAGTTTTTCCCAAAGTGCATTTATGTTGATTTAAATAGTAAAAAATGAGAGGAAAATGTGATTTTGCAATGCTATGTTAAATTTGATCACCTTTTTCTATCAGTATTGTCAAAATGATGATTATATATTATTTTCTGGTAAAATGACAAACTTTTTAATGGAGCAAGCTTATTTATTCATAATTAAATAATATAATATGTTCCTGTGATTTGGGCTTTAAAGGGCCTTTCAGGCATTGATGTTTTAAATTTGCTTAATTTGCACACATAATACTAATTACTTACTTTGGCTGTAGTAAACAAATATTTTTACTTACTGTACTGTACGGTACTGTATGAAATGAACAGCATGATTTTTAAGCTGCACTATATATATATTAGAGAAAAATGGTATGACAATTTAAACAAAATGGCACATTCTGTGAAAACCACAGCTTGGTAAATTGTTCTAAACAAGCAGGAAGGAGAGGAAATTAACTTGGATACTGAGATGTTATTTAGTTGTATGTAATCAAAGAGAGCATTTAATAGAGTATCCAAGAATTTTAACATGTTAACTACATTAATTTTATCCACAAAAGTGTTTAGTCTTCAGCCTTTTTAAATTAACCTCTTATAAAAATATAAGCATTGGTACAAAAACAGATGATAACAATATAGATAAATCACACCTGTTAAGAACTGCAAAACCCCTATATTCAAGTTTTCTGGTCATGGAATTTAAAAATTTCAAAAGCCAAAATTAAAATCTGCATGTTCATGTCTGAGGAAGAGGTTTTTTCACTTATCCTAAAGTGTTTGACACCGCCATTTTACTGTTTGAGCAACTGCTAGAAAATACTGCGTATTTGCTAGTTAACCAGCTCCCAGGAGGCATCACAGTTCACATCATGAAGACTTGCATATAAACTACAGTGTACCACCACTAGTTCTTTGTCCAAAATTATGGACTTGAACTATGAACAAGTGCTGCTATAGTGCTTTAGTGCTAATGTAGTGCTAATGAGTCTTAGCTTTCCATATCTCAATTAAATTCTCAGTGTTATCTTTTTGGATCTAATTGAAGTCTACTTAGAAATCTGCTTCTTTTACTTTAATACTCACAAATCATACACATCTCAAGGTCTATTGAAAATAATATAGAGCATAGGGTAACAGACACCCAAAAAAGCTGTGAAGACTGACTCAAGTAAATAAATTAAAGGTGGTGCCCTTCCCCAATATAAGAAATGCCGGCTTCGCTCAACAGATTGTAAGAGGTAGATATCTAGCAGTCCCCCCATAAGAAATTTTAGACTTTACTAGCATGAATCAAAGAGGAATTTTCTGGATTAAGCCAGATGGCAGTACGAAACCATGAGGAGAAAGGTACGGAGTAGACTAGGGGAACAAAAATGGCAAAGTGGATCATGTGCAACAGTTTTCTGACTGTAGCAGTAACTTAATTTAGTGGAGGCATTAGAAATTCAACAATAGATGAGGATTTGATAGTATGAGTAATGTGACAAGAGTTGTTCTTTCAAAGTCTCAGAATTAGTAATTTGCTTGGATTTTTCCCAGATATATAATAACAAGTATTTATGCAGTGAATCTGAAACTCTGCCATCTGAATCAACAACGCATGGACCTTAGTTCTGGTGTTAGAAATGCACAATTCATACTTCTTATCAACCACAAGGGGGTGCATTTTCACTAAAACAGAGATTGAGGATTCAATTTAAAACCCCAGAGCTGTCTACTGAGAGCCAACAAGCAGTCTCCATAATGGCTTATTGTTTAATTAGACAGTGGAGCAGAGGAGAAAAGGTATGGAGAGGTAAAGTTACACAGTGAAGCACTACTGCACAGAAAGAGAGGTAAAGGAAAAGAATCTTTAACAAATGGTAGACGAGTTGGAGAAAAAAATGTACCTGATCAGTACAGGATTGTGTTGTGATATGAAAAGGAAAGGGAATTCTCTAGCAGAGGAATTGAGTACGCAAAAAGTATAATAGATGTTAGATCTGTATAAACATGGCATAATGAAAATGTGGAATAAGGATAATATGTGAAAATAAGAATAGGGCTCTATCTAAATGAGACATAATTATGGCATTAGTGTCAGTACCAACAGGGATCCCATAATACTGGTACTTAACACATTTGCAGGTCAGTCTGGGGAAGTACTGTATATATAGTACTAAGATACATGCTAGCTTACTACTCCTTAGATTTGATAACAAATAGCAGAAACCAATGCAACACTTGCCCAAGTCTTCCCTAATAAAAATGAACACACCAAATTCTCGGCACCAAGCAAACAAGAAGGATACAACTTTAAAGTGTCTCTTTCTTGGTAGCTGACAAGTTTGGTTGCTAAGAAAGCTGTCCCAGCTATGCAGTAATAATAAGAGCTAATCCAACACACTGATAAACCGTGGACCAAAAATCAAGGCTCTTAATGTTTCCAGACATAATATTATTAGTTATGGTGAAAAAATGAACAAGGGAAAGAATGCAAAAATAGAATGATAATGGAAACGCATAGCAGCCAGCAAACTCCTGATAATAACTTCAAAGCCATATAACTCCTTCACAAGCTCTTTCTGCAAATCCATTATACACCATCTTTCACTCTAATTTTGTTTCGAAAATATGCCCCAACCACCTGAACATCCCACAGCCCCGTGTCAGGCTCCCATAGTTTAAATAACATATACACAAAATAAACCAACAGCAACCAACTCGATCAATCCTCCATTTACAGAGCACAACTTAGATGTCGTGTTGAGGATAGCAGCAAACATGGGTCCTATGGTAACCAAACCAAATAAGAAGCACCGCCTAGTGCCCTGAAGCAATGCTGTTGTTGCCATGATTCCCCTTTCTCCCAAATCCAAAAGTCCAACTATAATAATATAGAGTTTGAAAAGGGTGCCAGGTAGACTCTGTAAAACCAGTCCATAACCACAGTATTACTAAGTGTGAACAGTTGGTCTGAAAATATTGGTAGTTCATGAGTAGGAAGAAGGAAAGTCAATAACTGTGTGGGATCACAGCACACAGCATCACGTGTAAAAGACAGCATTTATTATATTGGGAAGGAGCCAGCCTTGAAGTTTATCCGTCACAAATACTCCAGCACTATAGCAAATAACTTGGCTGCAGAGTATAAAATTCTTTATTTCTCTCTACTCCTCTTTCAGATCAGTTATTTACACACTTAGATTGAAAACATTTGTTTGCATTGCTGTACTTAGGTGTGGAGATGTGTCCATTTTTATGATTAATCAGTAATATTTTTTACATATTAAAACTATTTCAATTGATTCTAGATTTTGTAATTTCAGTTTACAGTTTACAGACAAATACTGGAATTTGAGCAATATACTTAACAATCTTTAATAGTTTCATAAGTTATACAATTGTGCTTGAAAGTTTGTGAACTCTTTAGAATTTTCTATATTTCTCCATAAATATGACCTAAAACATCATCAGATTTTCACTCAAGTCCTAAAAGTAGATAAAGAGAAACCAGTTAAACTAATGAGACAAAATTATTATACTTGGTCATTTATTTAGTAAGGAAAATGGTTGAATATTACACATTTGTAGTGAAGTATGTGAACATTTGCTTTCAGTATCTGGTGTGACCCCCCGTTGCAGCAATAACTGCAACTAAACGTTTCCGGTAACTATTGATCAGTCCTGCACATCAGCCTGGAGGAGTTTTAGCCCATTCCTTCACACAGAACAGTTTCAACTCTGGGATGTTGGTAGGTTTCCTCATATTAACTGCTCGCTTAATTTCCTTCCACAACATGTCGACTGGATTAAGGTCAGGACTTTGATTTGGCCATTCCAAAACATTAACTTTATTCTTCTTTAACCATTCTTTGGTAGAACAACTTGTGTGCTTAGGGTCGCTGTCTTGCTGCATGACCCACCTTCTCTTGAGATTCAGTTCATGGACAGATGTCCTGACATTTTCCTTTAGAATTCTCTGATATAATTCAGAATTCATTGTTCCATCAATGAAGGCAAGCCGCCCTGGCCCAGATGTAGCAAAACAGGCCCAAACCATGATACTACCACCACCATGTTTCACAGATGGGATAAGGTTCTTATGCTGGAATGCAGTGTTTTCCTTTCTCCAAACATAACGCTTTTCATTTAAACCAAAAAGTTCTATTTTGGTCTCATCCGTCTAAAAAGCATTCTTCCAATAGCCTTCTGCTTTGTCCATGTGATCTTTAGCAAACTGCAGACGAGCAGCAATGTTTTTTTTGGAGAGCAATGGCTTTCTCCTTGCAACCCTGCCATGCACACCATTGTTGTTCAGTGTTCTCCTGATGGTGGACTCATGAACATGAACATTAGCCAATGTGAGAGAGGCCTTCAGTTGCTTAGAAGTTATCCTGGGGTCCTTTGTGACCTCGCTGGCTATTACTGTACACGCCTTGCTCTTGGAGTGATCTTTGTTGGTCGACCACTCCTGGGGAGGGTAACAATGGTCTTGAATTTCCTCCATTTGTACACAATCTGTCTGACTGTGGATTGGTGGAGTCCAAACTCTTTAGAGATGGTTTCGTAACCTTTTCCAGCCTGATGAGCATCAACAACTCTTTTTCTGAGGTCCTCAGAAATCTCCTTTGTTTGTGCCATGGTACACTTCCACAAACATGTGTTGTGAAGAGCAGACTTTGATAGTTTCCTGTTCTTTAAATAACACAGGGTGCCCACTCACACCTGATTGTCATCCCATTGATTGAAAACACCTGACTCGAATTTCACCTTCAAACTAACTGCTAATCCAAGAGGTTTACATACTTTTGCCACTCACAAATACGTAATATTCGATAATTTTCCCCAATAAATAAATGACCAAATATAATATTTTTGTCTCGTTTGTTTAACTGGTTTCTCTTTATCTACTTTTAGGACTTGAGTGAAAATCTGATGATGTTTTGGGTCATATTTATGCAGAAATATATAAAATTCTAAAGGGTTCACAAACTTTCAAGCACAACTGTATTCACATAAAAATAAAAAAGCTATTAAAAAGTGTTACAATATTAAAAAGGCCAATATTTATTAATCTAATGCCAATGAGAAGTGTACTAGGATCATGCAAAAACTTCTGATCCATACTAAGCAGCAGTGTGAACCACAAGCTTTTTATGGAAAAAGAACAATGTTTCATATACAATTATAAAACTATTTTGGCAAAAAGTAACTCTAGAGTTTTTTTCTTGTTCAAAACATTAACCAATCAAATTCAGATGGATCAAATAAGACAATTACAGCAGAGTCTCTGTTTTCTGTTTTAAAGATGTAAATCAGTTTTTGTTTCAGACACATAAGTGCAATCATTCTGTTAGAATTTACTTGAAGTGTTACTTCATTGCATAGCTGAACAGAAGTCCAGCCAAATAACAAACAATAGAAAACCAAATTACATACTATATAATATACTGTATATTGTGTTATTCAGCCTGATGCATTGCAATTTTTATTTGTATTCACGGCATCTCCTAGTAGACTTCTTAAGAATAAGCAACTATCTCCAAGTAAATATCCCAAAAACAAGCACTAGGTACTGAAATTACAAGGCATCCTATTTGTAGATATGAAGTTCTAAAAAATGTAATCAAATGAGATCTTCTATCTTTGTAGATTGATTTACACTGCAAATCATAAATAAATACATATTAAAAATGCAACAACAAAGTATAAAGGCATTAAATACTTAGTGTGAAGAAATAAATACTAAAAGGTAAGATACTGATTCAGGGTCATACACGTATATCCTACCCTTCACAAGCAAGCTGCAACTTAAATGGCATAAAGAATTCTAAAATTTGATACCTGGCTTTCTCAAAAACACAAAGTCAAAAGTCATTTACCTTCACTGGACACAAGCATACACAGAATTTGATGAGCTATTTGAAATCCAAAATGCACTAAAATATTTGGAACAGCTTTTAGTTTGATATAGACACCCGAGCAGATTGTATGCTTTGTCCAAAAATAAACATTGGGTGCATCATAGATTTGCAAAGTGTGAAACAAAAAGAGATGGCAACGTAATAAGGGTGAGAGACAACAGAAGCAGCCAGTACAGTCCTGTTGCTTGAAAGACTCATTACCTTGATATTCTTGCTTTCTTTGCGATTTCTCTTGCCATTTTCAAGTACAGTGACAGGGTACTTGTTCACCTCATTATCAGCTTTATGTCTGAGCCAATCTTCATAGCCCTGAAAGGAGGACAGAAGAAATATTCAGTCATATGTGACAAAGTAATAACACAAACACCTTGTATGGCAGCAATTACAAGGTTAAAACAAAAAAGGTGTATATATTAAAATAAAGACACTGGCAACAAAGTCTAGGTTATTTTAAGACTTTAGATGCACATATTACATCAATCATCTCCAAATACAGTAAACCATACACAGAAATGGTAGATAATGATGCATAAACATGTCTGAATTCATAAAGACACTGGTATGTTAAAATACAGAGGAAGTGCGGACATAATTTTCCTGCATTGGATTAGTATTGTCTAAAGTACTCCTCAAAGATTAGGCAGGATACTGAGGGAAGTCTTGCACATTAAATAGTTCCTCCAAAATGCATAGTTTTTTCATTGCCTTCACTGTGTTACTAATTCTTTAAATTCGATTCAGAGGTAGTTTATTTTAACATTGTCACATTCTAATTTAGAATGCTTGTATAAAGTCTCTGTTTTCTGTTACAACAGTAATACAGGTTTATGGTGCGGTTTATTCACACATGTCTGTTTCAGTCATAGTTTACTAACCTCTCAGTTATTACATTGAACAAGACATATCAGAATAAGAAAAACTTTATTAATCCTGGGGGAAAATATTTATGTTACAACTTTACAAATAGACAAAGGCACAAGTAACACTAAGAGCAACTTTAAAAAAATAAGCATATAAAATAAAAATAGAATATAAATATCAAAATACAGTAATAATAATAATAATTCATTACATTTATAGCGCTTTTCTCAGTACTAAAAAGCGCCACCCACAATCTGCAAAGTACAATTTATTGTACAATAAGAACAATAAATCCTCATTCACAAATCTCTACAGGTACATTGTGAATGAAATACAATAAATACTATGCAAGTTAGTATCTTACAAAATCCCAAATATACTAAACAGTAACAGCACCCTGAACTTGGAGTATTTCACATAATAATATTGCACATTAAGTGAAATATCTCACATTCTGAGAACAAAACAATGTTCACATGAGAAGAACATACAAGTTATTGCATATACTGTATAAGTAGCTGAAAATGTACTGGGATATCCATTAAAAGAAAAGGGAACCGCTTATAGTATGGATGATTGACCAGAAGAGGAGTTATAGAGTCTGATGGCTGTGGGAAGGAAGGATTTTCTGTGAAGTTCAGTGGAGCACTTTATGCTTGTCAGTCTACTGCTGAAAACGCTCCTCTGTCCAAACACAAAACAATGAAGCGGGTGATTAGCATTTTCAATAAAAGACTGAAGATGAGACAACATTCTCTGATGTGCCACAGTTTCCAAGCTGCACAGTTTTGCTCCTACCACAGAGCCAGCCTTCTGAATTAGTTTGTTTAGCCTCTTAATGTCTGCCATTTTCATGCAGCTAAGACAGTCAGTCATTCTCCAACCAGTTATATCCTAATACAGGGTCACAGGGGTCTGCTGGAACCAATCTCAGCCAACACAGGGTGCAAGGCAAGAACAAATCCCGGGGAGGGCAACAGTCCACCGCAGGACACACACACACGCAACAAGCGCACACTAGGGACAATTTAGGATCGACAATGCACCTAACCTGCATGTCTTTGGACTGTGGGAGGAAACCAGAGCACCCGGAGGAAACCCACGCAGACACAGGGAGAGCATGCAAACTCCACGCAGGGAGGACGCGGGAAGCAAACCCAGGTCTCCTTACTGTGTGGCAGCAGCACTACCACTGCGCCACCGTGCCACCCCATCTCAGACATGCCACAGCAAAAAAAAGGCACTGGCAACCACACACTCATAAAACATTCATGGCATAGTGTTGCACATCCTAAAATATCCTAGTCTTCATAGGAAATACAGCTTACTTTGACCCTTATATACTGTACAGCCAATAATTTCTAGCTTACTGTTCATATACACCCCCAGATGCTTTTATTCCTGAACAATCATCACATCCACACCCGTAATAGAAGGGGAGTAACTGATCATGATCTTAAATCGTAAATCCACCTCCAATTCTGGTGTGGACCTGCAGCTGATTCAACTCACACCAGTCAATAAAACTGTTCGCAACCTTCCTATATTCTGCCTCATCACCATGCCTGATACTTCAGACTATTGCAGAGTCATCTGAGAATTTCTGCAGATGGCAGCCCTCTGTGTTGTAGCTAAAAGCCATAGTATACAAGGCGAAAAGAAACAGTGACAGAACTGTCCCTTATAGAGCACTAGTGCTACACAGTCCTGTAGCTGCACATATTGCGGGTTTCCAGTCGGAGAGTCCATGATTCGTGAAACTAAGAGAGCATCCACCTGCATTGCCAACAGCTTACTACCCAGTCTTGCTGGCTGGCTAATGTCAAAAGCACAAAGAAACATAATCCTAAGAGTTCCTCCTGATATGTCTAGGTGACTGTAGGAACAGTGCGATGGGGTGCAATGCTGACCTAACCTGGGGGCAAAGACCACTCTCCCAAAAACTTTCATTGTATGCGCTGTGAGAGCCACTGGACTGTAGTCAGATGGGGCACTAGGATGTGTATTATTTGGTGCAGAAACCAGACAATGTGTATCCATAGAACTGGCACCTTTTGAATTCTCAGGTTCATGTTAAAAATCTCTAGCAGCACCACTTGGCAGAATGAATGAAAGTGAGAGATGGTTAGCTTGTATAAGCGTTGTAGACAGAAGAGGGGGTGGAGGTGGGTTCAATCAGTAAGGTGTAGGATGCAGTGATTTTACACACCCCTTGCATTGTAATGAGGGGTTAGGGAGGGAAAAGTGAGCAAACGAGGCACCAATGGTGGTATCCAGGTGTACAGTGTCAGTCACAGAGGGAGAGCTGCAGGGTAGGGTGGGCTGAGGCATGTTGTCAAACCTGTTAAAACACTGCTGAAACTCATTGCCATTTTCTTTGTCACCCAGGCAGCTGGGATTAAAGCCAGTGATTGTCCTCCTACCATTCCACACCACTCTGGTGTTGTTCCTCCAGATTTATCCTATAGCTGTCCCTCCCCTATTTAATTTTAATGGACAACTGTTTCTGTATCCTCTTCATTGCCTCTCTGTCACTGGACCTAAATGCTCTCTACTTTTTATTCAGAAGGGTTTTAATGTCATTGATAACCCATGACTTGTTTTAGGGAAGCAGCATACAGGTTTGAAAGGCACAGTCTAGTCCACACAGAAGTTGATGCATTCTGTGACATAGTCTGAGAGGTAATCAATGTCCTCTAAATGTGGCTTGCAAAGAACATCCCAGTCATTTGCCTTTAAACAGTCCTGCTGAGCTGAGGCTTCCTTTGACAACACCATCACGGCCTTGACAGTGGCTAACTGCATCTAAACAAGTGGCACATAAAGGTGAAGAAGGTACACCAGATTTTGGTCCAATCTACCCAGAGGAGGAATAGTTGTGGAACTGTATGGCTCTTTAATATTAGCAAACATTAAATCCAGTATTTTATTCTCTCTGGTGGGACAATTCACAAACTGGATAAAGGTACTAAGCATTCTGTTCAGGGAAACGTGATTATAAAATATCCAGAAATGAGGATGAAAGCATCCAGGTGTTTCATCTGGATTCTCGTGGGGACTGAATGGATGATGTCATATGTAGTCATTGTGTTTGCCGATGGAGGGATGTAAACAACAATAGCCATTGCATGTGTGTACTCCCTGGGCATGTAGTATGGGAGTAACATAGCATCCATATACTGCATGTAGGGAAACATTGGTGAAATGTGGGAATTATAAGTGAAGATTTTCAGCATCTGGGTACTGAACTGTGCTAGGGCAGACAACACACCACATCAACAGTGTGGCTCTATATATTTATTTTATTTTGTATTACACACATCTGAACATTACCTTCTATGCCTATACATGGGCTTTTGATAGCATTAATACAACATAAGATCTAAAGTTTAAAACTGTAATCTAATTTGGAACAGAAAAGGTGTTACGATGGACGAATTAATGATGCTAGGTAACACTCCACTGTTCTGGCAAAAAGGGATTTTACTCTTTAGGCAGAATAACACTCAAGATTTTAGTTAATATTGAAGATTATTTTTTTGCTTTAAATTAAAATGTGCCTTCCTGGCCTTCATACATATTTGGCAGAACATCTACTCATCCAGTCATTTTGTAAACTCACTTATCCAGCATTTGGTCACAAGAAAGAATGAGACTATCCCAGCATGTGCTTCGCACAAGGTAGAAACAATCCCTAAAAATGCACCAAGCTACTGCAGGTTACATACTGTAAACACACACACACCCACATACACAACAGGGTCAATTCACCTATCCTTCATATCTTTGGACTGTAACAGAAAAAAAGAGCACCCAGATGAAACCAACACAAAAATGGTGAGAACATACAAACTTCATATAAGGAGCACCTAGAACTTGAAATCTGGTCGCCTTCTTACAAGGTAGTAGCACTATCACTGTGCGACCCTACTGAGAGAACATTGAGATACTGTACATATCACATATTTAAAAGTTAAATTTTTGGCTCTCTTGTACCATATTAACTTTATGACTCTTTTTAATTATTTAGTGTTATTTTCATCCATCCATCCATTTTCTAACCCGCTGAATCCAAACACAGGGTTACAGGGTTCTGCTGGAGCCAATCCCAGCCAACACAGGGCACAAGGCAGGAACCAATCCGCAGGACACTCACAAACACACCCACACCCACACACCAAGCACACACTAGGGCCAATTTAGAATTGCCAATCCACCTAACCTGCATGTCTTTGGATTGTGGGAGGAAACCCACACAGACACAGGGAGAACATGCAAACTCCATGCAGGGAGAACCCGGGAAGCGAACCCAGGTCCCAGCGCTACCACTGCACCACCGTGCCGCCCCAGTGTTATTTTCTCTTCTAAAATTTTTTGACCCAATAGCTTGCTTTTTTCAACTATGATTTTGCATTACATATGAATACTTTTTTGGCCTGGTCTGGTTCGAATAAATTCCAAGGTAAGCTTCACTTTGATTACTTCTAGTGAAGAGAAATTTAACATCACCTAGTTACTTTCCTAATAGTAATGGTTCACTCTATCTTTTTTTTTTATATCTTAATATAAACTCCTGCATTCAAATTCCAGCTTTGAGCAGTGCCTGTGTAGCGTCTGCACTGTCACCTCCTTTCTGTGGCAGTTTTCCTCTAGTCACTTTGGTGTTCATCCAATATCTTAAAGATATTGATATACGGGCTAAGCTAACTGGACACTTTAAACCTCATCCAAGGTTGGTTTTGCCCAGTACTGCTGAGAAAGGCATCACTCCTGAATTAGATTAGCAGATTAGAAAATGGATGGGTAAATATAAATATGTGATGTCCTTTGAAAAATCCTCAGTACAATTAACATTTGTGGATTATTAAAATACTCCGTAATGTGGAATGGTGTGACCTGCATGCATAACAACATAACTTGAAATATGAGATAAGCCTTTGTTTTAAAAGAAAAAAACCTGAAAATATATGCAAACTACTGTAGAAGTAAAACGCATGCATTCGTAAAACAAACTAAACCGAAGGGAAGTGCCACACTGTGAACCACAAAGAAAGATTTTAAAATAAATTTCTGTGTTGCCTGGATACCTAATCACATAGGCTTTTTACTAATTGTACAGAGGCTTGATAGAAGGATCTCAGGAATCGACTGCAGCTGTTAAGTGCAGAGCAAATAAAAGGAAAAAACAAAAACAAGGAGAAGCAAACTGAACAAAGAAATGACCTAATAATTATTTGATATCTTAAACACAACCACATAAATACATACATGTATATGTGTTTGTAAGTGTGCACAGTATATTTTACCATATAAGTATTAAGAAAATGTGTAATTTCCACATGAGCAATAGCTGAGCATGGGGTTCAAACCCAGGACACTTTATTTGTGTACTCCACTATCCCTACCATGACCCTTCCTGAAAAACATTCATATTAGTTTAATTGGTGATTTGAATTTTCCCATGCGAGTCTGTGCACAAGTGAGCCTAGCAAAGAACTACAGACAACTAGGACATTCTCTGCCTTGTGTCCACTGTTCTGCAGTAGACATTTCTTCCCTGCATCTCTAAATTGGATTAGTTTATAATGCTATTCTGTGTATATTTCCAAAATTTCTGAGCTTTACAAATACCCCCAAAAAAAACAAGGCGTTCTATAGGTCTGCTTTTAAACTAGGAACTGAAAAGATATAACTCACCTGTTTAATGGCTGTGACTGTGATTACAAAGAACAGGGGCAAACCACTGGTAACAGGACTGGTAGGTGTGTCTACTATTACCTGCAAATAAAAAGTAACAATTAAGCCTCGGTACACATATGAGACCTTACACTTATTAAAAGTTTATAAACACTTATTCATACATTTTGCAGATGAAACCCAGCAAACTAATTCTTAGGAAGAAACTAGAAGATGATGTTGGAGATTTCACCTTAGGATTCTGTCCTGTGTTGAAATGAAGGAGATAACTACCCAATTTAGATTATTACAATGGATGGAAATCTCACTGCAAGCTGAAGAGCATAAAAAGGTCACAAGGGGTTGAAAGACTGCTGGTGGTATTAAAGGTAAGCAAAATAATATTTTCATGATAATTGCTATCATACATACAAGCAATTTTTTTGTGTATAACTCTAACTTTTGAATGGAGCTGCACAAGATTTAGTGAATGAATGAATGATCTTTATTGTCATTGTCACAGGTACAACGAAATTGGAAGATGTCTCTGGTCAGTGCATTATCACATATATAAAAAAACGAGTAGAATATAAACAAACATTATAAACAAACATTCAGTAGTGCAAATTATCACATCTATAAAAAAAAGAGTGAATCTAAACAAACATTATAGACAAACATTCAGTAGTGCAAATTGCATAAGTCAGTGCATAATTCATATAGCTGTTATGTGACCATTATCTGCTTTTAGTGGCATTGAGACGTGCTATTGCAGTTGGGTAAAAACTATGTTTGAGTCTATTTGTCCTTGCATGTATTGCTCTATACCGTTTGCCTGATGGCAGCAGTTCGAATAGGGAGTGTCCAGGGTGTGAGGTGTCCTTTATGATGTTATGGGCTTTTTTTTTGTGGAGATGGAGGTATGAGGACATGAAGACTTCTGAAGTTCCTTCTACGATTATGTTATAAAATTGTCTATGTTAACTTGGTAAGCTGACCATGTGAAACGGATAATGGTGAGCAAACAACATATTTACCCACAGAAACAAAGTATTTAAATTATCTACAGAAGGTGGCTTTATTGTGAAAATTTCTCTTAGACTGTTTAAACTAGTATAAGAACAAAGATGAATTTTATATATATACTCAATAGTCTTTCATTATCCTCTAGACCCCAAAAAGTACAATTTATCTCATGTTCCTGCAGTACATAAGGTGACACCACAGAGGTGAAGGTAGAAGCAACTGTGAGACAGACATACTTTAAGTATATATAACCATCATTACTTTTGTTGATAAACATAAGGAAAGAACCAAATTAATGGGATTGAAGGTACCACACAGGGTTGCTAGGCTGACTCTCCTCAAAAGGATGAGCTGCAGATCAATATGGGTGGACAAAATTAAACCCTATGGCTTCACTAGATTGAAGTAAAACATTTGATGTGTTGCGGATTTGTATCGCACATGCCCCCAGGTATCTCATACAAGGAATGTACTGGGAGCAGCCTACTTGCAAATTACACACAAACCAACCAAAGACACATGGAAGTGATTCTTTCTATGTGTGTTTGAAAGTATTTAAATATTTCCTAAAAGTATCTAGTGTGGTCCCCGGCCGGGGAAGACCAGAGGAGGGCTTGTGCCTCCTCCAGACTGCAAGGGGGCGATCGCCCTGGTTGTACTGGGGGCCACGGGTAGAGGGCTTGGAAGCCCAACCCTGTAGGGGCCCGTGGCCACCGCCAGGCGGCACCCATGTGCCTGAGGAACTCTGGAGCCCAGCACTTCCGCCACACCAGGAAGTGCTGGGGGGGAAGAGAACAGGAGACACCCGGACGGCTTCCGGGTGCACAGCCGGCACTTCCGCCACACAGGGGTGTGTCCAAAGGAGAGTGTCGGGAAGCAGCTGGAGCCCATCCGGGTTCCCATTTAAGGGGCCGCCTCCCTCCAGTCATTAGTGGATTGGACTGGAGGCCGCCAAAAGAAAGGCATAAGGACTGTGAGGCCTGGACAGTTGGGGGAACAGTGCTGGAGGCACTGGGGGTGCACGTGAGCACAATTATTGTAAATAATATTATAAAATAAACGGTGTGTGGTGAAACTATGTTGTCCGTCTGCCTGTGTCCGGGTCTCAGTTCACACTAGATATGGTGACTCAGTCTGTCCAACTCGGCTTGGTGTTACTGCAAACCTTAGTAAGACAAACAGTTTACAGGTGAAACAAAGTAAAAGAGTTAGTAGTAAAACATTTTAAGCAAGGGTCAATGATATACTAGTAACAAGTTACCCACAATTATGTTTTGGAAAAGAAAAAAAACCTGATACCTTTCACCGTAACACTCCACTACAACACCAGACGAAGTACATGGGATTTAGCACTTTGTGGTCTTTTTCCTGTGGCACACCTCAAGGTTCACAATTGATTCTTTATCCATTTTCTGTATTAGCATTACGCCGTTGGGAAATCTGATTGGCTACCTAGGCCTCAAGCACATATACAGGGATGACAGCCAGTTCTACATAAAGGCAATTTCTGGGTACATTCAAGTTACAAGCGAATATACTGCCTAATTCGATGACATCAGTGTATGGATATCTAACCTCCCTATACCTGAATATAAAGAGTACAGATCCACTTCTTGTGGGATATCCAGGTCAACTCGACTCAAAAACTTTGACTTTTTCTCTAAAGATCTCTGCTCCAGCATACTTAATTGAAATCACACAGATAAAAATATTACATCTCCTTATGCCATCAAGGCATACTTCTGCCACTTACAGAACACTAATAAAGTTAGACCCCTTCTGCATTATTGCTGTTCACTTTTCAAATATGTTCTTCTATTTTTCTTTTTTTTACTACTTTCAAAATGTTGCCAGTGTGCTGACATGGACTGTATGAACCTGATTAAAACTGCTTTTGCACAATGTAGTATTATTTTCAGAACTACATATTAACTTGTACAGCTACTATAAACTCTAGAATATCTGATATCACTGATTGGCACATATAAACCTGCAAGAAAGAAGGCAAAATATTTTCAAGTCAACTACTCCAACAGTGTTAATTTACTTTTAGTTTTATAACTCTCTTCACACAAAATCAATGGTCAGGTTCAAATCACGTTTACATACTCCCTCTTTTATTTTAATAGGCTATACCTATATTCATTAATTTGAGTGTTCTGTACAGTATGTACTGACCCTGACTCTACCATATTGTCATCTCATACTATACGCCTATGCAAATGTACTAAAAGGTCATCCTTACATTTGTTTCTTTGCAATATACTATGTCATGAATACTTTTAATTTCACCTTTTTATTTTCAACTGTACTTTCTGAAAGATCTTGACACTATGTGACATCTGAATTACAAGTAAATATTAATGGAACAAAAGAATAAACGTGTCCACTTAGGATAAAAGTTTCCCAGGAACATAAACGTTTCCCAGGGATATTTTCCATCAGGTAATCCTCATCCTGATGGTGTTAGTAGAAATAATCAATGTTAAGAGAACCTGCTTAATGTAGATTCCAAAAATTATGTTGCAATAAACGGTTCCATAATGCTCTGAAATTGAATAAAGTGTTCACTCAAGTTGCTAATGTTACTGCTTAAGCTGTTCACACATGCAGTTGTCTTTTGGCCAGAGATGTGATGATTACACTAATAGCAAGACAAGCACAATTCCTGTAGATTTTGATTATTGGGAACCATATTGTGTCCATATTTTTCATACAAAAAAATGTATAACCCAAAAGGTCATAATTGCCTAATTTATACATAAAGTAAAACAGAAAGTAAGATAACTTTTCTTAGCCTGTCATGTACTGCAGTACAACCAATTGTGGCTGTATAAAGGTGCTGTAATCTGGTAATTTCCCAGAGCAGTTAGTTTAATACTATTCTGAATCTTGTCACAAATCTCTAAATAAACACCTATCTGTCTTGCTGCCAGCACACTACTTAACTCTGTAAATAATATAAGACAACAACTCTCAGACAGAAAGGTTACAATAATTTAGGACTGACTCCAGGATAGTGCTTAAGTACATTATGTGATATTTCCTCTGTTTGTGTAGGTGTCTGAAAATCTCAGTGCAATTTGTTATACTTAAAATAACATTTGCTCATTTACCTTTGTAAGCTTTTCAATGAACATCAAGTGGTTACTCTAATGTGGCCATGTAGGGGACAGTGTGGGTCTGTGCACGAGTGTGCTGCGTAGTGGACTTGTCTCATCTTGTCCATGGTGTTACAACCTCCCTATATCTCTGAACGGGATAACATGTTACAAAGCACACAGAGTGGATGGTTGAGTGAAGACAACATAGTGTTAGTGTATGCTCTATAAATATAATATAAATAATGTCTGACAGTGAAATGTGATGCACGTTAATATTGCAGCATATTATCATGAATATTCTTTGTGCTCGATACTCCCGATTTCTGTCAGTCTTGATCTATGCTACTCAAATCTTTTTTTACTAATTCATTGCTGTTTATAATTTAGTGAATGAAAATTATTTTTGGTCACTAGAGCCACACCTTGCAATTCATGATTCACCCTTCTGCTAGGAAATAGTATATGTTGCATTCACCATGTGTACAACATATAAACAGTTACTAACTGTGTTACCCAGCCTTACTCTCTCAAAAGCACTGTCCTGTTCTCTTCTTATCACGTTCTGAAAAAATACATCTCTATCAGCAACAGAAAAAAATATTGCACTTTGTTCTATTCAATTGTGGTTTGGCTCCATCAGTTTATTCACTTTTTTCTTTGTCTTCAAATCTTCAAAAAGTGCTTAATGTTGAACATTGATATTGCAACCTTATTGACAATATTCAGATGGACAAGAGTGTTGGATTTGTTAAAAGTGCAAGACTATGCATTCATAAAAAATGTAGTGTAACTGGTTTTGGGATTAATCTCAATCAATTTTTTGTAATCTCATATTTGTTGTCAAAATTAACACAAACCTGGACCACCGAAGCTATCATAAACATTGCATGATATTTTTCCCTGTTTCTAACTGTGCTCGTTTTACCAAGGGCACCCCCTTCCCTATGTTCTTCCAATTATGCTCGAGTCAAGGAGGGGGAAAACCCTCCTTTCTTCAAATGCTATCTGTGGGTCTTCAAAAAGGTAAAACTGGGTTTCAAGGTCATACAGTTTGAGAAACACTGCTCTAAAATAACCTTGGAATTCGGTAAGCCAATGAAATTGATATTTTCAAGTGATTGAGGAGAAAAAATGCAGCAGTTGCTACCTTTCATGACATGGTGCTTTTATTGATGCTCTTATTTAAATTTTGTGAGTGATGATAAAATCATCTGGAGCAGCACACTAGCAAATGTGAACTGTATTCCCCACTTCAGCAGTTGCACAAGGTTGCTGACAAGTTGGGGGGAGAGGTAATATATGTTAAATATCTTTCTTATTGAATTAGATGCACAAAACTGAGTATGCTCATAGTCACAGAACCTGGCAAGTACTTAATTACTAAATGTGTCTTCTGCCTATGGTGGGCTGGCGCCCTACTCAGGGTTTGTTTCCTGCCTTGCGCCCTGTGTTGGCTGGTATTGGCTCCAGCAGACCCCTGTGACCCTGTAGTTAGGATATAGCGGGTTGGCTAATGGATGAATGGATGTGTCTTCTGTGAGCTTCACTGAACTTTTCTCTTTTTTCACTTCCCTTCTACAGATTGTCTTCATATATAGAAAGTGAAATGGGAGCCACAGAGTATTAGAATGCCACACTCACTACAACATTATTAATGACAAATATCAACAAACAAAAAATATGTGTTGGCCTTTTTTCTTTTTTCTACGACATCACTAAATTTCATTTAAATCTTCCAAGGTATTTTTGAGGTTTTGGGGTATATACAATTTTTATTGTATTTTTCTACCCCTAAATACTGATATATTAAAATATCCTTTCTTAGCAGATAGCTACTGTGATAACACCTTCCTGCCAAATTTCAACTTTTTAGCCTTTCTAGCTTTCTTATTTGTCAAAAATGTACTGTTGTATTTACATTGCTATTACAAAGATCTTGCTAGAAAATGTTCAAGTTCATGGCTAGTTCTTTCAAAATCAGCAATAACTTCATGCAGGTTGTCTGAATTGATTTTGTTTCTCATACATTCCCATGGCAGAACAATCCATTAAAACCGACTGAAGTGCAGCTTCACTGGACTTCAATGGCACTTCAGAATATGCGTTGATTTCAGTGTAGCAAAACTACTACATGATTACTGGACAAATGCTTTGAAATGTAATTTCCAGGGAAGATCAGAATCTCTGAATTCAAACTAGGTGGGGTGGAATTAGCCAGCCAGCTAGCTAACTGTGCATAATGGCAGACAGTGCTAATATTGTTGATCTGATTTTGGCAAAGACCTTTCCTAAGTCTTCCTTATGAGGACAGCAGGGCAGATCAATGACCAAGACTGATTTTATTCCAAACTCAGGGAAAAATAACTGGTCTTTTCCACTCTCCTGGTATGACAAGGTGAGCTGGCTGACTGGAAGTGCTGTGACAAAGAAAATGTACCGTTGGCCATGTCTCTTAATGAAAACAAGTCAAGGTTTTTGGTCAAAATTGGGTTTTGGGGATCTGGCTAATTTTGGCAAGACATACAAATGACATAAGAAAAGCAATGAACAAGTAAGTTCATGTGTACAGTTAAGTTGTCTTGGGAGGGTCAGAGTAGAACATGCAGTTAACGGTGGTGTTTGTATTCAGGTGGCCAAACACAACGAAACAATGAAAAAAAACAGGGCCATTCTTAACTGTCTTATTGGCATCATTTTGCTGCTTGGCAGTCAATAGATGGCATTCAGAGGGCATGATGAGGTAGTGAATCTGCTAACAAGAGGAATTACAGGGAATTCACTGAAACATTATCCAAATATGATACTGGCTTGGCTACACACTTCCAGTCATCTTCTGTGTTTTCTGGTATGTTCAATTCCATTCAAAATGATTTGGTTTCTGCTATTGTAGCCAGTGATGTTGATTAAATGAAATTAAAGGTCCGGTTCAAACTGGTCCCTTTTTTGCATGGCAAGTAGATGTGAAAACTGACATTTCATGTCATGTCCAACTGCTTGTGATAGTTCGGTATGACAATACTGCACTTCAAATTCAGCAGCAATTTGTTGGATTTTTGATGTTTCAGGGGCTGTAATGCAGAGTCTGTCTTTGATATTCTAAATGAAACATAGCAAGCCTAAACTTACAAAGAAAAACTTGTGGCTCAAACCTATAATGGGGCTGCTGTCATGGCTTCCTCTCTGAATGGATTTCAGGCTAAAGTTAAAGTAATAGCCCCCCGTTTGTACAATACTATGCACACAGACTGAACCCTGGTGTTTTCTCAGGTGGAAAAATGCTTGTCTGAATCCAGAACATATTTAGCAACTCTTTTTGTCAAATTCTTCTAAGAGGATGTCTTTTCTTGAGTGTACAGGGTGTTCAAAGGTTGCCCAGAAAAGCTCCTACTTAGTGGAACTTTAAATCATGAATTGTGAGCACTGTGGCGAAAAACTATGATGGATTCCAGCAGACTTTTGAAAAGATTATCGAGTATTAGACACAGTAGCGGAGGGGACACTTAATGCTGCCAAATGCTTCTTAAGGATACAGGATTTTGAGTTTGCTTTCATGTTGAACACATATGAACAAATCTTCTCAGAAACTGATGTTGTCTTTGACATTGTGCTACAGCCACCACTGACATAAACACATACTCGCGCACACACACACAGAAAGACAGAGAGAGAGAGAGAGAGAGAGAGAGAGAGAGAGAGAGAGAGAGAGATACTGATATAGATAAACAATTTGAAGTAATATGACGAATTTCAGGTCTCCTTAACATTTACAGTTATCATGCCAGGTATAGATAGGGTCATATTATAGGCAATATGTATGCTGAGAGATGATTTCCATTTAAATACTATCTGTGGCTTCCCATGTCACATGTTATAGTTCTTCACTTTGAGGTCAATAGTTTAAGCCACTATAACCTTATTATAAAAGCGAGATCCCTATTGCATTTACCTTGTCTGTTTAGCATCCTCATCTCCCGACTAATTGGATGCTATGACTGAGGACTAGCAACCTATTAAGTGACCTATTCAACACTTAACCCCTATATGAAGCACTCTTTCACATCTCAGTATTTTCTTTCAGGGTGGGGGCATTAATCATTTTACATCGGTAATTGTGTTTTTTTTTGTCTTTCCTTCTGACCCCATTGTGATGTTCCTGTATACGTGTTGCGAGTATTTTAGATGTTTGCCCCATGTATACCGCTGGCCATACATTACATTGAAGGCTGTAAACTGCGTTTCTTGTCTCTGTTGTCAATTTGCTGCTTTTGCCATTGAAAAGGACAGTCTGTAAAGTGTTTGCCAGTTTTTGCTCTATCTTGATCCCAGATTAACACATCTCCGATTTACACACATACTATAAGTTCTACCAGGTACATGTTTAACTGGGCCACTGTGAAATAAAATTCAGGGCCACTACCAAGAGTGCCAGAGAGCTGGCTGAATCTTGGCTCTTGCCATTAACAGCTAATTGGACTTGAACCCAGCATATGAAGGCTTAAAAAGAAGAACATCCAAATAATAAAAAAGACTGCCTTTGATTCCTGTATGTCTAATTATTTTCTTCTGATGATGACACCTGGTAGGTTGTCGAAAGTTTAGGAATAAAAAACTATTTTAAGATATGTGACTCATTCTCTCCCCTTGTGGACCTCTAACTACAAATATGCAAAATGTATCACAGCCCTTATCTTCCATATTTTAGTAGTATTAGTTTATGAACTCTCTAATTTTTTTGTATGAAAAGCGCATTCTGCAATGTGCCTGGTAACAGTGTGTTTGAGATAGACATTCCTTATTGTATTACTTACTGTATTTCATCCTTGCATTTCCAATATTTCCACATTGCTATATTGTTTTTCAAGATGCTGTACTCCATGGAAAATTCTAGGTGACATAACACAGGCATATAAGCCAAAAAGGTTTATTGCAAAGTGCCATTTATACCACCACAATTCTGTCAAAATTCACCAGCGTATCATAGAGACTGAATTTGCTGTTTTAACATTCTACATTCTGCTTATGCTAAAATAAAAATGTAATACTATTTCCAGGTAACGTCTGTATAACTTATTATTTTAACTATAAAACTTCTTTAAATATTATTTAACAAGAATCTGTCTGTTCAGCACTAATAAAGCTGGCAACCAGTTCTGCTGACAAAAGTGAGCCTCTCATATTTATAAACCGATTAAAAAGGCTATAGAGAGAGAGTTAACCAGCATGCTCAAATTTCTCAGAAGTACTGAATTCAAGCAAAATCCTGTTTCAGCACATAAAATAACAATAAACAATGTGATAACAAAAATATGCCTCTATGAACAGTAAGAGTTTTTAGAATGAACACTACACAGTATATTTCTGCTTCTGTTTCTCTCTTTTTTAAAAATCTGGGAAAAATGTCATGCAGGAAAGTGTATTTTAGAATATTATTATATGCGTTAATTGGAAGAACATCTATATCCAATTGAAAAACAAACAACATTCATGGCTGTTTTAATTTAAAAAGTAAGTGAACTGCAAGGTCCTGCAAATGTCTTCTGGAACATTAAAGGAACTAGATAAAGAATCTGAGCAAGGTTAACCTAAATCATATCACTACTTTAAGGATCCCCAGGAGCAGTGATTTTAAACATTGTCACATATGCACACCTGGTGATCATATTCCTGGCCCTGCTGAAGTAAGAAGTACCACTCTGAGACGAGAAGGGAGGCTGTCGCCAACTATACTCATATCTTCTTCTTTACACAGAGTCCTGAGAAGCTGTAATGGGAGGACACCTAACCCCACCACAACGGCCAGAACAGGCTCTACCCATTCTGTTTGGACGTCATAAAACTGGATGAGCCCTGGAGGGTGCCATTTCATTATGATCCAGTGTTCAAGGAGGAGAGATCTCCAGTGTGACCACATCCGTTAATTCGGATCAGAGAATCTTTTGGTTTGGGTTGCTATAGCCAAACATTCATGTTGTGCCCTGATGCACAATTTGTTTTTCATACTAGGTATTAAATGGGGGCGGCACAGTGGCGCAGTGGTAACGCTGCTGCCTCGCAGTTAGGATGCCTGGGTTCGTTTCCCGGGTCCTCCCTGCATGGAGTTTGCATGTTCTCCCCGTGTCTGCGTAGGTTTCCTCCGGGCACTCCGGTTTCCTCCCACAGTCCAAAGACATGCCGGTTAGGTGGATTGGCAATTCTAAATTGGCCCTAGTGTGTGTTTGGTGTGTTTGTGCGTGTCCTGCGGTGGGCTGGCACCCTGCCCAGGATTGGTTCCTGCCTCGTGCCCTGTGTTGGCTGGGATTGGCTCCAGCAGACCCCCGTGACCCTGTGTTTGGATTCAGCGGGTTGGAAAATGGATGGATGGATGGTATTAAACAGGGTTGCCATTTCTGGTCTTTCTATCAAGTCACAACATATACATAGAATTATAGGATACAAATACAAGTTAAAAGATATTATTAAAATTGTTATATTAGAAAAGCAAATACTATACACCCAATATACAAAACAAAGATAAAGACAATAACACAAAATCAAAAACGCAATCAATGTCCCAGGCACACATATTCCTACACATGTATATAAACTGCTCAAAAAAATTAAAGGAACACTTTTTAAGCAGAGTATAGTATCAAGTCAATGAATTCTGGGATATTGATTTATTCAGTTAAGTACCAGAGGGGGATGTTAATCAGATTCAGCTGCTTTGGTGTTAATGAAATTAACATCAGGTGCACTAGAGGGGTAACAATGAAACGACCCCGAAAACAGGAATGGTTTAACAGGTGGAGCCCACTTACATTTTTCCCTCCTCATCTTTTCTGACTGTTTTTTCACTACAGTGATCCCCTGCTATATTGCGGTTCAGCTATCGCGCCCACGCTATATCGCGCCCCGGGTTTGGTTTACCGGATAAACAATTTATCCATCCATTCATCCATCCATCCTCTTCCGCTTATTCGAGGTCGGGTCACGGGGGCAGCAGCTTAAGCAGAGCGGCCCAGACTTCCCTCTCCCCGGCCACTTCTTCCAGCTCTTCCGGGAGAATCCCAAGGCGTTCCCAGGCCAGCCAGGAGACATAGTCCCTCCAGCGTGTTCTGGGTCTTCCCGGGGCCTCCTCCCGGTTGGACGTGCCCGGAACACCTCACCAGGGAGGCGTCCAGGAGGCCTCCTGATCAGATGCCCGAGCCACCTCATCTGACTCCTCTTGATGCGGAGGAGCAGCGGCTCTACTCTGAGCCCCTCCCGGATGACTGAGCTTCTCACCCTATCTTTAAGGGAAAGCCCAGACACCCTGCGGAGGAAACTCATTTCAGCCGCTTGTATTCGCGATCTTGTTCTTTCGGTCACTACCCACAGGTCATGACCATAGGTGAGGGTAGGAGCGTAGATCGACTGGTAAATTGAGAGCTTTGCCTTACGGCTCAGCTCCTTTTTCACCACGACAGACCGATGCAGAGCCCGCATCACTGCGGATGCCGCACCGATCCGCCTGTCGATCTCACGCTCCATTCTTCCCTCACTCGTGAACAAGACCCCGAGATACTTGAACTCCTCCACTTGGGGCAGGATCTCTCCCCCAACCCTGAGAGGGCACTCCACCCTTTTCCGGCTGAGGACCATGGTCTCGGATTTGGAGGTGCTGATTCTCATCCCAGCTGCTTCACACTCAGCTGCGAACCGATCCAGAGAGAGCTGAAGATCACGGCCTGATGAAGCAAACAGGACAACATCATCTGCAAAAAGCAGTGACCCAATCCTGAGTCCACCAAACCGGAGCCCTTCAACACCCTGGCAGCGCCTAGAAATTCTGTCCATAAAAGTTATGAACAGAATCGGTGACAAAGGGCAGCCCTGGCGGAGTCCAACTCTCACAATTTAAAGAGATTATTTTCATAGGAATTGTTATATTCATGCATTATTTTCATTTTTACTTTAAAACTTTCGTAAAAACAATATTTGTCCTTTATTTGCTGCCCCGGGCGTGGTTAAATTTCTTTCTCGCAGGACTTATAACATTGTGATTGGGGGGGGTCTGAACGCACGCTAAAGAGATGCGATCAGTTCAGCTGCTGTCTTGCTGCTGCTGCTGGCCAGCTGCATGTTCTGCTTGTCATGCTTTGCGTCAATCATTTAAAAGCCTGTAAAAGCTCTGCCACTAGCATTCTAAAGGGGGGAGAGAAGGGTGGGAAGTTGGGGAGTGTGGGCTGAACGCACACTAAGGAGATGTGCTCAGATCATCTGCTGGCTTGCTGCAGATGCTGCTGGCGAGCTGCATGTTCTGCTTGTCATTGTTTTAAGAGCTGGGAGCACCTGAAGTTTGTCTGCCAAAAGCATTCCAACAACTGCTGGGTTAGATGTCCGTGAACTTGTTTTAAATTGTTTGTAAGTAGGGCGTGACGTGCAAAAGTCACCATCTCACGAGTTTTGCTTCCTAAGGTTGTGATATCTAGTCTTGCGTGTCGTCAAAGTGTGTCCCCAAGATGATCTGGTCTCGATCGCTTTGCTCAACCTCCCGGAGGCTCGCTACACTCTTCGCGTCTCTCACTTCTCGCGTTGTGAAGGGGAGGAGCTGAACGCACGCTAAGGAGAAGTGGACAGATCAGCTACTGGCTTTGTGCTGCTTCTGCCAAGGTGCGTGTTCTGCTTGTCACTCTGCTCGTTGATCATTTAAAAGCCTGTACAGCAGCAGTCCTTCTGTCTCATTGCCTTGTCTCACGTGACGTTAAAATGTCTCTTGCGGGACGTCAAATTGTCGTCCGAGAAGATCACGTCTCTTCTCCCTAGTCTCCCTGCCAAGAATTTTTTTATAATAGACAGATTTTACTCATATCCTTAGCCCGACATCCACATATCATTGTGTTTACAAAGTGTGTTTTAATAAGTTTACATGTGACCAAAGCATTGAGAGGGGTATTTTAAGGCTTAAACTATAAAAAAATAAAAAAATGTTTATTTATATGGTCTTTCTATATCACAGATTTTCACCTGTCGCTGATGGGTATGGAACATAATTTCTGCGATAGACGGGGGGGGATCACTGTAGTTTTGCATTTGGCTACTGTCAGTGACACAAATGGTAGCATGAGGCGATGCGTGGACCCTACAGAGGTTGCACAGGTAAGTCCAACTTCTTCAGGCAGATCAATACGTGTCATTGCCAGAAGGTTTGTAATGTAATGTTTGGCATCACTCCAAGAGGAAGTGCCATCATGTGCTAAAATGAAAGGTTCACACATACTGTTTACATTTTCAAGAAAGTCAAAATTTCAGTTTAAGTTTATAAGAATAGCCTTTTCCCAATATTAAATACAAATGTAAAAAACATTTCTCGCACTCTTGTATGTTTGTCAGTGAAGTCACCTAGCAAACTGAGCACAATGAATGGAAAAAAAAAAAAAGAAAACTTACAAAAGGAGAACTAATTAAAATGGCATAAGAGTTAGGAATGATTTGGCAAATCTTCTCTTCATCAACACACGGACCGTACATGTAGTCATTCTTCAGCAGCTTCTAGCCACTGCAAGTGTGTCGATGTTAGAGTACTATCTAACAACGGATTAAGTTAGTGTCAACTACTGTGAAGTGGTGCTGGGCGATATGACGATATATATCGTGGGGACGATAGAAAAGTGTCTATCGTCCTTTCTCTTCTATCGTTTCTATCGTTGCTAACCTAATTTTATCAATTACTAAAGAAAATATTGCATCAAATAGGCTATGACAAATGAATGATAATGTCTTGTCGCTATGCAATGCATACTCTACCCTTTATATAAGTGATAATCAAAAATAAAAATGAACTTTTTCGCAAAGAAACTCCATCTTGTGGTTTTGTGACAGTTCAGTTAAATGTCACTTCAAAATAAAGTTGCAAAAAAAAGTATGCAATGATATTTTTGTCAAACTTTTCAGAGAATAACTGGAAACATACTTTATTGTGGGTGGTATATCGTGATATATATCGTTATTGTGATATAAAATAATCCATATCGTGATATATGATTTTTCCATATCGCCCAGCACTACTGTGAAGTTGTGTATAATTTTTTATATTAGGCTATTCAGCACAATTTCAGGAAAAGGTTTTATAGACCTATAAAAGGAAATAAGTGGGAGCCTACCATGGTAATGGTGATGCTGAAAGTATGTTATGATTTGAATTATTAAAACTAAGGCAAACACAGTAACAGAAACCGATAATCAAAACTAGTCTTATGTACAACTGGTGGCAAAAAAGTGGATTTAAGCCAACTGCTGACAAGCAACAAGAAACTAGCAGAGCATAGAGATGGACAGACAGGCAGGAGCAGATAAACAGTTTTACCACACAAACTCATTTAGCATGACATCCAATGCAGTGTTGACTTGCATGTTGTTGCTCTAGATTTTACTGAAGAACTTTTCTTGGAGTGGAGTAGATTTGTTGTCTTTGCAGCATAAGCCTGCATGATCCAAGTGCATTGTTACCTTCCTAAGCTTGTTGCTAGGATCTTTGCAGAGTCCTCTGAAACTTCATATAAGAAAGTTTGACTCTTTCTGGTAAGAAAGCTTAAAAGTTAAGGTTCCTGAAGTAGTGCAAACTGGGTTTGTTTTCTGAGACAGAGACAAAACTAGTGATCACCTCCAGCTCTCCACCCAGTGTGTTCGTACTAATATCAGAATGAACTGCTGGAAAATGAATGGGTCAAGCCACTCCCTAGGCAACAGTAATAGTGATTGTTTTGTCATGTATACACAGCACAATTAAATTTTTACTTGCATGTCCAATCAACAGTGTATTCTACTATGGAGCAGAAGCTGATTCCTGGATTCAGGAAATGACCGATTTATAATTTATTATTCACATAGGACTATAAACCCTCACTTTCAGGAAGCCATCACTCCATAGTCCTAATGGTAAACTCTCTTAGCTTAATCTTAATTAATCATGATTAAATGAAAATTAAGTTGTTTAGGCATATGGGATAATTAAATTATAAAGCAATTGTTTCAGGCAGTAACAGTCATTTGCAACATTAATAATGCCTTGGATGTATCTTTAAATCAGGGCCAAGGTACCTTGATAAAAAATATTTATTTCTACCAAAAAGCAAGCATTTCTGGGTAATTCCACACCTTTGAATGCTAGTGTATAATATATAAATACTCTAATAACTGGAAAAGGAAGGATTATAAAACCTTAGATTCTTTGTACTGCCACCTGACCCCACTAAGAATGCTTGGCAGTTGGACAAATAATTTAACAAGTTTTACACGGGTTGAATATTGGTTCTTTGTAAGAACAACCAGTCAGTGCAAGGCTTTACAAAATTTTAGACTTACAGATATGTGTTTTGTTATAGCCAGAGATTTTCCCTAGGCTTGCATTTATTTTCTGTTGTTTTGTTATTTTATCTTATTTCTGCTAGTTTTGTTTATATTGTTTGTATTTATGTAAAGTGTCTTTAAGTGTGCCTATGTTCCGTGTTCTGTGTGGGGAGTTTTCCCAAGGAGCGGGGCCACACTGATAGTCAGTCCTGAGCCCTTCCTTTGGCTATTTAAGCCTACAGGAAAGGAGCTCAGGTAGCTGATCATTGAAGCTCATTTGGAGGAGTCAAGGTACTGCGCTTTGTTTTAGATTTCATTATGTTTTTATTATTTGCTTTTCTTTTTGTGATTTGATTTTTGTTAGAAAACCTAAGACATGTTCACCTTAAGATTGCATTTTAGGCAACTTCTTGTTGCTTGTGTGAGCACCTTTTGACATTTCTTTTGTTTATAAATAAATATTCATTTTCTGGTGGATTATCTACATAAGCCAAAATTTTTCACATTTTCTTGCCACCCTTGTGAAGCATTTTGATGATTTTGAGACTTTAGGGAAATTAGGGTCATTTTTGAAGTTTAAAGCAAATCTCTCAATCGTAGGCCTAGTTAAGCCTAAACCTGCTGTTTACAGTTGGGGGACTGTAACTGGATTCAGGTAAGGGCATTCAGGCCTGCTTTAGTGGTCCATATGCAGGCCTAATGTCCCTTTTTGTCGTGTTCCGGTCTTCTTCTCCCAACTTATGACAGAGGGATAATGATGGTCACTAATGTTGTAGGAATGCTTACGCACAAATTGAGGATTGGAGGGAAATAGACTGAGTGTCCAATCAACACATCACCTACAATAACAGCTTCTATTTTAAAAAGCTTTGTTGCTTCTTATTGCATCGGGGGAAATGCTATGAACAACTGACTGATGGAGTCAGAGATGACACTCCATTTAAGGCTATTAAGCAATGCTCTCTGATGACCAGAGGTATAGAGATGATGTGGACACAAGTTCTCTGGCTTTTGCAATATTTTTTAGTCATGTGCTACATATTGTGAGATATGCTCATAAAAAATGGTACATCTCTAAAGAATATGTGCATAAAGTAGTGTACTTTTGGAACTAAAAGAAGAATAGCATGAGTGCGCATCTGTAAAATTGAGTAAAAGGTAAAGCAAGGATTACCATTAACCTTTAAAAGTGGTTGCCAGACATCAACTTTTGGTTGCTGCAACCGAAACTATGGCTGCTATTTTTAACAACTTACATTTAGAGTAATTAAGATGGTATTCAATTATACTGCAAGTCAGATTGCTGCTACTTCACAGCATTTCAGTCCAAAAAATTATCACCAACTCAGCCTATAAGGAGTGCAGTGATGCTGCAGCGCAAATTATTGAGTAATTGCTCAAATATATTTTATCGGCTAGAAAACAATTCTTAACTAGCAGTTAAAGTTTAAAATGATTACTTCCAAAAGACTTTAAAGAATTAATCAAAAACAATTGAAAAAATGTGTTAAAAAGAGTGCTTTTTTAACTCATATCTAATAATAGTTGTTGAGATTCAGTGTGTTCTACTACTCTGTGATGTAATCTTAAATGTCTTATCAAATTTGTAGCATCAAATGTTGTTGCTTTAGTTGCATCACTTCTTCCTAGCACATGTAGTTAGTGTGTCTTTAATCTTCACACACTTTAACATACACTTCGACAAGGCACATATTGTAGCGAGAGCAACTTCTGCGTGATTTGTTAGGCCTTCACATTCGCCCCTCTAAGCTAAAGGAGACTCTTAATTTTCCTGTTACAATATACAGTATGCACATCTGGCTCACAAACACTTGCATTGGTGCCGAATGTTACAGCATTTTTTTTAACTTGTTCATCCCACGTAAAGGAAAACCAGGAAGTGCAGTGCACATGAGCAAAGTTTACATTTCATTTTGATTGTAAAATCGACTTACACTTGGCAAGTTACATGCCGAACTGTTGATTGCACATAATGAGCAAAAACTGGTAATTTCCGATCCACTGCCAAAAAACTGGTGCATCACTAAATTGGCTGACATTCTCTGCAACTAAAGGCCAAAATCAGGTTTCCAATTGCCTTAAAATGGTGTCCAATAGCAAATTGACAACCTTTAACGATAAGCTCTGCAAAGGATAGCTAGCATAAACTTTGCCTATTTTTCATCCTATATTTGTGCATCATACTCAAAAGAAATGTTTGTATATACAGTGAAAATGTTAATTCCCTTTCCTGATACTGTTAAATAGAACTTTATATTACATAAATTTTCCATCCACTTAATATAAAATCTGCTTAATCAAGTTCATGATCACAAGGCTTAAAACCTAACCTATTTCGGTCAGACAGAGGGCAGGAACCAATCAGACCATGGCAGGGCACATTCATGCACATATCTAATATGCATTTTTTTTTTTAACGATTTTATCTGAAAAAAATATATACTTTTGTTGGAAGAAAAAACAAATGCAGATATTGACAGGAATATACTAACTTAATAAAAGCTGTGACTATGTCAGAAGTCTAACCCATGACTACATCACTGTTTGATTGTATCATCCAATATTTATATTACAGTATCTCATGAGTCATACACATTCTGTGATCAAGTGCTCTATATTAAAACAATTGAAGCATAAAAGCTCAGCCGATGAAAAATAAACATCAAATTATTTAAATATTTAATTGAATTGACAATAATTATTTTGTCTTTGGTTTGATTATTTTTATAATAAAATCTTACGCACAGTTGATATTAAATCAAACAATTTTCCTACCTGCTAAAAGAAAAAATAACCTGAAAATGTAGTTAGCAGAAGTAACAAAATGAAAAGTCTACCTCCAGGCTACAGCATTAACAAGATTAATTCTACTGAAATTCAGAGATACATTTAATAGAAACTGCTGTGCTGACATTGTGGAAAAAGAGAAAAAAAACAAACAAGACAAAAAGTTAAGAGCAAGATGTAAAATACAATTTACAATATACTACAATAATAAAACATGCTTAATCATCAGAAAACAAGGTCCACAAATGGGCTGCTAATAATAGAAAATAATAAGCATCATGGCCAAGGACAAAATGTACCTCAACAAAGCTGAAAGGATAACTTGTCCTTTGCTATCATTATCAACATGTATTTCATTTCTATTGCTTGTCTTTATTTTCCTTGCTTTCCAACCCATCCCTCACTTACACATATTTTAAGAACAGAAAATATTATTTTACGTCCCTGGTACAATTAGACAAAGTCTGTGATCACTTTCATCTGTACTTTCAAACAAAGGTTTCTGAAACAGTCCTTTAAATATGCAGTTATCCAGCTAAATTATACTACATGTTCCCCGGACCCTATTTCTACCTTCCTGCTAAAAATCTGACTTCTAGTAGTTCATCTGATTCTTACTTCCATTATTAATTTTTTGTCACACATGTGCCTATGGGAGACAGTTGATGGGCTCAAATACTGGCATACTCCAGACAGACCAGGAGCTGATGCTGCTCTATGACTCTTTCTCCCTTTCACCTACAGACCAATAGAAAAAATAGTGTCATAAGTCCTCCACCCACCTTATCCTCTTCTGGTACTTCAGATCCCACCTGCTCATTACGTCATTTCAAGTTCACAAGATGCCTATTGACTATTACATCACTTCCTGTCTCTTTCATTTTCTTTGTCTTTTCTCTACAATCATAATGGCTAACACGATACAACACCCTAGTACTATATTATATATATATATATATATATATATACACACACACACACACAAAGTGGTGCTTGAAAGTTTGTGAACCCTTTAGAATTTTCTATATTTCTGCATATGACCTAAAACATCATCAGAATTTCACTCAAGTCCTAAAAGTAGATAAAGAGAAACCAGTTAAACAAATAAGACAAAAATATTATACTTGGCCATTTATTTATTGAGGAAAATGATTGAATATTACTTTTATTACTGAATATTACTTTTATTACTATTATTATTAAGTATGTGAACCTTTGCTTTCAGTATCTGGTGTGACCCCCCCTTTGCAGCAATAACTGCAACTAAACATTTCCGGTAACTTTTGATCATTCCTGCAAACCGGCTTGGAGGAATTTTAGCCCATTCCTCCGTACAGAACAGCTTCAACTCTGGGATGTTGGTGGGTTTCCTCATATTAACTGCTCGCTTCAGATCCTTCCACAACATTTCTATTGGATTAAGGTCAGGACTTTGACTTGGCCATTCCAAAACAATAAGTTTATTCTTCTTTAACCATTCTTTGGTAGAACGACTTGTGTGCTTAGGTTCATTGTCTTGCTGCATGACCCACCTTCTCTCGAGATTCAGTTCATGGACAGATGTCCTGACATTTTCCTTTAGAATTCTCTGATATAATTCAGAATTCATTGATCCATCAATGAAGGCAAGCCGTCCTGGCCCAGATGTGGCAAAACAGGCCCAAACCATGATACTACCATCACCATGTTTCACAGATGGGATAAGGTTCTTATGCTGGAATGCAGTGTTTTCCTTTCTCCAAACATAACACTTTTCATTTAAACCAAAAAATTCTAATTTGGTCTCATCCATCCACAAAACATTCTTCCAAAAGCCTTCTGGTTTGTCCACGTGATCTTTAGCAAAATTAAGACGAGCAGCAAAGTTTTTTTGGAGCGCAGCGGCTTTCTCCTTGCAACCCTGCCATGCACATCATTGTTGTTCAGTGTTCTCCTGATGGTGGACTCATGAACATGAACATTAGCCAATGTGAGAGAGGCCTTCAGTTGCTTAGAAGTTACCCAGGGGTCCTTTGTGACCTCGCAGACTATTACACACCTTGCTTTTGGAGTGATCTTTGTTGGTCGACCTCTCCTGGGGAGGGTAACACTGATCTTGAATTTCCTCCATTTGTACACAATCTGTCTGACTGTGGATTGGTGGAGTCCAAACTCTTTAGAGATGGTTTTGTAACCTTTTCCAGCCTTCCAGCATCAACAACTCCTTTTCTGAGGTCCTCATAAATCTCCTTTGTTCGTGCCATGATACACTTCCACAAACATGTGTTGTGAAGTGCAGACTTTGATAGATTCCTGTTCTTTAAATAACACAGGGTGCCCACTCACACCTGATTGTCATCCCATTGATTGAAAACACCTGACTCTAATTTCACCTTCAAACTAACTGCAAATCCTAGAGCTTCACATATTTTTGCCACTCACAAATATGTGATATTCAATCATTTTCCTTAATAAATAAATGACCTGGTATAATATTTTTGTCTCATCTGTTTAACTGGTTTCTCTTTATCTACTTTTAGGGCTTGAGTAAAAATCTGATGATGTTTTAGGTCATATTTATGCAGAAATCTAGAAAATTCTAAAGGGTTCACAAACTTTCAAGCACAACTATATATATATATATATATATATATATATATATATATATATATATATATATATATATATATATATACACAAATATATACATATATATATACATATACATTGTCAGGGATGCCAGGGGCAAAGACCTGGCCAGGACGCCGTGAGGGACCAGAAGACGGTCAAAGCCCACCCTGGATCACGTGGGGGCCGCCTTCCTGGTTGCTCTGGGGGCCACGGGTACAGGGCATGGAAGCTCCACCCTGTAGGGGCCCGTGGTCACTGCCAGGAGGCGCCCAATGCCTTGGGGACCTGTTACCCCAGCACTTCCGCCACACCAGGAAGTGCTGGGGGGAAGATTTAGGATGGCAACCGGAGAGCTGCCGGGAGTAGAGCCGGCACTTCTGCCACGCTGGGGCCTGGCCGAAGGAGGAATGCCGGGAACACCTGGGGCTCATCCGGGGACTGCTTAAAAGGGGCCGTCTCCATTCATTCAGCGCTGGAGTCAGGAGGCGGAAGGACGAAGCACAACAGAGGTGTGGAGGCGGCCCAAAGAAAGGCATTTGTGGCCAGGACTGAGAGTGTTTGGGGTTTTGTGCACTAATGGGCTGGGTCTGAGTGACCATATCTGTAAATAGTTTGTGTAAATAAAACGTGTGGTGGTGAAAAACAACATGTCCGCCTGTCTGTGTCGGCTCCACAACATATATATATATATATATATATATATATATATATATATATATATATATATATATACACACACACACACACACACACACACATATATATATATACTAGCAAAATACCCGCGCTTCGCAGCGGAGAAGTAGTGTGTTAAAGAAGTTATGAAAAGAAAAGGAAGCGTTTAAAAATAGCGTAACATGATTGTCAATGTAATTGTTTTGTCACTGTTATGAGTGTCGCTGTCATATATATATATATATATATATATATATACTGCTCAAAAGAATTAAAGGAACACTTTAATCAGAGTATAGCATAAAGTCAATGAAACTTATGGGATATTAATCTGGTCAGTTAAGTAGCAGAGGGGTTGTTAATCAGTTTCAGCTGCTGTGGTGTTAATGAAATTAACAACAGATGCACTAGAGGGGCAACAATGAGATGACCCCCAAAACAGGAATGGTTTAACAGGTGGAGGCCACTGACATTTTTCCCTCCTCATCTTTTCTGACTGTTTCTTCACTAGTTTTGCATTTGGCTACAGTCAGTTTCACTACTGGTAGCATGAGGCGATACCTGGACCCTACAGAGGTTGCACAGGTAGTCCAACTTCTCCAGGATGGCACATCAATACGTATCATTGCCAGAAGGTTTGCTGTGTCTCCCTGCACAGTCTCAAGGGTATAGAGGAGATTCTAGGACACAAGCAGTTACTCTAGGAGAGCTGGAGAGGGCCATAGAAGGTCCATAACCCATCAGCAGGACCAGTATCTGCTCCTTTGGGCAAGGAGGAACAGGATGAGCACTGCCAGAGCCCTACAAAATGACCTCCAGCAGGCCACTGGTGTGAATGTCTCTGACCAAACAACCAGAAAGACTTCATGAGGGTGACCCAAGGGTCCCATGTCCTCTAATGGGCCCTGATCTCACTGCCCAGCAGCATGCAGCTCGATTGGCATTCGCCATAGAATACCAGAATTGGCAGATGCACCACTGGTGCCCTGTGCTTTATACAGATGAGAGCAGGTTCACCCTGAGCACGTGACAGAAGTGAAAGGGTCTGGAGAAGCCATGGAGAACATTATGCTGCCTGTAACATCATTCAGCATGAACAGTTTGGTGGTGGGTTAATGATTCTCTGGGGAGGCATATCCATGGAGGGTCACACAGACCGCTACAGGCTTGACAAAGGCATCTTGGCTGCCATTAGGTATCAGGAAGAAACCCTTGGACCCATTGTCAGACCCTATGCTGGTACAGTGGCTCCTGGTGCACGACAATTCCTGGCCTCATGTGGTGAGAGTATGCAGGCAGTTCCTGGAGGATGAAGGAATTGATACCATTGACTGGCCACCACACTTTCCTGACCTAAATCCAATAGAACACCTCTGGGACTTTATGTTTTGGTCCATCCAATGCCACCAGGTTGCACCTCAGACTGTCCAGGAGCTCAGTGATTCCCTGGTCCGGATCTGGGAGGAGATCCCCCACAACACCATCTGTCATCTCATTAGAAGCATGCACCGATGTTGTTAGGCATGTATACAAGAACACAGGGGCCATACAAAGTGCTGCGTACAATTTTGAGTTGCTGCAATTAAATTTTGGCAAAATGGACTAGCCTGTCACATAATTTTTCACTCTGGTTTTTGGGGCGTCTTTGAATTCAGGGCTCTGTAGGTTGATCATTTTCATTTCCATCAAGCGATGTGGCATCCTTTCGTTCCTAACACATTACCCAGTCTATATCAGTATAGATATCCAGAAGGATTTCTTTCTCCCATTGAGATCTGATGTGTTTTCAAAGTGTTCCTTTAATTTTTTGAGCAGTTTATATATATATATATATATATATATATATATATATATATATATATATATATATAGATAGATAGATACTTTATTAATCCCAAGGAATATTATATATATATATATATATATATATATATATATATATATATATATATATATATAGGCAAAGTACTGCATTAAAATTTTTATTAAGAAGAAAATTAAACCTTTTTAAACTGAGGGAAAATATGCCAATGATTATTTGTTAAGGATCTCTTTGTATACCATGTTGTCAGTTCGGCCCTCCAGTTGTAATATGACGAAGCTGTGCGCTGAGCTTACTCTTGACCATGCAACTTACAGTTGGCCATGTGAACAGTAATCTTGTCTCAAATCTGACAGCTTGGATTGCTGCTGTCATAATCGGTTTGAGTTTTATGGTTTGTTTCAATTATGACAGTATTTGCAGGACTTGTTGTGTGGAAGTGACATTCGGCATCTGTCAAGCGTTGTAAGCACACAACCGGTTTCACCAACAAAATCACATCCAGCTTTTCAGAGTTTAAACATTCATAAACATCAAAGTGTCCAATACTGAAATCGTCACATGTGAATCTAAAATATTTAAGAGGCATTGGCGGTTGTCGAAAGTTGTAAAATGTTTGGCTATTTCGGTACACTTGAAAGCGACAACCGAACAATTCAGCGGCAGCCTTCAACTAACATGCAGAACCATAGGTGAAGGGCTTAAACATTTCACTCTTCTAGTGCTCCTGTGTAGTATAATTATCTCCTGTACCGTCATCAGTCCACACCTTGAACCTGTCCCAGTCATTCAATACATAAGACACAATGTTCCTCCGGATATCAAGAGTGAGCCTGATATGGCCGTGCAATATGTAACAAAGAGAATGGAAAAGGTAGGTGCCATCTCCGGGCATGGAAACCACTCGGTAAGTGACAGTTCTTTGATCAATAGTGATCACCTCGATAGACATGGTAATGGGGGTTGGAATGATAAAGGAAATGGGTACCTGAGAAATGTAAAATAAGTCTAAAATACATATACAATAACTATAATTGTAATAAACAAACAATAAAACAGTGGAGAAGCCGTGGATTAAACAAAAAGGCTGTAGTTTTCAGTAGGGAGACGTGAATCTTGTGGCGAAGCAAGGAAGGGAATGTAGAGACGGGAGCGACGGACGGTCTTATATAGGCAGGCAGCCAACAACGTGGGAGGCGTTGGGATGGGGGACCCAACGCCACCTCACACAGTGACCGAGCTGCAGGCTATGGACGTATATATGTACGTAAGTAGGATTCAGTTAGCGTTGGAAACCCGTGTACCAAATTTCTTGAAGATGGGCCCATAAGTAACAAAGACTGTTGAAAAGTTCAATATGGCGGCTGACAGTGGCATCATACCACCAAAATAAGAACGTGCATTGGTTTTGGTTATTGCAGGGAAGCCGTCTACCAAATTTCGAGAAGATGGGGCCATAAATAAGAAAGTTCAACATGGTGGACGTTGTTGACCGTTATGACTGTTACGCGTAGAATTTCGAAATGAAACCTGCTGCACTTTTGTAAGTAAGCTGTAAGGAATGAGCCTGCCAAATTTCAGCCTTCTACCTACACGGGAAATTGGAGAATTAGTGACGTTGGAAAGTTCAATATAGCGGCCGACAGTGGTGTCATACCAACGAAATATGTACGTACATCGGTTTCCATTAAAAGTTCAATATGGTGGCCGATAGTGGCATCATATCACCGAAATAAGTACCAAATTTCAGCCTTCTACCTACACGGGAAGTTGGAGAATTAGTGATGTTGGAAAGTTCAATATGGCAGCTGACAGTGGCGTCATACCACCGAAATAAGTATATACATTGGTTTCGGTTAGCGCATGGAAGCCGCCTACCAAATTTCATGAAGATGGGGCCATGAATAAGAAAGTTCAATATGGCGGAAGTTGTTGACAGTTATGTGTAGAATTTCGAAATGAAACCTGCTTAACTTTTGTAAGTAAGCTGTAAGGAATGGGCCTCCCAAATTTCAGCCTTCTACCTACACGGGAAGTTGGAGAATTAGTGACGTTTTGAAAATTCAATATGGCAGCCGACAGTGGCATCATACCACCGAAATAAGTATGTACATCGGTTTTGGTTAGCGCAGGGAAGCCACCTACCAAATTTCGTGAAGATGGGGTCAGCCTTCTACATACACGGGAAGTCGGAAAATTGGTGACATTGGAAAGTTCAATATTGCGGCCAACAGTGGCATCATACCATCGAAATAAGTAAGTACATCAGTTTCGGTTAGCGCAGGGAAGCCACCTACCAAATTTCGTGAAGATGGGGCCATAAATAAGAAAGCTTGTAAGTAAGCTGTAAGGAATAAGCCTGCCAAATTTCAGCTTTCTACCTACATGGGAAGTTGGAGAATTAGTGATGAGTCAGTCAGTGAGGGCTTTGCCTTTTATTAGTGTATATATATAATCTCTCAGACATTTATATAACCTGTTCAATTTTGTTTAGAGTTAATGTTTGTGAAGACCTTCATACTCAACTTGCATATTCCAAGTGCATCCCAAAACCTTTTTCTTTTGTCTTTCTGTTTTTTACAAAGTCTTTATTATCTGTGAGAGTAGCTTTTGCTTTTAAGCATGCTGTTATAAAACCAATGCTAAAAAAACTAACATCAATTCTGCTGTACTAATTATTGCCCCATTTGCAACCTTCCTTTTGTGTCTATGGTACTTGAGAAAATAGTTGTCTTGTAACTGCAGTCTTGTCTAGCCTAAAATTATTCATTTGAAATTTTCCAATCCAATTTTCGGGCTATTCACAGTACTGAGATAAAGTTAGGGTTGTAAATGCCCTTCTTATGGCTGCAAACTAAGACTTCTGTAGTCTGCTTATTCTGCGTTACCTGACTGCTGCTTCTGACACTGTCAACCATAAGATCTTACTACACTGCCTCAGTGATTCTGGAATTTCTGGATCTGTGTTGGAAAATTTCACATCCCATCTTAGTGAAGGGAAAAAACACATTGCCTACAGCAAACACCAATTAAATCCATATTTTGTTTCCTATGGGTTTTACTGGGGTGAGTACTCTGTCCAGTTCTTTTCTTGATTTACACACTACCCCTGTGTAAAAATTTACACCAGCATAATGTGTCATTTCTCTGCTTTGACAATGACACACAGATCTATTTCCAGACCTCTCCAAAAGGGCATCTAGGATTATCATAGGCCACTAAATGTTTGGATGATATCCAGTGCTGGATGAGACAAAACTAGTGGGAATAGGAATAAGAGATTTCAATTACTGATTTTTAATAAATTTGTAAACCTTTCACTTTGTCTTTATGGGTTATTAAGTGTAGACTGAGGGGCAAAAATGGAAAGTGTGTCCATTTAAAGTTAAATCAATAATACAAAAGTGCAGAAAGTGAAGGGGTTTGAATGCTTTCTGAATCCAATGCATTTGCAAATAAGCAGTGGCAAAACAAAAGCCACTGATGTTGGTATTCCATGTCAGACCAAAAAAAAAAAAACAGGTTGCAGTCATGTTACCATAAATTACCAGTAATAGTGATAATTCTACTATCCTTTTTAGTTACAAACCTAGGTGTTAAGTTTGGCCCCATATTCTCTTTCCACATCTTGTGATGCCCAGGTTACCTTCACATGGTATACTCCATTGAACCTGGGACATCAATAGCCATATTAAAAAGAATTCCTAATAAATAAACTGTGCAAAAAAACAAGAAGGCGATTAAAGGCAGAAGTTTTGCTGACTGAATAAGCTATGCAGAAGCTATTCAAGATTATATGTTTCCAAATAAGGTTTAAGATGATGAAATAACATTATCTAGCAGGTTATCTCTACTCTGTTAAAAGAGACTTAGTAGCAATGACTGTGGAGACTACTAGCAGCTGCAGCGACACTGCCACTGCCTACTGTTATCTGTGCTAAGACACCCAATGTGATCCCAATACACAATTTATTGCTACTGGTCACCCAATACCCTCAGACCACAAAAATAGCTTATGACAAAATAAAAAGCTGTTCAACCCTATTAATGAAAAGAAAAAAGTGAAGTCTTTATATCAAGCCATTAAATCTTTTTTTTTTTCTTATTTTAAGATTTATTGACTTGTCAAGAAATTTGCAGTTGAGATTATTTGGCATTTTTTTTTTAAATATTGCCGAGTAAATTTTACTTACCCCATTGACAGATTATTTTTGCTAAATAAAACAAAAACAACTATTTGCTGATATTTTAATTTTTTGAGTGTAAATACTGGAGGTGCAAGGAAAGTGATCAGTTCAGAGCCAAGGACGGGCGTAGGAGTAGAAGGAAATCTGTAAGCACAAACTACATCTCTTGTTTGCTGCTGAAATTAATATCTGCCTTAACCTAAGCTGTAACTACAAGCTACCAGTTATGGTGTGGCATTCAGTGTTTCCCTCTCGCACAGACATTTTCCACTTGGAGACAATGAATTAAAATTCTTTAGCCTCTGTGCCACATGTATTTATGTACGCCTTGAGCTTGTTACAAAAGGAGTATGCTGCATTAGGAGAGACTAGGGAGCTGCTACCACTATGCTTAGCCTAATCAGATATCAAAGTAATGTTCTTTTGTCTCTGTGCCTTGTCAGTTTCACTGGTGTGATGACTGCTACAGCTATGACAGTTCTGCTAAATGTTTCACATATGCCCAAAGGAAGAAATCTAGTGAGACATCTTGACTCATTTTGTGAGGTTGGAGTATTGTTTCAAGGGCTATGATGTGCACATAGGTGCTAGTGATATCACCTGTATAAATAAAGTAAACATATATATTAACAGTAAAAAAGCTGTAGTTCAGTTAATGACAAAAATGTGTTCAAAACTATAAATGCATGAATCTATACTAATAAAAGGCAAAGCCCTCACTGACCGACTGACTGACTCATCACTAATTCTCCAACTTCCCGTGTAGGTGGAAGGCTGAAATTTGGCAGGCTCATTCCTTACAGCTTACTTACAAAAGTTAGGCAGGTTTCATTTCGAAATTCTACGCGTAACGGTCATAACTGGAACCTACTTTCGTCCATATATACGGCTATAGCCTGCAGCTCGGTCACCGTAAAAGGCGGAGTTGCGTCCCGCATCATCACGCCTCCCACGTAATTGAGTGCCTGCCCATATAAGGCTGTCCGTCAGCAGCTATTCAATAGACACGCTGCCGCAAAATGGACTGTGCAAACGAAGATGAGATGGTCAGGCACAAACTCAGCAAAAGTGCAAGAGAAACTTTTAAGTGCCAGGGTCTTAGCTAACATTAAATAAAGCTGTGGACATCGTAAGATCGCACGACATAGCACAAGCACAGCTGAGAACCTTCAATGCATGTACTCCGAGCGGCTCACATGAACTGACTTTGCAGGACTGGGAAAGGTAAACCCGTGCATGCAGTGTGTGATCTAACAACCCTCTGACGCTGAACAAGCCTTTGTACACATATCAATAGTAAAGCAAGGTGTAAAGCTTAAGTTTAAATTACGTTCATAGACACGCTGCCGCTAAATATTCGCAGGCAAATCCACAACTTAATACAGTACCGGGAATGCCTGTTAAACATCTTAGATTCACGAGTACCGATTTGGGTAGTGATCACTTCGATGAATGAAACTTGTTAAAAAAACGCATTACACAATTGAGAAGGCAGCAAAAGAATATGAAGTGAGTGAGGCATACAAGCATACAGTACTCATAAGTGCAGCTACTGCGGAAACAAAGCACGGTGTAAACCTTAAGTTTAAATTAAGTTCATACACAGGCTGCCGCTGGCGTTTGACATGCCTACGACGAATAAGATATTCGTGAGATACAAGTTTAATGAGAATACGCAGGGTATAAATGAGGCTTTTGATCACTTTGTAGCAGAGTTAAAATTGATGTAACGGAGTTAAAATTGCTGGTGAAGGACTGTGCTTATGCAAACGAATAGGAAAGCAGGGTGTAAAGCTTAACTTTAAATTAGGTTCATAAACATGCTGCCGCTGGCGTTTGTCATGCCTAAGACGAATACATTATTCGCGAGATGGATCGCACGAGATAGCACAAGCACAGCTGAGAAGCTTTGATGCATGTACTCCGAGCGACTCACGTGAACTGACTTTGTTCTGGCTTTAACTAATGTGAAATAAACAGACATAAACTGGAAGCGTGAGTCTGTGCCTTTTAATAATCTTGAGAGAGAAACATGGTGGCAGCGTAGGTGACGGAGCTGCCCTTTACCATTCTGGACCATGATGGAAAGAGGCATCCCATCTGCTTTTAAAATGAGTAACAAGCAGTGCTGCTTTACTGTTCTAATACAAGGTACCCAAATGATTTTTTTTAAGACAATAAGAGTTTTATTTACACCGTCTATCATGTAAGTCAGATTTCTATAGTGACCAGGGGCTTCATGTATAAATGGTGCAAATGCAAAAAAATGTTGCATATATGCCCGTTTCCACGCTTACTTCAAGATGTATAAAAACTAAACTTGGCGTAAAGCCACGCACATTTTTACGGCAGCACATTTCTGCTTGGTGTTACAAACAGGCAGCACCAGCATCAAAGCAGTGCTGTAGTTTCTGTGTCATTTCCCTTTGTTTTTTAGATTTACATCCATGACACAAGCTTTATCAAATACACTAGAATTAACTGCATATCATTTACAAATTTAAGGCACTTGATTGTAATCATTGTGTAACAATATAATGGTGCATGGAATGGCTAAACTATTCCAGATACCGTGCCTGCTTTAGTGGTGTTACTCTCAGTGCAACCCATTTTATCTGTGTGTGATATCACAGCTGCACAGCAGCTGATCGGAAAGCTCTACGGCAGGCTGAGTTGAGAGCGCAGAAGATCCTAGAGGACATTTATAACACACGCTGTAGCCTCGAGGAAGGCCACCAGCATATGCATGGCTTCCACTCACCCATGATATATTTGAACTTCTCTCTTCTGGCAAATGCTTCAGAGTCTTTCCTGGGAGGATCTTGAGGCTCAGAAACTGTTTCATCCCAAGAGTTATAAACGTACTCAAACAGTTACTCAAGTGCTACCAGTAGAACTATTTATACTTACAATTACCTCAGTGTAAACTTGCACTACAACGGTGAAATTGTACAACCTGAGCCACTTTATGAACCTTCTGCACTATATGTACATGTATATTGTACTTATGCTTTCATATTGTACATTTTTCATTTTTTTATTGTATTTTGTTTCTTGTTATCATTTTATAGGAAAACAGTTTATGGAGGAGTTGTATATTGAATCTCATTGTATCATACAATGACAATAAAGAAAATCAATTCAGTTCAACAGAAGAAAGCACAGAGTTACAGATGATTATGACTGGTTTCTAAGTCGATTTAGATTTCCAACAGCTATCCTCTTGGAGCTTTGTGCTGTTATAATACTAGGATGTATACTTGACATAAGGGCGATACGGTGGCGCAGTGGTAGCACTGCTTCCTCGCAGTTAGAAGACCTGGGTTCGCTTCCCGGGTCCTCCCTGTGTGGAGTTTGCATGTTCTCCCCATGTCTGCGTGGGTTTCCGCCGGGTGCTCCAGTTTCCTTCCACAGTCCATGCAGGTTAGGTGAACTGGCGATCTGAAATTGTCCCTAGTGTGTGCTTGGTGTGTGTGTGCCCTGCCGTGGGCTGGCACCCTGCCTGGGGTTTGTTTCCTAACTTGCGCCCTGTGTTGGCTGGGATTGGCTCCAGCAGACCCCCCGTAACGTTTTAGTTAGGATACAGCGGGTTGGATAATGGATGGATATTACATTTTACAGATAAATTGTTAAATTTTATTTAAATAATTAATACTGTTAATAATTAAACATGTGGGGGCACGGTGGCGCAATGTTAGCAATGAGCTGGCACCCCTCCAGCATTTGTTACTGTCTTACACTCTGTGCTTGCTTGGACTGGCGCAACCCTAGATGGATGGATGGTTGGAATAATTAAACATGTATAATGAAAAATTTTCAATGTTACTTAAAAGTTCTAAAGAATCAGCGTTCTAAGATTACAACTGCTTTTCCATTTATTACAGACGCTTATTGTGTGGTGATTGCTTATGTGAAGAAAGAAAAAGGAAAGACAGGAATTGGGGGTTGGTATGTTTGACAGAGACACCACTGCTGCAGTAAATTATTCCATTATCCCTCATCGCTCATTGCTACTGTTGCACCACCATGCCCCCACTAGTTTAATACATTCTTTAATGCATTTTATCATGAAAATCGGATCAAATTCTAAAATGTTCAAAGAGCTGTAATATCATAAATGTAATGTATTCTGTGTGGCGATCACTCCATGCGTGTTCCTGTCAGTGTAAGAGAAAGCCCATTTAATAAGCACTTAATGAGTAATGACTGTGTTGGGGAGCACATAGGATAAAAAGCATTTAACATGCTACTTAGTTAAAATGGGATTTGAGAAGCTCTTGTAAATTAAACATCAGTTTAAAGATGACGTTTACAACGTTCCACTTTAATGACAAAATAAACTACATGATGTAGCGTACGGCTGGGGCCCTTGCATGGCCACAGCGTTACCTCCCCCGGGACGCTAGATGGCAACCCCCCTGGGTTGTAGCGGTGCCTCGGACTCTGGCAGGACTTCATGGGAGTTGGAGTGTGGCGCAGCCCTGTTGGGATCTGAAAGCGCCGCCAAGGGATGGATGCTGCAGAAGGAGCTGCTGAGCCCTTATGGGAAGTTCTTCCGCCACACCTGGAAGTGCTGCTAAAAATGAGTAATATATATATATATATATATATATATATATATATATATATATATATATATATATATATATATATATATATATATGGAGCCAGCAGCCACTACTCGGACTTGACCTGAGAAGTGGAGGAGAAGGAAAAGAAAGCAAAGGTTTGTGCATTGTGCTGTGCTTGGACTGTGTTGCAGTGCTTGTGGGAAACAGGGAAGACGTTTCCCACAAGAGAAAAGAAATAAATAAAAATCAGTGTGTGCCGTGCACTTGTGTCCCACACGTGTCTGTGTCAGGTTAAGCTGGCGGTGCCAGCCTGATGGGCCACAGAGATTAAAGTGGAAATTTTCAAGATTAAACTCAATATTTTGACTTTAATCTAGACACATATCTTTTTCTTCTTTACTGTGTCCCTCTTTTTTCTTTCTTCTTTGTGACCCTAATACACTTCTGTATGACACACATACACTAGCCTATGCATGTCGACTTTGACATCTGACCACTTTGTGCAACTTTCTGAACTTGAACTTATTTTGTTTGTTTTTTTTTTACATTTTTTGAATTAATTAAAAGCAAGTAACATTCCATACAAGCAAGTTCAACTTGACAAGACTAAGTTCAAATCAACCACTACCCATGAGAAAGAGAGCAAGGCTAACAGCCAGACTAAAACTTTTTAAGAGTAGGAAAAAAATGGGTGAGAAAATCCTTTTCCCCAATTTAAATGCTTATTCTAAAATGTTATTGATTAGATCCTGCCAGGTTTTAAAAATGTTCTGAACAGATCCTCTATTCGAGAATGTGATTTTTCCCATTTCAAATAGTATATACATCAGTTGCCCACTGACTTACAAGAAATGAGTTAGGATTCTTCCAGTTGAGCAAGATAAGTCTATGTGTCAATAGTGAAGTAAAGGCAATTAGTTTGTTTGTCCTTCTCCACCCATCTGGGAGTACACCAAACACAGCTGTTAATGGATTAGGAGAGATTGTGACATCAAGGCTGTCTGAAAGGCATTTAAAGATTTTGGTCCAGAATGATGTTAATTTGGTGCATGCCCAAAACATATGGCCCACAATGTTCACAGGATGGAACTTGCCCTGGAAACATTTTGGACAATTTTAAACATGACAGATAATTGAATAATTGTATGCTTTGTGCATATGAATTCTGTGCATGGTTACCTTCCACTCCTTTTCTGAAATATTGAAAAAGATATGCTTTTCCTACTGTAAGCAGGGATCTTTGAAAAGAAAGGATTTTTAAATGTTTTTATATATTATAGAAACGATGTCTGAGTCCTCAAGCCTGATTAATATTTCTAGAAACTGGGCAGATTTTGTTTAACAAAGTTTCTATTTTGGAGGAAGTGAAAGAACTGTGTTGATGGAAAGTTAAATTTGGAGTGTAATTGTTTGTAGGATGCAAAGACGTTATCTATGTACAAATCTCTATGTGATTTAATCCCGTACGTTTTCCAAATGGGCGGCACGGTGGCGCAGTGGGTAGCGCTGCTGCCTCACAGTTAGAAGATCCAGGTTCACTTCCTGGGTCCTCCCTGCATGGAGTTTGCATGTTCTCCCCGTGTCTGCATGGGTTTCCTCCGGGTACTCCGGCTTCCTCCCACAGTCCAAAGACATGCAGGTTAGGTGGATTGGCGATTCTAAATTGACCCTAGTGTGTGCTTGGTGTGTGTGTGTGTGTGTGTGTGTGTGTGTGTGTGCGCGTGCGCGCTGCCCAGGTTTGTTTCCTGCCTTGCGCCCTGTGTTGGCTGGGATTGGCTCCAGCAGACCCCGTGACCCTGTAGTTAGGATATAGCGGGTTGATAATGGATGGATGGATGGATGTTTTCCAAACATTAAAAACTGCGTACGTTTGAGAGGGTGGAAAAAGGTAGTTATCATGCAGAGGTGCCACAGATACTTCCTACATTAGTTCCATATTCTGAGTGAATGAAGCACAATTGAGTTGTTAGTACATTGACAATAACTCATATTTACTGGGGTACAAAGCAAGGAATGTAAAGAAGTACAGTAATCCCTCCTCGATCGCGGGGGTTGCATTCCAAAACCCCCCGCGATAGATGAAAATCCGCGAAGTAGAAGCCATATGTTTGCATGGTTATTTTTATATATTTTAAGCCGTTATAAACTCTCCCACACTGTTAACATTATTAGAGCCCTCTAGACATGAAATAACACCCTTTAGTCAAAAGTTTAAACTGTGCTCTATGACAAGACAGAGATGACAGTTCTCACAATTAAAAGAATTCAAACATATCTTCCTCTTCAAAGAATGCGTGTCAGGAGCAGAGAATGTCAGAGAGAGAGAGAGAGAGTGCGCGAGACAGAAAAGCGAACAACCAAAAATCAATACGTGCTTTTGGGCTTTTAAGTATGCCGAAGCACCGCGATAAAGCGCCATTTTTTAGAGGAGCGTCCGTATCTTCTAAGCAAACAGCCCCTCTGCTCACACCCCCTCCGTCAGGCGCAGAGAATGTCAGAGAGGGTGAGAGAAAAGCAAACAATCAAGCACCGCGTGGGAAGCATATCTTATATCATTGAGGAGTTTTAGTTAATATGTAATACATGCTCTATATGGGTAGCTTCTAAGCCATCCGCCAATAGCGTCCATTGTATGAAATCAACTGGGCAAACAAACTGAGGAAGCATGTACCATAAATTAAAAGACCCATTGTCCGCAGAAATCCGCGAACCAGCGAAAAATCCGTGATATATATTTAGATATGCTTACATTTAAAATCAGCAATAGAGTGAAGCCGCGAAAGTCGAAGCGCAATATAGCGATGGATTACTGTACTACAGAATTTTATTTCTATTGTGGATCATGCATCTGTGTGTTCATCTATTTGTGTCAATGTCCAGGTTTTTATAGCTTGTATATTTGTTGCCAGTAATAAAATTGAAAGTTAGGTAGAGCCATCCATTTGTTGAAGTATATGGGAATACTAAGAAATAGATAAAGATGCTTAGGAAGGATATTCATCTTGACAATGTTAATTCTTCTAACTAAAGTAAGATAAAGGGCATACCATCTATGCGAGTTTTACTTAAACTTTTCCATACAGACAGCAAAATTTTGTTGATAAATAGCTTTATGTTTTTCTTGTGATATTTACCCCTAGGTATTTAAACTGATCAGTGATGATTAAAAGGGAAACTGTCCAATCTAATGCTAGAGAGTTCGTTGGAAAGAGCACACTTTTATTCAAATTAATTTTGAGTCCAGAAACCTTTTGAAATTCTGCTAGTGCTGTTAGGACTACAGACACAGCATTTTGTGGATTTGATATATAAAGTATCATATCAACTGCATATAGTGATATTTTCTGTTCAAGTACTTCTCTGTACTTCTCTGTACTAAGTAATCCACTTAATCTCATAAGCATTTTGAAAGTGAACTGCCAGTGGCTCAATGGCGATTGCAAACAGCAATGGTGACAAGGGGCATCCTTGTCTAGTACCATGTTCTAGTTTAAAGTAGTCCGAATTAATGTTGTTAATACAAATTGAAGCTTCTAGACAGGTATACAGTAGTCTGATCCATGCACATATGTTTCGGACCAAACCCAAATTTCTCCAATGTTGTGAAAAGTTTGTCCCATTCAACCATATCAAATGCTTTTTCTGCATCCAATGATAAAATCATCTCTGGGGTGTTAGACTTTGTGGGTGAAAATTGTCTGCCTTTAATAAATCCAGTTTGGTTTTGTGATATTACCGAAGCACTTTCTCAATCCTTCTAGCTAGAACTTTAAAGAGCATCTTAACATCATTATTCAGAAGTGAGATTGGTCTGTATGATGCACATTGTACACATTGTAATAAGTCCTTATTTTTCTTAGGAATGATGGTAATTAATACTTGGAAAAAAGTCTGAGGTAGAATTTTGTTTCTGGCTTCTGTAAATCTATACTAATAAAAGGCAAAGCCCTCACTGACTCACTCACTCATCACTAATTCTCCAACTTCCCGTGTAGGTAGAAGGCTGAAATTTGGCACACTCATTCCTTACAGCTTACTTACAAAAGTTAAGCAGGTTTAATTTCGAAATTCTATGCATAACGGTCGACAACGTCTGTCATGTTCAACTTTCTTATTTATGGCCCCATCTTCATGAAATTTGGTAGGCGGCTTCCCTGCGCTAACCGAAACCAATGTACATACTTATTTCGGTGGTATGACGCCACTGTCGGCCGCCATATTGAACTTTCCAACGTCGCTAATTCTCCAACTTCCCGTGTAGGTAGAAGGCTGAAATTTGGCAGGCTCATTCCTTACAGCTTACTTACAAAAGTTAAGCGGGTTTCATTTAGAAATTCTACGCATAACGGTCGACAACGTCCGCCATGTTGAACTTTCTTATTTAAGGCCCCATCTGCACAAAATTTGGTAGGCGGCTTCCCTGCGCTAACCGAAACCGATATATGTACTTATTTCAGTGGTATGATGCCACTGTCGGCCGCCATATTGAACTTTCAAACGGTCTTTGTTACTTATGGGCCCATCTTCAAGAAATTTGGTACGAGGGTTCCGAACACTAACTGAATCCTACTTACGTACATATATACTTCCATAGCCTGCAGCTTGGTCACCGTGTGAGGCGCCGTTGGGTTCCCCATCCCAACGCATCCCACGTTGTTGGCTGCCTGCCAATATCGGGCCGTCCGTCGCTCCGGTCTCTACATTCCCTTCCTTGCTTCGCCACGGGATTCACGTCTCCATGCTGATAACTACAGCCTTTTTATTTAATCTACGGCTTCTCCACTGTTTTATTGTTCGTTTATTGCGATTATAATTATTGTGTAGGTATTTTAGACTTACTTTACATTGTTCAGGTACCCATTTCCTTTTCCAACCATACCCCTATTAACATGTCTATCGAGGTGATCACCATCGCACAGAACTGTCACTTCCCCGAGTGGTTTCCATCCCAGGAGATGGCACCTGCCTTTTCCATTCTGTTTGTTATATATTGCACGGCCATATCAGGCTCACTCTTGATATCCGGAGGAACATTGTGTCTTACGTATTGAATGACTGGGACAGGTTCAAGGTGTGGACTGATGACAGTACAGGAGATAATTATACTACACAGGAGCACTAGAAGAGTGAAATGCTTAAGCCCTTCACCTATGGTTCTGCATGTGAGTTGATGGCTGCCGCTGAGTTTTTCGGTTGTCGCTTTCAAGTGTACCGAAATGGCCAAATATTTTACACCTATCGACAACCTCCAATGCCTCTTAAACATCTTAGATTCCCAGGTGACGATTTCAGTATTGGACACTTTGATGTTTATGAACGTTTAAACTCTCAAAAGCTGGATGTGAAGTTATTGATGAAACCGGTTGTATGCTTACAACGCTTGACAGATGCCGAATGTCACTGCAAATACTGTCGTAATTGAAACAAACCATGAAACTCAAACCAATTATGACAGCAGCAATCCAAGCTGTGAGGTTTGAGACAAGATTACTTTTCACATGGCCAACTGTACATTGCATGCTCAAGTGTAAGCTCAGCGCACAGCTTGGTCATATTACAACTGGAGGGCCGAAATGACAATGCGGTATACAAAGAGATCCTTAACAAATAATTATTGGTATATTTTCCCTCAGTTTAAAAAGGTTTAATTTTCTTCTTAATAAAAATTTTAAGGCAGTACTTCGCCGCTGCGAAGCACGAGTATTTTCTAGTGTTGCTAATAAAAGGGGAAGTAACTTAATTGAAAACTTGAACTTTCAAGTCCCATTCAAACTGCCAAATAATATGTTTTACCTTGCCTCCATGTGGTAAAGTGAGGTCAACAGCAGGTGGGAGAGTTTTTAATAAATAAATAAGTCTAGCTGCCACACTCGTGCGTTTGGGTGGAGGCATGGTAGCGTCCTGAGAGTGCTTTCCATGGGTGATGTGAGAGTGGATGGCCCTGCACTTAGTGCATAGGTGCAAGATTGCCCATGGCCCAAATTTGCATTGAGAACTGCTGATTGCTGCAGCTGTGCCCCATTTTAAAAAGAAAGCATGAGTGTTAGGAGGAGCAAACTGGAGGATTGAGAAGGAAACAGACTGGCCAGGGACAGAGAGAAGTAGACTCAAGAGACATGAAGAAAGTTAAAGGTAAAGGAAGACAGCAAGGCAGAGGCAGAGATGGCAAGTGATAGTGCCCAAGCTGAATCGAGTGAGGAAGATGGTCGTGAGTGAGCCTTAGTGCCATAGGAGCCTGAGGTGATGAAATGGGCGCTCAAACTGAGCGCTTTCTTGTGAGTAGGAGTGGCCCGATTGATGCTGTCTCCCCGCAAGGGAAAATCATGTGGGGCTTGACGGGTGCCCTGCATATGCTGAAGGAAGGGCAGCAAGGAACAGAATGCCGATATGAAGTTTAACTGCACCTGTCGGCAGGTTTAAAGGAAATGGATTATTTATTGCACAGTTTTTAACCTCCTCCATGTTTTATAGGATTATTTATTTATCAAACTTTGCACTGCAGTTTGTGGCCACTTTAGTTGGTTGATTTTCCAATAAAAACCTCCCCTTGCAATGTTTGTCCTCATTTGCCAAGTTCATTCCGGTTAAGACGTTAGTCTTTAAACGATGGTGTTAGCTTTGCTTACACACAGTTTTATGCATCTGAATTTTTTGTGCATATGCACATTTGTAACATGTAAATATTTCAGCAATCAATCCTTAGCATAGACATCACTGCTTTCCATTTCTACCATTTTTGAAAACAGAAGGCAGCACAGATCTGGAAGCTGAGATAATACTTGGAAAGCAATAGCCATCTAAGAATATGTTTTTTTATTTCTTGCAACCAATGATTTTTGCTGTGTTTTGTGGTTTACTGTTTAAATGGTGTTGCTGGTTTACTAAATAACAGTTTACACTCTGTCATTAGGGCTTCAGAGGCTTCCTAAAATAAAATTCCCCAAATCTAACGCCATACCCCTTCATTTTCAGGAGAAAAAAAAGTAAACAGTATTAATAAACACCCAGCTATCATATGTAGAATAAGCACTCACCTGAACCAAAAAGATGATGAGAAAATAGAAATTGGCAATTCTTCTGAATTGTTCAAAAAGGTTTTTGGGGAGGAAGTTCCAGATTGTATACTATAAAGAAAAAATAAAAAATGAGTCAAGTGAGGTTTGATTCAAAAAGCTTTAGTTAGGATGTAACAAAAATGAAAGAAAATTTCAGAACAAAAAGTTGCAAGTACTCAATATTTGTAATCAAAGTACACAAACTTGTGTAGTCTTCTAAGCAAACAAAAAAGATACTACATCTTAATCCCTACATGACCAGAAGAAATATTAGCCAGTTGAACATCAAGTACATAACTCAACAGAAAATAAAGCAGGTGTTTTTTTAGCAAACCCAGCTGATGCTGACATAAGGCTTAAAGAATAGAAAAAAAGTCTATTGCATTTGGGTGTATATCATAATCTTAGGCATAAAAGTCTTGGGGAATTTAAGGGCTGACTTAATCTGCTTTTGTAATTTCTTGTACAAAACATACAACAAAGTGAATATTAGAATACTGAAATACACTGAATCTCCAAAACAGCAACAAGACTACAGAGCAACAACATGATAGAATGACTGCTGGATGCCAATCATGCAAATAACAATTTTCTCTACATGGGGCTCAAACACTTAATATAAGATATAAAAAAAATCTAATTACTTTTGTGTGCAAACAATGACCAAAAATATTTAAAGTAGCTATGCTGTATTTCTTTATAGCAACTTTCAGCTAGCTGTATATTACAGTGAGTATTAATACCATATGTTTATTCTAACTGCAAAATCTCTCCCATTAACTAACACGATGAAATGAATAAGCATCCCATCCAAGTCCATAATGCTTAAATCTCAGACCAAGCCTAAGCTTCCAGTCCATATATTCAAAATCCTTGCTTTTCTTTTTTCATTATCTGCATACAGAACTGCCAGCGAGACCAAGCAGTTGGTAAGGAATGCACATGTAAGCTGTATTCATAGCAAAACACTACCAATAAAACAATGATTACAACTTGAGAGAAATTTTAAATTACGTTGAATGGTGACTTGCAATTTGAATTAAAAAGCTTGTACTAACAGAGCAGATGCAGCATACTGGGCAACTCTACTGGTTACCTAACCAGCAGGGCCACTTTCTTTTGAGAAACATTTATTTGCATACTTTCTGCAAAGTTCAAAGTATGAACATTTCACATTTCTGTATTACATGCATTTCGAAATGGAATCCTACTCAATAGTGAGACTTTTGGTTCCAACAGAAAGAAAGCATAATGCTCCTTCAAGAGTACTGCAGCATGCAGCACTCTCATTTCACTTTTTGCGAAGTAACCTTTTGGATTTTCATCTGCATCTTTTTGGTGTCACATACTGAAAGCCGCCCACTGTTGTTGTATAGACCAGTGCTCCAAAACTTTTTACACCTGTTGAAACTAGTTTTAGGGTAATAAAATACATTACCAGCTGTAATTTTTAATATGTCTAGATATAAGCGATCAATGTAAGGATGTATTTTATTGCTTATGGTTACTACTGATTGATGGGTAATAGTGAATATAAATTTTCCTATTGTTAGAAATAAATATTAAGAATCTACTGTACATATCTGATCACAAGACAAGACAAAATGAAGAAACAAATAATTGATATTTGTTAGAAATTATACATACATCTCTTTTCTAATTTAATTCATGGTCATAAGGCAGGAACTACCATAGGAGAGGGTTCCAGCCCATAGCAGGTCACACAACAGATACCTGTACTTGTTCATGTGTGCCAGTTTTGAGTGTAAAATAATCTTAAAAAACACAATTTACAGAGGTTTGTGGAAAACATAGTCTTCTTCCTTTTCAGCATTAGAGATTGCCACAGTGGGGGGGTGGGGATCGATCTGTTCTTAACTCAAATTTTCTTTTTGTAAAAACCTGATTGCTTTGTATGGATTGTAATAAAATTAATATTAAAAAAAATTGCCACAGTGGATCATCTGTTACCATAGTTTCCTGTTCTCTGCACCTTGCTCTATCACACCCACCACCTACATGTCCTCTCTCTCACCACATCCATAAACCTCCTCTGAGGCCTTCCTCTTTTCCTCTTGCCTAGTAACTCCATCCGTAGCATCCTTCTCCCATCCATCTCCACCCTGAAAGTGTCCTAACCAAAGAAGTCTCGCCTCTCTGAGTTTGTCTCCAAACTGTCCAACCTGAGCTGACCCTCTATTGTACTCGTTCCTAATCTTATCCATCCTCGTCACACCCAATGCAAATCTTAATATCATTAAGTCCATCACCTCCACTTCTGTCTTCTGTCTTTTTGTCAGTGCCTCCAACACATACATATCAGCTGGTCTCATTACCATCTTGTAGATCTTCCCTTTCTTTCTTGCTGGTTCCCATCAGTCACAAATCACTATCTTCTCTACCCTCTCCACCCTGCCTGCACTCTCTTCTTCACCTTTTCTCAACACTCCCCATTACTTTGTACTGTTGATCCCAAGTATTAAAACCTCACCAGCTGTACTCCGTACATCCTCAACATTCCTCTCACCTCTCTCTCATTTACACACGTATATTCTGTCTTGGTCCTTCTCTACTTCAATTCTCTCTTCAGTAGAGCATATCTCCACCTCTCCTAGGTCTCTTCAACCTGCTCCCTATTCTTGTTACACATTATAATGTCATCCACAAACCTCATAGACCAATGGGGACTCCTGTCTAATTTCCTCTGTCAACCTGTCCATCACCATTGCAAATAAGAAAGGGCTCAGAGTCGATCCTTGATGTAATCCCACCTCCACCTTGAACACCTCCATTACTCTTACTGCAGACCTCACCACTGTAACACTTCCCTCGTACATATCCTATACAACTCTTACATACTTCTCTGCCTTTCCTAACTTTCTCATACAATACCACAACTACACTATAAGCACCCTGTCATATGCTTTCTCTAGGTCCACAAAAACACAATGCAACTCCTTTTGGGCATCTCTATACTTCTTCATCAACACCCTCAGAGCAAACATTGCTTCTGTAGTATTCCTTCCCAGCAGGAAACAATAATGATGCTCACTAATCACCACCTCCATTCTTAACCTAGCTTCAATTACCCTTTCCCATAACCTCATGTAGTTACTACATTCTGCACATCCCCTTATTTTTTAAAAGCAATACCAGTACACTTCATCTCCACTCCTCAGGCAGCCACTCACTTTCCAAGATTGCACTAAATAATCTGGTTAAAAACTCCACTGCCATCTCTCCTAAATACCTCCATGCTTCCACAGGTATGTCAGCTATGCTGACAGCCCTCCCATTCTTCATCCTTTTCATAGCTGTCCTTACTTCTTCTTTGCTAATCCGTTAACACTTCCTGGTTCACTATCTGCGCTATCATCCAACCTTCTCTCATACAATGTACATGTATGAGACTTATCTTTATGTGACTTATCTTTAGCCTTCGCCTCCTCTCTCTTTACCTTATGCCCTATCTTCTTGTACTTCTTGAAGACGCTGCAGGGAGGCTCAAGGACTCGTATATGTTCCGTATAGCCTGGAAGTACTTCACAGTTACGAGGTCAGAAGAAATAAAGTACTTCCGGGCTGAAGAAAAAGAGAAGTTTTCACCTGACCCGGAAGTGCTGGGGAATCATATGGACTGGGGGATCAGAACTTCCGGGTCAAGGACTACAAAGGACTATGGGAAACCCCAGCGTGTTGAGCTGAGTTGGGAGGAAGGGTGACAACGCGTCTGGGAGTTGGTGGATTGTGATTGATTATTGAGAATTGTGTTTATTGTAATTTATTTAAGTATAGTGGAGGTAAAGGTGCTTTGTGCACATTATTATAAAAATAAAATTAATATTTGGACTTTTATCTGGTGTCTAGCGTCTGGTCTGAGGGCTCAAGGGGACGACAGCGCCCCATATCTGTCCCAATCTCTTTTGCCATCCTATGCTGCCTATCTATGCTTTCCCCACTTTGCACTCCTCTCCTTGACACAATATCTACAGTGCATCTGGAAAGTATTCACAGCGCATCACTTGTTCCACATTTTGTTATGTTACAACAGGGGTCCCCAACTCCAGTCCTGGAGGGCCCCACTGTCTGTAGGTTTTCATTCTAACCCTTTTCTTAATTAGTGCACTGTTTTTGCTGCTAATTAACTTCTTTTGAATCAATTTCAATTGACTTGTTTTTTAAGATCTTTTCCCCTGAATTTCTTCATTGCTCTTCTGAATTGCTTCCTTTCTTTCCTTGAAATGTGAAGTGAGTGAGCCAACGAAGACCAACTAAGTCAGGACCTCAAACATCAACCAATTTCACGCCAACCGGTTGCTTAATTAGGTGTGGATACTTGTCGTTAATTAAACCTGTTCTTTAATTCCATGGCTTGTTGTTGCTCTCATTATGCAATGGTATATATTTCTGAAATTGTTGATTTTCTTTTTTCTAAGAGCCCTGAAAAATGTTTTGGGGACCTGAGCAGATCAACATCCTTGAGACCATCATCTTTCTTTATATTCAGATATTGTATGATGGACACAATTTGTTGGTCGTGTTTTAGCTCATTTTGTATCTCATTATTGTTTGGCAACTAATTAAGAAAAAGAAACAATTAAGGGGTCTAATTCTTCGAGAGCAAGTTGATTAAAATGAATTCAAAAGAAGTTAATTAGGAGCAAAAACAGGTCACTGATTAAGAAAGAGGGTTAGAATGAAAACCTGCAACCACTGGGGCCCTCTGGGGGAGTTGGGGACCCCTGTGTTACAGCCTTATTCCAAAATGGATTAAATTAATTTTTTTCCTCAGAATTCTACACACAACACCCCCATAATGACAACGTGAAAAAAGTTTACTTGAGGTTTTTGCAAATGTACTAAAAATAAAAAAACTGAGAAATCACATGTAGATAAGTATTCACAGCCTTTGCTCAGTACTTTGTGGATGCACCTTAGGCAGCAATTACAGTCTCAAGTCTTTTTGAATATGATGCCACAAGCTTGGCACACCTATCCTTGGCCGGTTTCGCCCATTCCTCTTTGTGGCACCACTCAAGCTCCATCAGGTTGAACGGGAAGCGTCAGTGCACAGCCATTTTAAGATCTCTCCAGAGATGTTCAATCGGAATTAAAGTCTGGGCTCTGGCTGGGCCACTCAAGGACATTCACAGAGTTGACCTGAAGCCACTCCTTTGATAACTTGGCTGTGTAATTAGGGTCGTTGTCCTGCTGAAAGATGAACCGTTGCCACCAGTCTGAGGTCAAGAGCGCTCTGGAGCAGGTTTTTATCCAGGATGTCCCTGTACATTGTTGCAGTCATCTTTCCCTTTATCCTGACTAGTCTCCCAGTTCCTGCCGCTGAAAAACATCCCCACAGCATGATGCTGCCATGATGGTATTGGTCTGGTGATGAACAGTGCCTGGTTTCCTCCAAACGTGACACCTGGCATTCACACCAAGGAGTTCAATCTTTGTCTCATCGCACCAGAGAATTTTGTTTCTCATGGTCTGAGAGTCCTTCAGGTGCCTTTTGGCAAACTCCAGGTGGGCTGCCATGTGTCTTTTACTAAGGAGTGGCTTCCGTCTGGCCACTCTACCATACAGGCCTGATTGGTGGATTGCTGCAGAGATGGTTGTCCTTCTGGAATGTTCTCCTCTCTCCACAGAGGACCTCTGGAGCTCTGATAGAGTGAGCATAGGGTTTTTGGTCACCTCCCTGACTAAGGCCCTTCTCCCCCGATCGCTCAGTTTAGATGGCCGGCCATCGGCTCTAGGAAGAGTCCTGGTGGTTTCGAACTTCTTCCACTTACGGATGATGGAGGCCACTGTGCTCATTGGGACCTTCAAAGCAGCAGAAATTTTTCTGTAACCTTCCCCAGATTTGTGCCTCGAGACAATCCTGTCTCGGAGGTCTACAGACAATTCCTTTGACTTCATGCTTGGTTTGTGCTCTGACATGAACTGTCAACTGTGGGACCTTATATAGACAGGTGTGTGCCTTTCCAAATCATGTCCAATCAACTGAATTTACCACAGGTGGACTCCAATTAAGCTGCAAAAACATCTCAAGGATGATCAGGGGAAACAGGATGCACCTGAGCTTCATAGTAAAGAGGAACTGGAAAGAGGGCTGCTCTGTCTATAATGGCGGGTGCTGTTCCTGTTCCCAGATCCTTGACAGCAACTTAGCATCAAAATGGCAATGCATCTTCAGTGCTGATCAGGACAGATCAAGACAACAACAGGAAGTCATCATCAATTGATCAACAAATACTACAAAGCTCACTCCAATATCGCGGAAGCCCAACTGCAACACTACATACTCTACCCCCTTGTTTTCATTTGGATTTTTTTTGTTAGAGTTTTAGCCTACTTTTAATGTGCCTCATTGTCCTTTTCATTTACATGATAAAGAGAAAATAAGATCAGTACTACAGGGCAAAAAACAGAGAAAGAGAAAAAGGTTATATAGCATACAGGAAGGCACACAATAATAATAATGTATTTTAATTAATGCTCAGTTATCTTGGGTACTACAAAGAAGACTGTTTGCAGACATATTTTTATTAACTTTTTTTAAAAGGGTGACAGCATGGTGCCATGTTTAGCGTTGCTGGCACACAGCTCCATGGATGGGTACATTTGTATATTTTACTCAAGCTTACTGTCACAATCCAAAGACATGCATACTGAGACTCTAAATTGGTCCTGGATAAGTGAGTATATGTATTGATTCCTGTCTTTCATCTGATACTCTGAAAGACTCTGACCCTTTACCCAGAATTGATGTAAGCAGGTTCAGAAAATGGATTGATACTCTGGTTTACCCTATATTTCGATTTATAAACATGAAATTTTTAATTTTAACAGACTCTTAAAAATAAGATAATATTAATAATTATCTTAAATAATAGGTAAGAAAAACTGATATATGAAAGAAACAAGTTTTTACAAGACATTTATCAGACAGCTCCTTATTTAAAAAATAATTCTGCTTGGTATACGAGTGACTGCTTTTACTGCAAATAAGCAATTAACTAATAATACGTAACAGCATGATTATTTTAAAGGATGGCAGATGCTATAAGCAACTGCATCATTTACTCAGTTCAGCAGACACATAACAGCAACATCTAAAAGATTTTGGTTCCATAAACTGCTGGAAAAGTGATAAACACATGTTAAAAACATATTTTCACACTGAAGACTGTCCCCTGAAATGACAAAATGAAATAATGACTAACATGAGGTGCAATTAATTACATTTAGAGCAAATCTTCTTACACATTATGGCATAATTTAATAAAATAATGGGCAGATTTGCCGCATTTTCCTGGTAGGAAACCTCTTAGGAACTCGCCATTATTATTGCTTACTGCTGTCATGCTCATAAAACAACATTTATTTCCCTGCTTTTCTTTGTCTATCTGTCAAACTGTAATCAGCATCTTTGTTTCAGCTGTTAAAATCTTTTCTTAAATTCTTTCTTATTTTTGCAGCCAAGTAATTAAAAAGTCATTTATGGAAAAAACATTACACAGATAAATAAATAAAATACATCAGCAACTAATGTTCTTAAAAACATCTCAAAAACATATTAACATTAATTTTTACTGCAATTAATAATCATTGTCAAAAATGCAAGGACAGCATGCAGTCCAGTAGAATACATTAGTCCATTCCATTCCTTCTGTTTGTATAACAGGGTCACAGTGAGTTTCAGACATAGTTTATAGCTGCTAATTAATCTAATGTGCCTCTCTCTAGTAGCTGAGAAGAAACAAAAGTAACATAGAATAACATAAAAGCACATCTTTTTGGTTTGTTAATTTCAGCCTTCCGTCCAACGTCTGTATATTTAAAAATGTAGCAGTGTAGATCGGGAAAAATTGTGCTATTCGAAAACACTGATATAACTATCATGTCATTCTCTTTGAAATCTCATCTTTACTGTCAGGATTAGCATGTCTTAACTTCTCTGCATTAGTTGATGCCTGTTGCACCTTGGAACACTCAAATATTCAGCAATATTTACTTTAACAGGACTCCAAGTCTATGAACCTCATAATCTGTTCTGACAAAGAAGTTTCCGTTTTCCTTGTAATTTCAGCATTTCCATTTATTTTGGTTGTGCTCCCTAACCAAATGGTGCATTTGGCTGATAAGATGCAAGATTCACACATTGTTGAGGTTTTTGTGTGGATGACAAACTTATCTGGAAATGCTACTGTCAATGGAAATCTTTTAAAATAAAACAATGTTCAGGCCTTAGATCATCAAAACAATCAAAAATTCAGAAGGAAATATTATGTACCCTAATAAGTTATCCATCAGTCTCAGTAAAAATGGCTTAATACATTTTTTCCCCCAACACTTCATTGGGAATTGAACACTTTATGTCTCAAACCTCAGTCAGCAGAAGCCTAAACATGTAAGACAAAGGTCTGGTATGTGACATGCCTTTATTCTGTTATGGGTTATGGATATGAAAGTGACATTTTAATCGTCTTAAGCAGCTCCTGTCAGAACAGGGGACAGTATGTTTAATCACCACATAAATGCTATGCTCAGCAGACTTGGAACACTAAAAGAGCTAAAGAGTAGAGGATCAATCTTGTGATAGCTGCACAAACATGCACACACTGAAGCTGGGGCCCAAGGGACGGAATAGTATTAGCACCAACTGCCAGAAAGATCTCCCTCTATACTAGATTATGCAGATAAAGGCTAAAAGACTCTCATATATCAGTCCTCCCACAGCCACCTGCACTTCACTGCACACTTTTTCCAGACCTTTTAATCATGAACAGGCTCTTTACGTCTGACAAATCATTGCTGAGAAGTGAGTGTTGGGGTGCTTGAGGAAAAAAAGCACACTCAGTCATGAAATTCAACAGTGTTATAGTGAACCTTTTTAATAATAAATTGTAAATAAAAATATTTTATACATGGAAAAGATAGAGACAATTCCCTGTTTTAGGACATTTAAGAATACTGAACAGAAAATATCTGTCTGCTCACATAATTGAATCTGTTAGAAAGTCTGAGAAATCAGTAATAATAATCCAAACAACATTTCAATAATCTCAAGGCAGATGCTTCTTTTTACTAGAGGTCCTTTTGCAGGAGAAAGTATTTCAGACTGAACATGAGATGAGTGGATCAAGTGTTACATTCTACTTTTCACATCAAAACCAAAGATGCAGGGATAGTAACAAACAAAGCATCTTATTTTGCAGAAGCATGCACACAGATCTAGAGACTGATATGTAATTATGGTTTCTAGCTCTATAAAATTTGTCTGATTCTGAGTAATCTACAGTATACAGTTGCAATAGGAACTAATCAGCCCCTCAAAGATTGTAACGATTTACCAATTAAGGATTTTCAAAAACCTAGATTTTGCTTTGGACTGCTACCATAGCAGTTGAGTAATACATAAAATAACAAAAACTGTATCATGCAGTATTCCTGAATAACAGGATATTTTGTAAATATAGCCATATCACAATTATTCAACACTTATATAATATTGCTGTTTTTAAAATCTTCTGCTAATTTTCATAGCATAAAGTGATATTAAAACATGATTAGGCCTTTGGGAACTTTACAGTACAATGATCGCCGATTTGCTTCAGATGTGATGAGAATTCAGACTACAGAATTTATGTGATACATAAAATGAGCCTCTCCCACAAATGTGTTCAAGGTGAGTTGCAATAATGGTTTAGACTAAGGATCTTTCACAAAAGCTGATTAAATATATTATTTAAAGGGCTCGCAAAATTTCAAAATCCCTAGTAGCCCTTCGGGCAGGCACTCTTTAGTTTTTGGTAGCCCAAAATAAATTTAAGTAGCCCAAATAAACAAGAGATTATTTTTAATGTATAATATTGTAAAGGAAACAAAACATTAATCAAAAAATTGTTAAAACACAAATTACAACAACTGTATAAAAATTACAATCATCAACTCAAATATTTGGTTCTAATTTAACAGAAATTTCTATGAACTTGTAAGAACTGTGTAGAACATGAATCAGTCTGTGTCAGATTCTGAATCTGAAATTTCCACTGAAGTCATGGATGAAAAAATGCCACTCGACATTGAGGGCATAGCATCTCCTTCATCAGCTTTCTCTTCCTGTGCATCGGCCTCCATTTCACTGCTCTTTGTTCTTGTTGGGGTTTTATGATCCAGGTGTCTTGAACCTTTTCCAAAAAACATCCAGAAACGAATTGACTTGTCAGGGCAAAAAGATTCAACTGTTTCCCCATTAAAGAAGAGTTGCATGCAGCCATTCAGTGTTTCAGGGTGTAGAGAGGTACGATGTGTTGTCTTCACTCGGTTCATGCAAGAAAATCCTCTCTCACAGATGGCTGTTGATGGACTAAGTGTCAGCATTAATTTCACCAGCAACAAGATATGAGAGAGGTGTTCTGGATGCTCAGAGAGGAGATCTCTGTACAAGCAATCTACCTTGCTACCCCACTGTTCTGCAAGCCACATTTTTAGATCCATCCAATTTTCTCTTTCTCTTCCTCATCTAGCAAACTGGCAACGTGTGACAAGATAATCTACCTCTTCATCCCCATAATTTGCCAGCTCTTCTCTGGGGTAGGGAAGAGTGGAAGGGTCAAAAACCTTGAAACAAGAGAGAGGCTTTTCACGCAGATTTTTAAATCTGTCGTCCATGTACTTGACTGTGTTGTCAATAATCTTCTGAATCTCTGCAACAAATGTGTCTTTGTCTGTACCCTCACCTCTTCTAGCAGGTCGTTGACTTTTTGTGAGCTGAGTTCCACAGTAGCAAATATTACCATCCTTGTTCGCTGTGAACTTTGTGTTCAAGGTTTTCTGGTATTCTCCTGGTTTTGTTTTTAGGCTGAGTAAGCGTGATGTGGTGCTCTCAACTAACTGATTTGTTCGTGTGATGTTTAGGTTATCATGCTGAAAATCAGTACAGCACTTGGATAAGATGGTACTGTAGTCCAACATGAAATGCAGGAAGCAAACAAATTTCTCAGTCTTCATCTCCTGCACCACCCCCTTAGCCTTGACTGCATCCTCGGACTTGACATCACTTCCTCCTGCCATGTTCTCCATATGAACAACAGTGGGAGTGTAATTTTTTTCCACAGCCTTCAGACATCTCAGCCAGCTTGGAAGCCACCATGTGCTCTTCAGGCCACTGAAATGTGACAGTTTCTCATTTAGCAGTTCACTTATTTCTGTCAGTTCTCTTTGCTTCTTTGGGGAATAGTAGTACATCTTAAAGATGGTTTTCAGTGTATCTTCAAATTTCACCAGGTACTCGCAGCGTTTCACGCTATCCAGCACGACTAGCTCTAATTTGTGTGCCACACAGTGGATTGTTATGATGTGGGGTATGCTCCGTTTCAGTCTCCCAGCTACTCCTGTTTTCTCACCCATCATCATTGCAGCACCATCAAAATTTGCACACACTACTTTATTTTTCCATGTGTCTTCTCTGATATCCATGGTGTTCACTGCTTCATCGGTAGCCTCTAAAATACCTGCAGCATTTGAACTCTTGACTGGCTGACATTTGATCATGTATGTGGACATGTCACCATTATCTCTCACATACCTGACATGAACCAACTCCTGTTCTATTATACCAGTGTCTGTACTGCCATCTGCAAGAATGGATAAGAACCTGCTTTCTTGAATTTCCTTTTCGATCTGGTCTCTTGAAGTTTGTGCTATTGCTCCAATAAACTCTCTGCAAGCATGGTCATTGAGGTAAGTGGAACCAAGATCTAGGCCATTTGCTTTTTGAAGTTTGCAAAGACTGCTAAATTTTGCCAATGGTAGTTCACTCTTTGCAACATAGTACGCTGTTCTAAACAGCTTTTTCAGGACTTCTTGTTGTGCTTGGTTTATTTTTAGTATGTTTTTTGCAATTGGTGTTTGTTCTGGGAAAGATGCTGCAGACTAAGCATCAATGCATTTCTTGTGATGCAGAGATTTCTCATGGGTTCTGATGGGGTCTTTCCTAAAATTACTGGTCCCAGTAACAAAGATGCTTGTCGAGTCAGAAATCGAAGGAAACTCACAACACACCCGGCAGAACATTATGTTATTTAGCTTGTAATATTCCAGCCACAGAAATTCTTTTGTCCATGAAACCGAAAAGCTGCGCTTTTTTTGCCTCATAGTCTGATTTGTCATAACTTTTCCACTTTGTGTTAGGCTTTTCTTTGGCTGTCCCTTCTTCACCCTGACCTGTCTTATTTGGCTCAGCAGAACTAAAATACCTGCGTAAATCCATCTATTTTTACACATGCACACACATAACGGGCAGTGATTTTTTAAATTCTCTGCGCAATCAACCTCTATCACAAGTTTAAGCTTGCTGCGGGAGATTTCACTTGTCACGTTTGAATAGTAAGCTAATGAGTGATAAGACGATGTCAGTGGAATTGGTGTGCAATTAATCCGTCACTGACCAATCAGTACTGCCACTCTCTATACACAGTTTGCGCGATCGCAAAGTGAAAGTGAAAATAAAAAACAAGCGCGCATTCAAACGCAATTTCAATATTTATATTGACAGTGGCTCATTAATGCCCGAAAATGACATAATTACCCAGCTACATTTGCGAAAGAATGCAAAAGCATTGACAGATATTTTACCTTCCTATGATAGCCCGACGGGCACGGCTGAGATAGAATCTGGTAGCCCGACTGGAAGACACAATAGCCCCGGGATGTTTTGCGAGCCCTGATTTAATTGCACCTGAAGGGCATTGGGTAAGACACTTTCCTGGAAATGTAACATTCCAATAGACACCATTGGGAGTATTATAAATAAGTTGAACACTTGGTGGCACAGCTTCCTGGCCATGGGAAAAAGCCCAAAAATGTACTCAAGAGCCCTTAGCAAGTTAATCAGGGCAACTAAGAATAACACCTGTGTTACTGCAAAACACCAACAGGATGACATGATGAAGGCTAGGACAAGTGTTTTAGTGGCAAATATTAGACTAACACTAAACAAATAAGGACTTCATGGCTGGACTCCAAGATGCATTCCATTCTCGACCACAAAAAACATCAAAAGTTGACTAGAATATGCCTGGAGGAATTTGGACAAGCCTGCAGAGTTTCAGGAGCTCAATTGACCGACGAAACTAAACTGTAACTATATGGACACATGGACCAGTGGAATGCCTGGTGTGAGAAAGACCAGGCTTATGACCAAAAGAATACCATCCCTATGGTCAAGCATGGAGGTGGGTCACTAATGATGTGGGAATGTTTTTCTGCTGCAGAAACTGTCAATCTTGGACCATGTAACTGGCATCATGGATTTCCCAGAAATACCAGGCCATTTTATATAGGAATTTGATGTGTCCTATGGGAAAACTAAACATCGGTGATCATTGGGCTATCCAGCAAGACAATCATTTCAAGCACACCTCCAAGTCATCCAAAGCTTGGTTGAGAAATAGATCCTGGAATGTTCTGGAGTTGACTTTTCAGTTCCTGGATTTATATCACACAGAAAATCTTGTGAAGAATTAGCAAAAATTCCAGCAGAGAGGTGGAAGAAGCTTGTCAGCACTTACTGAAAATGCTTATTAGAGGTTATAAAGGCTAAAGGATGCTCCTAAAATTATGGGTTGAATAATAGTGCACAGGCACATTTGTGAGAAAAGAATGACATTTTTCATTTGAACTCAAAGTTATGTCAATTTATGTTCTCAAAATTAATCATATGTATCAATAATTTTTCGTTGTTGTTTAATGAGGCTTTTTCCTGTAAATTTTACTTAACTTTGATTCTTCAACAGCTTATTATAATATACAGGGTGGATCCCCAAACCTTTTTCTTATATATCTTATGTTTCTTTTACAAAGGATATTTCAAGTAGTTATACATTACCTTGAGAATTGATGTGGAATGTGCATATTTTAACACCTCTGGCTGTTACACTGTTTAAATACTGCTTAAATTGTCAACACTATGAATGTGGTTAGGACACAAACGGCATCCTAGAACAGTTCATTAGAATTAACCATCTAACTCTAAAAATTGTTTGAGAAACATAAAGTAATTTTTATATATTGGGGTATTGTAAGGTTCATGTAAATAGCATCTTAAATAGACTTTGCATTTCAGTCCATCTATACGGAAAGTGGATTAACCATTAAAACCTTTTTAAATTAAAAGAGTAATAAAATTAACACATAGTGAAAAATAGTATAGTCTAGACAGACACCTGGCTATTACAAAATACTTCAAATTTAGCATCATTAATGTTAGCAATTTTCCATTGATTTTTCAAGAATCAATTCCTCTCAACAATATATAAATAGAATGAAACACAACATAAACATTAAATATTACAGGTCAGTTTTTCTCTCAAATACTGATGACAATTGTTTATTAAGTTAGTCAGTGGTCATTTAGAAAAACGATTACCTCTGATAATGTTAAATGGATAATGTTAAGGAAACGCCACACTGAAAATCTAAGTTGAGGACCAGCAAGAAGAGTCACTGGTAATAAGTAATAAAAGAGCTACTAAGCCAAAATGCAAAACAAGAATTAAAGTCCAGAAAGCAAAACAAGAATCCTAACCTTAGAATCTTCTTTAAAGAGTCTTGTCTTATTCTAACACTTCAAAATGAGAAAAGAGCAGCATATATTTAGGTTTTCAGAAATATGTGATCAAAAGAGACAATGTTCAAATATGCAAGCCATCACATTAAATATGGGATGTTTGCGGACGTCATGTGTTATAATGACGTGACCGCTAACAGACATTGTCACTATACACAACATAGCTGCAGTACATGTGTGCAATTAAAAACTGCTCTACTCTGCATTCTATAAATAGTTCTTATCTAGTTTAATAAAATTTACATCTAACCACCTTAAAATTAATTTTATTCCATTTTTAAAAAACAAAAAAAAGTGTAATGTGCAAATCAGTCCCATGCTTGATTTTCTGCTGCAACACTGAGTGAGTGTATAAGCGCATGCAAGAAAGAAAGAATGAGTTTGAATGGAATAAAGAAAAAGTAATCCTAATAAGAAAAGGAGAATACATGATGTACATCTGAAATCCTATCTCCCAACATTTAAGCATCAGATAGCTACATAAGCATAAAACATGGAAGAACTAGCAAAGTTTTCCCCTTATACTCAAATATAATACACAAAAACATGCAGAAAATTAAAAATGCATATTCTGAGCTGCAATAATTTGACATTAATTTCAGAATTCTTTGTAAAAGTTTAATTGTTTCACATTTCTTATGCTAAGCGTTTACCAAATATCTTGGATTGTAACATCCCCAGTTAGGGCAAGTCATGTCTGACCCAGATTCATCAGTTTACCCCTTGTTTCAAATATTAAACAATTTGCTCTAGGCTCAAGAGAATCTTATTCACCCCATGAGACAAAATATTATAACATTAGGGCAATTAGTATATTCAGCTATGTACTTCACAGCTAGCAGTCTGAGACAATGTACAGCAAAGTGGAGTCATTACCATTATAGTTAAGAAAATGGAGATGTTGAATCTGGCAAATTAAGGAACAGCAACTATAAGCCACATATAACAGGAGTGTCTTCAGTGTTGTTGTGAATGTCAAGACAAATATGTTTTAGAAACAGACATACAGTATGAATGAGTTTCCAAGAATAGCATCCACAAAGAAGAATCCATTATTGTTAAATGTAGAGTAATAGAGTTATGAAATGGCATATCCACAATTAGACAGTTTCCCTAGTCTATGAATGCCATAATTAGGCATTACAATGAAACAATACCTTAAAGACTTTTTTACAAAGAATTTTACACTCCTTTAAAAGTGTTTTAATTAGGAACTTCCTTACCAGTTTAATATACTACAGTCATTTATGGTCAGAATAAATTAAAATTATTAGTAAAGTTATGCAACTTCAGTTTTGTCATGGAACAACACCGCAATCCATCCCAGTCTGCGCATTTGCTGTGGTAACTGCTGGTGACCAGCTGCCAGCCACAGACTCGTATTATCTGGATTACAAAGGCCATCAGAAGCAGTTTCTTTACGTTGTGAGCAAATAGAAGAACTCTTTCGCTCATGTACACAAGGAAGCACTGTAAGCAGAATGCTTCCTGATAATATCGGCTAAGCCCACTCTCTCTCACTCAGTCTCCAACTTTTTTTTCTGCACAGCACCAAGACCACACTCCACCCTTCCGCAGTATGAATCTCATCTCACTACACCATATGCTTTGTCATGGAATCACAAAATGATTTGTCCCAGCCCCGACATTTTCACTGAGGTAACTGCCAGTGGCCAGCTACAAGCTGCCAGCCACAGCTACAAGCATGGCACTTCCTATTGACATCAGCTGAACTCTTCTCTCTCTCACTTAGCGCCCACCTTTTTTTTTTTTTTTTGCACAACACACCACTTCCAACTTCTATCAGTGAATTCCTTTCTGGAAAACTCAGTTGCTTGAAATAGAAACAGGTCTTGTATGTGTTCATATCTTTATGCACCACTATCAATATGCTGTTGTTGCCTTAGAAAACATCCAGTGGTTCATTACTGGTTGATTGTAACGTATCACTGTTGATGCAACATAAATGCATTTATTTTCTTGTCAAAGATGAATAAACTGTACTCTTGTATATGTTGCAGCTGTAACATCTACTTTAGCTCTTTGAGAATTCCTTAAAATGAAAGAAGCTTATTTTACAGCACAGAGATTATTTTGGACAGTTTAAAAGTTCATTACAATGAGGCCCAATAACACGTTTCATTCTAATCAAGAACTAGCTTACTACACATTCTTTCAAAGTGCACTCTTTGGGGAGATTCTAGTTACTATGAACTGTGCAGGCTATACTAATATTCTATTACTTGCTGCAAGAGTGTTGCAACTTTGGGCTGTGCATCTTGTCAACTGGCCAATATTAGCAGTAAAGTAGTTAATACCGTTTCCTTATGGCTTCAGTGGCCCGAGATCACACAGCATGGTGTTTTCACATTTTCTCCGTGTTTGTAAAAAAGACTGGCAGTGATTCCTTACACCTGGTGAAATGGGACCCAGCCCCTGTAGACCCTGAATTAGAATATGGGGTTTTGGAACATGAATGAACAAATAACATGCTGGTATTTCAGAGTGAACATCATTTTAAAAATGTATATACATAGTTCTGAGTAGTTATGATCACAACGTTATACTTACTGACCAACTAAAAATGATGTGTTTAAGTGTTTTCTTTGAAATCTTATTTTTCTATAAAGGCAAACTTAGCTAAATCAGTACAAGTACTTTATCTTAGGTGGCTTAGGACATAATGCACAGCATTCTTAACAGATCAAAAGCAGAACAAATACCATCAATTAATACATTTTGTAAGCTGTAGTGCTAAAGGCCTTAATAACAAATTTAAGAGAAAAATGTGCTCCAACATAGATAGTAATCTTAACAGAAGATCAACTTAATAAGCAAGGACTCATTTCAGTCAAAAAAAGACTTAATCTGTCAAAGTTTTCATTTTAACTATGATAAAAAACAGATGTGTGGGAATTTTAAACCACAAAACAATTATGTTTGTAGCGACCAAAACAGCGTTGAATTCTGAAGAGTAATATATAGTGGTGGTGGGAAATTATATATATATATATATATATATATATATATATATATATATATATATATATATATATATATATATATAACTCTGGCTAACATGTATGCACAGAACACAGATGACAAAGATTAATGCTTAAGGAATTTGCATTTGGTACCAATATGAGCACTCATAAACTTAAAATGACTTAAATTGTGTATTAAATCCATACATAGAAGGGTCTTTGGCAATTTCAACTTTAAAATTTAATATTGCAATGGCAGTTTCTATGATCTACGCAGATATCTATGCAACTTTGAGAAAGTATTTCTTCTTCTTTTCATTACATCATAGTTATTCAAGAACTGATTATTATTTCTATTTATAATTTACTACCCTTTAATAAATATTTCAAATACAATGCTTTGTCATCTCCAACAATGCTCCTTGTATTTTTGAGCTCAAAGCACTATGGCCTGTAAACTCAATTGACAGCCTCTGACTTAGTCCATTGTTGCAAGCAGATGAACATTTTAAAAAATTCAGCTTCACACAAAATGTTTTTTTTTTTAGTGATCAATTCTGAAGAAACACTCTGGGAAACACGGAAGGCAGTTTTAATCAGACATATTGTTTTGTATGTTTCACATAAAAAGCACTGCAGACTAGCAAAGCATCAGAATTGATAATAAAGGTTTTCATATTTGATCAGGAAAATGCTAAATTGCCAAATGAGGCACTTTATATGAAAAGAATGGCTCTTCATTTGGAATTTAATCTTCTGACTATAACAGAAACAGATCAACTTAATTTTAAGTTACATCATATCATTATTATGAACACAGAGAAAAGGCCAATAAGACATTAGCTCAAATATACTTTAACAGGAAGATTGCAATACACTAACAGGGATTAATAATATAGCAAGAAATAACATTTGGGAACAAAAAGGGAATTAAAAACACACATTTAAGGAAGGCTATAAGTCAATATTTCTCGAAGTGTTCAGAAAAAAATAATTTGTTTAATAAAACATAAATACCACCACTTGAAACTCTCTATACAGAAGAGCTAAATAAAACTCTGAAACTCTCTAAAATACAACATGCCAAAAACTGATAAAGACCAGTTTCACTCCTAAATAATAATGTGAAGACATTTAGCTCCAAGAATACAAAAAGTTTTTCCCTCTATAACAACACAAGATTAAACTAAACTTATAACAGCAAGAAATTTAATATCCAATCTTTGGCAAGCGTTTAATGTTATATGCTTACAGAAGCAGACTTTCCAGAAGTTTTACTATCCTTGGATACAAGACAAGCCTATGATAGAGTTAAATGGAGATACTGTAACTACTTACTGTAATACAAATGCAAAAATTTTGGGCTGGAAACTATTTATCTGCATGGAAAAGATTACTTTCTACAATCTTAGAACCTTCAAACCATATTAATAATATGAACTCAGATTACAACACTAACTAACTAAACAAAGGTTTCCATTTTTACCAAATCTTTTTTGCAAACTGCAATTGGACAATTAACTATTTACCTCCTGAAGTAATCAAAGCTAAAGACGATCATAAGGGAAGGATGTGAATAGAAAATTCCCTTATACCAATGATACAGTGTTTTATATCTCAGACCCACAACTATCACCATCATTACTATTAAAATTCAATAAAAACCATGTTATTTGAAGTGAATTCCCTGGTACATCACAGCAGGCTGGATAACATTTCACTGAAGTGTCTGGAGATAATTATTACAAGGAAAAACAAAGAACTCTTTAAATACAATTTGGATACAACAGAAAACATAAAACAACTTGGTATTTGCATCTTTTGAACACTTATGCTCTAAATTTAAATTTCCATCTGCACACTTTTTGTTCTATATAGAAATTAAAAGTTTTGTTAAAAGCAACATACTTAACATCCAACACCTTTCACCCATATCTGTCCTTGAGGCAATACTGAGTTAATGTAGATGAGTATTCAAATAGCATGCTCAAGGAATATAAAAATTTCAAAGAATTTATTCTTTAATATTCTTAAGGAATATAGGAAAAAGATATTTTATTTAAAATTTCAGAAAAGCAGTTTAATTCAGCAATTCATAAACTACTTTCTGGTTTAATTTGCACCAGGCATGCTATTATTCACCTAAATGTTTTTTCATTTATAACATGTATCTTGTTTAAAACAGTCTAAAATGTATCCATGACAATGTCTAACCTGTGTGAGGTCTCATCAATTCTACATGAAACTTGTTAGTTTATTCTCATTAACTTGACTGAGTTGTGTTTTGCTGTTTTACTTCCAGATAGATGGGTTTAATAAAAGAAGAATATGATACAAATTATTCAGTATTCAATATTATTTTTAGTACAGTATATGATACAAATTATTCAGTAGTCAATATTATTTTTTAGTATTGCATCTTTCATTTTTGTGTGCTATAATTGTAATGATGTTTTTTGATGTTTCTTCAAGCTCTATGGTTTTCATTAAAGCTGTCTGCAATGTTTTCATTTTATTTTTATTTTTGAAAATACATTTGCTGTTTTACATACTTAAATCAAATAAAACTGAACCAAATGGCAAAGCATTGCTACTCTTACTCTCAAAAAATCCTTTGTTTTGTTTTACAATATTACATTTACAATGTGCATTAAAGGAATCAAAAAAGATATCAAAACTAATCAGTAGCCAACCAGATATGGGAAATCAAAAGATACTAGAAACCAAAGAATCCAATAGCCAAGGAAAACAATATACTGTACTGCTGAAGACTTTATAGTCAAAAAAATGTGAATCAGATTATTGGAACAAAAAAAATTGATAAGCCTTGTAAGTGTGCAAATAATCTGATATTGCATTAATTTGTCTAGCAGAATCTCCTACATAAGGCAAAACATAAAACATTTGTGCATGATATTTTAAACAAGAAAGGAATGACCAGTATTCACTTTTAAACTAAATGGTCTTGCATTCTAAAGAAAGGAGAAGAAAAACACTGATTAACTACCTTAGAGGAGATAATTCTGTTATCACAAAACTTAGATGGAAGCAAGGCTTCTGTCCCCAAAGCAGGTGGGTGCCCAATGTGGATTGTCCTATTATCCACTCTCTTCTCATCTGTGCCACACTGCAATAACAAAAGAATTAAGGTTAGACTTAAAAATGATTTTTCACCACCCAGCACAGAAAAACTGTACATTCCCACTACATATATTTGTGTTTTAATAGTCTTGAACAAAAGACACTAAAGCTTTCCCACTCAACAACTACCAGCCAATGATGTTTTAACTGTAGCACTTTCTCATGAAGCAATACTTTTAAAAGATGAGATGGTACAATAAGAAGTAAAAGGGAGTTTGTGTCAAAAATGAGTGAGCAGTGTTACATTTTGAATGTATTTTCATTTCAAGCACAGCAGTAAAAATGATTTTTTCAAATTTTTGTTTTATAGAATACTTATTTGTTAATGACAAATAACAGCAGCCCACAACAGTTGCTAGTCCACTACTTCTACAGCTAGCCAATAAGATAATGTGGTGGATGGGCCTTTATTCTTTTGATTGTCGTGCAGTAGGTGAAGGGCAGTGTTGCTCTAAAACACAATATAATATAATGAATACTAAGGAAAACCTAATGAATACAAAGAACATTTTCCTTAAAGGTACCCACCATAATGTTACTAAAATGCTGTTAATAATGCAGTCTGACTGTAAAGAATATAACAGGCAAATTAGGAAGCTTTGAGTTTTGCCACTTTAGAATGTCCTTTAAATATTTGGCATGCCAAATCATTATCTTTTGCTACTGTGGATTGAACTTTTGTAAAACATTAATGTAGTGATATTGCTGCAACTGACAGTATATTGTATAAAATAAGGAAATGATTACAAAGATGTACATCTAGAAAGTATCTTTTCATAGGTTCTTGAAGACCATCAAAATACACAGATGCCTACCACAGGTTGTGTTTTGAGATTAATAAACTACCAAACTATTACAGTACAGGGAGACTACACTGCCAAACAACGCTTAATAAATACCCCATGAACAGATTACCAGCAACACTTTTTAATTAAATGACATAGGAGATATTTAATTTGGATGCAATTTAAACTGGGGCCTGTGATGGGGGCCTGGTAAGAGCTGACATTGCAGAAATTTTCAGATTTTACAGAGTGGGCAAGAATCACACAAGGCGTTGGGAATGCATACTCTGGAAACTACAATACAGTTTTCCATGCTAATGCAGGGGTACTAACACATAAAGAAAGCAAGTGCATCCTGTGGTGGGAATAGAAGATGTGATATTCCACGTCCTGGAAAAAGACAGACATACCAGTATTGCATACAGTAAGGCTGCTGGACAAGGACCCCCCGACTAAAAAGGTGATATGGCTCTTTTGGACTTCCAGATGGCTCAGAAGGGCAGAAACATCCAAGCTAGAGGAAACAACTATACTGTACATTAAGGCTATGTCATCAAGCAATTCTGGGGCACGTATGTGACCCAAAGAAGAGTTTTATAGCTGCCTTTTGAACAGAAGCAATGAGCACAGAGAAAGAATTAAAGATGATTGCAAGTACTCAGCTTTAAAGAAGGAGAGAACTCGGAAAGGGAGTAAAATAATAATAAGCAAACATGCACGATTATGAAGGCAGCTTGCTTAGAAAACAGGCAAGTGAACAAGACACCCCACAAATAGTCAGCCTGTTATAAAAAGTCCCAGACAGGCATTTCAAGTTTACTGCTTTGCATCTCTGATTGTTAACTTATTTTCCCCCTTTGTTCAATCCTTTCTATGCTTTACTAGTTATTAAAACTACTTTGAAAGTATTTTGATTTTCTTGACTGTCTTTTGTTTTTAGAATGTTTCCACAGAAAAGTAATGTCGTTAGTGACTTCACTATTAATCAAGTAGTGTACAGATTGTTTTGATGATAAATCAAGTGATCCATGGAGAAAAAAAACGTATGAATTAAAAATTCACAAGACTAAATAACAGATTAGTCATTTCGTATCAAAATCTTCAAAATATTTTAATGGAAAAGAACCTAAGAAGCTGTAAAACTATAAACAATTGAGCAAAATTTAAACTATTCAAAAAGGCTCTCAAAAATGTATACAAACAATTCCCGATTTTTAAGCTCATCAAATGAAAAACAGTACCCTCTCATCTCTGTAGCATTAACCATAGTGCTGGCAGGTTACAACATAAGGATAATGACAAAAATCACTTGCTTACTTACTATTATAATGCAAGACAGCGTCATGAAATTGCCATACCTCATGCTTTTCAATGACCCTTAGTAAATCGATTATGACTGGGCGGAAAGTAAAGGGAGACGGAGTTTCTACTGGTTAACATTAAAACTTTTATCAAGTGAAAAAGGGTCAAATTTAACTTTCAGACATATGTGAAGTCACTTGTTTGTGACATGCTGTGACTGGGTGCAGGTCAGCTTACGGTCTTTACAGATCAACTGCTTGTTTTCAGATCCTTAAAGTGGAAGGCATTATTCTCTGTTGAAATATCTCAAATTTAACTGTGTCCTTAAAAAATTATTTGGGAGTTTGCAGTAGAAAAAGCAACAGATGGTTCTCTTAAAAAAAACCAAAAAAAAAAACACAAATCAAGATATAGATAGTTTCTCCTCATTGTTAGACAAATTCAGAACTCTTTACATGTGCCTGTGAATGCTTAAACTTAAGTTTGTTGTATTATTTAAACAAGATGATTGATGATTGAAACAAAGACAGCAGCAAATACAGTACCCACAGAAGGCCAATTTAATATACTGTTAGAGAACTAATCACTTTTTTTTTTAAATTTAATTGCTCTCAGATCACAGACACTTTCTGCTAGGACACTCAACCATGCTTTGATTCCAGATTCTTCAAAGAAAATTTTTAACAAGGATTTTTTCATTTTAAATCAAGTAACTTGATTACCAGTTGTACAATTGCATGGCTGTAAGGCACATATCCCCTCCCCTATCCTACCCTTTATAAATTCTCAAAAAGAATTCATATATTTTTCAGCTACTCAATGGATAATTTATGCTATAATGCAACATCTCTGCTTCAGACCGCAAGTTTTTTCACCCATGTCTGCATTTTATCCTTTATCACTATATTTTGTTCCCCCTATTCTGCCCAATCTTATTTTCCTTTTATAGCTCCATTTTCATAACACCTATAGGCTGCTGAACGAAATGTGTATTAACTCGATATAAAAGCAGTTTTAAAAGTGAACACGGTGACTGTGCATGAAAATCTTTTCGGTTATACAGTTCTATAGGTGAGTTATTTAAGAGTAACAGATCTATTTCAGTGGCCTGGGTCCCAGACTGCTTTTTTTTTATTACACAGTCCTAATATCAAAGTCAAAGTTAAAACTTAAAGTAAACTTTGGCATTTCAACCATTTACAAGCATAAAGAAAGACGCTCTGGGCTCACAGTGTACACACAGACAAAACCATGCAACACCACATCAGAAACCCATTTAATGAAAGCTCCACATATCTGTGCAGTGACTTATCTTTTAACATTATATACTGTATAAAGTGACTTTTATATAAACTGGAGAGAAAGATTGTGATCCAAAATGTTACTGCAGGGTGGAAGATCATGGTTTTCATTGTGCTGAGGAATCTGACACACTGGGGGGTAGCTATCGTGTAGCCTGACAGATCTGACTCTAGTGCTGTAGTATGTTTAATTAGTTGGCAAAAAGATGAATAATATGTGAAAGGGATAAGAATGATCCTGTACACTGCAGTAGGCCTTACGGACACTGTGCTTGGAAAAAGTGTCTTCCAAAGAAGGGAGAGGCAATCCAAAAATATTCTTCATTGACCTCTCTATTCTCAGCAGTTTCTTGCAGTCAAACATAATGTAATTTCCATACCAGACCATAATGCAAGTGGTTAGAACACTGTTGATGGTACCACTGTAAAACGTGTTGAGAATGGGAGATGGGAGGCTTGCTCGCTTCAGTTGCCGCAAAGAAATGTAGTCTCTGGTGAGCCTTTTTAGTTAAGGAAATTGTAATATTATTGCATGTGAGGTCCCCAGGCTGTGCACACAGAGGAACTTGGCATTCTTCACAATCTCTAGTTATTGATGCAGACTAGTATGTGGTCAGTTAGTTTTTTGTTTTTTTTCCCCTGAAGTCAACAATACACGTTTCAGACTTATCAATGTTTAAGGAAGATTGTTGTCTCTGTATCAAATGGCCAGTTGATCCACTGGAGTAAGCAGGGTGAACAGCAAAAGACTAAGCATGGGGAACAATTGTGTCAAATGCTGAACTAAGTGTGACATATCTAATTTGCCTCTTTTACCCGAGTGTGTTAGGAAGAAGGAGTAGAGAGAATATACCGTTCTTGGTTGACCTGTTGGTCCAATATGCAAATTTAAAAGTACACAGAGAGCTAAGAAGACTGAACTTTATGTGCGCCAAGACTAGCCTTTCAAAGCACTTCATGATAGTGGAAGTAAATGGTATGGGGAGTTAGCCATTCTAGCACATCACTGATAGTTTCACAGGTACTGGGATGATAAAGGTGGATTAAAAGCACATTGAACATGTTGATTGTCTTAAGAACATATTAAAGATGACTGTGAGGACAATCTTGACAGAGTCCTCCTCACATCAGATGTTGTAAGACAAAATACCTGTTCATCGATGGGAAATACGATTTTTCTCACATGCTCCCTCTTCTGTGCAACAAATCAAGCAAAGAGGTCATTTAGTTTTTCCAGAAGAGATGTATCCCTGTTGATCCTGTGTGGTGTGGGCTTGTAGTCTGTAATAACCTGAATGCCTGGCCACATACTCTATGCATCTCTCATGTTTTGAAAATGTTTATTGATTCTTTGAGCATATGCTCGCTTTGCATATCTTATGGCATGGGAAAGGTTGTGTTTCATGGGGTTAATGTACCTGTACAGTTACAAGCTATGAGGAATAGAATTTGTTTTCTGTGTCTTATCTGAAGAAAGGATTAATTAAATACTGTATATTTAATGCAATTAATAATTTCAATCTTTCTCTACATTTCTCAGCATACTGCACATTACAATCCTAACACTGTAAGCATTCATATAGCTGAACAAAACAAGTTAAACTGATGTAACAGGTACAGTATTTAGCCACAAGGCCCCCCAAACTTTGTAAATGACTGCCTACTACCAAAAGACGCCTCACTGGTTTCAGCATTTAAGTCTAGGATGGAAAGCCATGATATTTGCATTGTACCTGTTTATTAGATGTTCTGATTAACTGTTTATAAAGCATTTATTAGTAATTTTTACCATGCTAAAACTGTGGCAATTATCACAACCAGCTGTTAGTTATCTGAACTGTACTTTATTGAATTACTCAGTTTGAGGAATCGTGGAGGTGTTATTTAGATAGCCACACTTGAGTGAGCAAAGTCAATTATGCTATTTCACTCCAAAAGGAAGACAGGAAAAAGGGGGTATATTAAACAAATTGACATATTGTTTTGAAAAGTTAGTCTATTTGAAACAATGTATACCAATTCTGCAATTCCTTTTCCTTCTGCAAAATGTATGCTTTTCAAAACAAAGCTCACAAGCTCAAAACATCTGGCTTTAAAAAGGGGAATTTAAAATGGAATTTGTGTGGGATACGGCGCTTCTCTAGAAGGCAAAAGATTACAGAATATGCTGGATATAAATTATAAATAATTAAAAACATGTACAAACATGTATAACACAATGTTGTCAGGATTAAAAAAAAAAAAAAAAACTTGCACAGTTCAGTTCAGTTCACTTCCCTATTTTTCACCATTACCATTGAAACACACACTGTTAGCTTGCAAAACACTTAAATGTTGTCGTGTTCGGAAGGGAAACTGGATTAAACAATATGTTACTTATAGGCCAAGAACATTCATTCATTCAACCTTAAAGTCTTATTAAAACATAATTGCTCACTTGTCCACACCCTACTCAAATCAGACTCAGTAAGGCAGAATTTGGGGAAAGATCTTAGTTTAGTTATTGTAGATAATCAATGGAAAGCGGGTATAGATTGCAACTATGGAGGTATATTCTGACATTAAAACAAAGAAAAATTCAACCCCTGTCCAAGAGAAAGAGAGGACAGAGCTACTCTATAAAATGAAACAAGAAAGGACGAGTACCCTTTTCCTCAAAGTGGAAGTTAATTCTAAAATGTTATTGATTAGATCCTGCTGTGTTTTAAAAAAAAGTTTTGAACAGATCCTCTAAGTGAGAACTTGATTTTTCCCAATTTCGAGTAGTACAGAACATCACTACCCACTGACTTAAAAGTGGTGGGGTGGGATTCTTCCAGCTGAGCAAGATAAGTCTACCTGCTAGTAGTATAGTAAAGGCAATTACATTTTGTTTGTCCTTCTCCACTTTAAGCCCGTCTGGAAGTGCACCAAACACAGCTGTTAATTGGTTCTGATTGATTGTGACACCAAGGCCTTCTGATAGGCATGCCAAGATTTTTATCCAAAATATTGCTAATTTGGTACACATCCAGAACATGCGGCCCTGTGAGGCTGGAGCTAGACTGCAATGTTCACAAGTTGAATCTTGCCTGGAAACACTTTGGACAAGTTTAAATGAGATAAATGTACTTGATAAAAGATTATAAGTTGAATGATTGAGGGCTTTACACATATGGAGCTAGAATGCATTCTCTGCATGGCTGCCTTCCACTCCTTTTATGAAACATTAAGTGACAGATCCTTTCTCCAATGTACTTTGCGGTCTTTGAAAGGAAGGGACTTTAAAATATTTTTATAAATTGTAGAGATGCTATCCTAAGAGTTATCAAGGCTGACAAATATTTCTTCTGGAATAGAATAAGATTGGAGGTGAGGAAAACTGGGCAGATTCTGTTTAGCAACGTTTCTAGCTTGAAAGTAGTGGAAGAAATGTGTTGGTGAGAGGCTGAATGTGAAGCATAATGTCTTTGCATCCTATGAACAGTTATCTATGTATAAGTCTCTAAGTGTTTAAATCACGGAATTTTTCCACACTTTAAATAGTGTACAAGTTTGAAAGAGTGGGAAAAGGTCGTCATGTAAAGGTGTGTCACATAAAAGCTTCTCTGTCTTAAAGTGCTTCATACATTGGTTCCAAATTCTGAGAGAACGAAGGGCAATTAGATTATTAGCGTATTGACGGTAGTTTGTATTAACTGAGGAACACAGCAGGTAATATAAAGAATTACTTCAAGATTTTATTTCTATTGCTCTATTTCTATTTCTATTTCCAGGCTAAATTCATTGATTTGTGTCGATATCCACATCTTCATAGCTTGCAATAGAACTGAAAGTTGGGTAGTGCCATGCCATGCCCCCATCTGCTTTAGGTTGTTGTAGAACCACCCTTTGGGTGTGTAGATGTTTCGAATTCCAAATAAATGAAGTTATGATTGAGTCTAATATTTTTAAAAAATGATGTGTTAATATATATGGTGATGCGTTTAAATAGGAAGACAGGCTTGGGAAGGATGGTCTTAACAATGATGATTCTCCTGGCTAATGTAAAATAGAGGGTAGACCATCTATTCACATCTTGTTTATTTTTTTTACATGCAGACAGCAAAATTTTGTTGAAAAAGAGCTTCATATTTGTTTGCAATATTTACCCCTAGATATTGAAACTGATCTGCTAAAATAAATGAGAAATTACCCAGCTGGACATTGTGAGCTAGAGAATTCATTAGAAACAGCACACTTTTATTCAAATTGATTTTGAGTCCATTTATCTTTTGTAAAACTACTAATGCTTTTACGACTGCCGACACAGAACTCAGTGGTGCAGATATATACAATATCATATCATCTGCATACCACGTTCCATGATCTAGTTTGAAGTAGTCTGAAATAATGTTGTTAACATAAACTGAGGTTTCTGGACTAGTATAAAGTAGTTTGATCCATGTACATATGTTTAGGCCAAACCGAACTTTGTACAATGTGGTGAACAGGCAGTCCCATTCAACCATATCAAATGCTTTTTCTGCATCTAAAGATGATAGGATCTCTGGAGTGTTAAACTTAATGAGTGAATATATTGTATTAAACAAATATCAATGGTTAGATGTGTCTGCCTTTAATAAATCCAGTTTGGTCCTGTGATATTAGAGAAGGAAACACTTTCTCAATCCTTCTGGCTATAACCTTGGAGAGTATCTTAACATTATTATTCAATAGAGAGATTGGTTTCTATATGATGCACATTGCAATAAGTCCTTATTTTTCTTAGGAAAGACGGTAGTTAACACTTGGCAAAAGGTTTGAGGTAGAATTTTGTTGTCTTTAGCTTCTATAAATGTTGCTAATAACAGTGGAGATAAAATATGAGAATTTTCTATTAAACTTCAGTGAATAGCCATCAGGAACAGCTGCTTTTGCACTTTGAAGTGAGCTTACAGTAATTCTGAAAGTGTCAGAGGTTTATTATGTTCCACAGCATTAAGAGTATTTAGCTGTGGTATTTGTAATGAATCAAGAAACTCATTAGATTGTGTCTTATCTTCTTTAAACGGAGTAGAATATAATGACTTTTAGTACTCTCTGAAAGTGTAGGTTATATTTTTATGGTCAATAATTTTTTCTCCGTCTGTTTTGTTATTTGCATTATGGATTTTGTGCTTGTGGATTTGTTAGGCTAAGATCTTACTGGCCTTCTCTCTGTGTTCACAATAAAAATGTCACAATGTAAAGATAAGATGTTACATGTCTTTAATAACCAAGAGGTAAAATTGTGATAATATAAAGTGCCTCATTTGGAAACCTGATGTATTCTATATCTATTCTAATAATTTCTCTAATTAACTCTGACATGTTCTTGTTTTCCGATTTCTTTTTTGTGAGAAGTACTCCGGTTTCCTCTGACAGTCCAAAGAAATGCAGGTTAGGTGCATTGGGGATTCTAAATTGTCCCTAGTGTGTACTTGGTGTGTGGGTGTGTGTGTGTGCGCCCTGTGGTGGGCTGGCGCCCTGCCCGGGGTTTGTTTCCTGCCTTGCGCCCTGTGTTGGCTGGGATTGGCTCCAGCAGACCCCTGTGACCCTATAGTTAGGATATAGTGGGTTGGATAATGGATGGATGGATGGATAATGGATGGATGGATGGAAGATATGAAATAATCTGTCCTGTTAAAAATGCCTTCAAAGTTTCCCAGAGTGTACCTGCTGAGACTTCTGACGATGCATTTGTCTAAAGGAAATAATCAATTTGCTTGGATATGAATTCTATACAGTCCTCATCAGCTAATGACAGGGGGTTAAGTTGCCAGCTACAAGATGAGTGTGTGGGATGTAGTAATTTAAGCTCCATGATCAGAGGGGCATGGTCAGAGAATATAATACCATCATATTTACATGGGCAAAATGTAACATAGTGGGCACAAATTATTATCTATGAGGATATAATCCAATTTTTGAGTAACAATGTATGGGTGAAAAAAAGAATATGCTCTTAGGTTAGGATTAAAAAACCTCCATGGATCTTATAAGTTATGATCCATTACAAACTGTGTAATTATTTTTGCAGTATTAGATGAAATCGCTATTGTAGCTGAGGATCTATCCAGATCTGGATTTAAAACACAATTAAAGTCTCCGGCCATCATAATTTTATGAGTGCTTGCATTAGAGATAGATTCATATACATTTTGGAAGAAAGCTCCATCATTCACGTTAGGTGCATACATATTAATCAAAAGTATTAGTATTGGATAGATTGCTCATCACCATGACATATTGCCCTTCAGAGTCTGAGATTGCAACTGGCACTACAAATCGAATAGTTCTGTGCATAACGATTCCCACACCCCTGGTTTTCTTTGTATGGCTGGAGTGAAATGGGTCCTTACATAGTAAGTGGGTAAAATAAACAAACAAACAAATAAATTAACGTACAGTGAAATGTGGAAATAAATAAATGTGTCATGAAATGTAAGTATAAATAAATAAATGTGTCAATTCCAGCTGAATCAATAGAACACTTTCTTTAATTAGGTTTAAAAGTATGTCGATCACAAGGCGAATGAGCCATTGTGAAATATAGATAAAAAAGTATTATGTTTGGCACTGATCAGAGCTGTAAAATTGCTAGAAAAAGTACCTGCAATTATGCACCTGACTTTAGACTCATAAACAAGGGTAAAATATTCAGTTCAAAATATTAGTTGCCGCTTGCTTTGGGCTTTCCATGTCAAAGTATCTAAACTGATTCAGAAGCAGCTCACTGTATCTCACACTAGCTCATTTGCCTTGTTATCATCTTCTCTGATACGCTATATTTATCTGCAATCTGTCGTATTTTTAAACAGCTAAAAAGAAAGTTTTCTATTGAATCAACTGGACTGTCAAAGGATGGGTGTCCAGGAGGGGTAACATTGTCTCTTGAACTGGTGTGTAGCCAAGTTTGCTGCACCAGTTCTTCAATGTGTTCAAAAATAGTTTAATTGATTTCATAGTCTAAAATAGCTGCCAACATTGTCATTTCTTCTGATAAATCTTCAATTTTCTTTCTGAAATATGTGATAACTTCAGCAGAATCCATTTCTTCAGCAGTAGTAAGCATTTTTGTAATTAATTATTCTGCTGTTTTATTAACCTCTATCTCCTGCAGTGACATACTGAATTAGGCATGAACAATCTGCAGAAGACGACTCACCAATCAAAACACAGTATGTGCTAGAGCCCATCCTCCTCAGAGCCCACCCTCTCAACTTTGATGAGTGAAACTGACTGTTGTATTTCAAGCCATATTTCATGATGCATTTGGAGGAATATTATGGACAAAATTAAATAAATAAATAAGCAACAAAAACATATTTCATGACACATTTATTTATTTATTCTCACATTTCACAGTACAGTACTTATACTTAATTGCACATTTATTGATTTATTTATTTGATTTTGTCCAAAATATTCCTTAATATACAGCCACAGTCCAGCACATTATTCATCTTTGTGACATGTACTAACACAATTTATAATCATACACTATAAAAATGTTTTATCTTCCCAAGAATGATTCCCTACTGCAAGGGCTGACACCAAACAATGGCCTTACTTAGCTGCTTGTTTGGGCTTTGCCTATAACTCAAACCTTACTCCCCCTCACCTCGTTCATCCATAAGCACACAATGAAATTATTCAAGACATAACAAAACACATATCTTTAAAACTTTACAAAAATATTTGTCTTTATCACATTACTTCACTTCCTTTGTCTTTCTTTTTTTTTCTGGTATGCTATGGTAGCACACACTGTAACTACCACTTAGCCAAAGTTGTCTGCAGTTGACCTGCTAGAAAGGATGAAGGATGCTCCCCCCAATATTTTGACACCCACAACATCAAAACTACAAATAATGAAAAGTCCTAGAAGAGAATAGTGAATAACTGTGTGACATTTAACTATTATACTGTAGAATACCTGTGTGGACAGCAATATTTTGACCTTGCAATCTCTAGAGCAGACTTTTTTAAATGAGGTGCTGCAAACACTGTTTGAGGGTTGTTGTGAATGTAATGCTCCGATTTGTTTTATATTTTCAAATTCAATGTTAATTTTGATTTCCAATATAGAACAAACAAATCTGATTTCAGACTTTTTGGAAAGGCTTCAAAATTACCCAAAAATAAAGATCTGAATACTTATAAGTTAGCATATATTTGAATATACTCAAACATATCTTAAATGTTTTGGGTGCTGCATATACATTTGTACCAAATGTGCTATTTTTACATTTCTTTAGATAAAGAAGCAGCCAGTGAACAACAGATCAGGTATAAATGACCATACCCAGCTTATGGCAGCAGTAGCCAAGTCCCGCAAAATCAAATTCTGACAAAACAAAATAAAAAACAAAACTATATATCAAATAAATGGGGGGTGCAAAATTGAAGCACAAAACATAATGTATAAAAGTATAATATATTACAAAACAGCAGACAACAATAAGCCACAGTACACAAGGCGGCAACAAATAAGCTACTTTTCTCTACAAATTACCCTGAGATCTTAACAAAAACATCTGCTTACTTAACACTTAGAAAACAACCTGCCAAAAGAGTATAGGAGAAAGTAGGGTGAAATGAGTATAAGCATTCTAAAAGAGCATGTACAGAGGTTACTGACATCAATGTTTACTGAACACTTCAGATCTCTTGCTGTGATGTTTGCCTTTCATGTTTTTCACTCCTTTAGGTTCCATTTTATTTTTTACAAAGGTTTAAACTGTGAAATACACAAGGTAAAGGGAGATGCCCTGCAGAATGTACAACCACAGTAATAGTTGTATTTAAAGAAGCCACTTCCTTATATCAAAGCACAGGCCTTTGAAAGTCAGCCTCTATACCACATTTGCTGAGGTACAAGGCCTTTGTGCACCACATAGAGAGTATGTCAGGTCAGCGTCGTGTTGTAGCAATCCCTGGTAACTCATTTACAAAGGCCTCCGATGGCACATAAAACAAAATGAAGCACCCTCCTGCCTGCATGCTGCTCCCTGGGACGTAGTGACAGATGCCTCATAAAGATTCCTCTTTAGAGCTTTGAATGAGAAAAAGAAATCTAAGCAAAAAATTAGTGCTGCTTAACTGCAGGAAAGGATGGCATGTGCCAGCTCTGTAATTAGTAGACTAAACCTTTGAAATTACACAGAGGAGAAGAAGACAGAACATAATAATGCACTCATATACAGTATATCACATACACCAATATAGATGTGTGACTTATTCATTGGCTCACCTCAGCTTTATTCTGAAACCTCATCAACGTTGAACTTGACCAATAAAACAAAAATACAACAAACACATTTTTTAATATTACTCATCTGTGTAGAAGACAATCCACTGAACTTTCTGTCCATTCCTTTGGTTCTTTTTTAGTTTAAGTCTAGTGTGTTTTGCAGATACATATATATTTTTTAGCATAAATACTTTGTTACCTCACCTTTGTGTTTAGAGATAGTGCAAGAAAAGGTTCTAATTATCATGATTTGAAAAGTTCATTTTTTTAATTATTCTGTTGACTGTTGAAGATTTTACTGCTTACAACTCTGTAATCAGAATATGCAAAACATGGTCTGACTAGACTATTCTGTCATGTGAAAATATACAATTTTCACTATTTGTTACCCTATTTATTTTATTGCATGATTTTACTTCTTTTACTGTTTAAAGTTTAATTATAATTTTTCAAAATATTTAATGTATAACTGCTTGTGTGTAGGCTTCTGTAACACTGCAACGTCTCCTGGGATTAATACTGTATCTGTTTCAATAACAATTTTTACATTCATCTCATCAAAAGGGAATGAACACAAGACTTGACAGAAAGGAAAATGTGCTTTAGACTTTCAGTTATCTTAAAAATTTGGCACATTTACATATCAATAAACAATTTGAAATTCTGTTACTTATTAGTACATGTCGTTACTGTGAGGGCACTCCCCACCCCATACACAGTTTACTAATAAAACAGGCGTCATACCACACAACTTTGAGTCACGAAGCATGTTACACTTAAGATCTGCTGCTGCCCTTAGGATATCAGATTACATGACTTGGAATCAGAGGGGATGAAGGACTGCACTGAACTCCATCACAACTTCTCAGGACAGTTTAAAATGTTTTCTTGTGAGACTGACACTTTATGGCAGCCAATCAAGATGGAGCTTTTTTCTTTCTCCATTCTACTGTGATACAACAAAGACAAGTTGTGGAACAGATGTTGAACATTAGATCCATGAGCCTCTCCTTGTTAGTCCAGAACTCATCTGTGCATAAAGATGAAAGACGCCTCACGCCTGGACAAACTTGTTAAGAAGGTAGGCTCCCTAGTGTAGGATTAAAGTTGGACAGTTTAACATCTGTGGCAGAGCGACGGGCACTAAGCAAACTCCTGTCAATCATAAAGAATCCACTGCATCCACTTAACAGGATCATCTCCAGGCAGAGGAGTAGCTTCAGTGACAGACTTTTGTCACTGTCCTGTTCCACTGACAGACTGAGGAGATCGTTCCTCCCTCACACTATGCGACTCTTCAATTCCACCCGGGGGAGTAAATGCGAACATTAATTTTATTTTAAATTCTTTTCATTTTTATTACTATTTAATTTAATATTGTTTCTTTGTATCAGTATACTGCTGCTGGATTATGTGAATTTCCCCTTGGGATTAATAAAGTATCTATCTATCTATCTATCTATCTATCTATCTTGATTTCTTTAATGAGGCTGAAATGTGTTCTTGTTGAAGAGTTTATTTAAAAGTAACAGTTGTACTAATTCCCTTCACATTTTTAAACACTCTGATCATGTCACCTCTTAATCTTCATTTGCTTAATCTGAAAATGCTTAAATCCTTCAATCTCTCCACGTAGCTAATTCCTCTTAGTTCTAGAATCAGCCTAGTCACTCTCCTTTGGACTTTTTCTAGCATTGCTACATCATTTTGTAATATGAAGTCCAAAACTGTACATAGTACTTGAGATTAGGCTCACTTAGTACATTACACAACTTAGGCAAAACCTCCCTTCACTTGTACCCCACACATTGTGATATATAACTTATTTGCTTTCTTGATCACTTCTGCACACTGAGTTGATGTAGATAGTGACGAGTCCCCTATTACTAGATCCTTCTCATAAGGTATACTTTCAAGTTTCGGACCATACATTGGGTATTCCAAATTAACATTTCTAATTCCTACATTTAACACCTTATACTGTATGTACTTAGAGTACATTCAATTTCACCTGCCACAAATCTGTACGCGTTCCAAGTTCCTCTGTAACAATTCAGTTGATTCTACATTATCTTCCCTTTCACCTATTTTGAAATTACCTGCAAACTTAACCAGCTTGTTGTTTATATTGTTTATGTATATAAAAATAGCAGTGCCCCCAGCACAAATCTCAAAGGGACACAACTATTAACATCATCTAATTCAGAAAAGTTACAACCAAAATCAGATCATTTGTAAAGCTGCAATATTTTACCTATATTAGATACATACAGTGGTACCTCGGTAAACATCCTTAATCCGTTCCAGATCCTTTGACTTATACCAAACAGGACGTATACCAAATGAGCTTTCCCCATAAGAAATAAAGGGTAAATGATTAATTTGTTCCCATGAAAAAAATCTGATTGTTACTGGCATATTATACATTGATGGGGTTGTATAAAATAATTTAAACACTGCTTAATACTAAAATACATAAATACAAAAGCAATTAGATGAAATAAATGAAAATTTAACCTCACTTTACTTTTTAATAACGTCTTTGTTTTTCACAATCATAGATACTGTCGTTCTCGGCATACGGTATGCAGTAGCCAAGTCCCAGATCCGCATGCCAGCTTCATACTTTTCAACAATCAATTCAAATTTACACGAAAAAACACAAAATCACGTGAAAATTCACATAGAGTTATAGTGCAGTTTGTTCACTGAATGCTAGCAACTGGCGTACTAACGCTCGTGGGCAGTCGTGGCTTTGTCTCGAGAGAGGTAAACAAGGGTAGCGCGCGGCGTTCTAGCATGAGAGTTGTATTCCAAACAAAGGTCGTATACCAAGCGAAATATTTCACGCCCAAACAGGTCGTATACCAAGTTGGACTTATTCCAAAGCGGACGTATACCGAGGTACCACTGTATACCAAATATTTTTTTTTTTACATATAAAGTGAAACGTATGCTCATCCAGTATATAAACCCACACTACTGAACATATCTCATTCTCATTTGCACGGGGTAAGTGCACAGGCTATGTTTCATTCTGAAATTACTTCCCTTGGAGTACTTTATTTACTGGCTGCACCTGTACTTTATTAGGGACTTGGCATTAGTATGTAAAGTCACTCGCTATGGTGGTTTTAGTCATTGAAATTTTGATTCGGTGCTGAAAATTTTCCCATAAGGGAATTTATTTAGTGACTGTACCTGTACTTTATTCTACACTAGCCAGCACCGGCTACACCTGCTATTTATACATATTTATTCAGCAGCTCAGCATAAAAGTGGTTCAGAGAAACTCAGCTAATTAGTTTCACACACCCCCACACATTTTGGTAAGGTCTTATCAATAATTTTCATTAAATTATGTACACTTCCTTCTATACAATTTGATCCGAGATTCTATTTGAACAGCTGGCTAAGATACAAGAACAAAAATCACATACGGTCATGCTCAGCAAGAGTCCGACACCCTGCAGCAATTTCTCCAGGGATTACAATCACACCCCTGCTCGCTAGACACAATGGCTCAGGTACAGTATTGCACTACTCGCTTAAAACCCCATCTCTAAAACTCAGTAAAGGGATGCACTCTATTTACAATCACTAATGCTCACTACTGCCCAAGGAGAAGTCATACTTTGATAAAGGAGAACATATTTTGATTACATTCTTATTAAAAGTGACACATACATTAAAACTATCTTAACCAACTGTGTTTTTTCTAAGCTTTTTCTTTTTAGTTTTCAGATATTTTTGGATTATTTTAATTATGGACTAACAGGTTCCAAAAATTGTTTCTGTCAGGTATTTTAGAAATTACATCACAGCACCTGCAGAGAAGAACATTGTAAAAAATATGTGTGGTTTTCAGAGGAGCAAGATACAAATACATGTGCTTTTGAGAAGGACTATGGGGCAAACTGGGGCAACACTAGTGACCGAAACGTATGAAGCTGTAAAGGTTCAATTTGAAGCTTACGATTCCTTGTGAAAGTATTCACCCACTTGAGGCAGTATTTTGTAACAAAGATGGTCAATTCCATATTACAGTTCCAATTAAGCGATTTCTAAATATTTTGCATTTTACCATAATAATCTTAGAAATCCCAGCTACTCTCACGGTAAGTGGTGTTTACTCTTAAACCCAAACCAGACAGAGACAGAGCTCCAGTGCTGTAGCCAGAGACGAGGCAACTACAGAGCCATGGTGAGGCTGTTCATTTACATTCTTGTATCTTTTTCGTTAGTCTTTATTAAAGGGGGTTAGTGAAGAGGTGCCTCACCTCTGGAACCCTCGTTTCTCTTTTTTTTTTTCCACAAATGTTAAAACTGAAATGAAATTGACAGTCATGCACGTCTTATCCATAAAAAGTAAACATAATTCCATTTTTTTCTTAGTTTTACTCAAGAGTATCTTTCAAAAACTGTGGTAGTTCTGGTAATAAAACGTATGTTTTTAAAGTAACTGAAATTAACAGATACATTCCTAAAATATGTACTGGGGTTTTAACAGCAGGCCAGAATGCTTTTCACACTATTAAATATCACAGCCAACACTGCATGTCATAACATAATCACACTTTATCTCACCATTTAGGTTTCATTAGAAGAAAACTATAGTGTTTAGCAATATTCTTTTTAACCTGGATGGGAAGGTGGGGCGTTTACTGATGTCACACAATAAAATAATCTAAACTTAAACAGACATTTAAAGCAAAATATACCCTTTGCTACCTTTAGTCCAATTCAGTCTCAAAAGCAGTGCTTACATATGCAAAAATCAAATTCACAAAACCTCTTGTCCCAAAGTGAACATCTTATGTTCAATGTTCAAAACCTCAATTTACATCCACAGGGTCAATGAACATTCAGGCACCAACCCTGGAGGGATGAATGCTAGGTCGTAGACCTGGCATGAGTTGATCAGGATATAGCTTTCAAACTCAACCTATAGGGCAATCACCCTCAAGATGGTGCTATGCCCTGCATAGAATTTTAGAGAGAAAATTCCTATCCCTAAATAGAGAATAGGCTAAGAGGTTTAGAAAATGTAAAGTAGGTATCTTCCTCTGAAATGGCAATTCACCCTAACATCCTTTACAGTAAGTTTCACCAAAAAAAAAAAAACACCAGTACCCACAACCACCCAGTTTAGCACATTATGCACTTTTTTACTTCAGCACCATGTGACCTTGCAGCACATTGTTACCAGAAGTTAATTTAAAAGATAAAAAAAAATTTTTGTAATAGTGAACCTTTCAAAAATAAAAAACAATCTCTGAGATATTCCAAAAACATATAAATCAATCTTACCAATCTAATCCAAACACAAATATTAACAGGACAAAACAAAAACTAAATAGTAGTCTGGGAGATGATAAAGCTGAAATTCAGGGTTACAGGAGCTAGGAATGATGTTTGTCCTCATGTTTTGATTTATCGTATACTAACACACATAGCGTACACAATCATTTTAAAACTATTTCAAAAAGAGGCGAGATAACAGCAAAGAAGCAGCACATGATCCTATTCATAATTTGGAGATTTGGTTATTTAACAACACAAGTAAAGCTGTAAAGATTTCCATAGGAAAACCTATACTACTCTGAACCAAATGTGACATTACTTATGAATGGCAAAGAGAAAAACACTTAAGAAATTGGGAAAACTTAAGACCAGAGGTCACTGCACAACTAATAAAATCTGCTCATCCTCACTATATTTTTGTCTCTTTTCATGTTTACATTACATGGTCTAATTTAAAAGCATGCACCTTTTTTCCTCCCCATTTACTTTCAATATATAATCTTGATATGCAGCTCAAGTGCCCTTGAAATAGGAAAGGGAAAAAGTCGACAAGCTTGGCGAAAAATGGAAATGGAAAAATGCTTTTTCCATTTTTCATGCCAAGGTTTCTCTTTGGTGCAGGGGATCCCATGGCAGACATGGAGCTGATGTATAACTACCACACATGACCAGAAAATATCAGTTGGTATTTGTTACAATGAAAAACACTTTGTAAGTCAGGACAGAAGTGTTTGTTCACATTTTTTTTATACCAATTATTTCTGCCAATAAACTTTACTACCTTTTGCTTCACAACATTTCTGTGTTCAGAACTCTACTTCTAAATGGCTTTTTAAACAGTTTTATAGATACAATGTTCTTTTCCCCTCTTGGATGTATTTATGTATTGGTATGCAGCATGAGTAAAAATATGTCAAAAGTCCTTCAAAAGATCAAATTAATGCTATTATAAAACATCAAAAAACAAAGCTGCATAGAAGTTATGAACGCTTATGCTATTTAGAGCAAAATCAGCTAACATTTAAAGACTAAAACATGTTAAATTACTCTGCTTGTCATAATTATTTTAAAGGTTACCTTATAAAAATGCATTATGTACATAGTACATTTTTGCAAGAGATCCTGAACCCCTTATCTCAGATATCACAGCTCACTGGTGATTACTGAATATACATGTAATGTTTAGATTTCAAATATTAATATTGGGCAATTCAAATATAAACTATATGATAATAACAAAGAGGCTGGTCCTAGAAAAAAAAAAACTGGACATACATTTAAAAGGTTTGTTGTAATACAAATATAAAGCCTGGAATGTAATATAAAAAAAACTAAGTCAGTTCTTCAAAATGGACTTACTCAGCAATCTCTTTGCCATTATCATGCCCTTTTCTACAACAGAAACACTATTGGCTGTGTTCCTTAGGAATTCAGTTACAGTCTACTGTTCAATAAGACAGACTTTTATTGGTATTTGATGGCTCTAAAGAGACTAATCCAAGATGAATAACTTGACACTAACCTTTGCAAGAATTATCAAAAGCTTTTTAGCACAATAATCACAACTAGCACAAACTCCCATAGCAATGAAAGGCAGCAAAGAAACAAGTACTACTTATTTATGACAAGACTGTGTATGTAAGCATAATTCAAGTAAAGAAATGTATAAATATACTATACCTCAGAGTTTCATGTATCAAATAATTATGTTCTATCAAATTGTATATTTGAAAAATTCTGTGCAATTAAATGAAGTGTACCTTAAAACACACAACCTCCAAAGACAGATAAATATTACCATAAAAACACATCAGAGGGCAAGGAAAATTTCACCAGGCATTTCAGGGCTTATTTACTTATACAGCCATACTTACTCATTCTCAGCCATATAGTTTTGCTAATCACTCCAATATGCAGGTCTTTGGATTGTGGAAAGAACATCCATCCATTTTCCAACCTGCTGAATCCAAACACAGGGCCACGGGGGTCTGCTGGAGCCAATCCCAGCCAACACAGGGCACAAGGCAGAAACCAATCCCAGGCAGGGTGCCAACCCACCGCAGGACACACACAAATACACCCACACACCAAGCACACACTAGGGCCAATTTAGAATCGCCAATCCACCTAACCTGCATGTGTTTGGACTGTGGGAGGAAACCGGAGCGCCCGGAGGAAATCCACGCAGACATGGGGAGAACTCCACGCAGGGAGGACCCGGGAAGCAAATCCGGGTCTCCTAACTGCGAGGCAGCAGCGCTACCACTGCGCCATCGTGCTGCCTGTGAAAAAAAGAGAGCAAAAAAAAAAAAAAAAAAAAAGGTATTCTTATATAACAAAAAATCAGTATAGGCAGTATGAAGCTCACTGGAGCTGTGAAGAGCAGCAATACACACTGTGCCACGCCAAATGTAAACTTTCACATAAGTAAAATAAACACTGTTCACAGTTTAAATATTGCCCAATGAGATGATTTATATATTGTCATGCATACGATCCTCCTAGGTATGCAATGCCACCCTGGATAGAGAGGGAGCACACTCTAGATATCCATCCATCCATCCATTATCCAACCCGCTATATCCTAACTACACAGTCACAGGCGTCTGCTGGAGCCAATTCCAGCCAACACAGGGGGCAAGGCAGGAAACAAACCCCGGGCAGGGCGCACACACCACACACACACCAAGCACACACTAGGGACAATTTAGAATCACTAATGCACCTAACCTGCATATCTTTGTACTGTGGGAGGAAACCGGAGAACCCGGAGGACCCCAACGCATACACGGGGAGAACATGAGGGACCAGATGTGGGTCTGCGGCCACCCTGGATCACGTGGGGGCCGCCATCCTGGTTGCTTTGGGGGCCACGGGTTGAGGGCATGGAAGCCCCACCCTGTAGGGGCCCATGGTCACCGCCAGGTGGCGCCCCAATGCCTTGGGGACCTGTTACCTCAGCACTTCCGCCACACCAGGAAGTGCTGGGGGGGAAGATAAAGGAGGACACCCGGTGAGCGGGAGAACAGTCGGCACTTCCGCCACGCTGGGGGTGGCCAATGGGGGAGTGTCAGAAACCACCTGCAGCTCATCCGGGAGCGTATAAAAGGGTCCCGTCTCCCTTCATTCAAGGCTGGAGTCGGAAGCAGGACGAGGCAGAGGAGAGAGTGGAGGTGGCCCGAAGAGAGGCATTGTGTGGCCAGGACTGTGTGTGTTGGGGTTTGTTCACTAAATGGACTGTGTCTTAGTGACATTAATTGTAAATAATTGTAAATAAATACGTGTGGTGGTGAAAATCAACATGTCCGCCTGTCTGTGTCCGGGTCAGCTCCACAATATATATATTGAAATTGAAATTCAATTGAAAATTGAAGGCCCTTGTGAATAAAAAAAGATATTTATTTCTATAGCACATTTTTTATAAGTACACTTAAATAAAATAGATATATAATTAAGTAGAGGGACACAGTGGGTTCTCGTGGCAGGTTGGATTTAGTTTTGACAATATTGATTTCTAGACACACTCCGTTGGCATTCACTAAAACCATTGTCAAATTTCTCAATTGTTGTTCAGTTTGAACTATGAAAACAACACCAACTGTATAAAATACAATATTGATTGTTCTGCTTATGTTAGCCCTGTTTCCATTGCTGCAACTTTCCCCATTAGGGGCATGACACATTTTATGTCAAACGCTGATCTGCAATTTGAGCACTTTTTGTAAGTCTTACCAATGTCTAAATTGCTTTTCTGTCCATACTATCATAAGCTTTCTTAAAATCCAAAAACACAGTTAAATTCTCAGCGTTTTACTAATATCTGTCATAACATATGCATTTGGTTTTCTGTTGTTTTTTCCTTCCTGAAACCAGTTTATTGAAAACAAAGGACTTCTTCTACACATGGTGTCAGCTTTATTAATTTTTGTTTTTGAATCCTGTATGTTGTGCGACTCCTTGGTAGCTTGTACAATGTACAGGACCTCCATTTATAAGACTGGATATAAAACAGGCTCCTATTATTTTAGGGTTACTAGATTTCTCCAGATTAGTTTAATGCATCTTCCTATGCAATATCTGTATATACAGTATGAGCACCTGGGGTATTCCACTTCTTAATCTTTTTAATCAGTACCTTTACCTCTTACAAGTTTGGATCTTTCACTAAAGAGGACATCCTGAGTCCTTTGTTCTATTTGTGTGTAGTCTGGAATCTTCTCACCGTTTTTCAAAATATTTTTACCACTCTTTCAAAGTCTGTACCTCATTTGTTCCCAGGTTTCCTTATTTGTTTTTGATTATAATGAACCTTGCTGTATATCATTTATTGAACTATCATGCGAGTACTCTCTGGAGTTGTTTTTGGACTTCTCATTTTCCTGTCTGCTCTATTTTGCTTTCAATACATTTCCTTTTCCCTTCTTAATGAGCCCTAAGGGTCCTTTTCTAAGTCTCTCTGTATTCTTTGCAAGTTTCTGCATTGTTCTTGCCTGTTAGCCATTTCCTTCTTACAATTTTCCTCTTCTTGGTAAATTCTTACCATTATTTATTGAACTAACATATTCTTCCCTTTGCATTCTTCATTTCAGGTTTCAGAGTCACCACTTTTGTTTCTGTTGGGCTGGTCTTAATTACCTTCCATGTTTTTCAACTACAGGTTATTCTGTTTCTATTAAATCTGGAAACAATTAAGAACTCCTCCCTCTTCAGTTTATCCTTCAAGAAATGCAGGTTTACTTGAAAATATAATTTTATTTTGGAACAGAATATATCTGGTAAATTATAATAAAAATTCTAGGAAAATGATTTGATCCCATGAGATCTTCCACTATATTACAGTGCCCTGTACTAAATAGATTGTGATCGATATAGTTGTGTGTTGCCTTGTTTTAGGAACAATCTTTGTGGATGTTCTTGTTTGGGAAGTTTTTTTTTTTTTTTTTGCTGATCTAAAATTGATTAGTTTCTTTCAATGTTGTTCGTTGTGTAACCCTATTTATGATATCCAGATTAGTTCCAAGACTATCTTGGCATAAACATCTCCCAGAACAGCCTTTGTGTCATTTGATTGTATCCTTTTTTATATCATTTTTAGGCTCTCATAAAAAAAAAAAATGCTGCACTTCCTCACCTTTATTCTCGGTAGGTGCTATGGCTTTTAAATGTAAAATGTTACCTCTTAATTGCATATAAATACTAAAGGATACTTGAAGCTGTTTTCTGTTTTTGTCCCCACTAAAGGACTATTTGAAATTTATTTCTTCTTTTGATCATTCCCCTGGCTATTTCATCTTTTCCAATGACACCATGACCAGCATTTCTCTCTTAATTTCTCATCTAGGGTTATGAGTGCACTTGTGCAAAGCGTGATCTTGCTTTCCATGTGCCATACTGTATTTTATTCTGCCAAAAACCCTGAGGTTAATCATTGATATATCAGAGCAGACAAATGATATTCCATGATATAGGAGTGTTGATCAAACTCAGAGGATCAGAATACCACTCTTCGTCTTGCCAACTGCTAAATATATGTCTAGCTTGGATGACCCTACCCAGAGCTTAATCTCCAGTTGACACAATTCTTTTGATTCTCTGAGCATTAAATACTTTTCATTATGAAAAGGTGATGATAGCATCAGGCAAATAGGGGTGCACAAAAAAAGTTTACAACCTTCATATTATGTGAATGTTAAAAAGAAAAATCTAATGCATTGAACTTTCCCACAAAATAATTAACTTATTCAGCCCCCACCACTGACTCACTGCATCAATTAAACTGCCTTCAAACAAGTGGATTCCACGCATTTGAAATAGTTTTGTATATACTGTAAAAAAACATTTTACTGTATATCATTACATTTGCTTGTTATAATGATGCCTACATCGATGCATTCTACTGTCTTAGTGAAATTGAACAAATGTAAAACGGTAATGCTTACCATTACTAAAAATCTGTGCATATTAATTCTGACGTTTTCTGGAACTAAACCCATTCACCCATGCTCTTATCTGAATATCAAGCTTAAGAGGCTCTATGAGCATAGTGCCTGTCAGGGTAGTACTGAGCACAAGGCAGGAACTGGCCTGTTATCAGAGTGTTACAGATAGTGTGAGGTTTGCTTCTAGAATTTGCTGGTATTTATTTGAATCCATTCTTCCCTCTACCTATGCTATGTGTTCCTGTGTCACTGACTGCAACACAAGCCCAAAGCATGATTGATTCACCCCCCATGCTTAATAGCTGGAGAGGTATCTTTTCCTGTAATTCAGCACCCTTTTTCTCCAAACATACCTTTGTGGGCAAAATGTTTCATTCTGACTTCCAACATGCATAAGGCTTGTTTAGATGTTAATTTGCAAACTTCAGGCACTGAAAATTGTGGCTTGGCTTTTTTCAGGTGTCGCTGCAAAGTAGAACAATGTACCACCACTCCAGAGTCTGCTAAATCTTCCTAGAGGTCTTCTGCAGTCAAATGGGTGTTTACCTTTCTAGCAATCCAAAGAGCAGTTCCGTCAAAAAGTTTCCTTGGTCTTCCACACCTCAACTTGACCTCCACCATTCCTGTTAACTACCATTTCTTAATAACATGACAAACCGAGGAAACCACTACCTGAAAATGCTTAGCAATCTTCTTGTAGCCTTCTCCTGCTCTGTGAACACCAATTATTTTATTTTTCAGAGTGTTAGGCAGGTGCTTAGAGGAGCCCACGGCTGCTGATTGTTGGGACAAGGTTTGAGGGGTCGGTGAATTTATACAGCTTTACAGTTTGAATCACCTGGGGTTTCCTGACGATAACTGTGAACAAGCCATAGTCTTAACAAGCTAATTAAAGTCTAAAACCTTGGTAAACATCTGAGACATCAGATATCTTGGGGTGCCCAAACCTTTGCATGGTGCACCTTTCCCTTTATCACTGTATAATTGTACAACAAAAGCAGCAACACTAATCTAGAAACAAAAACAATACACTACTCTGGCAAAAAATGCTGAAAGTAAATGTGTCGTCTTTAACTTTATACCTTTGGTGATCAGTTCACCTTCTGCTCACTTAACTATTCACATTAAAAGACATTTTAAGAAAGGATGCCCAGAAGTTTTTCATGCCACTGTATGAATGAACAATGCTTCTGAATACATCAATTGAAACTAACTACTGTATTGAGTCTGAATGAACCATCTCCTGGGTACTCATGCTCAGATTAAAATGGACTATTTCACAGACTAGAGACAAGTGGCATTTGCTCCCACTGTAATACAATGCTTAAAGAGATTGGTACTGGTATACATTAAGGTAAAAATCAAACAGGTGGTGGTCCAAAAATACCATTTCCCTTCTAGTTCATATCATTCTTGCATGCCTAGATAATGTAAACTGCTATTTTCATGCTATTTCTGCTGTTATATCATCAAAGCAGAATGCCAACCTCCAAGACTACTACCCTTGGAAACTATTTTGATCTTATAGGCCCCAGCACATACTGACAGACAGTATCGCTTACTCCATAATGTTCCTTAACACAAACATGACACAGGATAATGTGCTGAGCCAAAAGCTTCACTCCTTGTTCACTTATAAACATTTGGCCAGTGACAGCTCCAACATCATTGTTGTATTTGCTGATGACACCACCATTGTAGGCTTGATTACCAAAAACAATGATGCAGCTTACAGAAAAGATATGTGTCCTCTGACACAGAAGTGTCACAACAACAATCTTGTTCTTAATGTCAGCAAAATCAGGAGCTAGTGAAGACTTCAGGATAGAGTTGAAAATTCACAAGGGGTGCAGTTGAGAGGGTAAGCCGCTTTAAATTTTATGAAGTCACCCTCATTGATGGCCAATGGTGTTCACAATGAATCTCTTTATAGACAAGGCACACTGACACCTTTACTTGCTTGGATGTCTAAAAAAGCCAATATGCCTACATAAGAGTCTATACACCTTGATTGTTTAACATCCTGGTAGTGCCACCTGCTCAGTTTAGAACCTCGAAGTACAAAATGGTGATGAAACTAGCTCAGAGTAAAATTGGCATACAGCTCCCTTCTGACATATATAACACATGCTGCCTTAAAAAGGCAAAACTGCTAAAGAACTCAGCCTTTATAAATAGTCACTTTTATCATTCTTCTGCACTACTGCTTCTGCCATTAGGTAGAGGGATGAAATCCTTGGACCCATTGTCAGACCCTATGGTGGTGCAGTGGGTCCTGGGTTCCTCCTGGTGCACAACAATGCCCGGCCTCATGTGGCAAGAGTATGCAGGCAGTTCCTGAAGGATGAAGGAATTGATACCATTGATTGTCCCCTATGCTCGCCTGACCTAAATCCAATAGAACACCTCTAGGACATTATGTTTTGGTCCATCCGACGCCACCAGGTTGCACCTCAGACTGTCCAGCAGCTCAGTGATGCCCTGGTCCAGATCTGGGAGGAGATCCCGTCCGTCATCATTAGGAGAATGTCCTGACGTTGTCAGGCAAAATGCACTAGCCTTTCGCATCATTTTTTCAGTTGGATTTTCGAGGTGTCTTTGAATTCATATAATTTTCATTTCAATCAAATGCATTTTTTCCCCATTAAGATCTGATGTGTTTCAAATTGTGAGCACAAACACGATGTATTAAAAGTATGCTTTTTTTGTATGTATTTAATTCCCAATAAGTATAAAATGTAACAGAGATAAGTCTTTAAAGTACATTCACTGTACAGGTGTACCTTCTACCTGGGGGGCATGTCTTTCATAGTAAACCGAGTAAAGAAAGCAGAATTTTGCATCTCAGGTCAAATGAGCACCTTCAGCCAATGTCCATGTTCACGTTCAGAGTGCATGTCTAGATTGTGAATCTTAATTATGCAATATTTTACCTCAAGTAAGGTCTAAGCAGCCTGCACATAGCCACATTCCAAAAAGAAAAGCAGTCAGCCACCTTATAAGTAATTTGGACAAAATAATCAGAATGAGGAAAAAAAACAGCAAGTCATTATTCTCCAAAACATAACTCTACACTTCCATTTTTCCAGAAAGTAGTTTGTAGCTGCCAGCTGTCCACAGTTCTGTTGGTCCCATACTCTCTAACCTCTAAATCGCATCAAAGGGTCAATCTGTCAGCAGTCCATTAGTTTCATATCAGAATTCTCCCAGAGCAAGCCAATCCAGGATTGACTTCTGTATTGTATCTTCTTTCACAAACTGAACATGCATACCAGTAGATGACAAGATGCTATGTCAAAAAACAAATTCTATTTCCAATCATTCCATTTGTCATCTGACAACACCCAGAACTGTTGATGCATATATTATTGTACATAGCACCAACCATACTTATAATCACTATCACTTCTAGTATATGTTTCTACAAAGAATAGTGAGAGTTGTGCCAGCTTACAAACAAAATTACAGGTAAATTCCAAGGGAATTTACCCACAAACATAATAAAAGAGTAAACACAAAAAAAACAAAATGTACTATGTGAATGTAACATGTTGTTTCTCTGCACTCACTTCATTGGCTGACATTCAGCACAATTTTGTATAAACATGTGGAAGGGCTCATAATTAGGAGAACAGAAAACACAGACCTCTCTAAGCTGTAGCAGCTGTGGATCACTTCTAAATCTGTTTTCAAGGATAACTGCTGATTCTGGGAGAGGAAAGCTTCCAGGAGACCAGACAGATGAACTTAATTTAAATGTCAGAATCACAGAGAGGATCATGCGCCAACTTCTCCAGAAGCAAATATTTGTTGATTAAACACCTCTTTTGCAGAGTTACATCTGAAAGAGAATATCATCTTTAGGAAGCACTCCTAGCGTCGAAAAACCCAAATTATTAGATTATTAACATTAGTACTAGGCCATCATATTCCCAGGCATACTTTGAACATTTGACTTAACTACAATCCCCCCCTCCCCCCCCAAATGGATTTCAAGCAACCCATTCAAAACACCCTGTCTTCTTGGAGCCTTGCTTTGAACTTTCATCTGTGATACTTGGTCCTGTAGTATTCTACGTGTGTCATTCTGCCTCTTATCGGACTAACCTTTGCTTTGATTGACCTGTTTTTGCCAGTGCCTTCTGCCTGTTCTTTCTGGAATAGCATTTTCATGCTGTTAATGTCAGTAATAAAGTAGCACAAAACCCCTGAAACTAAAGTGGGTATCATAAATGCTGCAACACGATTGGAAAAAAATGAAAATAACAGGTTGGCTGGAGTAACTCAGTGAGCCCAAATGTCTGAATTTTTTATTCATTGATATGTTTTCGATACATGCTTTTTTTCAACTCACGTTTGCCGCAAGGAACAACCTATCCCAAAAGATCATGCACTAGGGCCAGAGGTTCTCAACCGTTTGTCTGGGTGAATTTAAATGTTCTGAACGACCACCATTTTTTGGCCTCAGGGTAACAACAAATGGGAGCTTTTTATTGGTTTTGAGGGATTTCACTGCAAAATTCATAAACAGTGATTTATCATTGCAGACTACAGTAATCCCTCCTCGATCGTGGGGGTTGCATTCCAGAACCCCCCGCAATAGGTGAAAATCCGCAACGTAGAAACCATATGTTTGTATGGTTATTTTTATATATTTTAAGCCCTTATAAACTCTCCCACACTGTTTATAAATATTCCCCACACAGTTATACAGCATAAACCCTTTGTATTCTCTTAGATATTAGGTAAGATTCATTGAAATTATGTATATAAACACACTGTTTATATACAGTAAAACCTAAATATTATTTTAAAGATATCGAGCGTCTCCGATATCACATATGTTACAGCCATTACGATAGACAGGCCACCAGCAATAAATACGTACAATGCAAGAAAAATTGTATACAGTAAATGTGTGTACAGTGACACTAAATATACATACATGTACTAAGTACTGTAAGTAGAAAATTAATTATGGTTACTCACCAACGATGACTTGTCCGATAACGATGAGTTTAGTTTTACTGCACAACAAAGGAGAGTGTTACAGCTCTTCTAAAGGAGCCTCTTCAGGCGATTGTGTAGCACTCCCGTTGTTCTTCTTCGGCAGTCTTCAATCCAAATCCCTAAAGCAGATTCCATCCAGACTACTGCCTTATTAAATCCACTTACAACTCGTTTTGCATCCTGGTTAAAAGGACACTGTGGCCGTAGATCTTATATTCTTTTCCTAATTTTTAAATAAAAAGAATCGTAGCCTCATTGATGCTGTAATGGCGTCCTACAGCGGTGTAGCTTTTCCCTTCTTTCAACGTATCCAAAACTTTTACCTTTTCGGCAATCGTTAACATCTTCTGTTGGCGCTTGGGCATGGCCCCAGTAGCAGGAGCAGATCGTTTTGGAGCCATAATGAAGGCTTAACTATGCACAAAGATAAACACAAAAGAGCACAAAAGTTAACTCTTTACACAGCGAAACACGTTGATGCTGAATGAGCGAGCCGAGATTTCCTGGTTAACGCCGCGGAATCAAATTCAGCACTCCGTCGCTGAGCCAATCAGCACACAGGAACTTAACTGTGAGCTCTGATTAGTTAGCTTCTCAGCCATCCGTCAATATCGTCCCTTGTACGAAATCAACTGGGCAAACCAACTGAGGAAGCATGTACCGGAAGTAAAAAAAAAAAACATTGTCTGCAGAACCCGCGAATCAGCAAACAATCTGTGTTATATATTTAGATATGCTTACATATAAAATCTGAGATAGAGTGAAAGTCGAAGCGCGATATAGCGAGGGATTACTGTATTTCATTTATCTTTTGTGCACATAGTAAATTCATTCACTTACAGTTTTTGTCCATTCATTTAAAATAAACATTGGTTGAAACCAATACTAAAAATGTAAACATTATGTAATTGTCAAATTGATTAGTAAATATTTAAATAATTTAGAATATGTAATTATTTTAGAATTCCCACATGAAAAGCCTTTTTTGTGTTGTTTTTCAAGTTACCTCCTATACTGTAAGTGATCAGACTTTGCTGTTGCTAATATCTGTGTATTATTACAGAATTAATCACTGAATTGGACAGATTGTAACTAGTCACAACTAGAGACCGCACTGCATTCTCTTCTGTATCATTCAGATAATCAGCATATTTAGTGCTTGTACATGGAAGACAACCTATCTAACCACCCTCCCCTTTGCAATTTGACGAGATGGAAAATTCAAAGGGGGAACTATGCAAAGAGTGGCAAGGCAGGGAGTACAGGGGAGGCTAGAGGTTATCAATTACTTGCTTTGATATCGTTTTAGCACTGTTACTGAGGTCCAAAAGCTGGTATCAATTCCAAAGTAGAATTTTAGTACTGATCCAACAGTAATCTCAACATAGGATAGACTACATAATGGACTGAATTAGTCACCAATTAATACAACATACATCTCTTCTGGGTAAAATAAAACATTATAGCATGGGAAGAACCATTAAATTCCACACATCTTTGCCACTGCAACCCAGTAGTTTAAGTTTGGTGGTTTTCATGATCTACAAAATTCTCAAGTAAAATGCTTTCTGAAACATTTCTAAAAGAAAACCTAAACCGTAAAATTATTTTACTTGATCACAATGTACTATAAGCAAAACAGCAAAGCCAGAGCAAGCCAAGATTCTGCCTGATCCACAGTCTAAACAATCTTCAAAATCTTAAAAGAAATCTGCATGCTTCAGACATATGCCAGCATGTTTTCACAAGATGAAAAACTCCAACCAGTGGCTTCTGCAATCTTCCAGTCTCACTAATATATACTGATTTCTTTCAAGTATTTTAGGACATGTCCAACATTTTTGGTAGGAAAACATTATTTGTGAGAAGGATAATGAAGCAATAACAGAAAACAGAAATTACAGTACCACTACAAAATAGTAATAGCAGATCCCGAAAGACAATGTGAAATATGACAAGTAAACTGCCTATACAATGTCCATAGTCAACAAATTAGGTTATTAAATAAAGATGAACTAATCACTTACAACAATATTAGAGCGCAACAGCAATCAAAAGATTTCTTGGGGTCAGAGAAATAATGGGCATATAGGACAAATGTATACGAGAAAAGTCATGTTATTAAACAGCTTTCCAATCTGTTTTCTTAAAACACAGTGAGTTCATATTCACTACTAACTTGTCATAAACCCTATAAGAATGATCTATAGGATTTCACTAACTTCTGCTTTATTTACTCCAAACAGCAGTCTGTAGTTGAACAAGACATCCTCTAGTTTACACTCTGCACCTGTAAATAAGTGTGACTCAAAGGTGAATCAAGGCTAAAACAGAACTTATTGTGCTCCAAAATGAGTGCAAATTCCCTAGAACCTCAGACTGCTGCCTGGACTAAAACCAAAGAAGGTCCCAGCTCCATTCCTTGGCAGAGGCACATTGTCAAACTGCAAAGGCAGGTGCACAAAGGATATACTACACACACATATGAAAGATTTCTTTGTCATTTAACTGTGCACTGTATGGGGCTATTGCAACCAGAATAAACAGTTGCTCTTAAAAAGTGATTGCTTTGATATATATATGAATATGAAGACGCTGAAGAAACAGGTTCGGCTGCAAGATAAAGCACACTAAAGTTTGGGAAGACTATTGTTTGGTACTGTTAAAAAAAAATAAACAATTTGATATTTGTGGTATTATTGTTATGGGAACATGAATATGTGACAAATGATACATTTTTAGAAACAGAAACAAGCAGAAATGAAATCTGCAATTACATGCAAGGAATGATCCAAAGCACCCATAAAACGAGCCATCTAAGCAAATAACTATCAACATTGTGTTTTAGTGGATTTTGTTAATTAAATGAAGAGCCTGAAGGAGATCTAGGGTGACACTGGTCACTAAAGAGATTTGCTCTGGCTTCACAAAAAGAAAGAAAAAAAAAAAGAGAGATTGCTATGGCTTCACAAATGACATTGCAGGCATTCTGAAACAGCAGCAACAGCTCTGTTGAAGTAAGCAGTTCTGTCCAGCACTCACTCTAGGATAAGACGAATGATTCTAAAACCTAAGCATTGCTCTGATCAATACCTTCAACCTTGTGATGAACCCTCCAATATAAATCAAGTGGCTAGATCTGCCACGGCTACAAGTTTGCTTAATCAGACAAATGACTTAAACACAATAATAAAGTGTGGATTATTTTATGTTTTCTATTAAAAGCCCAATTGCATGTTTTACACGGCAAATTGTCTAGCTAAATCAGAAAGAATAAGATTTCAGAGTAAAGAGATGATACCAAAGCTCCCAATTTCAGAAAGACGTTTCATGTCTGCCTTTGTTTACTTATCACAGGTTTCAAATTCCAATAGTTTTTCATTAACCTCGGCCCTGCTACAAAACAAAGATGCATCATATTCTGGTTAGACAGAGGATAGACCTTCTGCACCTTGTACTGCATTTACTGTATATTCAACAGTGTTCCAGGCATATTGGTGTAGTACTGGCACATTATGAAGCTGGCAGAGACTAAAAAGCTTACAGCATTCGTCTTAGCTGTAAGGGCACTGGCTTATGCATATTATCAAAAGGATGTAATGTGATGTGATAATGGGGTATTATAGGTTTTCATGACCAACCTAATTTGGGAGGTACAAAAAGCATAGCTGAGCCCTAGATACTAAATATAGCCAAGATCAGAATCATCAAAAATGTCTCCAAGGATGAATATGCCTCAGTCCAACTCTGCAGAATTACCTCCAATACATGGGGCTGGGTTTAAAAATATCACACTATGCTGCTGATATCGTAGGCATGGCTTTAAATGCCTCTTCACTTTAGCCAAATACTGAGTTTATATTAACTGCTGGTTTTCATTTTTAGTGGTGTAAACAGGACAGATGATATGAATATGGGGGGAAGCAATTTTAGCCTCAATAGGCAGTCAAAAGAAAGCAGTGGGACAAAAAAATTAAAAGAGGGCCACACCACATTCTATGATAACACTCCACAAATGGAAGAGTTCTTCCCCTACAGTTCTTTCTATAATCATGATAAGGTGTTAGATAGTATATGGAACAGTATAAATTGTTACATTTTTCTCTTGTTTGCATATTTGCAAATTAGCCAGATTCAATGGAGAAGGGAGTTATGGTTTAAATGCCAAAGGTCTTACTTGCTGTGCCACACTGTCTACATATATGTAGAAATTAACAGGAGTGTGAGAATTTAGTACACACGAAGGGCAAGATTGCCTGCTCTTTCTCCTTATTCTTACTTTATATTAAAATGTTTTGATTTTTAAGCAAATATTTGCTAATGAAAACAAAAATGGAAATTAGGCATTCTGACTTGAGTTTTCATCATCAATTACACTTATATCTGCTCATCACATTTTTAATTGTCATTATTTCAATTAGTGGTGCATCATTAAAACATTTTATGGTCAATTCCAAACATTTTTTTACAATTGCATATTTCAGGATACTTTTCATCCACCTACAGAACATGGATTCTGAATTAATTTTAAGTTTGTTGTTGAAAGCTTACATCTTTTCTTCATGTATCACACTCCTAGAGATGGAGCAAACATATATCACTGTAGGGATTTGCTTCTTATAAACAGAAAAAATAAAGATTATGTAGGGAATTCTCTGAAGCATATTGCCTTTACTACTAATGCAATATTCTATTGTACAAATGCAAACACCACACTGAATAAACAAAATCTTTATAAGATTGCAACATTGCATGTGCCATCAGTTTCACTTAAGTGCCCATGTTAATAAATAGAAATAGAAACTCCTCTATAATCAAATTTGCCGTTGCTTCTTAGCAGCTGTAGCCAGTTGTCTACATCACTTATGCTCAGTGTTTCCCACATATAGAAAATTTAGCTGAAGGTCACCTATGTACAACTTTCAGCCTCCATTGATTCTACAGAATTATACAAAGAATGAAAATAAATAACCATTCTTAATGCTGTGCTTAACTCTTTCTAAATTCATGCAGTGAAAATTGTGCATGGAGAAGTTTATGCTGTATTAATTCACTTTTAACAGATTTTTGTATAACAATACTTTAATAGGTAATACTCATTGCCTACGATGGGATTTTAGTGATACATATAAAATTAATTTAATGCCATACACTTTTTAAATATAGCTGTCCTCTGTATTTTGTCTTGTGTACTAAAAGATTAGGTAGCAGCCGAGATAATGACTAGATTTCCTCACACAGATAAACTGCTGTAGAAGATTAGCCCAGCTACAGATAGACACTGAGATACAATGTCCAAAAATACACACGTTTATGATTTTAGCACACAGTGCACAAACCCCAATAAAGCTCAGTGAGACAATGCTGGTCCCCTACAGACTCCCTCTTCCCACATGTGAGTCTGCTGAACCAACACCGTTGATAGTGATGACCGAGATGAGCTGACAATTCACTGATGATGCCAGAGGATAGTGGAAAAACTGCTCAAGTGCTTTTATTAAAAGAAAAGTCAAAACACAATAAAACCAACAAATGTGGCAATTGTGCAGTGTTCTAAAAGAAGTACATAAAAATATCCATAAAATCCAATGAAAATTGGGGATAAAAAAATAAATCTGTTAAATTCCAAGATTAAAATGCAGAATAACTCTTCCTGATTTCAGTCTACCTCCTTTTCATTCTCCCTGGCTCACCCATTGCTCGCATAGCCGATGGTGACTCAGCCGCCACGAACTCCTTTCGGCCGACCTCCGTCTTGGCTGCCTTCAGGCATCATGGCCAGACTGTTTGAGGTCGGCTCTCCTCCGTGGGCGCAGCGCCTTAATCACATGTCACAGGAAGCCAATGAAGCAATTGAAAATGATCTTAACCACACGTGCGACTCGCCCAACTACCTCATTAACTCCCCACAGTCATGCAATCGCGCCCACGGAGAGTGACACGGCTTTATGGATTTAAAACTGCCCCTTTTCTTTTGAAGCCACGGATCCGCAATACCACACTCAGTCCTTTCTTCTTTTCTCTGACTGCCTCTACTCCTCTCCCACAAGCTCTGTCTTCTTCCTCTCGACTCCGGTTCCTCGAGTGGAGTGAGGTGGTCTCTTTTATACCATACCCGGAAGTGCTCCAAGTGTTCCTCAACCAAGTTCCAGCAGCACTTCCGGGTGTGGAGGAAATGTTGCATGGGAATCCGGCTTCTCTTCTGGCTGCACTTCCGGGTGTGGCGGAAGTGCTGAAGACCCAGGCTCCGAAACTATCCAGTTGCCCCCTGGCAGTGGCCACAGGTCCCAGCAGGGTTGGGTTTTTAAGCCGCAAACCCGTGGCCCTGATACAAACCAAGGGGGCTACCCTCTCATGTCCTGGAGGAGGTAATGTTGTTGATATGTCCACTCCCCCGTTCCTCTCCTCAAAAGGGCGTCTTGACCAGGCAAGGTCCCCAGCAGTCTATCACACTGCTCAAGCTATTTATTCCTTATTGTGCAGACCCAGTGGTTTTGTAAGATAAATATCATGAATATCTTTTGGTCAAGGTGAGATACTTAGGTCTCAGCACACAACCTTCATAGCAAACATATCTCGTAGTATTTCCAAACTAGCCTTGTCCATTTTAGGATCATGGCCACACAATTAGTGATAGGTTAGCCCAATAACATTATACATATACTTTTAGTAAGGACTGTAGACATTTTGTTTTACTTGACATTAACTTGTGGCATGGATTTAAATCACGTCATAGCTGTTCAGAGAGCGATACAACCAAATGACCAAAAAAAAAAAAAATGACCATCTATCTGCCGCAGCCAGGTGTTATGTGGGCATCCCCATGTCCTGGCAATAAGGATCCTGTGAGCCAGATCACCCTCTGGGAATCACACTTGATGGCCGTAGTGCAGTAACTGATGTTCCCTTACAATGCAGGCAATATGCCTCATTCAGGACTCCATGAGCAGCCTCTCAACCTCTCAGTCTCTCAGTTCAGAGACGCCAATTAAAACATTAGGGATGTACTTACTGTACACTACGTGTGTTTATTACAAGAAAGAAGACAAAGCACTGCTCATCTGAAAGCAATACATATGCAGTTGTATTTAACTCTGTTAACTCAGTTTTTATGTTTCATGGATTATCCAATTTAAATATTTATTAATCTAAAGAAACTTGTTTTTTTAAATGCAGATTTCTTTTTGTGTTTATTTATTGTTATTTATTTTATTCAGTTCTTGTTTAATATTGATTGCATTAAAGATAATTGGTAAAGTTGCATTTTCTTTTTTTCTATTTTTTTTTTTTTTTTAACTTTCCAAGATTAGGACTATCCAAAATAGTAATAACCATAATTGTAATTGATTTAACAAGACAGTGAAATTTTCCAGTGGACACCCCATTGCTATATCAGATATCTATGGTAAACACTGCTTATGATATCACAGATGGAAAGACAATGAGAGCTTGATGGTACTTACCTGAATAAACCACACTCAGTGCTCTGGGTCAAGCAAATTAAACTTAAAACAAGCAACATTTTTCCTTACAGGAAGAAACCACCAAATCCAAAAAGCACAGGCCAGTTGCTCACAAAAAAAGTAAACTCATTGTAAGTTGCTGAAGCATAAATAAAGGTTCGCTGTTCTTAAAGCCTAGTCTTGTGCTCAATTAACAAACATGGCGAAGCAGATGCTGACAATGAACTGGTGACAGAAAATCTGGAATTAGTAATTAGGTGTCATTTATGTCCCAACATGGACAGTGTCGACAAGTTTTATCTGCTTTCTGTTGAATATGTGACCAGGCCAATATTCATTTATTCATTGTTTTATTTAACAGCACTAACGATCTAGGCAAATTGCCCCTGGGAAAATTATATTAGACTTGAAGCAAAGAAACTAAAAAAAAAAAAAAATATATGAGAAAACAAAAAAGAAACAAATGGACAAATCAATACAGGTTTTATTTTTCTTTTAAATTTAATATATTAATGTTTTGCTTTTTTTTGAAATTTTTAAATAAGAAGAAGAATAAATATAATCATTAAAAAACATTACAAAAAATAACAAGACCAGCACCTCCAGTGTGTGGACACTACATTGAATGGGAGCTTTAGATGTTTAATTGTGAAATTAGACAATAGATTAGAAGACAAAGAAGGAAAACCAGCTATATTCATATAACCTCAATGTATGCACCCCAATACCACCCAGTTAGCTCTGAGCTCAGTACCATGCATGTAAATGCAACTGAAATAAAACACACTGCCATCAGTTTCCCGCAATGCTGAATAGAAGGAATTAATTAGAAAATAACTGGATGGAATAAATATTTGTGGAAAAACTACAATATTAAATAATTCATACAATCTGCTACTTTTAAACAAAGTTAAACACCATATTAAACAAGTACATCCTTTGGTTATATAATTACACAATGGAAAAGTCAAAAACTAAAGCACTGCATATCATATATCAATGTTACCAAGAACTTGTAACAAATGTAATTTTGACCTCCCAGATCCAAAGAATACTTGTTTGTCAAACAGGCTATTACTTGTATGAGAGTACAGTCAACAGGGTTTTCAAGTTAAAAACAAGGTCAGTCTATGATTAAAGTCATTCCAGGAGATGTTGCACAACTCAGCCATTAAATGATTTCTGTTTAAAAATCCCACTAAAGACTTTTAAAGGTCAATATGCAAACTGTAGGCATCAGATTAATTGTTGACCTGAAAATTGATCCAATATTGTTGTGGGTGTATATGAGAGGGACTGGTGCCCCATCCAGTGTTGGGTTCTGCCTGGCACCTGATGATGCCTAGATCATCAGATGACAAGGCTCCATCCCCCCACGGTCCCAAATTGGATTAATCAGGTTTCACAATGCTCTAACTCATTTAATAAAATCGAATTGGCATTCAGATAAAATCCCAACTTTTCTCTGGGGAAGACCTATGATGTCCACATGTTAAATTTCAGTCTATCTGAAAGTCCTTCACAGATGTAAAGTTTAATAGTTCATTGTGAAAACACCACTTAAATGCTTTTCTTGCCAGTTCATGTTATTCACATTGAAACAGTAATTTAGCCCAATTAATTTTTAACCTATATTCAAATGTGTAGTAACAAAAATGTATAGTTGTGTAAATAATATTTAAATTTCCTAAATTTGGCAAAGAACATGTAGCCAGAAACAGAACTCAAAAAGCTATACAAAGAGCTTAACAGTCCAATCCATGAAAGTGACCTTAATCTCATTCACTTTTTTGTCAAAAAGGTGAATTTGCAATGCCAGAAAAAAAAAGGACAACTATGCAAGACAATTCATACAAAAAAAACTTTTAAATTAACTTGCATTTTGACTGCAATTTTAAGAAACAAGGTCATATTAAAAATGCAAAGTACACTATTCTTAACATGTATAAAATATAAACTGATAGTCAATTAATCCAGCATTTTTCAACATTTTACATCATTTAAACTGCTGCATGGTGAAGAGATTTTTCATCTTAACACTGCTTTAAAGGTGAATTAAAAAATAAATGTGGTTGTATAAAAAAAAGAAGGAATCTTCTACCCGATATCTGATTAAATATATATATATATATATATTTTTTTTTTACTGACTTTCTATTTCTATTATTTAAAATCTTGAAAACACTGTACAATAATACAATGTATGCATGCAAGGTTTATGAAACTGCACACAACAATTCATATCAACCTTAACTACAGAAATCTTTAACACAACTGACAAATGAGTTACAGAGTGAATGTGCAAATATCTTCTACAGAAGTATTCCCTTAAGTAAATAACAGTAGTCACACATCTTTATTTTATGCAGAACCTTTACAGTTTTTTATACTTATTCCTGCAACAAAGTTTTTGAAATAGCACTTCACTGAATATGCAGTAATCTCAGTTTCATTTTGCAGTCTAATTTAGAGATTATGAGCCAAAAAATATTTTACTTTTATCATCAGGTACTCAATACACATTATGAAACACTGCATTGTTAACAAAGCCAAAAGTTTTGACTATTTAATCAGTGTAAACATACAGTGCTACGTGTTTAATTGAATTTAATTCCAAGATTACTTATTTCAATATTGATTTGTTAACTACCTTTTTATTAAAGCGTTTGAGATGATGATGGAAGACAGAATACTTGCAGAAAAATTATACAAAGGAAGATAACATATGTGTATATGTATATATGTATGTATGTATGCATACAGTATATAATAAGCCTACCGGGCAAAACATTAGTCACTTCTCTCTAAATCTTATCTCAGAGTATGCAAATCCTCTGTAGGTCCAAAGAACAGCTGCATTTCTGTCTGGTATGGACATCACAATTTTGTGAATATAAGCAACATCAATTTTAATCCACTTTTCCAACATTAAATCCCACAATTTGGCCAGATTGGTCAAAACCGCAACCCTGGCATTTCACTTGTTGTTCCTAATAGAAACAGATTTTCAATGGGATTTTTAATCTTTGGATTTTGCAGGCCAGTTGATGTATAGATGTGAGAATGCTCCAGTATGTTCTTTGTGCCAATCATACATCGGTTGCCATTCTGTGCTCACAATGGAAATGAAGCTCAAAAAGTAACACATGGTAGCCCAATATAGCCCTTCTGGTTTAAGTGAGTCATCATCCCAAACAAAGGACCCATTTCCTCATAATTGAAACACCCCTAGAACAGAGAGTCACATCCCACTTGAATAGCACCTTGCACACAGTCCTCATGGAAGGCGTTGTGTGGTTTACTATATACTCAATGCCTTGCATCGTTCAAGTACAAGCAGAAACCCAATTAGATTAGATAACACTGCAGCAATTCTTGACTTGTGGCAAAATGATTGGCTGTCGCAATGAGTGGCACTTTGCAATGGCTTCTATCTGTGAGCACCATCTTTTTGCCTGCAGCTCTGGTGACAATCAGCAGTTGACTGCAATGTGTGCTACTGCTCTAAGATCCATTGGACAGTACACTTTGACATACTTGCAAAGTCATCAACGTTCTGTACAGTTTGCCCTTTTATATAGCCAAACACAATAACACCTTTTGTACAATAATTTACATCTATCATGACCCATTTTTCATGGAGAGAACCAAGAGCACATGGCACATTACTACTCAATACAAACTCACTAGAGAAACACCACAGCACATCACACAGACATTTGTAGGACATACTGGAGAACTCTAAAAAATGATAAACTGATGAAATAGACTAGCATTATTCATGGGATGCATAATATTGCTGTTGTTTTTTTTTTTCCCTTTTAACTTTTTAACTTTTCTTAAAGGTAATATATTAAGGTGGTGTAGAAAAGGATTCTTCTTTTTGTTGTTAATAAGACTGAAAATATTAGCTCTAACAGCTTGTGTCATGGTCATGGTCCATTTGTCTTCACATTTATATTTTTAGCCAGTTTCTCCCATATTTAACTGAACTTGTTTCTTACATGAAGCGGACTTCCTTTCCAGCCAATAGTATGCATGCTAGTGTTTTGAAAGACATTTTTGAAATACAATTCTTGGTTGGCCACCCCTTCTTAAAAAGCAAAATCTTTTCCCATCATTTCCCAGTTAATTGCCATTTCTATTCAAAAAACCTTGAAAAGTTTTTTTTTCTTTTTCTTTTCTCAGCTGAAGGATTTTCTGGCTTAGAATAGTTCTCTTGAGAAGTTTCAGTCTAGGTTCATAATTTTTCATACTGTCTCAGGATAAGCAGATTTGAAAATGGTTGGTTGGATAGAATACATGGAATCTACCCTCTTGAGAGTGGCAAATGATTTGTTGTTAACAGCTGACACCAGGAAGTAAGCAATTTTAATTTTGCTAGATCACAGTGAAACTGCTGACAAAGTTAATCATTGCGTCTTCTGAGAAAAGAGCTGGTGTTCAGTGCATTGCAACTAAGGGGCTTAGAATCTACTTTAATATGGAAGCAGAACTGTCATTGCTATTTTTGACATTTTCTCTTGTTGCCCATTACCAGCAGAGTACCTCAAGGGTCAATTATTACCTACTACTGTAATGCAAGGAAAACCAAAAATTCTGCAGTTTTAACTCATTTCAGCTTCAAACAGAGCTATAAAAGACAGACATAAAACTTGAGAAGCTGTTTTGCAGAATGACTTGTTGTTAACTTGTGAAACATAAGCAATTTGCAGACACACTTAACACACAATTATTGTGATGCTTTCCTCCATAGGGGTGTTGCAATATCAGAATTTGTGTTTTCAATACTAATACCAGTGACATTTCATGACAGTTGATACCTATTCAATATCATGGCAAAAACAAACATCTGTTTCACCAGCTTTTATTTACGATGTACTTCCATTATTCAAGTCGACAATATTGTGCCTTTTTTCTGTAGCAGAATATACAATTTATTAATATTAATAGCAAATTTAAAATAGTGGTATATTATTTAAGTACTTACCCAGCTATCATTTAAATAAACAAGTATTGGTATTCATAAATATTAAATTACAAGACTTTAGTTTAATTTATGATAGACAAGAGGATTCCTCCAGTGTAAATAGCAAATTGAGGGGATGTTATAATCTTAGAGGGACTTCAGCATAGGATTTATAAAGAATAATATCATCACGGATTACCTGATTTATCTTACCAGGTGCACATTCTAAATGTATTCTCTGATATTTTGTCTCCAGTTGAACAAAAATACTGCTTAAAATCAATGCTAAAAATGTAAAAAAAAAATCAAAAATTATTATATTTGTACTGTAAAATTAGTGATTTGCAAGATTATTCAAGATATTTCCATCTCATCCAACTGTTTAAATCTATTTTTCTAACAAAATGCCTTTAACAACACATTTGCAACAGAATCACTTTGTTAGGCTTATAACATTTGCTATTGTAAGATTTATATTTGTATCATTATCTGGTAATAAATTACTAGTGAGAAATATTTACTAGATGAGACAAACTGTCAGTTTTTATATTTAAACTCCTGGTGTTTTATCTGTCCTCTTATTTAACATTTGTTTCAACTAAATTCTATGTAAAACCAGACTTCTCAGTTTTACATTAAGCCTTTGTTGTTCTGTTTTTAGAGTATCTTATTTGAGTGATCAGACTTTGCCTATGTACAGATCCAGAATTAGAAAATGAACTGGATTGACACTACATATGGTCAGTTAATTGTAACTTACAGACTGTATTACATTCACCAATGTCTTATTCAAATAAGACACACGGTTTATATTTGTCACATGTTGGGAGTTATGCTCATGAACATTAGTTTGCTTTCAAAAAAACAAACGAATGACAGAACTTTACCATTTGTAGATTTGTATTCGGTATGCTGTTTTGCCTGTATTATTATAACTGTGCGCCTCTGGTATGCGTTTCTGTTAACGTAGTTAACATTATTTGGGAAATGTGCTTTGTGCTTCGAAGCATTGAAAAACTAAATAAATTTTACTGTGAAATAAATGGAGCAGCTCATTTCATCAGTGGTGTACACAAGTCAAACTGCTACTTTATTTGAAACTTGCCTTGATTCTTAATAACTCAAACTTTTATTAGCACTGGTGTATAGTATCCTCTCAAATCCCACAGTCTTATACATGTATTTGTGGATGAAGGCGAGGTTTTCCCCATGACTCTGAACTGTATACAAGCTGTTCGGAAAATGGATGGATGCTGGGATGGACATCTGTAGATATCCAATCAGAAAATGAATGCACATCCTCCATTTCTTTATTAGGACTGTGACGGACATATTATTAAAAAGCAATGATTCTCACCATATTCAATTTAAACAATTACAATTCAGAACTGAGTGGTCATGTCATTGCTCTTTCAAAGTACGCATGAATCTATTTGGGACTGAACTCCATAATGTAATAAAAATGGCAATAACAAAATCCCATGCGGGTGTGTTTTACCCTTTTTCAATGATAAGTTAGATTCAAGCAATCACGCTTTTATTTTTCTTTTCAAGATGTGTCAATGCAGTGCTGTAGCACTGTAAGCCATTTTCACAAACTTTTTACTCTTGATTTTATTGTGTACTAGCAAAATGCCCGCGCTTCGCAGCAGAGAAGTAGTGTGTTAAAGAAGTTATGAAAAAGAAAAGGAAACATTTTAAAAATAACGTAACATGATTGTCAAAGTAATTGTTTTGTCACTGTTATGAGTGTTGCTGTCATCAAGGATTTGATTATCATTATTTCTTTCAATCAGATTCGTATTTGAAGGACGTGTTTTTCATTTGTTTTCAAGTTACATTCCATGCTTGTCAACTGTTGTAAAGATAACAGTTTTCATTCATTGAAGTGTTCACTACCCAAATCGCAACTTGTGAATCTAAGATGTTTAACAGGCATTCCCGGTATTAACTTGCGGATTTGCCTGCGAATATTTAGCAGCATCGTGCCTATGAACTTGTAGAATTTCCTGCGAGTATTTAGCAACAGCGTCTCTATGAACTTGTGGATTTGCCTGCGAGTATTTAGCGACAGCGTTTTTATTAATTGTGGATTTTTCTGCGAGTATTTGGCGGCAGCGTCACAAAGTTGTTTCCGTCTAGCTGCATCAGAAAATGCAGGACTTGTGTTGAAGTGACATTCGGCATCTGTCAAGCATTGTAAGCATACAACCGGCTTCATCGATAACTTCGCATCCAGCTTTTGAGAGTTGAAACATTCATAAACATCAAAGTGTCCACTACTCAAATCGTCACCTGTGAATCTAAGATGTTTAAGAGGCATTGGTGGTTCTCCAAAGGTGTAAAATATTTGGCTATTTCGGTACGCTTGAAAGCGACAACCGAACAATTCAGCGGCAGCCATCAACTCACATGCAGAAGAATAGGTGAAGGGCTTAAGCATTTCACTCTTATAGTGCTCCTGTGTAGAATAATTATCTCCTGTACCGTCATCAGTCCACACCTTGAACCTGTCCCAGTCATTCAATACATAAGACTCAACTAGGCTGACACGCCTTTTAAGGCGACCGACTTTTAATATGTAGATCAATTTGATATTTTATACAAACTCATTAATTTGGTTATATTGCATTTGAGCGGTATTACTTTAATACTCGTAGTTTCTATTATTTTTGTGATGAAATTTAAACTTTTTTTCTATATTGAGGTCGCCCTTTTGAACACCCCTGATATTTACTACGCGGTGAGGCATTTGTACTCCATCAACATTAATTACTTCCAGAGACATAATTTTGTCTATTTTTCCAGCGCATCGCGCACAAAAGCAAGGGAACAATGGGAGCACCAGAACTCTGCTCACATCATGTCGCTTCGTACCGCAAGCTGCAAGTAGTAAGTCTGTGATAAGCGGAATACCTACGCTTTCCACTCACGGGACGGAAGGACAATCCCGACCGCTTTTATATAGTAAGAAAGAAGAAGAAGATATCGCACAGTCTGGAGTAGAAAATCATCTTTTACCTGGAAAAACAAAACTACAAATCCCATCGTGCATTGCAAAATGGATGGGGCGTGTGTGAAACTCCGCGCCTGCGTAGCACTCACGGGATGGAAGGACACCCAACCACTTTTATATAGAAGGATGTTCCTCCGGATATCAAGAGTGAGCCTGATGAGGCCGTGCAATATGTAACACAAAGAATGGAAAAGGCTGGCGGCATCTCCGGGCATGGAAACCACTTGGTAAGTGGCAGTTCTTTGATCGATGGTGAGGCGGCCTTCTGCTGTTATGCACCCAAAATCTGGAATAGCCTGCCAATAGGAATTCGCCAGGCAAATACAGTAGAGCACTTTAAAACACTGCTGAAAACACATTACTTTAACATGGCCTTTTTATAACTTCACTTTACCTTAATACTGATACTCTGTATGTTCAATTCTTCATAATAACTATTCATGGTGGCTCTAAAATCCGTACTGACCCCTACTCTCTCTTCTGTTTCTTTTTCCGGTTTCTTTGTGGTGGCGGCCTGCGCCACCACCACCTACTCAAAGCATCATGATGCACCAACATTGATGGACTGAAAGCCAGAAGTCTACGTGACCATCATCATCAGGTCCTTCGATGAAAACGCTAAATACAAAGAGGACTGTTTGATTTATGTTAGGTAGATTGCCCAGAGGGGACTGGGCGGTCTCTTGGTCTGGAACCCCTACAGATTTTATTTTTTTCTCCAGCCTTTGGAGTTTTTTTGTTTTTCTGTCCACCCTGGCCATCGGACCTTACTCTTATTCTATGTTAATTAATGTTGACTTATGTTTATCTTTTATTGTGTCTTCTATTTCTCTATTCATTTTGTAAAGCACTTTGAGCTACATTTTTTTGTATGAATATGTGCTATATAAATAAATGTTGATTGATTGATTGATTGATTGATTGATCACCTCGATAGACATGTTAATGGGGGTACGGTTGGAACGGTAAAAGAAATGGGTACCTGAACAATGTAAACTAAGTCTAAATTACCTAAACAATAACTATAAGCATAATAAAAAAAACAATAAAACAGCGGAGAAGCCGTGGATTAAATAAAAAGGCTGCAGTTATCAGCACAATAAAACAGCGGAGAAGCCGTGGATTAAATAAAAAGGCTGCAGTTATCAGCAAGGATACATGAATACCGTGGCGAAGCAAGGAAGGGAATGAAGAGACCGGAGCGACAGACGGCCATATATGGGCAGGCAGCCAATTACGTGGGAGGAGAGGGGATGGGGGAAGCAATATAGGCAGGCAGCCAACTACGTGGGAGGCGTGGGGATCGGGGACGCAACGCCGCTTCACACGGCGACCGAGCTGCAGGCTATGGACATATATATGTACGTAAGTAGGATTCAGTTATCTCAGTTAAGCGTAGAATTTCGAAACGAAACCTGCTTAACTTTTGTAAGTAACCTGTAAGGAATGAGCCTGCCAAATTTCAGCCTTCTACCTACATGGGAAGTTGGAGAATTAGTGATGAGTGAGTCAGTAAGGGCTTTGCCTTTTATTAGTATAGATTATTGTGACTTCTGAAGTAATATGTCTACTTGCTGTCACACAACTGTGCAGTACTGATTACCGACACTGTAAAAAAGTACGTTTTTAACATTTTGGTATGAACATCGTACCACAGTATTGGTTCTTGTGACATCATTAATTGATACCCTTCACTTCCCCATTGGCCTCACCCATGATATCCACACACCAAAGGTTTTTAAATTTTTGATTGTACTTATGCTATGATTCATTCTTATAAGCAATTAGAACTTAGAACCCTATTTATGTTTTGCTTAACATTTGTAGTGAACTGTTTCAAAATAAAAAAAAAAAACAGTTTGCCTAAATGTGAAAGGTTCTTTTAATTTTTCACATTCTATAGGGTACTTCTGATTGTGAAACACTTCATTATTTACTTAAATATAAATCTCAATGACTGTTAGGCTAGGCTCCAGCTGCCCCACAACCATGGCCTAGATAAGTGCTTTTCATTTTTTTTTTTTTTGATTGTTATGCTTTTAATTAAAACCATATTTAAAATTCACTGAAACAGCACCTTTAAACCAACCCTTCCCCTTCCCTGGACAACATTGGTATAACTGTTTACTACTACTTAAGATAACATAAATGGCCTAACAGAACACCCCTAAGCTTTGGACTGACTGTGCCTTTGCCAGAGCAAAGTTCTGTAAACAATAAAAAGATGTTACATCTGGTCAACAGTATTTTTTATGTTGATTAAAACAAATACTGTTACTGAGGTAGTAAAATGAAATGGTACAAATGTTATTATGTTAAATTAATAAGTATTGCAATCTTTTGCAAACATTATACTTAAACTTATCAAAATATTCAAGTAAAACAAATATTAATATGGGCTTTTGCAAACAATTGTTCAGAAAAGTAACATATGAAGAAACCACTAACAAACTTAAAGGACTTGTTTAAAATCAAATGGTACAAGAAAAACTAGCATGTCAGTGTTCTCTTCTGTGAGACATGGTTCTATTGGGCTGCAAATGATCCTTGACATACAAAATGTATGCTCTGAAGCACAGCTGGAAGCATATGAGCAAACGGAGAAGTAGCACCACTGTTTATGCAATTGAGCACTGAAATGTTATAGCATCTTCAATTAAACATAGTAAATGTGATGAAAAATTATTTTGTAACTAAATGTAATAAAATAAAAGAAAGTAATGTGTTATGGAAGCACACTTTGCAATTTGGGTTTAAAAATGTAGGGAGCGATGGAACACTAGCAGAATAAAATGCAGAATAAAACTGTCCCACATGGAAAAATAAAAGTAGACTCCAGTCTTGATGCATTAAACATTTAACAGACTACAAAAAGGTTTTAACCTGTGGAAAAAAAAAAAAAGTCATATCCCTTCTTTAAATGCAACAGTTTGCTAGTTTATACATTTTATATTAATATAATATTAATATGATTATTAATATAAATATACCTCTCAAAATTCTTTGTATTGACGGGCATGTTGATCCTTCAAATGTTTGGCTAAATTGGTTATATTAGTCCCTCTAGTTGGTATTATGTGGTAGCAAATCTTGCATACAGGCTTGTATTAATCTTGTGTTTTTTCTGATCCTCTTTACTACCAAGTCTACTAAGTCTTCCAGACACCACTACAGTTTTCATCTTTGTAAATTAAGTGTGCTGGTGAAAGTTCTGATGCTGCTGAAGTAGCCATCTTATTTACATTTGTGAGTAGGAGGAAATGGAGCTGCAGCTCTAGCCATACCGATTGATAGCCTACAAGGCTCAATTGTCAAAAGTCACAGTGAACCAGAAGTGCATTTGTAAGGTAGGTAAGAGAATAGATACCATGAAAAAAAAAAAAAAAAAAGTACTAAAGTAATTTTAAAATGATAAAATCGATATTTCAATACTTTTGACAACCGCAGTTTCTACTTTTATGCTTACTCTTATCCTTCTCAATAGGACTTTAAAAATATTGTTTGCATTACTATTGCTCTATAATTTCAATATCCCTTCTGTCAATTTCATTACATCTAATGCACTTTGCATATTCCTTAACCTTAATGTCAACAACCAGAAGACAAGGTGTTCTTCTACTGTAAATTCAAGGACCAAGAAATTCCTTACTCATGACACACAAAAGCATAACGTCAATCCAAGTAACATTAATGAAAAAAGAGACACTGTAAACCAGATGGCACTGCTGAAAGCATTTTCCTCTTCCAAACTGTGTAGATTTAAATATAATACATTCAGTCATATTTAGATGAACATACAGAACAACTTTCATATTACACAAGTTTTGGTTGAGAATTTCACTTATGAATTTGTCTCAAGTCTCCCGAAGTAGTCATTAGTCCAGCTTTATAAGAGAAATGTTCTTCAGATATGAATGTTGTTAAGAATTACTCAGCTTGCTACTCAATTAATCAAAAATTTCAATGCAGAGTTTGCCCCAGTCACAATGCAGAAAACTTGATTGTAAATGATATTATGATCTCCACCAATGTCACCATTGTTAAAGCTCTAGACATCAGTAATGGCATTTTTCTATACAGGAACCCAGATTTAGTTGCTTTACTTCATACTTATCATATTATTTTAAATTTGTATGGAAGTCTAAAGCCAGAAATGAGGAACTTTCTTTTCGGTATAGTATGTGCTACTATTAAAAGATGTCATTTGGAACAGTGACTTTAACTTTCATTTATATGCTGATGTCAACCATCTCTATAACTTATTTAAACCAAAAACAATCTATTCAAGTTGGATCATTAATACTCTTTGGTCAAAAGTATTGAACTTTAATTTGGCTGGCTCCATCCCTTTGAACTTTGACATGGATTTAACCTTCAGCTATCACATTTTTGTTCTTAATAAAATTGGATTTCTCAAGGGTTTCTTATGGTGCAGGGTTTTAAGTTGGTTAAGTTACTTACGTCAAATGTTCAAGCTGGTCAATTTGTTCACTTAAACACTACAATTAATTTAAGACATGACTAAAAGACAGAAGTAACTCCAGATTTTAATTTACTTCACTTGCTTCCATGCAAGTTTAGAGAAATTTAAAATTCTCCTTTTTAGATATAAAATTGGCCCACAATAGCTTGAACACTCATTGGTGCTCATACTCTGACCACACATTATACATTCAAGATTCAAGTTTGCTTATATGCAGATTACCATGTCAGAAAAAACCTTTAGTTATAAGAGGCCAAAACACTATGTAGATGCCAATATTAAAGAAGCCCTATCAGTCTGAAGGCTGACAATTCTTGCTTTTAGCAAAGCATGCTACTATCAGAGCTGCTGATGTTGTTTGCAATTGCTTCCTGATATGATTTTTAATTAACTGTAGTAATTGCTTTGATTAGCCATTACCAAGTAGCCCTCATGTCCTTTCTCTTCCCTGCATTCTTGCTGGCACTTGGTCTGCCTTGGAAAGAACATGACATCATAAATGATGGACCTACTTTTAGACACCTTCAATCCAAAAGAAGCTATTTGTTGCCTGTGGAGTGCTTCATTTCTGAAAGATAATGGAATTCTGAAGTATATTCTTGTTAGGCATACTACCACTTATTAGCTCAGAGCACTATATTGTAATTAGACATATAGCATGGTATATTTTAGAAACATATAAGAGAGTGAGAGAGAGCAAGCAGAAATTCTGTTTATTTTTAAACACTTTTTGTTTATGTAGCATTATTTAGGAATGTTATGAGGCTGACTAAGTGAAATTCTGCTTAATAAGCATAAGTTTAAAATTTAATAATTTCCCGAATTTCATTTTGATCAATTTATGACCTTCAGCAGGGGGTTATGTCTTATGACAGGATGAAGATTTTTCTGTTTTAATTGTATCATGTGGAAACAAGGAAGAACTATATAGTAAACACCTGTGAATTGTATCCACCGTTGTCTGTCTCGTTGGAAAAAAAATATTTCTTATAATAGCATCACACTATAATAAGAGAGCTTTTGCAGCAAGTATCTGAAAATGTTCCATGAGCATGAGGTCTCAGAAGAGAACAGCAAATCTGAGCAGTCAGAGTCAAGGTAAATAATACAGCAGTATAATTTCAGTGAATGAGAAAAACATGTACAGTAAAATCACCTTAATGTAGAATATATGTTAAACTATTTTCATTACAAAATTTAGGATTTTACTTGACTTAAAATATATAAATATATTTAAAAGCATCTCTTTGTGCACTTAAATCAGCCAAACCCAAAACAACCAATTAAAAAAAAACAATCAAGCATGCTTTCCTTTTAGGTAAAGCATCTACTGTATATTCAGAATAATCATAAGTACTTAAGGAATTTTAACAAAAGTTAATACTGTTGCAAAGCTTTAACGTTATTTTGTTTTTTGTTTTATTGTTAAAAAAACAGATAGGGGAATTTCCAGCAATAACCACAAAACATATTTCAAACTGAATATAAGGCAACATTCCAGTCATTCAAGAACAATACTTAAAAGCATACACCTACATTCACAATACTCAAAAAATATCATCATTGGAAAGATGATTTCAAAAAAGAAGGATATACGTGTTATACTAATATTTTTGATTGTCTGCTTTGAAAAAATACTCTTTATAAAACTAAATGTATTGTAGACCAACCAGTAATAAGAGTTCATAAATATCAGAATCTGGAACTGAACACTAACTGACAATAAAAACATTTGGACACATTATCAAAATCAAATAACAAAATTATCTCACAACAGTATTCTGTAATATGCAGCATAACTATAGTCTGTATAATTCTAATGAGATTATTTATTTATTTTGAAAGAATACTCCTTGCCTCTTCTATTTAAACTGAAAAACTGCAGCCATAAAATGAGCGGTTATTAAAAGTCTGATGAGACAGAAATACTAAAGAAATAAGAACTAAATAAAATTAAGATCAAAGCATTTGCTTGCACCAAGCCATGATACATCAAAGACAAGTACATCCATCCATCCATTATCCAACCCGCTATATCCTAACTACAGGGTCACGGGGATTTGCTGGAGCCAATCCCCAGCCAATACAGGGTGCAAGGCAGGAAACAAACCCCTGGCAGGGCACCATCCCACCATAGGAAACAAGTACATAGTCACCTTATTTTTATGTGGACTATTAAATGGCTACTTAGTCTAAAAGATGGTAGCCCTTTAGCCAATTCTTCTAATCTTTCACATGGGTACTACAAACTAAACAAGCATATCACCCTTGGGGATAAAGAGAAACTAAAAAGAACATTCTTGAAGCATACACTATATCACCACAACTTTATTAAATTGCAGGCTACAGTCATGTTTATTCTGCAGTGTCTTATCTTAGATAGATGTGTGTTAGTAAATATAGACTCACACAACAATCAGGATGTATCATGATCAGTTTAACTTGGTGATTGTCTAAACATTGTCTAATTGTCTAATCTGTCTTGATAAAAATGATATACAGTTTACATACAATTTTATCCCCCTTTAGTTACTACAGCTCTGCACATCGCCCTTATTCTTAAAAAATCGGTACCAGTACACTTCTTTTTGATAAACATCTATTGTGGTGCCGCATTACTTCTACTGCTACCAATATCTCATTTAGAGAATACTGCTTCAGTTTTTGCAAAGATACATGTAGACCACAACTAGCCAGAAGACTCTGGCACCTAATTAGATATATCATAATTCTTCCACTTTCAGTATCCAAAAAAAAAACAAAAAAAAACCAAAAGGTAACACTATTCATGAAATTAATATCTAATGATCCAATAAGTGTTTTGAGAATGCATTCATATTTCGTTGCGTTAAAAATTATTCTCAACCTAGCCATTCCATCAAGGCTACAGTTAGGATTTGAAATGAGTAAACAAAAACTAAAAACTATGTATACAGTAAATCCTTAACTTGATGGGAGGTGTGCAGTACTCTGCTTCATACACCTGAATGATATATTTTTGTAAAATTAAATTTAAATACATTACATGCATAAACATGTATAAATGTTTATACATTTATAAATATTATATAAATATACACACACGCATACATTTTTAAAGCTTTATAGGAGGGTGTAATTTTTGATATTTTAACATCATAGCAATTATCCACTATCTATTCTAATTTCAAGAAGGTCCAGTGTCAATTTTAAGCCCGCTTTCAACTACATACATCACATTTTTAGTGCTTTGGCAATTAATTTGGTTTTGGTCATGATTAGCTTTGGACGAAAATACCTTCACAGTTTTTAATGAGTTAAACAACCAATGGACACTGTCAAGAAACTTTCACATTTGTATGACTTGCCATGGACTTAAATGTAGTATCTATATATATATATAATTCACTAAGGCAAGACACCCATGGAAAGCACGGCGGAAGGGGCGTGGATTCACTAAGTCACCGACAAGTAAGACACCTATGGCGCACACAGAAAGGAGCCACGCCCACCAACTCCAAGACCATTGGATAAGACGACAACTCGCAGAGCCACACCCACCAACTCGGATGCGACGACACAGAAAAAATGGCGTCATTTATATTCGTCTGTCGTAGAGGCCACATGCAACTCCGAGCCACATTGACTGTTCATAGAGGCATGTTTCTCGCGGAGGTGAATCGCCATATGCAGCGTGTAAAACGGTTTGCGAGGGGTATCCCATGGGATCCTTAAAACATTCCTTTACAACTGAGGTTAAAACACAATGAATTAAGCGGTCTTTAAAAACCGAGTTTTCAGTTACGATGCACGACCGTGTGCACCATTGCAAACGGTTTTACACGCTACATACAGCAATTCGCACTACTACCGTGGTCGGATGTCTTGGTGGATTATATATAGAAAAGCAGCCAAAACCGCACAGAGCAATGAAAAGTCTACGTGAGTCGCAGGTGCATGTGGACTGGGTAAAGACGACAAATGACTCAAGTTACGAGTTGGAGGTGGGCACATGAGCAGGCAGGGCGTGATGGCGGTCCACCAGTTTTCAGTCACGGACGATTGTGTGTTGGTTCGTTCCGTGCATTGTTACAATGTTGCTTTTCTTGCTGATTTATTACATTACTGATTTTTCAAATGTTAATGTTCTCCCTGTGCTTAAAAATCATTAAAAACCGGCCTGATTATGTGGCGTATGGTACGCCGCGGGTTGGCTAGTATATTTTTATTATTAAACAATTAAAATGTTATAAGGTGCAATGATAATAATATTACTTAGGGTTGTCTCACATCAAACTGCTTTCTAAATCTAGGTGTAAATACCAAAATATTTTAGTTCTCTGAAGTTACACTAATAAAATACAAGCAGGGCACTTAAATGTGCCTTTAACTAGCATAACCATTGCATAGCCATGTGCCATTAAAAAGACTTAACACTAGAATCCCTGAAGCCTACAATAAAACCTATAATCCTGGGCTACCTTAAATTCCTTCGCACCTCTCCTTTAGCATCTTTGGTTTTGTAAATGTGTCGATCAGCACAAGCAGCAAGCAGCCTGCTATCCCATCACCCCCACCGCCACAGCTCAACTCGGGCAAAATGGTCTTGTTCATCTGGGTGTGAGGTGGCTAGAGTTGTATAGGATAAATAAAATATCCTTATTTGGAACACATGCATTTCATGTGTGTTCCGTGTATACAACGATTAATGTAAATGTAGGACTGGAAATGTGAGAAATACAAGAATTGTTAAACGCATAGCTAGAACAGAAGCTTTTCACATGTTATAGTACTAATGACAAAATTTTGACATGAAGTGTATAATGTGAGAAGATTTCAGTTAAATATCAAATAAACACTTTCACAAAAGGTAAAAATATAACAAAACAAGTGCACTTTTATTCAAGAATATAACTGAAGAAAAACAATACAGGTTAGGGTACGATGCTGACATGACCACTTGGGTGGTGCAGCGGTAAAAACTGCTGACTCATAACCAAGAGGTTATGGGTTTGATTCTGGGCACTTCCCAGAATTACCATTTTGAGTAGTGAGCTGCTCTTATTATTACTATTATACAATAAAAACATACATTTGATTTGAGTCTGTAACAGCCAGTGTAAATGTATGGTACCTGTACAAATTAGTTTTTTGGGTTTTTTTTTATTCAGTTTTATTCTCACAGTCACTTTCATGCTCCCCCCGATCTGACACGGCTGTTTTCAAATAAAGATGTGCTATAGCAGAGGTGAATTCAGATGAGGAGGAGGGTTCTACCTCGGAAAATGAGACTAGAAGCCCTCCCTGCAAAAAAGTCCACTTACTGACATATTTTGTGACATAGTGAAATATTATGAACATCACCACAATGGCGGCGTGGACACACGCATGGGCTCTTGGCTTTTGGCTTAGTTTTATTTGTAATTAAGTTTTTTTACTGTTAGTTAAACCACCACAATCCAGTATGGAAGGGCTGATTTAATTAATATAGGGAAGCAGTTCAAGCTCCATGCATCCCCACAGTTGGATTTTATTCCACCAGAGGTACAGCGGACTACTGAGGCTTTTACCATCCCCTCTCTGTGGCCGAGACGGAGGAGGAGACACCCTAAACAAAAGCGGGGCAGAAGGAGCGGACTACGCGCTAGGCTACATGCTAACCCATACAGACTGGCTCTTCCCAGTCTCTTCCTCACTAACGCCAGGTCTCTCACCATTAAGATGGATGAAATTTGGCTGAGGATCACCTCACGTAGGGTGGACAGCTATGCGGCAATTATTTCCGAGACCTGGCTGGATAATAATATCCCAGATGCTGTGGTGGCGCTAGAGGAGCGCGTTCTGTTTCGGTCAGACAGGACTGCGGCTTCTGCTAAATGTAAAGGTGGAGGGCTGGCGCTGTACATTAATAAATCCTGGTGTACAGCTACAAACATTATTGGAACACACTGCTCCCACGACTTGGAATATCTGGCAGTGAAATGCAGACCATTCAAGATGGTAAGAGAGTTCTCCTCCATCCTGATAGTGGCCTTTTATATCCCACTGCGAGTTAACGCTAAATTAGCATTGGAAGAGCTGTACTGCCAGATTAGCAGACAAATGAATGCCAATCCAGACACGGCTGTGATTGTGGCTGGTGACTTTAATCATGTAGAATTAAAAACAGTGCTTCCCAAATTTCGAGGATTTATAAAACTTTCCAACTAGAGACAGTAGCATTCTGGATCAAGTTTATTGTAATATCCCAGGAGCATACAAGGCTGTAGCAGTCCCACATCTGGGCATGTCAGACCACATCGCAGTGGAGCTGATCCCTGCCTATACTCCCATGATCTGCAAGATGAAACAGACTACCAGAACAGTACAGGTATGGACTGAGGAGGTATCTTCAGCATTACAGGACTGTTTTGGGCATACTGACTGGGGAGTGTTCAAAGAGGACTGAGATCTAGAGGGATATACATCATCTGTCCTATCCTATGTGCAGTTCTGTACTGATGCTGTCCTGCCCACGAAGACCTTTAGGGTGTTTCCAAATCAGAAACTGTGGTTGGACAGTACGGTGAGGTCCCTGCTTAAAGCCTGGGATGCTGCATATAGGTCAGGCGAAGAGGTAAGACACTGAAAATATGTGCTGATCAATTGGCAGGAGTCTTTCTGGACATTTGCAACCAGTCTCTACAACTTGCAATGGTCCTGTCTTCCTCAAATCCTCCACTATTGTGCCAGTGCCTATAAAATCAGCAGTCACCTGCCTTAATGATTACCGCCCTGTGGCTCTGACCCCAGTAATAATGAAGTGCTTTGAGAGAATCCTCCCAAAGTACATCAAGGATTCCATCCCTGCTGGATTTGACAACCATCAGTTTGCCTACAGGAGGAACAGATCGACCGAGGATGCTGTCTCAATACTACTTCACACAGCCCTGACTCATCTGCTGTGCCCTAACACTTATGTTAGGATGCTATTCGTCGATTTTAGTACAGCATTTAACACCGTAATCCCAGATAAGATGGTACAAAAGCTTCATAATCTGGGTCTGTCCACATTGTTGTGTCTCTGGATCAGGGACTTTCTCACCAACAGGCCTCAGGTAGTTAGAACTGGAGATCGTACATCAGCCACACTGGTTCTGAACACAGGCACGCCACAGAGTTGTGTGCTCAGCCCAGCACTCTTCACGTTATTTACACACAATTGCTCTGCCATCCATGCCACAAATATGGTTGTGAAGTTTGCGGATGATACGACTGTGGTGGGTCTCACATCAGACAATGATGAGACTCACTACAGAGAGGAGATACAAGACCTAACACTATGGTGCTCAGCCAACAACCTCATCTTGAACACCAGCAAGACCATATAGTAATTGTGGACTATAGGAGGTCCAGAAGAACAGAACATGCTCCTATATTCATCCATGAGAAGGCTGTAATGTATGTGGACAATACCAAGTTCTTGGGTATCCACATTACAATCGGATCTGACCTGGTCTTTGAACACATCTCACCTGGTAAAGAAGGCCCAACAAAGACTCTTTTTCCTCAGGAAGATGAGACGTGCTGGATTCTCGTCTCGGCTGCTAACAAACCTCTACAGATCTGCTATAGAAAGCATTCTCTGTCACAGTATGACAGTGTGGTACGGCAGCTGCACAGTACAGGACAGGAAGAACTTGGCACGGGTGGTGAGAACAGTACAGGGGATCATAGGAAGTCCTCTCCTAGACCTGGACTCTTTATATGCTGGAAGGGTGCAGAAGAGGGCCAAATGTATAGCTGCGGATCTCACCCATCTGGGAAATGGACTGTTTGTACCACTGCCTTTGGGAAAGCGGTACAGAAACATAAAAACACATACCAGCAGACTGAAGGACAGCTTTTTCCCCCAAAGCAGTGAAGTCCATCTGCCACTGCTGATACACACAGATACATCTACATCTACCCCTAATATGTTCTCCTGTAGACATGAACACACACTTTCCCTCATAATCTTCCCCTGCTGACCCACGCACACAGATCACTGGTCTCTGCAGGCGTACTACCTCAGGAAAAGTCTGGACTTGATGTTTTATTGCTGCTGTCTTTTATACTTATTATGTTTATTTTATTATTTATAGTGTATTGTGTATTTTAAGTATTCTGCCTTGAAGCCAAGTCCTACCAACAAAAACTTTTGTTATGTGTATGCACAATGACAATAAAGAATTCTACATCTATTTTGCTATTATTCACTAGAAACTTTGCAGGAAGTTGTCATCCTGAGAAATACGTCTGGCCCTGGAAGAATACCGATTATCTGGAACAATTGAAAGAAGGTATTATGAATATTGTGTGATCAAAGACTTAAAGTGAAGGTTAAAGGTATGGTTTTTAAAACAGTGGTAAAACCAGAAATGATGTATGGAGCTGAGACATGGGCAGTAAATGGAGCACAGAAGAAAGTGGATATTGTAGAAAAGAGAATGATGAGATGGATATGTGGAGTTACAAAGAAGGAGAAAATAAAAAATGAAACAATCACAGGTCCAAAAAACAAAAAAGATATTTAAGGAAAAGTTGCTGGAGTAGTATGGACATTTGATGCAGAGAGAAAATGAATATGTGAACAAGAGAGAGATGGAAATGAACGTACAGCGGAACGGAAAATGAGGGAGGCTGAAGGAGAGGTTAACAATTAAAGTAAAAAGGGTCTGACTGGGGATGATATAGTTGTATGGAATAGGTTGATTAGGCACATCAACTCCACAAAGTACTGGAATGAGATGAAGAGGAAGAAGAATACTGTTATACAACACTGAAGCACAACAGATTTAATTTGGCCTTTTTAAGACTGAGTAACAGAAAAGTACTCTTAAATGTCAAAGTGAAGATACACCTCTGCAAATTATTTTAAGCTAATTACTAATATAAAACACAAATAACTGAGCACGTAAGTTTTCATCCCTTTAATTAGGACATCCCTAAATCATTACTGGTGCAGCCAATCGGTTTTAGAAGTCATGTCATTAGTTAAATGAAACTTATCTGTCTGTAGTCAAGGGGTTTCATTTGACTAATATAAATGCACCTATATCTGGAACATCCAACTTTTGTGGCCTAGCCTACACAATGAATAAAAAAGGAAACTCCAAACAATTCAATGAAAGGGTGATTGAAAAACACAAGCCACGGGATGGAGACAAAAGAAATATCCAAGTTAATGAATATCTCACGGAGTCCAGTTAAATGAATCATTAAGAAATAAAAAGAGTATGGCACAGCTGTAAATCTGCCTGATTTACTGAGTGAAAACTGAGTGATTGTCCAGGAAGAAGATTAGTAAGGAAGCCAACCAAAAAACTTACGATAACTTTCCAGAAGCTACAAGCTACCATGCCTGGAGTTGGGGAACATACAAGAGACAGTGGCAAAGAGAAAGTCACTATAAACAAAAAATGCACATCACATCTTGCCTAGAGTTTGCCAGAAGGTACATGGGAAAACCTGATATACACCTCAAGAAAACTCTGGTTTGAGAGAAGATTTGCTTTCCAGCATGACAATGACCCAAAGCATAAAACCAAAGCTAGACATGAAAGGCTTTAAACCAACAACAGTAACGTCAACAGAGTGGCCGAGTCAGAGTCCAATGTCCATATTTATCTAGCACTCAGAGAAAGAAAATGGTCTTAACTGTCTCAAAAGTCTCAGTGATGCACATATGGTCCTACTCTTAGGAGAAGGAGTAATGGCATTTTATCAAATTTTCCTATAACTTCTAACTTCACCAAGATTTATGAGAGCTTGTGAGATGTCCTAACTCACCAGACGTTGCCAGAAGATGGCATACAGGCAGAGATCAGCACACATATTCCAGGAAAGCCTGAATGTTTTGGAAACACTCGGACAATAATAAACTTGTAAAAAGATATCACTTTGATGAAGATGAAATAATATTAGTAACAAATAGTTTACATCATGTGATCACTCCATCTACACAAAAAAGCCATGCAAGATGCACTTATGCAAATCACTGGTTTGTCTTCAGTTGTTGGTGGTGTTAATGGTACACACATAAAAATCACTGCCTCAAGTGTGGATGGGCAAGTATATTTGAATCACAAGTAATATCACAGTATCATGAATGCAAACTATATTAGTCTTGATATTGTGAAGTGGCAAATATTATGTGTAGCTTAGTTCAGTATCCTATCTTACCATGTTTTCCTTTTTCTTCTTCACCTACTATTTTGAATATTATTATCTTTGTTGTGAAGCCTTAGCGTTAATATCAAAAAACTACAAAATGTCACCATGATGTCCAAGGAAACTACAAAACCCCTTCATGAGTGCCATAAAATCATGTTAACCTTAATTCTCAAATGTGATTTACTCTTTACTGGGAGAAGGTGTAGAACGTGTCATGATTACTTCTCATGTCCTACTCTGGGGTAAGACAAATTCTTATCCATATCCAATTGAGAATTGTGGCTGGACTTGAAAGACTGTTCGCTCACGATCTCCATGCAACCAGAGAGAGCTGGAGTAATTTTATTTTAAAGAAGAATGGGGAAACATTGCAATGTCCAGATGTGCAAAAGCTGACAGGGACCTGTTCACACAAACTCAAGGCTACCAAAAATGCATCTACTAAATCCTGACTTGAAGACAGTGAATACCTATGCAGCTTTGACATTAAAGAGTTTTTTCCTGTTGATCAATGTCAAAAGAAAAATAAATCAGCTGTGATTTAATTATAATAAAATATTAAAACTTCCAAGAGGGTGAATACTTTTATAGGCACTGTATATAACAAAGAATAAATGAGGTTCAGTTATCTACAGAAGTCATATGTCTCCACTTTTTAATTCTGTGTGTTAAATGAACTTCTTCAGAGTGACATAAAAAGTGGGCCAGAACCTGGTTTGAAGTGTTTTTTAAATAATTTTTAAAATGATTGAGATTGGATATTTACTACAAATAAACTGGTCTCTACTTTAACCAACAATGTCAGAAAACTTGTTTGCAATTTAAAGTATTCCTTGAGCTTTAAAACAATACTTTTTTGTTTATGTAGTACCTGACTTGTAATTACTGTTGTTCTACTATTGCTTATTTTACTTTCAGGGCAATGTTGCTTCATGATGATCTGTTCTGTGCACAATTACCAAGAGAATACATGTGCCAGTGATTTACACACAGAACTATGTGGTTTCCAGAGACACTGAATAATCACTGCTGGCTGTGATCATACAGGTTTGTAAGGGGTTATGAAACTCAAATTAAATAGTTCTGCTTTCCAAATAGTAAAAACTTTGCCAAATGGTAGCCTATGACACTGAAGGATGAAACAGACAAACCTGAATTTATGTAGGTAGTACACAAGCCAAAGGAAATGTTCTGTAGTGATAGGGTATGTAAAAGCTTCTCTGCGCATAAATACAGAAAGAACATAAGGATGTTGCAGTAGCATTGTTAATATTCTTGCTAAATAAGCAACTTACAAATGCACACGAACAGCAGGATCAATAATGAAGAACTTGGAGTATTATTCGAGGAGAAAGTGATAACATTCGATTTGTTGATCTGAATGGTAGCATCACAATATGGAACACTGACATAATCATTAAACAAAAAAAATAAGGATTGGAAGAATTTAGATACCTACTCAAAATAAAAGTAAATAAATAAATAACAAAAGTCAAAGGATCAGCCTCACCTTCAGTTTTAAAGATCTACACCAAATAAATTAGGTGCCATAATGCATAATCCCAAGAACCCTGGGCAAAAAATGCTCAAATCTCTAGCAGACTGTACATCAGAAACAGATCTCTGAACAACAGATTTATAAAATGTTTACATAGATGTGGTTTGTGTCTTAAATATAGGGTGGTCCAGATCTAATTATGCAATTCTCATTACGCTATAACTTATTAAGTTTATTACATAGAAAATCACCTGAAAAATCCTGGACCTTCAACTGCAAACTGACGACATGAAGAATCATCTTCGCGCTGAACTGGAATTGTCCCCGCATAAATCAAAGTCATCCAGACGATCTAGATCTGTATAATTAGATCTGGACCACCCTGTAGGTAATAGCACTCAGATTGAACAAAAGTTATCCATGGTTACCAAGGCTATTAGGTACAATAATCCTGCAGTACACACTATAATGCATCATTTGTATCTTGTGATACATTTCGTTAAATTATTTATTGCCACAATATTTTTTTCTGTGTTTTATATAAAAAATTACAATGTTTAAGGCATGATTGTATATGTGTAGCATTTTTTACAATTCATATGCTTTCCTTTTTTATTGCAAGAACAAGTGTAAATAGTTATACTTTAACTATAAGCAGCACTTGCATAAAACTACATTGTTAAAAAAGAAACACATTTCTAATTAGTTGCAACTTCTCAAGAATTATTCTCCCAACAATATTTTAATACGATTCTGATCCTGATAAAAAGTGCTTATGCATTCCACAGAAGCCACTTAACACTTTTTGTAAACAGGCAGATTGGAGGAGATTTCATTACCCAAAAGTATCCAGTGTGTGTATATCTGAGACATCAGGAAGATCAATATTTATATCTCTCAGCATTTCAAATGTTATTTTATTTCACCTCCTGAAAAAAAACCAAAAGAACTGCAGCAGTCACAAGCAGGATGTTGTGTGTCTTCTTTTAAAAACTGGTAAATCAGTGCTCTTTTACTGTGGTTTAGTAGTTTGTAGCTATTCTTTCACCAACATGGCATTCAACTGCCAAAAAAGTTACAAAAGTCATAAAGAATCACAGTTTACCTAATAAGGATAATTTACCAGAACATCTCACTTGCTAAATTTTAGTAGAATCATAGCAATCTTTTTTTCCATTTATATTGAACTATAATTGACTAATAGGCAACCATACTGGTAAACAGAGCATGAAGAACTGATTATGTATAATAAAAAGCAAACAATAATACATTTTGCAGCTTCTGTGAGGCACTTTACTGAGCAACACAATTCACTGATAACAGATCTTAATAAGAAGGGGTTATTGCATTGTTTTCATCAACAAAAGAGAATAAAACCCACATAAAATCTACCTAAGCTAGGATTTGAGCCTAGGACTCTAGAGTGATGCAACTCCCAGACAGAGAAGGAAACATAATACAACAACAGAATGAAATGCTCAAAGAACAAACTGGAGCTATTGCTTGGCAAGATATAAAGGACATAAAAAAATGAAAGGAAAAAAAGAACAGGAAAAAAACCAAGACAATACTTTATGAATCGGGGCAGCCGAGCTGTACTGAACCGTGCTGTGCCGTACTATGCAGTGGAAAAGCGCCATAAGTGAAACGTGGCTAACAACTACCATCCCAGATGCTAACGTGGAGCTACCAGGGTTTAGCACAGTTAGAGACGCAAGTACCTGCAGAAAGAAAAAAGGAGGGGGACTCGCTCTCTATGTCAATACAAGATGGTGCAACTCAAATGTTAAAATCTCCACTTGCTGCAGGACATCGAACTGTTGGCCGTAAGTCTGCGTCCCTATTACTTGCCCAGAGAGTTTGGACATGTGATTATTGTTATTGTTTACATCCCCCCTCAAGCGAACGCGGAGTTAGCGAGTGACATCATCCATTCCACAGTTGCTAAGTTACAAACGCAGCACCCTGAGGCACTTGTACTAATCTCTGGAGACTTTAACCATGTGACGCTCGACAAAACATTACCTGCCTCCTCCCAGTATGTGGATTGTAAAACCCAGGGAAATAGGACTATCGACCTACTGTATGCAAAAGTTAAAGACGCATACAGCGCCACCCCGCTGCCTGCGCTTGGGAAAACAGATCATAACCTGGTTCTGCTTCAGCCTCAATACAAACCAAGAGTGAGGGAGCAACCTACAACAACAGGCTCATTCAGGAAGTGGTCCCCTGAGGCAGAGCAGGCTCTGAGAGACTGCTTTGGAACTACAGACTGGGATATATTGCTGGGTCACATAGTGAGAACATTGAAGAGGCTGTTGAATGCACAACTGATTACATCAACTTCTGTATGGACATTGTAGTTCCAGTAAGAACAGTACGCTGCTATGCTAACAACAAGCCATGGATTACAAGTGACATCAAAGGGCCTTTTGAACCAGAAGAAAAGGGCTTTTAAAGGTGGTGATCAGCATGAGCTCAAGTGCGTGCAGAAGGAACTCGAGTCCAGCTCAGGGCGAAAGAGCAGTACAGGAGAAAGCTGGAGCAGAAGTTGCAGAACAACAGCATGAAGGAAGTGTGGGATGGGATGAAGATTATCACTGGCTGCAGCTCAAGCGGGTGCCACCATGAGACAGACGGGAGAGAGCAAACCAAATGAACAACTTCTTTAATAGGTTTGATCACCCTAACCCACTCTCACCTCGAGTACTGCATCCTCCAACCATCCTTCTGCTGATACCAGCATAGGTGAGACATCCCCACCCACAATTACAGCAGCCCATGTGAGCAGAGAGCTGAAAGACTTCGTGCCAGCAAAGCAGCGGGTCCAGATGGTGTATCGCCACGACTGCTGAAGGCCTGTGCGTTGGAACTGGGGAGTCCTCTACAGCGCATCTTCAACCTGAGCCTGGAACAGGGAGAGTCCCAAGGCTTTGGAAAACATCTTGTATCACTTCAGTCCCAAAGGTATCACGTCCTAGTGAGCTGAATGACTTCCGGCCTCTTGCTCTGACGTCACATCTGATGAAGACCATGGAGCGGCTGCTGCTTCACCACCTGAGGCCACAGGTCCGCCACGCCCTCGACCCTCTGCAGTTCGCATACCAGGAGAAGGTGGGAGCGGAGGATGCCATCATCTATATGCTACACCGATCCCTCTCCCACTTGGACAGAGGCAGTGGTGCTGTAAGAATTATGTTTTGGACTTCTCTAGCGCCTTCAACACCATCCAACCTCTGCTCCTTAGAGACAAGCTGACTGAGATGGGAGTAGACTCACACCTGGTGGCATGGATTGTGGACTATCTTACAGACAGACCTCAATATGTGTCTTGGGAACTGCAGGTCTGACATTGTGTCAGCAACAGGGGCCGCAGGGGAGTGTACTTTCTCCGGTCCTGTTCAATCTATATAAATCAGACTTCCAATATGACTCGGAGTTCTGCCACGTGCAAAGATTCGCTGATGACACTGCTGTTGTGGGCTGCATCAGGAGTGGGCAGAAGGAGGAGTACAGGAAGCTAATCAAAGACTTTGTTAAATGGTGTGACTCAAACCACTTACACCTTAACACCAGCAAGACCAAGGAGCTGGTGGTGGATTTTAGGAGGCCTAGGCCCCTCATGGACCCTGTGATCATCATAGGCGACTGTGTGCAGAGGGTGCAGACCTATATCTGGGAGTGCAGCTGGATGACAAATTGGACTGGACTGCCAATACTGATGCTCTACGTAAGAAAGGTCAGAGCCGACTATATTTTCTTAGAAGGTTGGCGTCCTTCAACCTACCAGACAGTTGTGGCGAGTGCCCTCTTCTACGCGGTGGTGTGCTGGGGAGGCAGCATAAAGATGAAAGACGCTTCACACCTGGACAAACTTGTTAAGAAGGCAGGCTCTATTGTAGGAGTAAAATTGGACAGTTTAACATCTGTGGCAGAGCGACGGGCACTAAGCAAACTCCTGTCAATCATGAATAATCCACTGCATCCACTGAACAGTGTCATTTCCAGGCAGAGGAGTAGCTTCAGTGACAGACTTTTGTCACTCTCCTGCTCCACTGACAGACTGAGGAGATTGTTCCTCCCCCACACTATGCGACTATTCAATTTCATCCGGGGGAGTAAATGCTAACATTATTTAAAGTTATTGTCTGTTTTTAAATGCATTTTTATTACTATTTAATGTAATATTGTTTTTGTATCAGTATACTGCTGCTGGATTATGTGAATTTCCCCTTGGGATTAATAAAGTATCTATCTATCTATGATTTTGGTAGACAAGGTAATTATACAATGTATAACATAGCAGTCCTATACCTATTCTCTGCATAAAGTACATTTTAACAATAATTCTGCAAGTTAACCAGAAATTCAATCATGATAAAAGCTGTGAATGAAAAACTGTTAGATTTGGGATAAGATATATATAAGATCATTGGAGAAAGTATGTGAAGAATGAACAAAAAGCAAAAAGAATAAAAGAAAAAAAATGAATGAAGTTTTTTTTTTCTTGAGACTTAGGACAGAATATCTGCAGAACTTTTTGCTACCCTATTGTAAAATGTAATGTTTTATTTGTATTCATGTATCCATTTTTTTAACTCCTTTTCAAACTTAGTGTCCAGTCTGTTCCAACAGTAATTAATGCCAAGCACCATATCTAGATGGATACGCCATCACTGGATTCACACAAACATAGTGACACACATCAGGGCATCTGACATCTGCAACTGGGTACATGCCTACTCGATATTCTCTCTCATTAAAGAATATATAAAGCAATATGTTTGGAATGAGAGAGGAGACTTTAGTCTCAAGATTAAATATGGAGAGAAAACAAATGTACACTCCACCAACAGGATATACTAGGAGAGAAACTGAACTGAGCTCAACAAAGTGTCTCCTGCTGTGTCAAAGTGAATTTGGTATTCCCCACAATAGACCATTGTTCCTATCTGGACTTGTATCTTGTTTTGCAGAGCTTGGCTACTGAAACATAAAACGCAATGTTTAGATCAGAACATGGTTTTCCAATTTCTAGTTTTGATGTGAAAAGTGTGCAGTGAAATTGTTACATGTATAACTGACTATGCAAGATTGTCTGACGCTGAAAGCTATTCTTTTAGTAAGAGCCAGAAAGCAGGAACCAACTCAAAAAATGGACAATACTTTATTCCATTACACTTTCACTTACACTAAACCATTTGAAAGTGAACCACCAGTCCAAAATGTATTTATTTAAACTTTGTAAGTAAAACAGAGGACCTAGACAGACCCCATCAAGCAGAGGTATGTTTGCCAAGCAACACACTGGTAGTGGTACAGCCATAGATTTAACCCAAATTCCTGAATCTACAAAGCACAGCACTAACCAATCTCCAACAATGATGCTCAATTTAAAAACTGAACTTGCATTTTCAGAGGAATATAATATTTTGGCTGAAAACACAAACCTTTCACAAATCACTACCTTAAGACCACCAAAACACAAAATACAGTATATATCATTCATGATAGACCACTAAAACAGTGCTAATCCAAAAGCTGTTTTAAAAGTCAACTAGTTTAATAATAATAAATTCAACTGTTTTAAAATGTCAAATATGACTTATACAATTGTATAATTGTTAATACGCTTCAGATTCTGCTAATGTTCTTATGGTCTAAACAATTACTTTTTATTAATTTATATATTCAAAGCATTCCCACATTGCACAATACAATCCCATATTAAAAGCTACCAAAAATATTACCGGTAATGTTTTTTATAATTCTGGATTCTATGCCAAAAGGCATTTTCTCACACAGTTGCTGATTAAATGATAAGTATTTTTCACATCAAATTGACTTTCACAATTGTGGTATGTACTAATTTGACCCTTGAAATTGTATTCTAAAGTGAAGCATATAGATTTTAAAAATACCTCGTCTGTTCTTGTAGCTTGCAATGGATCTTTAAGGTACCAGGGTCTAAAGGTGGAAGAAAAAGCCTTAAAACTTACCAAATATGTCCACTTTAAAGCAGTAAAGGTTTTGATTTAAGAAAACATGCCTTCCATATTTTATGAGGCCTCCTTGTGAAAACAGAAGGAAACTACAAATAATTATTTTATCACAGTTTCTTGACACAAGATGCTCCTGATGAAAATATGGTAATAAAAATACAAAGCACAATGTTTCTGAATGAGTAAATTCACTGACACTAATGCCAATAAATCTGTAAATACAATGGAAAAGCATGCAAACTCCATGTAGAATATGGCACTGTGAGGAACAAGCCACTCGGTGTATGTTAAAATATTTGTACTGAACTGATTAAACTTAAGTGAACTGGCAATGCTGTAGTGACCAAGTGTATGTGTGTGTTTGCCCTGTGATGGACTGACACCCTGTCTAGGTGGTGTTCCTGCCTTGCATCCATCCAATGATTGCTAGAATGGGCTCCAGCTGTCCTGGGTAAGAGAGATGGATGTACTGTATATAAAATCTGTTCAGTTCTAATCACGATTACACGTTATATGAAGTACTTGAGGTGGAAACACATATTTGCCAGCACTCTTTTTGTTGGCTGCTTGGTCGTTCTTGTGATGCTTTTAAAATGCATGCAATTTCTTATTCAAGCAGGTGAGGGAATCTGTCTGATGGTTTTGTGTGCACTGTTAGAACTGTATTATATTGATGAGTGTTAGGTGCCACAACAATTTACAGCAGGTAATCCACTGTTGAAACAGAAGAATGCCCACTTCAAGCCCAGGGTACATGCCTACTCGATAGTCTCTCTCATTGAAGTATATAGTATATGTTATTTAACAATCTAAAAGCAAAAGGTAGGATTTTTGCAAAGCAAAGAAAAAAGCTTCCACATGCGATTGTGTGACTTTTTCAGTTATTATTGTCTAGATCAGGGGTGGGCAATGTCGGTTCTGGAGAGCCACAGTGGCTGCAGGTTTTGTTCCAGCCCACCTTCTTAATGAGAAGTCAATTATTGCTGATGAAATTTGTGTGAAATTGTGGTGCTTCATTTTATTTGACTCGCTTGTTAAGGTTCTCCACCCTTGATTGCTTATTTCAATTTTAAATAGCTGCATTCACTGTTTTAATAGCTCCTTATTAGCAGTAAGATGTAAAAGACAAAGCAGCCAGCAGTTCCCCATCTAACCTGTTTCCATTTACATCTATGTGTGTTCATCATGCACTGTGTGATCTAATAATTCACTTAATTATCCTTTTTAGGCTTCAAATCATTTGGATGATACACTTGAGAGAGGTAAAAATCTACAATACAAGAACCTTACATTGCAGACTAACAAGCCATAATACTAAATCAAGTCTGAGATTGGCAAGGATTGGTTTCTAATTAAGCAGCTTAGTTGGAATGAAAACCTGCAGCCACTGCAGCTCTCCAGGACCGACACTGCCCATACCTGGTCTAGATGTCTCCAATACTGAGACAGCAATTCACATCTGGAAAACAACATGCAATGACAATGGAGCTTGGCGAGAAATTTCCAAAGTGAATCCAATCCCCTGACCCTAAAGGGAGTCACACTGACACGGAGGAGGGCAAACTTAGCAAAGTTTAGCAGGTCTCCTTTTAAAACTGCTAAGAATCACAACAATAATTTGCTTTTTACATTTTTCCTTAAATAAACAACATAGATATGCTGTTCTTCAATATATGTGTGTAATCTTAAACCATGGATCAATAATCAATACCATTTTTGGTTTGTAAAATTGACACATTCTGTACATTTTAAGACTTTTCATCACATTGGGACTCCAGCACCCTTTAGTTCCATTATACATTGCAAGAGCAGGCTAGTTATGTTTAAAAAAATATAAAATATGCTTTAATTTAGAACACAATTTAATATAGCGAACTAATACACCATAATTATGCAGAAATAACTTGATCTGAAAAATATTGAAATATTGAGCTTATCCCTTAAGGAAATGCACTATGATATAATTAGATACAGTAAAAGCAAACAATGAAAAATGATAATTCCAGCTAACTTCATTTAAAGACTATTAGAAGCCTCACCCTTAATGATGAAAATAAGAATAAAACTTTCAATCTATAAATCCTCATAATCTAATTAAGGATGGAGTTGGAAAATAAAAACAAAATCTAATCATACAGTATATAAATTATATATAAATGATGCTTCCAAAGAGTGGTTCTTAATTTAGCAGCAAGGTTCTGGTATCATTTTTGGTAGTGATCAAAACATGCAACATCCTCTAAATGAGGAAATGACTTACATCTTGCCCACCACAAAGTTACATCACTGTAACAACAGTTTTTGCTATTTTAGAGATTACGCTGGGAAGCAAAATGTCACTTTTTTGTCACATGAATCAATATACAGTAGACAAATCTTTCTGTGTTTTTGTGCTGAATTTGAATACCATATCTCATCAGACTCTATCATGAAAGGATTTAAGAGACACAAAATAAAAATTTCCAATAAAGGTACATTTACACTATATATACTGTACATGCTCACCTAAAAGGTAGAAGCGTACAATTTTTTTTTTTGCTGTAATTGGCCTCAGGAATATCCCTCTTAAATATCCATCAGTAATCAGTAAGCATACCAAGACTCCATTTTCTGTGGATTCCCTCTTCTATTTCAGAAATATCCTGATGAAACCACTATCCATGGATGTCTCCAACACTCCAAGATTTCCATGGGAAAAAGTTAGAAATCCAAGAAATTAATTTTTACATACGTAAACACATGCATGATTAAACTTTGACATCTGATCACCAACTGTCATGGAGCTCCTGCCTCAACATGACCAAAAGTGTTGCAGTCTGCAAACTCTAACACAACAGGCTTACTATACACCCTTCTGAAAAGTTATGAAATGTTCACAAGCAGTAATAAAAAATATCTTTATCCTGAATTAAACTCTTAAAAACACCTGTACACCTCAATAAGGGTTTATATACTAAATGTACAGCCTATAAAACAGACATAACCTTGGGTGACAGAACAATTCTGAGTACATGTCTTAAGTTGTTCTGTGATGAAATCTTTTTTCACCAGTGTTAATTGTATCCAGCTTGTTCTATGAAGAATATCCTAATGCTCATTTTACAGCAATATAGAAAAAGAGTGTATGACACTGCAGAGGAGAGGAACCAACTTCTTCTTCTTTCGGCTGCCCCCATTAGGGGTTGCCAAAGCGGATCATCTTCTTCCATATCTTTCTGTCCTCTGCATCTTGTTCTGTCACACCCATCACCTACATGTCCTTTCTCACCACATCCATAAACCTTTACTTAGGCCTTTATCTTTTCCTCTTCCCTGGCAGCTCTATCCTTAGCAACTTCTCCCAATATACCCATTATCTCTCCTCTGCACATGTCCAAACCAACACAATCTCACCTCTCTGACTTTGTCTCCCAACCGTCCAACTTGAGCTGACCCTCTAATATACTCATTTCTAATCCTACCCATCCTCGTCACACCCAGTGCAAATCTTAGCATCTTTAGCTCTGCTACCTCCAGCTCTGTCTCCTGCTTTCTGGTCAGTGCCACCGTCTCCAACCCATATAACGTAGCTGGTCTCACTACCATTCTGTGGACCCTCCCTTTCACTCTTGCTGATATTCGTCTGTCACAAATCACTCCTGACACTCTTCTCCACCCATTCCACCCTGCCTTCACTCTCTTTTTCACCTCTCTTCCACAATCCCCATTACTCTGTACTGTTGATCCCAAGTATTTAAACTCATCCACCTTTGCCAACTGTACTCCCTGTATCCTCACCATTCCACCGACCTCCCTCTCATTTACACATATGTATTCTGTCTTGTTCCTACTGACCTTCATTCCTCTCCTCACTACAGCATATCTCCACCTCTCCAGGGTCTCCTCAACCTGCTCCCTACTATCGCTACAGATCACAATGTCATCAGCAAACATCAAGGTCCACGGGGACTCCTGTCTAATCTCGTCTGTCAACCTGTCCATCACCGTTGCAAATAAGAAAGGGCTCAGAGCTGATCCCTGATGTAATCCCACTTCCACGTTGAATGCATCCGTCACTCCTACCGCAGACCTCACCACGGTCACACTTCCCTCGTACATATCCTGTACAACTCTTACGTATTTCTCTGCCACTCCCGACTTCCTCATACAATACCACAACTCCTCTCGAGGCACCCTGTCATATGCTTTCTCCAGGTTCACAAAGACGCAATGCAACTCCTTCTGGCCTTCTCTAAACTTCTCCATCAACATCCTCAGAGCAAACATTGCATCTGTGGTGCTCTTTCTTGGCATGAAACCATGCTGCTGCTCACTAATCATCACCTCACTTCTTAACCTAGTTTCCACTACTCTTTCCCATATCTTAACGCTGTGGCACATCAATTTTATTCTCCTGTAGTTACTGCAGTCCTGCACATCCCCCTTATTCTTAAATATCAGCACCAGTACACTACTTCTCCACTCCTCAGGCATCCTCTCACATTTCAAGATTCCATTAAACAATCTGGTTAAAAACTCCACTACCATCTCTCCTAAACACCTCCATGCTTCCATAGGTATGTCATCTGGAGCAACGGCCTTTCCATTTTTCATCCTCTTCATAGCTGTCCTTACTTCCTCCTTTCTAATCCGTTGTACTTCCTGATTCACTATCTCTACATCATCCAACCTCTTCTCTCTCGTTCTCTTCATTCATCAGCCTCTCAAAGTACTCTTTCCATCTGCTCAACACATTCTCCTTACTTGTGAGCACATTTACATCTTTATTCTTTTATTACCCTAACCTGCTGCACATCTTTCCCAGCTCGGTCTCTCTGTCTAGACAATTGGTACAGGTCCTTTTCTCCCTCCTTAGTGTCCAACCTCTCATACAACTCATCACATGCCTTTTCTTTAGCCTTCACCACCTCTCTCTTCACCTTGCACCTTATCCCCTTGTACTTTTGCCTACTTTCTGCATCTCTCTGACTATCCCACTTCTTTTTCCATCCTCTTCCTCTGTATGCTCTCCTGTACTTCCCCATTCCACCACCAGGTTTCCTTTTCCTCCTTCCTCTTTCCAGTTGTCATGGCAAGCACCCTTCTTGCTGTCACTCTTACTACATCTGCTGTAGTTTCCCAGCTGTCTGGTAACTCTTCACTGCCACCCAGTGCCTGTCTCACCTCCTCCTAGAGCTTAACTAACTGAAAGTCAAAAATCAAATCTATGTCATTGATATCACTGACTGAGACAAAAAACTTTACAAATTCCAGTTGAGGCTGTTAGTTGCTAGAATGCACTGCCCAACTAGACAAGAAAAGAGAAAGCAGATAAGGAATGTAACACTTGCTTGGAAGAACTGATTTATTCATACATTTCACTGTATAAGGCAGCCTATAATTACATGAAATGACAATAAATGAGTAAGAAAAAGGATGCATTGATGTATATTTTTAGCAAATCTTCAACTACAGCACCACACACAAGCTTTTAAGAAACACCCATTTTTCTGCTATTATTTTGTGACATACACCCTCCTCTGCTGTAATTCAACTTTTTACTTTCAATAGCCTAATTATAACTTAGTGGTCTTCCTTTATGTCATGCTAAAGTAATACAGTTCAGTTAATATCTAAGATCACGATATCTCTCTGCAAACATTCAATGTGCAAGTGGGCTGTTTCCATGTTTTAATGTCTTTCTTTGTATATTTTCAGGATGAAATGATACTTATCCAGCAGTGACGAGACAGAAGGGTCAATCATTTGAAGTGTGAATGCTCTAGTGTAACAAGGTGGCCCCAGTTAGGTTCAGGATTAACTTAATTTTTTTATATCCTGACACAAAGTAGTAGCTACAAGATTAAACACATTTGTGAAAAGAACTATAAAATGCCTCTGGCAGCTTAAGACTGTAAAATTAGGAAAATGGCAAGAATTGCTTTCCTTTAAATATTACAAACAATATCATGAGGATCCTAAGGCACACATTTTTTTCGTGTATTTTACGATTTCAAGCTGTCTATTACCTGTACCTTTAGAATTCCGATTGTCATTTCCATTTCCAATATTTAGAACATGCCACATGTATACACCTTGAATGTTCATGTTGCCTAATTAACCTTAAGCTTCCATGGGCAAATGGTCAAGACCAATTTACAGTATAGTTAAGGCGTTAAAGTAGGTACACACACACACACACATACCTGCACATACACATACACAAACAAAAACATGTAAAAAACAAACAAACAACAAAAACCCTTTCAAGATTCAGAACTAATGGAAGGTAAGAAAGACTTGATACTTTTTAATTATAAAATTAAAGTGAGTCATAAAGATAAATAATATAAGGCAAATGATAAAGAAAATAAGATGTCCACAATACACTACCCTTTCCATTAGCTTTGGGAATGACACAATTTAATATGTAAGAGTGGACATAATGAGAATTTTCATGTTCTTAAGACATCAGTCACACAAGAGTATTATCATAATCTCTCTGTAGTGAAGGTTGGAATATACTGTATTTCTTATTAAGATGAACTATTGCAAGCCTAGATAACAAAAACACAGCTTATAAGCAAAAACTGTTTAATATTTTGTTCATATTGCCTTTAAGCTTACATAATGTATGTGAAAATCAAAGTTAAACAAATTCAGGAAGCAAGAGAGAGATTATTTTGATTGCAAAACAAATGTGGACAATGAATCAATGGCTCCTATTTCAGGACATGTCCCACCACTATTAAACTTTTTGATAAACATGCCAAGATGCACAATACTCCCATATTCAAAAATGCTCCCTCGTGCCCATTTTATACCAGTTATGAACAGCACTAATTTTGACCAAATCCCAAGGAGTGTACTTTGGTGTTAAACGCAGTTTTTATGGGTACCCCATTGTCTCTTGCTACAACAAGAAGAGCAAATATTTCTTCTCCACGGTTTAATCTATCAGTGATAAGGAAAGAAAGGTAGCTTGCTGACAATAAAGCTACATTCTCGTTTGTTCATATCTGTGTTTGTCAAAACCTGTGGAGTTTCAGTAGAACATTTTCTTTCCTGGACAGTTCTTGTTTCCTCTGAACTTGGTACTTTTATTATACTGTACATTACTGAAAGGTACATGTGATTTTAAATCACCTTGGTGTGAGTATGGCATGTGAATATACCCTTAGATGGACTGGACCCTATCCAAGATTGGCTCCTGCCTTGTGCCCAAAGCTGTTGGGATGTCATCAGCTCTCCCCAACCCTAAACTGGAGAAGGGGCATTAAGGGAAAACTCCATCCGAAAATTACCGTTTGTTTATCTGTTATTTACCTACTGTTTGTAGTACTGATCAAGCAAAATTTTTCATTTCATGTATTACAGAGAAAACAAGGATCCTGACAAAATAGGCATCAAGGAGGAAGTATTCCAAACAACAGCAAACAATATCATAATGTCTATTAAAAATTTCTAAATTTACTAATGTTTCATAATATGTCTGAAATCCAGATGTATGCTCACAACAACCAAAAAACATATTTTTATTAAAATATTTCTAAATTGTAATTATTATCATACATTTTTAATGGTGCCTTTAAAACACTCAAGGCCACATTGCAAAGCAAAAATATACACATCTGGAACATTGTGAACATATGACTGGCTATCCAGTATGGATTACGTGACATCAGTACATTGAGATACTTTTAATGTACATCTTAATATCGTTTGCTGCTTATTCAGAGTTGGCCCCCACTGAAGGCTATTGTGTCAGGAACTCTGTTATCTCCACACTCCATAAATACATGAAATTACAAACGTTCTCAGCCATCACTACAAATTGTGCAGGGTAACAGAAAAAATATTTTTCAGGTAGAGTATCAGATTTGGATTTTCATTGTTACTCATAAAATCTACTAATGTTTATATTCTCATCTGTTTTGTTTTCAGGGCGGTTTTCTTTTTGAGAAAAATATGTAACATGCTTTTGCTATTCCATGTATTACTTTTGAAAATAAGCACCAAAATAATATGCTGAATTTGTCAAAATTAAAATGAACATTTGTTTTAAACAATAACATGAATACATATTTTATATTTATTTTTGTTGGCATTATGTGGTGTGGTTATCAATTAATGTATTGTTTTGTGTCAAATTTTAATATAGAATATTAATATTACAGGAAAATTATTTGCTATCAGTATTTACAATGTTAAATCTAAAACAAGGCATCAATATAGAAATTTTAGAATGGATCCTTCACAAAGTCTGTAAGGTACATCTTGTTTGATCCAAGACATAACTGCAGTACCTGACAGGGTAAATGCTAAGCAATGGAAGGAAAACTACCAATATGTCTCTGCCCACCATCCAGAGTATAGCAGTTAACCAGCTACTCACATGTTCTGAAAGTGAATGTTCTTAGAAACTAAGAGTTCATGGCCACATGAGAAAAAAATAAAATGACCTCAAATATTAAGTAATTATTGAGTGCATGGTAAAAAAGCGAACAAATTAAATATGATAACTAACATTTACAGCTGTCAATGTGACTACAGCCTCTAGGTTTAAATGGAAAAAATGACAAGTGCAACAATACTATTTTTATAACTCTTTATCACCATCTAGAACTACTCAGAAAATGAAGGGTGATAGATTCAAAACCCTAAACAAATTTAAAGATAGCAAAACAGCACAAAGTTACCAGAAAACACAACTTACAGTACAAGTGATGTCCAAAAAAAAAAAAAAAAGAAGATATAAAAGTTAGTTATCGGTCATTTTCTTTTATAGTTCGTGCGTACATGCAAATTAAGCAGGTGCTCTTACTTCTACTGCAATGCATACATACAGTATATGTATTATTACTGGCCAGAAAAAAGGATCTGAAATTGTGTTTATCTAGTTCTCCATCCATAAATGCAGTGCTCTTACCGGGTTAACTCCAGGCTTGGTCACAATATTTTTCTTTAATGTACTGGGATACTGAGACAAATCTGTGATCTTTTCACTGTGAGTGCAACAGTTAAAGAATAATAGAACTATATTCAATACATATACATTACAAAATGGCAGAACCATGTGAAAGTGTTCTTCTGAACTTCTACATTTAATGGATTCTTGGTTCTTGTGGAGGAATCAGGGCGCCAACAATATTCAGAATGAGTGCAGAGTTAATACATTCTGTCATGGTTCTGGGAGTTTTTCTTTTTTTTTTTTGTTCCAACAACAAAACAGAATATACAACTTCACATATTTTTTTCATTTTGTGAATAAGTTTCTTTATGCCGCTGCTTACTGCCCAGCTAACTAATGCACAATTCACTACAGCTTGTGGTTCCCCGCTGTACAGCTAGTCTCGATGTACAAACATTAAACCACAAGACTTTATATTGCAGTAGTTTTCTTCTCCTCACAGGACCCGTTTAAGAACAGCTACAAGCCTACCTCTAAAAACCATCTGCTCTGTTGCAGCATTTACTATATGTAATTAAAAGTGTGAAAAGAAGCTGTGATTCCTTTTGTGTCTGCTTGTGTTTTCTTACCCGCTACCCGTAAGTACACGTTAGATTAGCTGGAGACTGGTCGTGTGTGTGTGTGTATGTGTGTGTGTGTGTGTGTGTGTGTGTGTGTGTGTACTACAAATAGACTAGTTGGTTAAGGTTTGGTTCCTGCCTTGTGCCGGACCCTGTCAGATCAGGCTCCTAGATCTAGCTGTGTTGAACTGGATTATGCAGGTTGGGGAATATTTTAATGTCTAAACTTGCATGTGAGACTGTGCTGGGCTGCTGACATTTTTGGTGATGTTCCAGAAAAGCTTACGTTACGTTACTTTCCTTGTACAACCGATGTACTAAAGCGTACCTAGCAATGCTTTAATTTCTCGCAACAATTTAAATCAAAGAGGCCTTTCTAATGTTGAAAGCAAAAGGGTATATTTTCCCGTGTACACCTCCGATTTATATTTACCTAATTTTTTTTTTACTGACAAAATGCTTAAGCAGATGTGAAAAGAAAATGAAGTGAAAGAAAAGCAGAGGTTCATCAGTGTAACAGTCAGGGTTGTTTATCTTACGCAAACAAGCCATGTTGGGAAGAAGCATTCAGAACAGGCGCTTTGCACTAACGAATGTGCTCACGAGTCAAGGAACTGAAATCAAATCACAGCAGGGAAAGTGATCTCTAAGAGACTGTACGGAATCCCAAAGGCTTGCTGCGCATCTAGAAGCATCTTGGCAATTTTAAGGTTTTATTTATCTAATGCGCTCTCCGTCACGAGAACTCGCGAAACGTGCAGTTTCTTAAAAAATACAAATAAATGCAACGTGCAATGCCACAATAGTAACTGACAAGCCGCCGGATTTACACCAAAACACAATGACGTTTAAGGATCCGACGAAGACCGCATGTAGTAGACATTACTACACGCGTTTCAGCAGGGCAAAGAGGTGCTCAGGTGGGACAGCGGTGACAAACAGACACCCATAGCTAAACTGTCACTCCATGCGCGAGGCACGCGCGCTTTTACCTACCCAGCGGCTCAGGCAGCGACGCAGCATCTCCAGACAGTGCCGTGTTACGGGGGCGTGGGTGCTTTGTCTTTAAATGGTCGGCTTCTTCTCAGCTGCTCATGTTTCCTTGCAGATCCCGAAGCTGCTTTATCTTCTGTCCATCTCCAGTCATTAACATTCCTCCTGTCAATGGGAATGACCACCTCTTGCTCGCTCCGGTGCAGCTTCAAACCCTTGCACCTCCAGATCTGCCGGGTCATAAACTGATCGGACCCTACAGCCAGGTATAGCCGTGTGTTCCAGTAAATGCTTGCTTAAGACCCTCCTCTCCAAAAATACCAGAGCCACCCAAAATAAGTTTAACAGCAGTCCGTTTACAACCCAGTGTTAGCCCCCCTTATCTTCTCCGTCAAGCTGCACTCTTCCTTAAACCAACTTCCCCTTCTATGGCACCACCTCCCGGCCAGGGCGCGGTGACACCCAAAGCACTCTGGGAGATGTAGTCTATTAAGTAAAATACAGTACCCCATTGCAATAAATAAATAAATAATTTCTGTTCTTCTGAACAGAAACTATACAGTAGTGTATTCTAAAAGCTTCACCTATTTATATTTTTCATTGACAAATAAATATGCACACATACATTTGTTTAATGAAGAGGTAGGCAAGCTTTGGACTTGTGAAAAGTAAATACCTTTAATGCCTATTGAACAGTGCCATTCAACCCCACTCTTATACTGTGATGTGCCAAGGCTTTGTGTAATGCATAGGTTACAAACTTCAGTGATGTGGCTACTTAATTTTGAACCCTTTTCCACACAACTCCTTAGTCCTCCTAATAAATGACAGCATAATCTACTGTAGCGCCCTGTGAGGGAAGAAAACACACCAGACCATGTTTTCTCGATGCAGGCAAAACCTACTGAACTTTATTATTGAACATGCTTAAAACTATATATATAACTGTTGCCTCTCCACTCATCACCCCACTTCCTCCCACACTGCAGTGCTGGTGAATTGTGTCTTTACAGTGGCACAGCGCTTCTAGCCACTACACTATTTAAGGGATATGGATACCACTAAATCTTATGTGTGCGTACAATTCAGGGAAAGAATGGACAAGGCTTAAAATTTTAAGTGGCTTTGAACATGGAGTTGTTATGGTCACTGGCAAGATTATATCAGGAAGAGCAACGGGGCCTTTCCTGCATGATTGTGTCATGGGTATATTAGGAATCAGCCTTCATTCAAAAAATATCAGACCAAAGATGGACCAGCAACCAGAAGAAGAATATCTAACAAAGAGGCTGATAAAGGTTGAAGCAAACTATGTGGAATAACTGCAGTGTTCCCAATGGTCCAAACATAAACAAAATAATCAAAACCCAGTCAACTAACAGCTAAGTACAATAATGGAAAACTCATCATACCCTGTTATAGACAGACTTTGGCATTGCAAGAAGGAAGAAGGTGCGGCTACAGTGGGCTATGAACCAAAAAAACATCAGACAATGAAGGAGTACAGATACAGTGTCTGGTCAGATAAATCCAACTTCCTGTTGACTCATGCTGATGGATGCTCCAGGATATTTCTTTGAAAACATCAAAGTCTTTGGATCCATCCTGCAAGGTAATAACAATGCACAATGGTGGTGGAAAGGTGATATTGTTGGAGGTTTGGTTGGGTCACATATTTAGATGCTGAATGGCAACTCCCTAACATCTGTTTCCTGCACTGCCATTGCCTGTCTAATGCATTGGAAATGTTATGCTCCTTATGCCTTAATTCAAATGATATTCAGATTATCATCTAAAAGTAATTATAATTATAATGATGGTGATGGTGATTATTAACAAATTATCCATCCATCCATTATTCAAACCACTATATCCTAACAGCAGGGTGATGGGGGTCTGCTGGAGCCAATCCCAGCCAACACAGGGCGCAAGGCAGGAAACAAACCCCGGGCAGGGTGCCAGCCCACCGCTCGTCGCACACATACACACACACACGCACACACACACACCAAGCACACACACACACACCACACACTAGGGACAATTTAGGATCGCCAATGCACCTAACCTGCATGTCTTTGGACTGTGGGAGGAAACCGGAATACCCGGTGGAAACCCACACAGACACAAGGAAAACATGCAAACTTCACACAGGGAGGAGCCGGCGCTACCAGTGCGCCACCGTGCTCAATATTTTTTTCACAATTTGAATACAACACAGAACATTACTAAAGGGAGAGAAGGCTAATAAATTTAAAGGATAGATGGTGGGGTTAAAACAGCCAGGAGGAACAGAAAAGGGTAGAGAAAAATGTAGAAAGTCCTGCATGTCGATGCTGCAAAATGCAGTAAAATAACAGAGTTATTGAAATCTGCGACAGCATCAAGTAAATGTTATCAAAACTCATAAGTCTCCTAGATGCTCCCGGATATCAACATGTTCTCCCGCACTCCGGGAAGCAAACCCGGGTCTCCTAACTGCGAGGCGGCAGCGCTACCCACTGCGCCACCGTATTACCAAGTTATAATAATAATAATAAAAAGTTAAGAGTGTACAACACAGTACCAAATTATTGTCAGGTATGCTAAATCAAACATGATATTTTTATAGAGAGTCAATCATTCAGCAAATCTGTTTTTTAATACAGGTTAAAAAACACTTCTGTGATTTTAAAAATTAAGATTCATATACAGTAAATTATTCTGTATCATTCAACTTATGAATTCTACCATATGTTTTTAGACTTCTCCTATTATTTTATAGTAAACTATTCATATTTACTTAACATGGCTGGCACAGTTCAATGCTTCCTGTAATGTCCACATGTCACTATTATTGCCATCATATACAGTATTTTATTACAGCAAATTATTCATGAAACAGCATACATTACAGCATATATATCTTCTTCTTGTTTCAGCTGCTCCTGTTAAGGGTTGCCACAGCAGATAATTTTTTTCCATATCTTCCTATCCTCTGCATCTTGTTCTGTTACACCCATCACCTGCATTTCCTCTCTCACCACATCCATAAACCTTCACTTAGGCCTTCCTCTTTTCCTCTTGCCTGGCAGCTCTATCTTTAGAATCCTTTTCCCAATATACCCAGCATCTCTTCTCTGCACATGTCCAAACCAACGCAATCTTGCCTCTCTGACTTTGTCTTCAAACCTACAACCTGAGCTGACCCTCTAATGTACTCATTTCTAATCCTGTCCATCCTCGTCACACCCAATGCAAATCTTAGGATATTTAACTGTCTCCAACCCATATAACATAGCTGGTCTCACTACCATCCTGTAGACCTTCCCTTTCACTCATATTGCTACTCAACTGTTACAAATTTCTCCTGACACTCTTCTTCACCCATCCCACCCTGCCTGCACTCTTTTTTTACCTCTCTTCCACAATCCCAGTTACTCTATACTGTTGATTCCAAGTATTTAAACTCATCCACCTTCGCCAACTCTATTCCCTGCATCCTCACCATTCCAATGACTTCACTTCTGATTTAAACACATGTATTATGTCTTGTTCCTACTGACCTTCATTGCTCTCTTCTCTACAGCATATCGCGACCTCTCCAGGGTCTCCTCGACCTGCTCTCTACTCTCGCTACAGATCAGAATGTCATCAACAAACATCAAAGTCCATAGGGACTCCCGTCTAATCTTATCTATCAAGCTGTCCATTACCGTTGAAAATAAGAAAGGGCTCAAAGCCGTTCTGTGATGTAATCCCACCTCCATATTGAATGCATACGTCACTCCTACTGCAGACCTCACCACTGTCACACTTCCCTCGTACATATCCTGTACAACTCTTACATACTTCTCTGCCACTCCCGACTTCCTCATACAATATCACAGCTCCTCTCGAGGCACCCTGTCATATGCTTTCTTCAGATCCACAAAGATGCAATGCAACTCCTTCTGGCCTATTCTATATTTCTCCATCAACACCTTGAGAGCAAACATTGCATCTGTGGTGCTCTTTCCTGGCATAAAGCCATACTGCTGCTCACTAATCATCACCTCCCTTCTTAATCTAGGTTCCACTACTCTTTCCCTTAATTTCATGCTGTGGCTCATCAATTTTATACTTCTGTAGTTACTACAGCTCTGCACATCCCCCTTATTCTTAAATATTGGTACCATTACACTTCTTCTACTCCTCTGGCATCCTCTCACTTTCCAAGATTCCATTAAACAATCTGGTTAAAAACTCCACTGCTTTTTCTCCTAAACACCTCCATGCTTCCACAGGTATGTCATATGGACCAATCGCCTTTCCATGCTTCATCCTCTTCATAGCTGTCCTTATTTCCTCCTTAAAAATCCTTTGCTCTTCCTGATTCACTATCTCTTCATCATCACACCTCAAAGTACTGTTTCCCATCTGCTCAACACACCTTCCTCACTTGTGAGTATGTTTCCATCTTTATCCTTTATCACCCTAACCTGCTGCACATCTTTCCCGGCTGGGTCCTTCTGTCTAGCCAAGTGTCCAACCTGTTATACAACTAATTATACGCCTTATCTCCTTGTACTTTTGTCTATTTTCTGCATCTCTTTGACTATTCCACTCCTTCTTTGCCTAACTCTTCCACTGTACACTATCCTGTACTTCCTCATTCCACCAACAAGTTTCCTTTCCCTCCTTCCTCTGTCCAGATATCACACCAAGCATCCTTCTTGCTGTCACCCTTACTACTTCTACTGTAGTTTCCCAGCTGTCTGGTAACTCTTCACTGCCACCAAGTGCCTGTCTTACTACTTCACTGAACTCAACCTTGTGTTCTTCCTTTTTCAACTTCCATCATTTGTTCTTTGTCTCCACCCTCACTCTACTCCTCTTCTTGATCTCCAGTGTCATCCTTAAGACCACCACCCTATTCTGCCAAACTACACTTTCCCCTGCCACCATTTTGCAGTCTTCAATCTCCTTCAGATTGAGTATCCTGAATAGGCTATCATCTATCTGTGCACATCTTCCTTCACTCTTTAATGTCACCCAAGGTTCCTCCGTCTTCTTAAAATATGTATTCACCACAGCCACGTCCATCCTTTTTGAAAAATCCACTATCATCTGACCTTCTTCATTCCTCTCCTTGACACCATACCTACCCATCACCTCCTCATCTCCTCTGTTCCCTTCACAAACATGTCTATTGAAATCCGCTCCAATCACCACTCTCTGTCCCTTGGGAACACTGTACATCACTTCATTCAACTCACTCCAGAAATCTTCTTTCTCATTCACTGCACACCCAACTTGCAGGGCATATGCACTATCAATATTCATCATCATACCTTCAATTTCCAGCTTCATAATCATCACCCTGCCTGACACTATTTTCACCTCCAAAACACTCTTGACGTACTGCTCCTTCAGAGTAACTCCTACCCCATTTCTCCTCCCATCCACACCATGATAGAACAATTTGAATCCACCTCCGATCCACCTGGACTTACTCACCTTCCATTTAGTCTTTTGCACGCACAATATATCAACCTTCCTTCTCTCAATCACATCAGCTAACTCTCTCCCTTTACCAGTCATACTGCCAACATTCAAAGTTCCTACCCTCAGTTCCACTGTTTTTAATTTCCTCTTTTTCTCCTGCCTCCAGACATGTCTCCCCCATCTACTTCTCCTTCTACGGCCAACAGTAGCCCAATTTCCACCAGCACCCAGGACTGGTGGCGGCTGTTGTTAACCTGGGCCTCGACCGATCCGGTATGGAAATCTGCATTGTTGTCTGCATATTTAACTGGCAACATTTTACACCGGATGCTCTTCCTGACGTAACCCTCCCCAGTTATCTGGGCTTGGGACTGGCACGAAGAAAGAAAGATAGATTTTTTTTGTTTTTTATTTCACCTTATACAATTTCTTGTATTAGGAATTTGTTAGTTTTCACATACCCCTTGGGTTCACAGCACAGGGTCATCCATTGTACAGCACCCCTGGAGAAATTGAAGGTTAATGGCCTTGCTCAAGAGCCCAGAAGAGTTTTGGCAGTGACAGGGATTTGAACCGGCAATATTCGGGATACCAGCGCAGATCCTTAGCCTCAGAGCCACCACTCCACCCTAAATAGATAGATAGATAGATAGATAGATAGATAGATAGATAGATAGATAGATAGATAGATAGATAGATAGATAGATAGATAGATAGATAGATAGATAGATAGATAGATAGATATAGAAAAAAGAAACAAACTTGCTGCTTCTCTACCCACAAAGGATTCTGAAGCCCTGACTAGCCTATGTAGGTGTCTAACACACTTACCCACTCTACTCCACTATATACTTGGTACTGTTCCCTTATCACCTCCCATATCTTCTCAGAACCTCTTCCTTTCTTCTTCCCACTAGTCAAGTGCTTCTCATCTATGTTCCTCCCAATTTCACACTCCCACTGAGAATGTCCAGATTTGGGTTTTAAGTTTGTGCCATATACCACTTCTGAAAAAACCTTGGAGAGATAATATTTCCAGTGATGTATACACTGTGTATATCCTTAGAAATCCCTCTGGTGGTCCCAAAAACTGTTCTTCTCAGCCCATTGATCTGTTAAAGATTCAGACAAACCTTAAGTTATTTAATCTTTCAAATGGGCTGCAGGGAAGAATGTACAGTGTCACCCTGCTGCCACATATCGATCTGATGAGCCATATCACTCTGTAGGTGGTGTTCAATACAATTATGGACCATAACAACCCATAGCTACAGTAGCTTATTCTCCTAATTTCACTGCTTTCAGCCTTGGTCCTGATGCAGTTCCATTAATACACTCAATAACAGGGTACATACAGGCTGCTCAAATTTAGAGGTAGAAGGTAACTTTGAAATGTAGGAGGAAGCATGAAGCATATGGAACGTATGCAATTCAGTTTAGACAGTATCAAAGTTTGAATGGGCAAATACATCTGGAGAAAGAAACACTTGACCCTACAATGAATTAATGGTTGTGGGTAGTTCGAATCTGTCTTGACAGAATCAGGTGCAAACGTAGAACACACTCATGCTCCCACTTACACTATGAGGCCCATTTAAAATAATCAATTAATATATGTATCTTAAGACCATTAGAGGGACTCCAAGGTAAGGTTTAAGGTTCTTATTTAGTCATGTGCACGCAAGAAAACATGACATTTTCTTTCTTAGCTGCATCCAAAACAGAAAAAATAAATCACATAGAGGCAACTGATTAAAATTTACTAAAATCAATTAAATCAATTGAAAACAGTACTTTGTTAGCTACCTGTGAAAGTTTAGACTTTTAACTATACAGTAACAGAATAGACAAATAAACTCTATGACCCTAAACATTTTTATGCACTGATACAGAGTGTTGCCTCATTCACCACAAGAGGAACCACCTCAGTCTCATCACAGTAAACAAATTGCAGGTTATCTTACAGTCATGTGCTAGGGCAGTTTCTCTGCTTTTCCACTTGTGATGTCTCACATTTGCATTTTGTTTTCTTTATCCGAATTTCTGATTGGATATTTTTGAGAAATGTAAAGTCTCTGTTGCATTGCTACTTAGTCCAGGTAAAAAAAAGGATTAAAGATGAGCTGTAAACATTTTTTTTTTAAATGGGGAACAAAGTAAATGTTTTGTGTCAAACACAAAGTGCTATTTCTTACTGAAGACTTTTTTTTTCATTTTATATTATTGACAGAGGTGAAGGATCAGTGCTGTCACATCTTGGAGAATTCAAGTTGTTATCTCAGAATTGTCTGACTTGGAGCTCTCATGCTGAAGGCCGTTCACATAAAATTTCTAACTGGGAAATTCATATTTCCTATCTGCACCTGAACACAGCATCAAACTGTGTCATTAAAATTTTATTCACTAAATGTTCAAAGCATTTCATTAAAAAGGAAATGAGTATTACAGGCTCATTCTGACTAATTGGCCTAGAAACTTTGGAAAGTGGAAACTGAGATAGTGTTTGACTGTTTCCACAGCTCAGATACAATAAACGAGCTCAAGAATGAGTTAAAGAGCAAATGAAAAACTGGACAGAGCTGCTTGAAGCAGGACTTCAGGAGACATCCTGATATACCATCTGGCCTCACTGCCTGGTTGGCTTGACCTACTGTAAAGATTTCTCCACTACAGTTGTGTTAAATGAAGAAATATTACGGAGTAAAAATTCCAGCATATTCACTGAGCACCTTCCTCACTTAAACATTATGGATACTGAAACCATTGTTTTCCAAACTTTCAAAAATGTTTAGTTTGCCAGCTAATATGTCACAGTCCTTGTCTGTTGAAACGGTCACTCTGTTTTAGAATATAGCCCTGTGATAGTATTCAGACTTTTGTTCACTTCCTTTAAATTGTTTTCATCACTATAAATCCTACTGTTGAGCTTGGAAAAGGTGCTATATGAATACAATGTATTATTATTATATTATTATTACCCCATTTTTCCTAAGGACATATTGTTTTTTAAAAGCGCTGTTTCTGCATTTTTGGTGATTCACAGTATACTATTTGAGCCCACTTTCATAGCTGTTTTCTTAATGACCATAGACTCACTAAATTTTATATATTTATCCATCCATCCATTATCCAACTCGCTATATCCTAACTACAGGGTCACGGGGGTCTGCTGGAGCCAATCCCAGCCAACACAGGGCACATGACAGGAAACATAACCAGGGCAGGGTAGTGTCAGTATAAATGTCCTCGGGCGGCACGGTGGCGCAGTGGTAGTGCTGCTGCCTCGCAGTTAGGAGACCCAGGTTCACTTCCCGGGTCCTCCCTGCGTGGAGTTTGCATGTTCTCCCCGTGTCTGCGTGGGTTTCCTCCCACTGTCCAAAGACATGCAGGTTAGGTGGACTGGTGATTCTACATTGGCCTTGGTGTGTGGGTGTGTTTGTGTGTGTCCTGCGGTGGGTTGGCACCCTGCCTGGGATTAGTTCCTGCCTTGTGCCCTGGGATTGGCTCCAACAGACCCCTGTGTTTGGATTCAGCAGGTTAGAAAATGGATGGATAAATGTCCTCATTTACTGTCTGTGTAAGGTTGTCAGCACATCCCAGTCATTGCAGGAGAGGCGCCCGTGTGACTGTGCCATACTCTCACAGCTCAAGTTCTGCGCTTTACAGCTGTTTCACTTTCCACATGTATAGTGCCTGTTACAAGTATTCTCACACTTGAAAGTTCCCCATTTTATTGTTATGTCACAACATTGAATCAAGGAAGATTTAAATTGGGTTTTTTATAAAGTGATCTACATCAAAAAGCTCCATTAATGTCAAAGTGGTATAAATTAATTACAAATATAAAACATAAAATAACTGATTGCATATGTATTCACCTCCTTTATGGTGACTCACTTAAAACATCGCAATGTTTGCCTGACGGAGACACTGAAGTCAGCTGGAAGAAGTTCCTATGATCTGATGTGACCAAAATTGATCTTCTTTACCATCAGACTAAATGCTATGTTTGGAATATGCCAAAAACCTTTATAGTAAGGAAAAAAACACACCATCCCCACCATGAAGCATGATGCTGGGATATTTTTCTGCCACAGGCCCTGGAAGATAGTAGAGAATATATTGAATACAGCAAACTACAATGAAGTCCTGGAGGAAAACCTGCTTCAGTCTGCAAGAAATCAGCACTTTGGGAGAAGGTTTGTTTTACAACAAGAGGCCAAATATACTCAAGAATGGCTAAAAAACAAAAATGTAATGTCCTGGAGTGGCCAAATCCAATTGAAAATTTGTGGCTGCTCGCTCACAGTTTTACAAAGAAATACGAGAAACACTGTGTTGTTCAGATTTGTAAAACTGATAGAAACTTGCTTACATAGACTCACTGCTGCCATTGTTGCTGAAGGTGCATTTACTGAAAATTGCCTCAATATTTATGCAAACAATTATTTTGTATTTGCAATGAATTAGGACCACTTTACAAAGTTCTTTTTTCACTTTGTCATTAAGGAACCTTTTATTGATCAGTTTAAAAAAAAAACTAATTAAATTCACTGTGCTTCAGTGTTGTATAACAATAAAATAAGGAAACTTATACAGGCGTGAATGCTTTTCATAACCACTGTATGTTGGTAGTAGGTGAATAGGGGGCACCCAAGATACCCAGAGAAAAATGCAGAGACACAGGAAAATGGGCAAGCTTCACTAATAGTACCTCGACTGAGATTTAAATATTTTTCTGCTGGAGCTGTGAAGCAACAGCATTAGCCACTATGCCACCATAATTGAAAAAAAAAAAAAAACATGAAGAATGTTCTGTCATGCTTTCTCACATAAAAATGCTGACATGGCACATCTATCAAGCTTCAGGCAGCTCAATGCAATTGGCAAGGTCAAACTTAATTGTATTTTTCCACATAGAGAAATTCATTTTGGTTATGTGTATTGGCTGTATTTCAGATAATCACATATTTTATTTACTTTTAAGCAATTATTTTCTCAAATGATGCCACTGAGCTCATGATGTTTTTTTTTATTGTGAGTTGCAGTTTTATTCTTTGCCATACTGTTAAACTATTTACTTCAGAAGTTACCAAAATGATTGAGGAGGAGATCAGGCACTGAGAGATTTGATTAGGCACAGCTTAAACTGTCTGATCAGGTTTAGCTTTTAGCTTGCTGTCAGAAACACCAATGGACAGAACACAATACGAAACAGGAACACATTTTGGTAGAATGTGAAACGCCGTTAGGAAATCACTCAGCTTATTGTACCAAGAGAAATGGTATTCTTTGAAGTTTTGTAACTGTCGGTCACTAGCATGCGGATTTCCAAATATTTATATGACTTGACTCACCAACTTCTTCGCTTATGAGGTGAGCTCATAAAATTTGCTCCATTTTCTTTACATTTTCCTCTATTACATTGTCTTAACAAAAATAAAAATAAAAAAATCCTAATGGTCGGGCTTATTTTTTAACTGATTTGGCCAGCACCTTGCTCAATAACCATCCATCCATCCATGATCCAACCCGCTATATCCTAACTACAGGGTGACGGGGGTCTGCTGGAGAAAATCCCAGCCAATACAGGGTGCAAGGCAGGAAACAAACCCTGGGCAGGGCGCACACACACACACACACACATCAAGCACACACTAGGGACAATTTAGGATCTCCAATGCACATAATCTGCATGTCTTTGGACTGTGGGAAGAAACCGGAGTACCCGGAGGAAACCCGCGCAGACACGGGGAGAACATGCAAACTCCACGCAGGGAGGACCCGGCGCTACCACTGCGCCACCGTGCTCAATATTTTTTTTTCACAATTTGAATACAACACAGAACATAACAGAAGGAAGTGCAGGCTAATAAATTTAGAGTTATTGAAATCTGCGAAGGCGACAAGTAAATGTTATCAAAACTCATACGTCTCCTAGATGCTCCGAAAGTCTTCCGGATATTGACATATTCTCCCACACTCCTGCAAGCAATTCCCAGAAATCCATCTTCCTCACGATTATTTGGAAAATATCCCAGTACGAAAAAAAAACACCGTTAAACATTGCCACTATTCTTTTTCCTCCCAGAGTGAACCCCTTCAGGGATGATTCTGTTACTGCATGCACGCCGTATATCTGATGTGCGGCACTTTACTTTTTCAAGTTAACACGCCATGACAAGATTATGACAACAGTACCCTAAAAAATTACAAAACTTATTTTTCGTCAGATTGCACAAAGGTTTAGCCGTGCCTTATACCTGTTATCCTCACGTTACATTAGCTCTTTGCTCTGTTTGTAACGGCGATTTTTCCATAGCCGGAAGTGGTTTAAATGATTGCAACAGACACAATGAAGTGAATGAGGTGTTTTATAAATGCTTTAATATTAGCTGTTAGTTACAGCTAATATTGAAGCATTTAAACAACACCTCATTCACTTCACTATATACAGTTACAGACAAGCTCTTGTGAGACAACTTCAGCGCTCGTCTGCCGAGTCAAGGGTTGGTGTGGTCACTCAGTGCCTTCAGAACAGACCACTGATGCCATGAGATACAACAAAGTCTCTTCTGGTTCCAGCCACCTGAACCCGCCTCTTCCTGCAAGGCCACGTTAAAAAAAGCCACCACAACCCTTCAGTCTAGGTACAAGACTCACGTCTTTGAAGATGTACTATAATGACAAACGTTGATAATTCTGTGTCAAATGCTTTTTCGTCTTCAAATATACAGAGATCACCATTTGGTACCCCAGCACTTCTTTATTTTTGGCCCCTTTGTCTTACAATACACGAACTTATACCTGTAGGAGAGTTGGACTCTAGTAGGACTTGACCCTGACGGTATAATTGCCTAAATTTCAGTGAATAGTGAACTCTTAGGCCACCTGCTGATTTTCTAGGCTAGGGTATTTCCACCTTTTATATGGCACTTGGGAGACAACTTCAAGGCTTGTCTACTGATAATTCCACTCTGAGTTCTGTTTCTTTTTCCTTCAGAACGCAATACTGATGCCAACGATGACTTCTGGTTCTGACGATCTGAACCTGCCATTTCCCGCAGGACCATCTTAAAAGACCCACTAGCACCCCAACCTATTAGCTACAAGATTGTAATCCCAGTCTGGCCCTGTGAATAATGAATAAAGAGATAAAATGAATAAATCTTGTGGCAAATTAATATAAACTTTTTTTTACTTTAATATATGTGTTTTGTAACTTAACATCTGTTTGATAACTTAATTGAATTGTCTAAAATAGTAAACATATTATAAATAAACTTTATTATGCAGAATACACCTGGACCATAAACTGTCTAGTAGCAAACATTTCTACACTTCAGCACTTTTTAAATGTAAATCAAGAACTATCTTACCAAAACGTGCAAATAAGTAAGCAATTTCTGTTAAATATACAGTACATGGTTTTATTTCATTTTGGATGCTGCCCTCATGTGGTCAAAGACCGAATTGCATTTAAATTGTTTAGACACCAGCACACATGCGCACACGCGCACACACACGTACAGACACACAAACAAACCAAAGTCTCCTCACACTGAGAAACCAAACAAGTTTTTACTTTTTGTTTGAGTTTTTACAATTGTTCAAGGATTCAGCACTGCACTGAAAAATAAGTATTTAAAGCCTGAAATGGGGATACTGGCGCTTGTCAATTTAAATGAATGAATCAGGGAAAAAGATGAACAGCATGTTCAGTTCAGCTCTTTTTTTTATTCTTACATAGCTCAGTTCACTGAAGACACAATAAAAAGTGCAATACTAAAATTTATAAACAGACAACAATAAACAAAGGATAATGACTGTGCATTGTTTATAAACAAAAACACACATATCCAGTTAAATAATGCAGGCATTCATAAATGATAGCAAAAATGTAAAGTTATGCCAAATATACAGTCATTTGTAAAGTGAGGGAAAATGCTTCTACTTACAGTGTTCCTGTAGAAAAATATCAGGACTGACTGACTTATTTTAAACAAAGGCTAATATTATTGGTAGGCAGTTTGGTGTAATGTTTAAGGTTTTGGACCTAGGACTTCTGCTACTGACACAGTGTGTTCATTAGCAACTCACTTCATCTGCCTGTTTTCCAAACTGAACAACAAAATAAATGTAACTAATTGTATCTTAAATGTTGTAAGTCGCTTTGCATAAAAGCATTGGTCAAATAAATAGTAATGACCATAGTATTATTAGGTCAGTGGAGCTGCTTCCTCTTGGGCATACTATACACAAATTTCCATGAGTAACATATTCCTTCATTAGTTCAGTTCTTGCTTTTTTATGCTTTTCCTAGTGACTTGGCTTTTGTTGATGGTATTTGCAATATGAAATTTGAATATATATTTTCAGCATTATTAATAGTTTATGATTTTCATTTCTTTTTTTGTGTTTTTGTCAGTTGTATTTAGTCCCCCTTTAAAGTCCACAGATGCAAATGTACAGTATATGCAAAGCAGTTCTTAAAATGGATATACTGTACATGTTGTGCCAATACCCTTTAGGTTACACTGATGTATTCATGTGAAATGTGAGGAGCATGAAACAGTAACTTGAGCAGCATGACACAATTCATGTGGCTTCCTTGCTAGAAATTCAAGTGCCACGATCTAAGATTGACACTGAGGTATAATGAGATTTATGCTCCACGATCCAAGAGTGGAGGTTGGGGTTTGTCCCTTGAAGTTTGGGATAGGGAAGGGCAAGGCTGGGTTGGGGGAACTCCCTTCATAATTTAAACAATTTGATTGAAGAGTGAGGGGGTAGGGTTGGTTCCTCTTGTAGTTTTCACCACTGCAACCTAAGGCTGAATTTTGGAAGAATGGTTAACTAAGATAAGAGTTAGTAGGCAATAGTTTTGCTAGTTTAAGCCCATGTGGATCCCCAGGCAAGGTTCACCAACAGGTGGCCTCCCCAAGAAAACAAACACCATGCCAAAATAAATACACAAAAAATGGATGTAAAAACACATATGCCTTTGTCTTCTACAAAAAAACAAAATAATGGCAAACGAAACATGTGCGAAGTGCATATAAGATAATTATCCACCTTAATAAAAGGACAAGTATCTGTATATCCATCTGGTTTCTATATCTCTGGCATTCCAACAGTTGGTGCATCACAAATGTTTGTAGAAATGCATTTTTTATTACAAATGTTTGTGATGTGTCATGTGTTGGAATGACAAATGCAATACATTTTATTGATACATACATAATAAACAAAATAAATTCCAAAAGATGGTGTACTGCAAACATTAATGCCAAGGTTTGCATTGGTTATTTAGATTTTAACATGCCTTAGATAGGTAGCGCAGCTAGTAAATCATAAAATAATAATATTAGCAATAAAAATAATACATATCTTAAACAAGTTCTTTCTGGCAACTGCACAATTTAAAATATACAAATGCAGGCATAATGGAAATAAGGCACTTTTCTCTGAAACTATGTACATAATACCACTTAAATATAACACAATAACAGCAGAACTTTCACAACTGACATTTCAAAAAATTTAGGGGCAGATATAACATTGAGAATTTCTCTATTTACAGGTTTACTTCCTGAAATTCCTTGTTGCAAAGTCCTCAGTGACATCATCATATGAAAAACAGAAGCAGCACCCTTATGGATGATCCCCATTACAGCCTGCTTATTAATTGTTATGACATTACAGTACCTTCAAGTTGAATGTGCCATCTTTTCCTTTAAACCATACTGACCATTACAGAACCTGGTGATATCTATTATGTCCAGATGGCACTGTTATGTACCAGGTATGGACTTAGAGGCTCCCTATACACATTCTGAGGGAACCAGAGAAAAAGTAGTTAATAAAGTGAAAGCTTAGGAGTTGCTTAAATTTGATTTGGCATAACATAAGAAGAGCCAGTAGTATGTGAGTATGTAACAGGTGTATGGATAGCAGCAAAAGGCACAAAATCAACATCTGAGATTATGAGCAACAGAGATAGAAAGCAGGACAGAGTATGCAGTGCCAAGGATTAGAATTAATCTTGATAGCCATCAGAGTAACCCCTGTCAAATATCAAGAACAGAGAGTCTGAAAGTTGCCCAAAGATCTTGTTAAACCATGCACATTTAGAAGAGGTATCAGTTTCATTTTTATGCAAAATCCTCACCTTTGAGATCTTTATTCTCACTAGAACTATAACCTAAAATGATGTAACAATTAGAATATTTCAAATCGCTTTTCTTTATAACCCATCAGCCCACACTGTTGTGGCAAATACTGCCCAGCAGATGCTCTCTGTCCCAACCTATCCCTCAGTTTCATTGGAGATGCATAACCTCAAGATGACAGAGTGTGTGCAACTAACGCTGGGTGAGTTATATGAGGGATAATGGGAGTGAGTTAAGAAGACTGGATTAGCCTAGTCTAGAGGTACGAACATTTCTTTAGAAAACAAACAACAAATATTTTTTCATACATCTTAGTTAAAGAAGGCATGTCTTCTTAAGAGTGCAAGGAACAAATTGAGCACAGACCACACTGCATGAGACAAAGAAAAATTGGCCTTCTGAATTGGTGCCCCCTACAGAAGATGGTGACCTATGTCACCTAATGGGTTGACTGGCAGTGGAAGATAGTAAACAACAAAAAATAGTGCTTGCTAATTATTGAGTGTCACCAAGTTTTCTTTTTCCATTCACAATGTTTCTTTTTACCTGTGCCGTCTTTAGTAGTCTGTCCACATACTGGTTAGTGGTGCTGTTTGTGTGGCTTGTCAATTGGTTCTGCTCCATCTTTCGTTTGCATAAAGCCCACTCTCAGTATAGCACAGAGCATGCATGCTAACCTAATATTAATTATTGACAAACTAAAAATGTATTTACAAATAAAAAACATGTGTTGGTCTTTTTTCTATAATGTCACTAAATTTCAACCAAATCAGTCAGAGCATTTTTGAGGTTTTGGGGTATTTAGCTTTTCTATTGGGGGGATTACCTCTAAATATTGATATACTGACATGTCCTTTTTTAGTGCACACCTACTGTCTCATATGGACCATCCTGCCAAATTTCAGCTATTTGACTATATGAAATACAGTGTATTTATATAAGAGAGTGAGCGAGTCAGTCAGTTAGCTTTGCAGCATTATAGAATAGATAGATAGATAGATAGATAGATAGATAGATAGATAGATAGATAGATAGATAGATAGATAGCGTGGTCCCCGGCCGGGGCTGGAGCCCAGCCGGGACGCCCAGGAAGACCAGAGGATCGCCCTGGTTGTATTGGGGGCCACGGGTAGAGGGCTTGGAAGCCCAACCCTGTAGGGGCCCGTGGCCACCGCCAGGCGGCGCCCCGGTGCCTGAGGAACCCTGGAGCCCAGCACTTCTGCCACACCAGGAAGTGCTGGGGGGGAAGAAGACAGGAGACACCCGGACGGCTTCTGGGTGCACAGCCGGCACTTCCGCCACACAGGGGTGTGTCCAAAGGGGAGTGCTGGGAAGCAGCTGGAGCCCATCCGGGTTCCTACTTAAGGGGCCGCCTCCCTCCAGTCATCGGCAGAAGTCGGGTGGAAGAGGACAGAGCTGGAGGGAGGACTAGAGGCGGCCAAGAGAAAGGCAGAGAAACTGTGTGGCCTGGACTTTGGGGGAACGGTGCAAGAGGCACTGGGGAGTGCACGTGACAATACTTGTAAATAGTCTTGTAAATAAACGGTGTGTGGTGGAACCATGTTGCAGGTCTGCCTGTGTCCGGGTCCCAGTCCACAATAAATAGATAGATAGATTATTCCAAAAGTAAACTTAGCATTTGCAGAAGCTCAAGAAATACAGAAATATTAAAACAAACAACAACAGCAACAACATCCCCACAATCACACACAAGAATTACAAAGAAGAAAAACCTCTGATCACGCAGAGTGAAAATCACAACTCTTGCCCTGAACTACATTGACTTAGGGCTATGTTTATGCAACAATTGTAGAACATTCTGAGTCATTTTTAATTTAAAATTACCTGAGACAATTTAAAGACAATCTTTAAAATTGGAATTCATTTTTTTTTAAGAACATCAGCCTTACCAGAACTGCCACGGCCTCCCAAGCAGTTTGAGAACCTTTAATCTTGAGAATGAATAAAAAGAGGCAACGTGTTCCATTAGTCTTAGTTTTCTTACTTTTCGTAGCTGAGCTTTTCTGCTGCACTCTCTTGGAGCTTCTAACAAACTAAAAGCAACCAGTGGCTTCTCCTCAACATAAAAAAACTTTGAGAATCAGTGGCAAACTTCCTTTCTTATTCAGTTTGATATAATCCCAACACTTCATTTTCAAGGTTTTTTTTTCAGGTGTATAGCCAAACATTTCTGAAAAAAAAAGTATTCTTGTTATCCTGAGATAACAGATGTGTCATTCCAGTAACTGAGATGTGTCATTCCAGTAAGTGCTTCCAGCATTGAGGCAGCGCAAGACAAGTGGGTAACATAACAACATACCTGCCATTTCCTCTAATTCTTTAATTCATACTATTATCATCTGTAACAGTTTTTAACACCATGGCACCAAAATGCCTGGGGAACAATCCTCATCCTCCTAAATCACAGAAATAACCATATGTATGTCTGTTTTGGAAATTGGATTAGAGATTTGGCTCAAAGACCAGCCGTTGAATGAAATAAATATGACCACTGCATCATGTTATGCAATATAAAGTTAAATAATTTTACCTGAGTGTCGTGTTAATATGTTTATTGCTCATTGTTTTCTAAAACACACTGAGTGCAATTGCTAGGTGCTTAAAGTTTGATAGCTTCTTCTGGTGCATTTCTTTTTAGTAAAGGAAGCTGCATATATTCTGTCATGAGAGACAAATGACACTGTAAAAAACTTAATATTGGAATATTTACATAATGCCTGCTTAAATAACAAAATCATCAAATATATTTTTTAAGACAATGGTGGCCAAGAAGTTGACAGCAGTCTACCAATTAATCACCAAGCCAAGAATTGAAGCCTGTGGTGATTTCTAACAGCACTAATAAACAATCCATTTTTAGTATTAGAGAGTATAAAAACAAAGAAGAGAAAGAAATGGAAAAACAGCAATCCACAGGGAACAGCCCCTGATATATAATGGGGATGTTTGGTACAAACTCCATGGTTAACGAGGCAGATACCCACTTAAGGTGTTGTCATACAACCTGCCAGCAAACTCAGAAGCCTTCATGAAAAGTCTCACAATAGTGGGCACTGCCTCTGTGGCTATAAATGCCAACGTGAGTCTGCTTCTTTAGTTAGTAGCTCATTATTCTGTGCATCTTACAGTATGTTGTGGTTCTCTGTGAAGTTGTGCTGATAAGTTAAATTCTTATCAGTTTTATAATTTGTAGCTGAGATGAATCAGTCAGAAAGTAAGAAGAAAAGGAATACTTGTCAGTATGACAGTGAATGGGAAGAGGAGTTCTTGATGATGAATAAGTGTGTTTACCTTTTTTGTAACTCAAGTGTTAAAGGCAATTTAGAAAGACATTTCTGAACTGTTCATCAAACATTTTCTACAGATTATTCTGTGGGCAGTGAATCTGCAAAGCCAAAGTACTAAATTTGAAGTTGAAGTTCAGCACTCAGGAGTCTATATTTGCAAAAAGTTGATAGAAGGTCTATTGCAGTGATGTTAGTGCCTCGATTTGTGAAGTTCTTATGAATACATTTGAAGATGGAAAACTCATCAAGGTAGCCTTTTGTAAAGCTGAAGAAGTACTTTCAAAAATAAACTGCCTTCGATAAATTATATTTTTCATTATAATGAGGCTATGATCACAGAATTTAAAACTGTCACCTTGATTTGTGCTAGAAGCCTATAAAGAGACCAATTTGGAGCACTGCTTGAAGAGTGTAGAGCTTAGCATGAAGATCTCCTTTTGAACAAAGATGTACAGTGGCTCAGCCATGCTACATTTTTAAGGGGGTTCAAGAAACATCTTCCAGAAATTAGAAGAAGAACATTATGGCGAGCTGGAAGATCAGCAATGGTTAATGAAACTATCATGTCAAAGGGGAACATTTTCTGGTCGGAGATGAACATTTTTGTACTGGGTGGTTTTCTTTTTTCTCTTAGGCAAAGAAACATATAAATATTAAATGTAAAAGCCAGTACATTAAACAATTTAGCAAAACTTCTGTTGGGAAACAAGTGTCCAGTGAACAGAGTGTATACATGAACAGTTGGTTGATTAATTGTGGTAGTAACACAGTGTGCAAACTGGACTCCACACCACTAAGGGTTGTATCCTCCACTTTTATGTCTTCAACGGACTTTTAGAGTATGTACTGTGTTACTTTTAAAAAAAAAAAAAGATTTTCATTCCTGATATTTTTCGATTCTTATGTTCTTTTACTTTCTTGGTGTACTTTATATTATCTTGTGTAATACAAGTTACTGTTGGTTTTCCTGAAATTGCTGCGGTATCGCTCATTGTGTGTTTACTCACCGCCCAATTTAAAGATATCTGTGTGTTGTTATCTATTGTGAGAGATGGCCAGCAGTTTATCCTGACCAACACCCCCACGCCACTAGATGGAGTCCTCCCTGCAGTATGGAGGTGCCCCGAATTCCCACAGGGCATAATGGACAATGGAGTTCGGCTTCACAGCCCTGCTGGATATCATGGGGGCCACTGCAGGGAGGCACGAGTGTCTCTATTATAGCCCGGAAGTACTCCCTAGTCATGGGGATGGAAGAAATAAAGTACTCCCAGGCTGAGGTAAAAAAAAGAGCTTTCACCTGACCTGGAAGTGCTATGGAAGCACATGGCCTGAAGGACAGAAGCACTTCCGGGTCAAGGAATATAAAAGGATGATGGGAAAACCCAGCAGACTGAGCCGGAGTTGGGAGGGAGTGTGGCAGAGCTGCTGGGTGGAGAATAGGATTTATTACTGATTATTGTGTTATTATTGATGATTTATTGTGCATCGTGGAGGTGGAGGTGTTTGGCACACATTATTGAAGAAATTAAAATAATTTCTTATAATTTTACCTGGTGTCTGGACGTGTTGTCTGCGGGTTTCACGGGTCAACAGAGACCCCTACTGTCACACTGTAAATCTCAAGAGTTTCCAGTCTCTTAATAAAACTGGCTGGCGTAGTCGGATATTTTAACAGTTTCTAGGTTCAATTATGTGCAAGTGTGACCAGACACCCATCACAATGGTAAAATACTGATTGAATTTATGAGCTCAATCAAGATTTTCAAAGAAAGAATCAACATGTTTGAGACTCAGCTGAGGAGTGGTGGTTTAAACAACTTCAACTAAATGGAAGAAGAGTGTATATGTACAACACTTCATACTTGTGAGTGCTTTGCAGAGAAGTTGGATGTTGTGAATAGAGAATTTGAAAAGTGATTTACAGGGTTTTCAAAGATGGCTTGTATTTTTACTTTCCATTCAAGGAACTAAAAACTAAACAAGTGCATTATCTCCTTTTAAACTTTTCAGAATTGATTGAAAGAGATCCGAAAAATAGTTGAAATAGAAAAAGTGCAGTTGTGCTGTGACATATTCCTGAAACCAACAGCCACTGATAGCAATAGACTTGAGTTCTGGAAATTGTTGTCTGACGAAGCATACCCAAATATTCAAAAAGTTTCTTACCTGACCTGTTTATGTCAATCCATTTTTTTACTACAATGAATGATATAAAATCAGAACTTTAAAACAGAATAAAAGATGATCTTGAGGATAGCAGAAACATCATATAACTTACAACATGACCATTTTATTGAAGGAATGCAGTGTCAAGTGTCTTATAATATGTACAATAAAAATTATTTTGAAATAAATTAGCCATGTCTCTATTTGTAGCATATATCATTACTACAAACCAATCTTATTTGTCTGTTTGGGCACTTTCTTAGTTTAGCTGCCAATATTTTCCTAAACGAAGAGTAGTACTCACAATGAAAAAAGGCTGGCCATTCCTGGTATAGGACATGGGCAAAAAAAAAAGATAGATAGGTGAATCTCTAAATAGCATTTGGTCAATTCATCTACTTTTCCAAATTATTCATCACCTCTGATAGTCTGTGTGCTCTCTTTCAGGACACCCTTTATTGTCATGAGTAGGACAGCCCCAAGAAAGGAATGGAGCCCAAAGTAAAGGTAGAAATATTAATTTCAAGCAGAGGTACATAGCTCTTTAGTATACTGTAAATAATGGGGAACTGTCACATGTACATATTATTTTTTCTGGCAGGGGTAACCTGCTGCTGCCTGGGATCTAGAAAAAAGTGTAGGTGCAAACCAAAATTTCACTGACTAAACCTACTCTAGGGAGCAACTTTGTGTATCTGTGCCAAGTCTCAAAAGTACTCTCTAATAAAATATGGGAGTGGTCACTAAATAAAGGAGAAAAAAATTCTGTATGAAACATAGCTTATTGTCTTTCCTTGCACAAATGAGAAATTTATGTAAAACATAATGGAGATTAGTGCATTTGTACTCAAAACAACAAACACACATATACACTTTCTGCTTTATTTAGTGTATTAGATGTAAAATAAGAAGTGAGAGGAAAATTGTAAAGGGTTGGGGTCTGTCCTAGATCCCCATTTAATAAGGGTGAAATCAAAATCAAAAGGAAAAGCAAAGTCCAAAGAAAAATACTGGGATATGACCCATTTACAGGCTAACTGTGCTGGCTCTTCATGGTTCTCTTTTACTGAATTAGGAATTTCTCCTCCTGGAGATTCACTCTTCTTGGATGCAGGTTCTCAAAAGGACTTGGGGTGGAAGGGGTGGAAACTCCGGACAAAAACCACAAGTTATGTCAGAGTTTGTCTTGGAACTCATCCCCTGTTCTGCAAATGAAAAAGAAGGATGCAGCAACTCACGTGTTTGGGATGGAGGTGTCACCTTAATTGAGATTTATAGATGCTTTCTATGCACACATATGACACAGAGTACATATAAAAGCAACTTTCTTTGCCGTAAAATACATTAGATGATGAAATTTTAACAGCTCATTATGGGACTTTAAATTATACTGTAAGTATAATTTATGCAAAATATAAGGGTTATTCTTGAGAATCACAGATTTTGTTTTCAAAAGAGTTATTATCTCTGCAAGTTGCAACTAATGAAATTAATGAACACTGACTGAGCTATTACCTTTATCAGTACTTAAGTCTGTTAGGATGTTGAAAATGTTTTTGAAACCACACTTTCCCTTCTCAGTTTATGACTTTCATGTTGACTAGGTTATTTCATTTCTGATTTTGCCATAAATCATTGCTTTACAGACATGTACAAATAAGCAGTTGTAGGTGTTAACTTCAGACTCATCATAAATCACGCTATCAAACAAACAGCTAATTAACAAAAAGGAAAGAACAACAAAAACAGCAGTCATTAGAACTTCAGCAAACTGAACCCACTTGATCCATATTTGTAACTGTCACCCAACACTTGTCCCAGCAGCTTGAGCAGGAAGGCAGACATATCTGCTTTAAATGGATTCAGCTCAAACCCAAGAACTTGATCAGCACTGCAATCACGCAAAAACATGGACCAAATGCCCTTGTGAGACAGCCAAGATAATCTCAAAGAAGCAACCAAACACTTTTATCAGCCCCAAGCTTTAATTTATGCTCATTATTTTTACTAATTTTCTCTACTCAGGAATTCGTAAACATAAAAATTTTTTTTTAGGTTTTTCTCACTACATTGTCCTAAACTATGGCCTCATTTGCCCAAGATACACACACACTTGAAAGGAGGCTGCACTGTCAAGACCTTTCATGGATGTCTTGGAATACTGTCAGATATAGAGGTTTCCAAATGTAATCTTAATGATGCTTTGAAAGAGAAGCACAGGGAAGTCACAAATGTGAGGCTCGGAGCTTCTGCCCCTAGCTGCCCTAAATATGGGACAGGCATGTTAGCGGTGATCATCTCCAGACTCTCTTAGTTCATCTGTCACTTCCAGGGTCAGAGGTCAGTACAGTTGTGTACTGTATCCAAATACAATACAGTCACTGAAAATGAAATACTTTCCCAGCAAGTTGTCCAGGTTTTCCTTGAAAATAGCTTTGTTGCATTAAACAAGAGTTTAAGAGTCCATTCAGATTAATATTAAAAGAACACAAGACCTTTGACAAATGTGAGGGATACTTCAGACCATAGCTATGTTGTCTCAGAATTTTATCCAGACTCTTTTTTAAAAGATAAGCTTTCTAAATCAATCATGTGACTCATTAATTTGCTTCAAGTCTGCAAGACATTTTGTGTGCATTTATACCAGTATGCTCAAAATATGTGGTTCAGTGAAAGAATGCTGCTGGTTCAGTTTTACTGATGTATTTGAAAATATACAAGAGCAGGATTAAATTTCCATTTGCTGCTCAAGACAAGCAACTTCCCACAGAATGCCTTCACACAATAAGACTTGTATAGATTTGCAAGTGGCATACATGAGAAGACTCTGAGCATACAAGTGCAAGGCATGTCCCTCCACGTAGTCAGGTCCAGTACTCCTCCTGATATGTTTTCCACACCTCAGCCTAGATCTGGAGCTTTGATTTTTTATTACCGTGTGTATATCAAAATCTCTCTGACAGATCCCTACACTCGCCAATGCTCTGTGCCTGGCCAGAGACAATTTTTTTTCCTGTACTCTACAGTATGTATAGAGCTTCATGTCATCTGGGCTTTTCTATTACTACTTTTGGAGCTGGCTGTTCCTACCATGCTGGTCACTTCATGAGATTGGTCATCAGATTAATTTTCTGTGTCTTTTTGATGGTAATGTAAGCAGTTGTGTGCACTACATGCTGCAAATAAAGTTTTACAGACATTATTGAGTACGGTAAATACACAGACATTGTTCATTGTCTATAGAAAAGTATCCTTCCAAGACCCTGAACACGTATATAGACTGAATTCAAATGGAGCATTGGCAGGTTAATCGATTTGCTCAGGGTCAGTGAGTCTAATGTGGTGCTGAGCTGGTAGCCTTAGAGTTTAAAGTCTAACAGCTTACCTTTTGCAATTCCAAATAAGAGCAAAAGGCATAAGAACATATTAAAGGAAGTGAGGAGTAATAAAGAAAGGTGGACATAATGCCATTGGGAAGTGCTCTGCAGACAGGCTAAATTATCACACATTTTAAAACTCAGTCAGTGTGCACAGTTCACTTTCGGGGAACATACAGTATGTTTAACTAGTATGGCTATTGGCAGTCATGTCTAGAATGGTGGCAATATCTTCGTTCTCTTTAGGATGAGGTGTGGGACAGAATGGCATTACCTTATCAGATGTAAATTGTGTCTTAGCAAAGGAGGCCACTGTGTGTGAAACCTCAGAGAAAATATCAGTACCATCCACAACCTGAATGTGTGACTAAGGCAAAGAAAGTGAACTACTCCTGAACATACATTAGAAAGAAAAAGCACTTTCCACATGTGCCAGAGAAAGATGACCTGGAACAAATCATCACCTACGCCTAAAGTCAACAAGGACTAAACCATAAATGCACCAATTCTGATTCAGGGAACTATTGATTGCAACTTAATATTCAGGAAAAAGCCAGCTAACAAATTCTGGTTATGGTTTTTACTCTAATTGAAATGCAATTACCTTTGTAAGGGTCTTATTAGATAGATAGATAGATAGATAGATAGATAGATAGATAGATAGATAGATAGATAGATAGATAGATAGATAGATAGATAGATTTATTAATCCCAAGGGAAATTCACATAATCCAGCAGCAGTATACTGATACAAAAAAAAACAATATTAAATTAAATAGTAATAAAAATGAAAAAAAAAATAAAAATAAAAAAGCAGACAATAACTTTGAGTAATGTTAGCAATGTTATCTGTTATAAGTTTCTCTTCCTGAATTAATTAGGAAAGTTCAGAGCAGCTCACACACACACAAACACACACACACATAGTGGAGCTGTGTGGTGTGTGTGTGTGTGTGTGTGGTGGGGGGGTAAACCAGTGCAGACTAGCTGTGAGCAAATTACCATCACCATAACGGTGCAGACACTTAATAATTAGATAAAGAATGTATCCAAATTGTTGATTTGACCAAATGTTGACCAAATTAAATTATTTACCTTTTTCTGTAGGAGACAAAATGTATGTTTTGTGTTGTTTGTTATTGTACTTTATTTACATATTGTGACAGATAGAGGGTACCTCTGAGCCACAAACCCTGGATACAACCAACACAAATACAGTCACAGGTTCAAAACAAAGGGTTTTATTACGCCAATACCACACAAAGGTTTCTGGACAGGTTGCACAAATACATCTTCCTTCCTGCCTCTTCTCTTTCCATCCATATCCCTCCAGCAAGTGTTGCCTTCCTTTCTTCCAACTCTGACTCAGGAAGTCCTGAAAGTAATGATTGTGAGTCCCTGCAGCACACCCTGGTGGCATCCATGGGACCCAGCATGTCTGACTCACAGCACTACAACTCCCATCATGTCCTGCAGATGTCCATATGGTTACTGAGGTCCTGGCATGCTGCCATCTAGTAGATGGGGGATAATAATATTCAAAAATAGTAGCCTTCCCCCACTGCTCCTGTTTTGTCCTCCCGTTCAGGTAAGGGTTCCATACCCATCTTGGACAGGATGCCCGATAATCCTGCTTGGCACTTGCAATACATATATATCTCTGTGTACTTGCACATGTCCATCTTTTATTATTCTTATTTTATGAGTAAAGGGTATTATCTGGTTTATTGCATCAAGCATGTTTGAGTAAGTTTCTGAAAAATAGTTGCCAGAATCACAAATAGAGAAAGTATAAGCTATTTTATATAGACTTTCACCAATTAAGATTGCTTCACAGTTTTAGCATACCAGCTGGAAAGTGAAACAGAGATCCCTAAAACATAACAGACAAAACAATGTTATGAAAGCATTGAACAATCCATTTTAAACTGTTCCCTGCAACTTTTTCTAAGTTCACCTTTTGTAAGTGTTTGAAAAGGCATTGTAATTAGTGTAGATCAGCTTCTAGTGATAATCAAAATCCACTTTGTTACAAGATGCATTATTATGTTTACAAAATAACAAGAAGGTAATTAAAGAAAAGAAAGAAGCACTCGGGTGCTTTGAAGTTTTGGCAGTTCTTTCAACACTGGTCTCCACTGTGTCAAAATGAAAGCTTATCAAGATTTTGTAAAAGCCAGTGGCTCCTGGCAAAGAGGTGCAACCTGTTGGGTAGACATTTTGGATTAACTCGATTTGTGATTCACTAGGAGAGGGGTTTAAAATTCTATATATTGCTGTGAGATGTTGCTAATGTGTTTTGCATTATCGCAGGAGATCCATTTCTCTTTTTCTGGTATAAATGTCCAGAATGCTGAGAATAAGGAAGTGAGGGTCTAGTAAATTAAACCACAAGACAGCAGATGACTGTGTAGGACAGTAAAGGCAAATGTGACTGAGTCTGAAACAAAATCTGGAAAAAAGCCCCGAGTCAGACTCACTTTCTGGCTAACAAACTATTGCAAGTACAAGAGTCTTGATGTTGTGATTGGTACCTCAGTTAGGTTTATTCTCGATGGATTTATACAGTTTATGTATTTTACTAGAAGAAGTCTTTACGTTACTTTAGAAGTCAAGTATCTAAATTTGTGTGTTTGTTTTGGTGTAATTTGAGAAGGTTTAGAGTTTTTCTGTCATACCACAACACTTTATTTCCTATGGCATTACTGTTTGAAGGTGTTTGCCATCTCCTGTTGTCATGGCATTCTCCCATAATTCCTCAGATTGTGTACCACCTATGATGTCATCAGTACAATGCCTTTAAAGCTGCTCTAAATATCTCTGAAGTAACTGAGTTTTATCTAAGTTGCTTTTCACTACCAGGTTTTTTGATCTCTTGCTCTCATTTCTGACAACAGATTTCTGATTACATTTCCAGTTTGTTTGAAATACAGGACTGACTTTTGCTGATGGTCGCAACTTGTTTTTTGACTACATGAATCTCCTGGTCCTCTACATTATATTGCAGTAAGATGCTGCAGATGTTCTAACAGACTAGAAGAGTGGCGAGTGCCCTCTTCTACGCGGTGGTGTGCTGGGGTGGCAGCATAAAGATGAAAGACGCCTCACGCCTGGACAAACTTGTTAAGAAGGCAGGCTCTATTGTAGGAGTAAAGTTGGACAGTTTAACATCTGTGGCAGAGCGACGGGCACTAAGCAAACTCCTGTCAATCATGAATAATCCACTGCATCCACTTAACAGTGTCATCTCAAAGGCAGAGGAGTAGCTTCAGTGACAGACTTTTGTCACTGTCTTGCTCCACTGACAGACTGAGGAGATCGTTCCTATTTTTATTTTTTTCATTTTTATTACTATTTAATTTAATATTGTTTCTTTGTATCAGTATACAGCTGCTGGACTATGTGAATTTCCCCTTGGGATTAATAAAGTATCTATCTATCTATCTATCTATCTATCTATCTATCTATCTATCTATCTATCTATCTATCTATCTATCTATCTATCTATCTATCTATCTATCATTAAAAAATGTACTGTCTCACCCTGAGTCGGTGTACTTGGCAGATTTAGGGTGCATCATTTGTTATTTTTCTTTAATAAAATTCTGCTTTATTTATTTTTGTTGATCCACACAGTCAGAGAATGATTTCTTAGGGTATGAGTATGGGCGGCACAGTGGCGCAGTGGAAGCACTGCTGCCTCGCAGTAAGGAGACCTGGGTTCGCTTCCCAGGTCCTCCCTGCGTGGAGTTTGCATGTTCTCCCCGTGCTTGCGTGGGTTTCCTCCCACAGTCCAAAGACATGCAGGCTAGGTGCATTGGCGTTCCTAAATTGTCCCAAGTGTGTTCTTGGTGTGTGTATGTCCTGTGGTGGTCTGGTGCCCTGCCCTGGATTTGTTCCTGCCTTGTGCACTGGGATTGGTTCCAGCAGACCCCCCGTGACCCTGTATTAGGATATAGCAGGATGGATGGGTATGCTCTTATTTTTGAATTTATTGATTTGAAAATTATCATACAGAAAGAAAACATATCAGTTCCAGATTTGGCCTAAATTTCTAGAGAACTTTATCCAAAGTTTGACAACAGCATCAGCTTCTATGAATGAAGACAACATTAAAATCAGTGTATTGTCCTATAACACTGCCAAAATCCCATCAACATGGACAAATATGTAATCGAAAGAAGAAAATGCAAATTAAATTGTGAGAATAATTACATTGTCTGTAAAAAGTATTATACTGGAATGTCACACCATCAATGACCACCATGTTTCTCCTTCAGCTGAACTTCAGAAAGACTCCACAACTGCCTGGGTTTACAAACTGGACAAAAGGGTTAATAGGAAAGTAAAATAAAGGCAACTGTGGAAAAAACTCAGATGTGTTCAAAACAATAGATTGGCTTAAACTAATTTAACATCAAAGCTAATTTAAAGAAAGATATCAAATTGCTGCCAGAGAAACAAAAACGAGAATTAAGAACACAACAGACAAGAAAATATGAATGGCTATAAAATGAGACTAACAAATAAGACTAACTACTGGCTTGAAGTGTAATCAGTAGGTCATTGTGGTTTATGAAGCATTTCACAGAGATTCATTGGGGGCACAAGCAGGACACAAATTCAAGAGGCAGGCATTTTAAATGTCTCAATAACACAAGAATGTACTGCAACGTAAACCTTCTAGCATGTTCTTTAAATATAAAAAGGCATTACATAAACAAAATGAGAGAAAAGGCAATACAGTGCTCACAACTGATCTTTTTTCTCCATTAATCTCAATGACACTCTGCTGGGACTATCTCCTCAACCTCAGATTAAGGGCTAAAGACCTCAGTATGTGCGTCTCGGGAACTGCAGGTCTGACATTGTGGTCAGCAGCACAGGAGCGCCACAGGGGACTGTACTTTCTCTGGTCCTGTTCAGCCTATATACATCAGACTTCCAATACAACTCGGAGTCCTGCCACGTGCAAAAGTTTGCTGATGACAGTGCTATTGTGGGTTGTATCAGGAGTGGGCAGGAGAAGGAGTATAGGAACCTAATCAAGGACTTTGTTAAATGGTGCGACTCAAACCACTTACACCTGAACACCAGCAAAACCAAGGAGCTGGTGGTGGATTTTAAGGGACCCTGTGATTATCAGAGGTGACTGTGTGAAGAGGGTGCAGACCTATAAATACCTGAGAGTGCAGCTGGATGATAAATTGGACTGGACTGCCAATACTGATGCTCTGTGTAAGAGAGGACAGAGCCGACTATACTTCCTTAGAAGGCTGGGGTCCTTCTACATCTGCAATAAGATGCTACAGATGTTCTACCAGATGGTTGTAACGAGCACCCTCTTCTACGCGGTGGTGTGCTGGGGAGGCAGCATAAAGAAGAAGGACACCTCACGCCTGGACAAACTGGTGAAGAAGGCAGACTCTATTGTAGGCACGGAGCTGGACAGTTTGACATCCGTGGCAGAGCAACAGGTGCTAAGCAGGCTCCTGTCAATCATGGAGAATCCACTGCATCCACTGAACAGTATCATCTCCAGACAGAGGAGCAGACTCAGCGACAGACTGCTGTCACCGTCCAGCTCCACTGACAGACTGAGGAGATCGTTCCTCCCCCACACTATGCGACTCTTCAAATCCACACGGGGGGGGGGTTTGGGTAAACGTTAACATTATACAAAGTTATTGTCTGTATTACCTGCATTTTTATCACTGTTTAATTTAATATTTTTTTATCAGTATGCTGATGCTGGAGTATGTGAATTTCCCCTTGGGATTAATAAAGTATCTATCTATCTATCTATCTATCTATCTATCTATCTATCTATCTATCTATCTATCTATCTATCTATCTATCTATCTATCTATCTATCTATCTATCTATCTATCTATCTATCTATCTAAAAGGGGGTCCCACAGTACTGACATCATGGTAGCTCTGTCTGTTAATGTTCCACCCATAAAACACAAAGAATAGTTTTAAGAACTTAAATACTAAATCATAAAGAAGCACAACAATATTAACAAATATTTTGCTGTTTGCATGGACAAAATTAAAGAAGACGTGTATAGATGGTCTTCCCTCCATCTCACTTTAGCAGGGAGAAATAACACTGTCAAGATGAATATCCTCCCTAAGCGTCTGTTTCTATTTCAAAACATCCCCATATACATGAATAAATCATTTTTTACGAAATTTGATTCAATCATAACCTCATTTACTTGGAATTCAAAATATCCATGCATCCAATGGGCGACCCTATAATGACCTAAATCAGAAGGTGGCATGGCTCTATCTAATTTTCAGTTTTATTACTGGGAGGCAAATATACAAGCTACAAAAACCTGGACATTGTTACAAATAGTAATAGTAAATAGAAGATATTGTCAATATACTAACAACCCAATTGCCCTTCATTCACCCAGAATATGGAACCAATGTAGGAAGCACTGCAGGTTAGAGAACATTTTATCTGTGGCACCTCTACATGATAACCACCTTTTTCCACCCTCTCAAACTTATACAGTTTTTAACGTTTGTGAAACGTATGGGATTAAATCATTTAGAGATTTGCATATAAAGAATGTCTTTGCATCCTATGAACAATTACACTGTAAAATTAGTTTGCCGTCAACACAATTTTTCCATTATCTCCAAATCAGAAACTTTGCTAAACAAAATCTGCCCAATTTTCCAGAAGAGATATTGATCAGTCTTGAAGACTCAGACAGAATTTCTATCTCTATATATAATCTTCATTTGGATCTTGATCTTTGTTTGTCCGCAAATGAATTAGAAGAAGAAGCACTAGATGGCAGTAGAGAGACAGCTAAAACATATGCATTGCATTAAGAACCTCCTCCAGGCTTATACTACTGAAGACTGAAGTATGCCAGTCACACCTCAAAACACAGACATTCAAACTAAACAAAAATTGTGCTTTAAATTAACTAAAGAGATCTTCATTTAGATCTTGATCTTTGTTTGTCCGCGAATTCCACGCATGCGTAGACCACCTTCCAGTTTAGTACATTGTTGTTACTCACGGATGTCAACAATGTGCCGGAATAACGAAAGGGGTGGTGGACAGTGTTACGCTGGTTAGCTCCTGAGGCCTGGTTAGAGAATGAGATTGCTGAAGATAAAAGGTACATGCCTACGTAACATATGAATGAAAGAAAGACAGTGGGTAAAATGAATGACAACGTAACAGCACGTTCTGGAAATTATTATTGTTACGTTGTAGCCGGCGAGTGCTGCGCGTCTCACAGTTGTACCGTGGCTTGCTCACATGTCAGTGAAGTGATCCCTATTTATGCTTTAAAGAGCCTGGATACCTATGTGTCCCCCTTTTATAACCATTGCTCTGTGTATATTGCCTTACTCTTTGGATTGCGACAAAGCAACCTGCGCAATTGGAGAAAGGTTGAGAAGACATCATGACTGGAAACAATAGCGTCGTGAAAACGAGACGGACTGTGAATGGACAGAAGCAGAAATGCTCCTACACCACCACATAATTACTATTCGGACAGTGATTCCGAGTAGGCCGTTCCTATCGAATAAACGTCCAAGGGTTTTCTTTTGTAATTTTGTTTCCCTTATAAAAAATCATAATACTGTGCGACGAAGGGTCCAGTTCATGACTGGCAGTCGCGTTTAAACAGGGAGGTCTTCACAGACAACTTTAACATGCGCAACGTAGTTGGGTGCACATGGCTAGTAAAATATAAAACCTTTTTAAAGTCCCTTGCTTTTAAATATCCCAAAATACAGTGGGAAGGAAAAGGATCTCCTACTCAACATTTCAGAAAAGGAGTGGAAGGCAGCCATGCATATAATTCACTCTAGCCCCATATGCGCAAAGTATTCAATTATTTAACTTAAAATCTTTTATCAAGCACATCTGTCTCACTTAAAATTGTCCAAAATGTTTCCAGGGCAAGATCCAACCTGTGAATGTTGCAATCAAGCTCCACCTTCACTAGGCCACATGTTTTGAGTGTGTTCCAAATGAACTTTACTCTGGACAAAACTTTTTAAATGCCTATCGGACAGCTTTGGCATCACAATCACTCCTAATCCATTAACAGCTGGGTTTGGTATACTTCTAGATGGACTTAAAGTGGAGAATGACAAACATATTGTAATTGCCTTTACTTCATTATTAGCACATAGACTTATCTTGCCGAACTGGAAGAATCCTAACCCACCTCTGTTCAGTCAGTGGGTAAATGATGTTATATACTATTTGAAATTGGAAAAAATCAAATTCTCTCTTATAGGATCTGCTCAAAACTTTTTTAAATCTTGGCAGGATCTAATCAATAATATTTTAGAATATGCACTTATATTGGGGTGAAAGAATCTTTTCTCTCTTTACTACTCTCAAAAGTTTTACTCTGGCTGTTGGCCTTTTTCTCTTTCTCATGGGTGAAGGGGTTGAATTAAATTTAGTTTTGTTATTGACTTCATTGTATGGAATATTACATGCTTTAAATAAATTCAATAAAAGTAAAAAACAAAAATACAAAAAAACAAGAAACAAGAATTATATAACACAAAAATAACAATAAAATGAAAAATAAACATAAACCAGAGAACAAATCCTGACTGTAACATATGCATGTTTTTGGAAAGGTACAAGTGTGATGCCAGATGATTGCAATGTCAGAGTATTCTGTCACAGGGTGATAAAATTGCAGCTGTCACACACGTGCACATGGGAGGCAGCTAAAGGGCTTGAGTTAGGGCAGTTCTGAGTCATACCGGGATGTGGCAGAGTGCACTGACTCTTTTTCTCCCTTTCCTGTAGACCATCCACCTGGCCATCTTGACGTCACTTCCAGGACCGAGCCTATGGAAGAAGACCTTGCCGGCTCTAGCCCCTGTGATGTCACGTCCGGGCTTGAACTTATGGTTGAAGACCTTCATGAGCCCGACCCCTTTGATCTCACTTCCTGTCTTCCCCTTTAAAAGCCTCCACCTTTTCCCTATTCCCTCAGTTCTGTTTTGGACTTGGTTTTCTGCACAGCAGTGCTATCATTTAAAATTTCAATTTGCAGCCAGGAAACCAAATATACGGGTGGCTGCCCCAAACCTTACTATGGCTCTTTGTGGCTTTTGTGACACAGCCAATAGAGACAAAGTTATATTTCTACAAGAGTTCCTCCCCTGACTTGGGTTCAAATCCATGTGTTTTGTCAAGTTGGTTCATTGTTGACACGTTGATTTATGCTAATGTTACTTTTGTTGACTGTCTGCTGTATTTTCTTAGCTTGTGTTACATTCCATGTGCTTTGTGGGCAGTCCTCTACAAGGTGGGGCCACCTGCCTATCACCTCCAGTAACTGCCATCCACTCTATATAACCAGAGGTTCTCCCACAGTTCCTAGTGGTTCATGTCAGATGCACTTAGGAGTGGTAAGTTCCTGTGTTTTGCTGTGCTTGTGCTTAATGATTTGCTAGATTTGTTTACCTGTTGTTCTGTATTTCGACTATTTTTTGCGATTTTTAATTGGGACTTTGCTTGCTTTTGGATTTGCCTTTAACAAGCATTGTATTCCTTTTGTGCAGTATTACAAAGCATTTTTCTTGAGAACAGTAAATATTTTTATATATAAAGATTGTTTGTTTGCCCGTGTCATTATTTTTCAGACTACATGCTTTGAAACTCATTTGGTCTTGAAATATGAAAAACAGTTATTGAACAAAGTGTGGATTCAATAGGAAAAAAGAAAAACGATCTTACGCCTCTTATGCTAAAACCAGGGTTTATTCTCTGGCTTTTGTTTATTTTCCTTTTTATTGTTTTACTGATGTTTTTATAGCATTTTTCACATTTTTGCATATTTGTTGTGTATTTATTGTTTAGTATTTATGTCCTGTTTCTTTAAATGCTCCGTCATTCCTTGTGTTTGTTTGAGTAACCCCTGGTGGCAGGGCTTCCCAGATGTCACTGCTATTGGACCTCCCCTCTGCCATTTAATTGAAGTCAGAGAGACAGCAGTGGGTTATTGAGTGTTGCTTGGAGCTCCTATATATTTACTTTACTATTGATATTTTGGTTTTTGTGCATTTGGCCTCTGTTTTGCATATTTTTGGTTTTTCCTTTTAGGCAAATCCTTTTTATTTCTTATTTTTGCCTTCTGGCTGCTTATTTCTAATACATTCTTCACTTTTTAAAGATAATTTTGTTGGGGTTTTCTCCATATGTCTTGGGTGTATTGATATCCTCTCCTTGTAGAGCATTTTAGGTATATCTTGAGACTTGTATTGCACTTTGAACTTTTAAAGCCAGCTCCCCATTTGGGGCCTACGTAGGCCATAGCCTACAGGTAGCATATAGGAGCTGTTCGCCTGGTAGCCTTATCTGGGGAGGCTGTGAAGGTCCTGGCCTGCTTTGTTGCTCTTATTGTAGGCCTCACATCGCTTTTTGCAATGTTTTTGACACTCTTATACAATAGAATCAAGGCAAAAATGGGATTGAAAAGTTGAAGTCATCAAAAACTATGAAGCAACAACTTTATAAGAAGTACATTCAACCTTGGAAGAACATTTTTAAAAAGTATCTACAAAGCTGAATAAGTTAGGTGCAAACAGCTCCACCTTAAATATTTTCACAAATATAACAACCCTTGATGTAACTTCTGGGGCCATGCTCCATAACAAAGGATCATCATTAAATCATTGTGCAGAATTGTACTCCCAAAGAGGGTATTGGAGCAAAATCTGAGACTTAATGGAAAAGAAAAATCCTTTAACAAACATTTATGTGTAATGAACAGTCTGATTGGCAGACTGAACAAGAGAATTGTTTTGAGAAGATTTATATTAGGAAAGAAAACAGTTGTTTTTTTATCAAAAAGAGAAGACATCCCACAGTCAAAATTCAGAGTCTAAGAGAACTGTTCACACAATCAGAAACCAAAGCAAGAGTCAAAATTTAAATCAAACATGAGCACAGTTGTTTTATCCAAAAGCCAACATCTTAAATAGTTGACATCATGAAGGCACATGCCATAAATTCGTATGTGATCTAAAAATATTGTGAAGAATTCATGCCTTACAATGATAGCAAAATGAAATTACCATGATAGTCATAAAGGTAAACAAATATTATTCAGACAAAATGTGTTAAAATCATAGAGAATATCCAGTAAGTAGATAGATAGATAGATAGATAGATAGATAGATAGATAGATAGATAGATAGATAGATAGATAGATAGATAGATAGATAGATAGATAGATAGATACTTTATTAATCCCAAGGGGAAATTCACATACTCCAACAGCAGCATACTGATAAAGAACAATATTAAATTAAAGATTGATAACAATGAAGGTATAACAGACAGACAATCATTTTGTAAAATATTAACGTTTACCCCCGTGGGTGGAATTGAAGAGTTGCATAGTGTGGGAGAGGAACGATCTCCTCGGTCTGTCAGTGGAGCAGGACAGTGACAGCAGTCTGTCGCTGAAGCTGCTCCTTTGCCTGGAGATGATCCTGTTCAGTGGATGAAGTGGATTTTCCATTATTGACAGGTGCTTGCTCAGTGCCCGTTGCTCTGTCACGGATGTTGAACTGTCCAGCTCTGTGCCTACAATAGAGCCTGCTTTCCTCACCAGTTTGTCCAGGCGTGAGGCATCCCTCTTCTTTATACTTCCACCCCAGCACACCACCGGGTAGAAGAGAGTGCTCATCACAACGGTGTGATAGACGATCTGCAGCATCTTATTGCAGATGTCGGAGGACGCCAGCCTTCTAAGGAAGTATAGTCAGCTCTGTCCTTTCTTACACAGAGCATCAGTATTGGCAGTCCATTCCAATATATCATCCAGCTGCACTCCCAAGTATTTATAGGTCTGTACCCTCTGCACACAGTCACCTCTGATGATCATGGGGTCCATGAGGGGCCTGGGCCTCCTAAAATCCACCACCAGCTCCTCAGTTTTGCTGGTGTTCAGTTGTAGGTGGTTTGAGCCACACCATTTAACAAAGTGTTTGATTAGTTTCCTACACTCCTCCTCCTGCCCACTTCTGATGCAGCCCACAATAGCAGTGTCGTCTGCAAACTTTTACACGTGGCAGGACTCCAAGTTGTATTGGAAGTCCAATGTATGTTGGCTGAACAGGAACAGAGAAAGTACAGTCCCCTGCGGCGTTCCTGTGTTGTTGGCCACCATGTCAGACCTACAGTTCATGAGATGCACATACTGAGGTCTGTCTTTAAGATAGTTCATGATCCATACTACCAGGTATGAATCTACTCCCATCTCTGTCAGCTTGTCCCTAAGGAGCAGAGGTTGGATGGTATTGAAGGCGCTAGAGAAGTCCAGAAACATAATTCTTACAGCACCACTGCCTCTGTCCAAGTGGGAGAGGGATCGGTGTAGCATATAGATGATGGCATCCTCCGCTCCCACCTTCTCCTGGTATGCAAACTACACAGGGTCGAGGGCGTGGTGGACCTGTGGCCTCAGGTGGTGAAGCAGCAGCCTCTCCATGGTCTTCATCACATGTGACATCAGAGCGACAGGCCGGAAGTCGTTCAGCTCACTAGGACGTGATATCTTTGGGACTAGGGTGATGGAAGATGTTTTCCAAAGCCTCAGGACTCTTCCCTGTTCCAGGCTCAGGTTGAAGATGAGCTGTAAAGGACTCCCCATCTCCAGCGCACAGGCCTTCAGTAGTTGTGGCGATACTCCATCTGGACCCACTGTTTTGCTGGCACAAAGTCTCCTCAGCTCTCTGCTTACCTGGGCTGCTGTAATTGTTGGTTGGGGGAAACTCTCTCCTATAGTGGTATCAGCAGAAGAATGGGTGGAGGGTGCAGTACTCCGAGGTGAGCGTGGGTTAGGATGGTCAAACCCGTTGAAGAAGTTGTTCATCTGGTTTGCTCTCTCCACATCTCTCTCAATGATGGCACCCTGCTTCAAGCTGCAGCCAGTGATGATCTTCATCCCGTCCCACACTTCCTTCATGCTGATGTTCTGCACCTTCTGCTCCAGCTTTCTCCTGGTACTGCTCTTTCGCCGCCCTGAGCTGGACTCGGAGTTCCTTCTGCACGCACTTGAGCTCATGCTGATCACCACCTTTAAAAGCCCTTTTCTTCTGGTTCAAAAGGCCCTTGATGTCACTCGTAATCCATGGCTTGTTGTTAGCATAGCAACATACTGTTGTTACTGTAACTACAATGTCCATACAGAAGTTGATGTAGTCATTAGTGCAGTGAACAACCTCCTCAATGTTCTCACTGTGATCCTTGCAGGATATCCCAGTCTGTAGTTCCAAAGCCTGCTCTGACTCAGGGGACCACTTCCTGAATGAGCGTGTGGTTGTAGGTAGCTCCCTCACTCTTGGTTTATAGTGAGGTTGAAGCAGAACTAGGTTATGATCTGCTTTCCCAAGCGCAGGCAGCGGAGTGGCGCTGTATGCGTCTTTAACGTTTGCATACAGTAGGTCGATAGTGCTATTTCCCCGGGTGTTACAATCCACATACTGGGAGAAGGCAGATAATGTTTTGTCCACCGTCACATAGTCAAAGTCTCCAGTGATTAGCACAAGCGCCTCAGGGTGCTGTGTTTGTACCTTAGCAACCACGGAATGGATGACGTCACCCTCTATCTCCACATTCACCCGAGGAGGGATGTAAACAATAACAACAATGACGTAAGATTCATGACAAGTATTAAAAGAAAATAGAACTAAATTTTCTATGATTCAAAACTACCATAAAAATGATTGGGTGCCAGAGACAAATGTATAACTCTCTGAAATAATAAATATGTGCAAATTAGCATAACATAGACGGCACCAAAATGATTTCATGATATGCAAGAGAGAGGGCAAACACAAGCATGCCATTGTTTAACTGATTTTTTGTGACGTGAGTGATACATGAACAAAAGAGTAACTGATATTATTAGGTAATTTAATGTTAACATTAGAGAAGTCTGAACATGTGAAGAAGCTTTCATGAATTTTCATGCCAAAAGTGCCAGTGCACTGGCAGTCAATGCAGGCTCCATATGAACAATGATGCAAAAGGACTAAATGCTCATAACTGCAGTTCCCTGCCACTATCATAGACTTGGGTATAAATTGTGTTACATATAAGCTATATGGAAGTTTTTAAAGTGAAACCAAAAAAATCTGTTTTTTGTTTTTGTCTGACAACAAGATTTTTTGGATATTATTTTATTTCTTTACAGCCATCCTAGCATATAGGCCAGTTTTACTGAGCAGTTGGGACTGTTGGCTCTTGGAGTTCTTTTCCTTCCCTGTAAGGACTAAACTAAAATGTCTTAGATTGTTCTATTTTACCATTGGTCTCTTAATTACATTCCTTACCAGTTTCTGCCTTGCATAGCAGTCATTTTTGTGTGACACCCTGGTTCCTGTGTTGTGATGGTCCAGGTTGGCTCCAAACCCTTGTCAGCTTGAACCCAGAACTGTCCATAATCATAACTGAAGATGAGCCATGCAAGTGAGGACGCACACAGTCAAGAGTTAGGTGCACTGTTTTTTATTTTCAACAAACAAGTGTTTAAACAGTGCATTGCAACTCAATAAATAATCCTTAAAAGCAGGTGTTCTTCCATAAGTTAAAATCCAATAAGTATTCCATCAATGGATTTTTTTTTTTTTTGTTTCTTTCTCGGGCCCAGTATGTTTTTTTCATTATATCTCCCTGGTTTCCCCTTTAGGGTCTTGCAGCTAGCCAGAGATTCCAGCAGCTGCAATTCCAACTTCCAGCTCTCGTCCCAGCTGCCTCCATCATTCCCCACACCTACATAATTATTCAGTGGGGGACAATCCACCCCTGGAGCGTTGACCGTTCACTCTTTCATGGGGCTACTAACCTCATTGCCTCCACTCCATCACACTGGCTTGAACACCCCTGGTGTGGCTTTCTCACTCTCACAGTTTTCCCACTGTTTCTTGCCCAAGCTTCCTTTTAAACTGTGGCTGGGTACAGGTACCATAATCACCAACTCTGATGTGTGAACAAAGCACCTGACTAACCTGCTCATGTCTGTATGTGAATGCATGATCAGTCAAGCACCACGATCAACTCTGAAGCGGCATGTGCACGCGCACCTGCACCTGTCTGGAGCCTGCATGCTCTGAATTAGTTATTTAAATTTAAAAATGTACAGCACCATGAACCTCTCTCATCACAAGTGTACATAGGAATTCCAGTGGAGAATTTTAGGAGTTTGTTTTATAAACCAGTAATAATTTGTACTCCAGAACATAAAGTCTCAGATCTTTTCCATTTTACATTGTGTTGGGCGGCCGGAGATCTTGCCCGGACGGGACGTCCTGTTGAGGAGAAGACCGGTGGAATGGACATGTCAACACTAGCTGCCCCGGCACACGAGAGGGCAGCCCACCCTGGTGTGTGTCAGGGCCACAAGTTTGGGTCTTAGAAGCCCAACCCTGCTGGTGCCCGTGCCAGCCACCAGGGGGCACATGGACAGCTCCAGAGCCTTGGCATACAGTACTTCCGCCACACCTGGAAGTGCTGCCAGAAGAGGAGCTAAACTCACATACAGCACTTCCGCTACACCCGGAAGTGCTGCTGGATGTTCATTAGTAAGCACCTGGAGCTCTTCCGGGTGCAGTATAAAGGAGGCCGCCTCACTCCACTCGGGGAGCCGGAGTTGGGTGAAAGAAGACGGAGCTTGCGAGTGAGGAGTGGAGGTTGCAGAAGAGTCAAAGAAGGGCGGAGCATTGTGGCTCGTTGGTGCACTGTGTGTTGTGCTCAAACAATAAAACGTGTATGTTTTGGGACATTTGGCATCCATGTCTGTCTGAGTCTGGGTTCAAGTTCATAACATATTTTGAGAAAGAAGAGCCTATTCTTGTGCTTTTGTGGAGCTGCCCTGTATTTTCCTTATAATTTAATATGATATCCAGATGGAGAGCCCAGTAATTATAGCGCTGCACCTCCTCCTGCCCTATGATGGTGTTATTGGCATGAAAATTTTGGTGGGGCCATAACAGAGCTTTCCTGTATGTTTGTAAACTTCTCTAATGTAAACATTAAGTTGAGAATAGAAGCAAAGGTCTTTGATATGGTTTGCATATTTATAGATAGAAATACTTAAAGGAAGAAAATGAATCACGTCTAAAAATAGTTTATTCCTGAGCTTTCAACACTCTACCAGGTGTCATCATCAGAGGAAAATGATTAGACATACAGGAATTAAAGGCAATATACAGTAAAGCAAATGAAGAAGGGGGGGGTAGGTGGGTGTAGGAGGTGTGGATTAGTAAGGTAGGGTTTAGAGAGTGTAAGTCATAGAGTCTTTTTTTTAATATTTGGATATTCTGTTTTTAAACCTGCATGTCCTGCCTTTAAATACATCTTGGGCACAGCCATCAGCAGTGTGTCTGTTTGTGGAGAGAGTGTCGACCTTGTCGAGAGGTTTACTTACCTTGGCAGTGACATTTATGTCTCTGGTGACTCTTCCTATGAAGTCAGCAGACAGATTGGGAGAGCATGGGGGGTCATGAGGATGCTGGAAAGGGGTGTGTGGTGCTCCCGATATCTATGCAAAAGGATGAAGGTCCAAGTCTTGGTGCTTCCTGTCTTGCTATATGGTTGCAAGACATAGACTCTATCCAGTGACCTGAGACAAAAACTGGACTCCTTTGGTACTGTGTCTCTCTGGAAAATCCTTGGGTACCACTGGTTTGACTTTGTGTCGAATGAGTGGTTGCAGGTACATTACCTGCATTGTGAGGGAGCGTCAGTTACGGCACTACGGCCATGTGTCACATTTCCCCTAGGGTGATCCGGCTCGTAAGATCCTCATTGTTGGGGACCCGAGTGGCTGGACCAGGCCAAGGGGTCACCTACGTAACACCTGGATGCAGCAGATAGTGGGTCATTTCCAAATGGTGGGACTGGACTGCATCTCCCTGGGGGGTTGCAAACCGGGATCCTGAGTTGGTTCGTCGTGTAGTGGGTGCGGCAACGCACTTTACCAGTGCATGCTCCCCAACTTGACTTGGCTTGATATGACTTGATATGCTGGGTTCATGTCCAAGTGTCTGTTAATGGTGTTTTCGCTTGATAGCCACGATTCAGCCAGCACTCTGGCACTGTTAGTATTTGTCCCTGAATCTTACTTTGCACTGTATCTCAGTTAAACATATGTCTGGTTGAATTGTCATGTGCGTATATCAGAGACCGTGTGTCCTTCCTTCTGACAGCATTGCAATGTTCTTGTATATGTGTTGAGAATGTTTCAGATGTTTGTCCCATGTATACAGCTGGGCATACACTGCATGGTCTATTGTATGCTGCGTTTTGTGTCTCTTCTGCAGTTGTATTGCTTTTGGCATTAAAAAGAACTGTCCGCAGAATGTTTCCCAGTTTATGCACTACTGTAATACCTGATCTAGTGACGATGCACGCTGTGGTTTCTAATATGCCATGGTGATAAGGAAGACTGTACCAGGTAAGATGAGAGATCGGGTTGGTGCCAATTGTTTGCTGAAGTCTGGGGCATCTCTTTTGTAAGGATTGCTTGATAAATGCTTTGGAATAGCCATTTGATGTAAACAGATGGAACAGATAACGTCTTTCATCCTTTTTAGTTTCCTTTGTATTGCAATGTGTTTATATACATTTGAACAATGTCTTAACACAACTCCATTTATGCGATAAGGGGTGATTAGTAGATAGATAGATAGATAGATAGATAGATAGATAGATAGATAGATAGATAGATAGATAGATAGATAGATAGATCAAAGTATAATGAGTTACCCAACTAAGCATATCTGCCCTTGTTTTGCTAAAGGCTAGAGAAAACATACAAGTTCACATACTTTTTGTGTAACAAAAAATCAATCAATGTGATGTTGCTGTCTTTTCTGTCTCAATTGGCATTAGGTCATTTGATATCCTCTGACATTGTTATCATTTGACTAAATACAGCCATATAGATTTAAACATTAAGTAAAGGAAGAGCCTAACAACCACTTTCCTTAATTGAAATGGCAGCACTTCAAGTTTAGAATTGGATAGCTGTGAGGTAAAAAGGCACAAGCCACAATAACATGGACAGAATACACAGAATAAACACACTTCATGACTCAAACTGCACCCTGCACATCCAGCAGCAGCTCTAACTACCATGCATAAAGGTGTTTGCTGGTCAGCACATACATATGTGTTCTTTCTGCATGAGGATTCTGTGCTTCTTTGAAAGAGAGCATCTTAATATACTGACTTCTAATTCCACAAAGTGGAAGGAGCACATGTAGGCGTCATTAATGGCTTTTGCAAATTTAGTGTGGTCCTCCGCAGTGGAGGGTGAAAATAAAGATTCACTGTAGTGTCTTGTGAATGATATATTCCTAATATTGACCTCCTTTTGTTTCATACTATTGTGGCTACCTTTAAGAGAACAAGTGGCGACAGACTTTTTGTACCTTTTCATTGAAGTTCGCTGCATGGCATTGAATGAGAAAAGCTCAAGGCTGAAGAACAAATGCCTGAATAAAAAACAAGAAGATCATACAGTTCTCACTTTAATATGGTGATCATTTTAAAGCCCCATCGCTACACTGGGAGCTTTAGGTTGTATACGTGCACAAACCCCCCAAGAGTAAACTTAGAACACTGCAGGGCCCATTATTCCAGCAACTCAGCAGGAAATTTTGCATACTAAAAGACGTAAAATCTTTCTAAATAAGTAATTACTTTGAGCACATAATGGAAAACTAGAAATTAATGAATTACTTAAGAAAACAATGTTGAGGGTTTGTATAAACATTTTAATAAAAAGTTATATTACTGAAGGGAAGCTTATTATTTATTTTACATAACATGTAAATGCTGTGCTACACTGGCATTTAATGTGGACGTGATTGTGACTGGCATTGGGCTCCTTGCCAAGCCAAAAGTTCACCGTCAACTGCTTCATTATAGGGACAGTCAGTTGCAGTTGATTGCAATCGTGTTCAGCTTTTTAAAATGTACTGCTAACCTACAAGTAACTTTAATAGCCTTTTAATTTTTATTTTACCGTATTATTTTGTATCGAATTAAACCATATAATAACAACAACAACAATAATAATACTAACAATAATTATAATTATTGTATTATTTATTTATTTATTTTTAAATCCTTCTCATATAGACATCCAAAATCCTTAAACAACAGAGACTCACTTCTGGGGCCCCTCCAGGATTAGAGGCCTGAAGCTTAAGCTTTATTAGTTTCATAGTAGATCTGCTCCTGGAATGGTGTTCACATAGAAAACAACCAGCATTTTTAGTAGTGAAGTATCAATAGATTGTAACGATAATACAGTATGTAGCCTTTTTTGAAATTGCTTTAATTAGAAATTTTGGGTTTACCCAAGCTCCAGGCAGGGCTTTTGCCTAGGAGTCAGATCATAAAGGTGTAGAAAATCCAGCCGCACGGGTTAGTTACCGAACAATCGGTTGGCACACTAATAAGCCTGGCTTAGGGTGCAAAATAACCTTAAAACCGGTACTGGCTCCAGGGCACCCAGGCAGATGGAACCTATGAATCTAAATAATAAATGCTGTAGTTAATGTATGGGAAAAGTGTCCATGGGTCGGTAGAAAGAGGAATACTTTTTTTAACCAGAAGGTGGCGATATTGTACAAAACTCGTTCTTACAGCAGAGAAATTGAATATTTAAAGACAAATGGTAAACTAAAGGGATATTTAGGTTAATCTGCTTGTACGATAGCTCCAAGAATACCGGGTTATCAAATTATCAAACCTGCTTAATCAAATTTATGTGCACGTGTTGGCGAAGCCGAACCGTTCAACATGTCAGGAACATCCCTGGCTACCTCAGGTGTCGGTCCAGCCGAATAACATTTTAGCCACTGAGAATAAGTAGAAAACAAGTACTCAGAAGAGAATGTGGGGAGAAACCAGAGCGAGAACAGATACCGAAACGCATAAAAAAACCCACACTGACAACTAGCAGGTGCCTGGCTGGAATCGAGGACGCAGTATCTGAACGCACGAGAAATAATGAATAAACAATGGACTAGGTACCGAAGTTTGTTATAGTGGATCGGAATATACGCAGCCCGAAGTTACACGCATAATCATTTAAAACAGTACTTGAAACGTCCAAATATTTTCATTTTTAGAGTAATGTTCCATTGTAGAAACATCGCTGGCAGTCATTCAAGGATTTTATTTTTACTGTATTGTTCGCATATGCGCCATATTAAAAAAAATAAGATCATTAAAAATAATAGTTATTGTTAATGTTTGACACAATCATTGTTCAGTAAAATAACTAAATGACAGATACCCAGGCGAGGAAAAATGGTAGTTCTCCACAGAACCAGTACAAGTGCCGGGAATGTAACCCTGATCCTGAATCAATGAAACGCACGAATACTAACCACTGCGTCAGTTCCAGACACATAAAGTCATTTGTCGTAAAAAGTTAATTGTTTGTATGTGGCATATTTGATAAACAGCAGTTGCAGCTGTTTTCATATTAGGCGATTATATTCAATATTTTAAACTTTTTGTTCAATTAAACAGTATCGTTTACATTTGTCTACTTATTGTATTCTTTTCCCGAAATAGTGTTTGGGGTGAAACAAAATCTTACTCGAAATTATACACAAAGCGCAGACTGAATTTTAGCTAAATGGTCTTTTAGTTACGCATGCAAACCTAAAACAAGTTCACGCTCGTTCTCTCACGTTTATAAAATACAAGAGTTCCCGTTTGAGGTAAAGCGCTTTAAATAATATATAATGGATAAAAAGATCAGGGGTTTTGCGCCATACATCATATGTATCATCACATACAAAATATATATTATATTATATATATATATATATATATATATATATATATATATATATATATATATATATATATATATATATATATATGTGTGTGTGTGTGTGTGTGTGTGTGTGTGTGTGTGTGTGTAATCATAAAAAGTTGGACTAGGCACAATAAATGAACTGCCACAAATACCCCCCACCAATCCGCCACCTCCATTCCGACGACACTGCACCGGAGATCTAACACGATGTATAGTTACGTATTGTTAATTATCACTAAGCATTGAAATACAGAATCAGCCATATACAGACCAATATTTCGACAGGATTTCTCGTCAACAGCAATACCATAAATTCGAAATGAAAGGCAAACATTGGACCAATAATTTTCCCCCTTATTTAAACTGACAATTTGTCCTTGTCTCAATGGATCCAACATCCCCAAAGATGTGCTGGATAGGTTGAACAGAGATCTCCTATGCAAAAACTAACGTGGACCCTGAGATGAGCTGGTACCCTTTTCAGGGCTGCCTCCAGCAGTGGGCTCGATGCGGGGATTAGGCGGTGATATTTCTCCAACCTGAGTTGGATTTATCTGGTCTGAAAATGTTACGGTATGTTATGCTACAGATATTCGTCCTCCTCGTAGGTGGCACTGAAGGCGCGTTTTACATTGAGCCGCATCACATTCAGTACTCTGGACAGCGCAAAATTCCTATTCAGAGAAGTGTGCGAAGGCTTTGTAAACTCTTTAAGAAGTTACTACTGCCTTGTGCCCAACGTTGCCGAGGTAAAGAACTGCTGTGGGAGTCACATTTCGTCTGTTTACCGTCGCTCTCTACCTGTTGTTATTTGTGTTCCGGTAAGGGTTTTCTCAAGGCAAGATGATGTTTACGATCGGAGACAGGCGAAATTTGCGGTGGCCTTCGTGTAATCAAATATATACAGGTATGCATGAAGGTACAAAATGGTTAAATTAACGACTTTTCCCATTAACATTTAAAACTCAGTATAGAGCCATATTCAGGGTGTGCCCAGAACTCGCCAGACACGACCAGGCTCTCAGTTTCAGAGTGTTAAAGCCATCGTTTAAATGTACAAACCAAGCACGTGGATATTTATCAGAAACGTCATTCTTCGCTTGTGTATTATTTAGTCAAACGTTTATTTTGTTAGTATATTACCATTATTTTCACTACACATTCCACATTGCTGTCGAAGAGAATCATTAAACAACAAACACTTCGAAGCGTTCAGTAAAAAACGCCTAAGAACGAATTTTCCGCTTTTTATTTCTTGAAAGAAAACCAAAGGATTAGATTTCACCCCCTCTCCCAATACACTCATTTTGTGGGCGTGTATTTACCTGAGTACGGAGAACAATAAAGCATCCATCCGACTTCCGAGCCCCCGTAATGCAATCTCTGCGCCGCGGGGGGTCCGACTGCGCACCGGTCAATCTCTGGACACTCTCGAGAACATGCCTGCCGTATCCATGTATTTATACAGAATTGGTACATCAGACTGACTGAGAGAATGCTCCTTGGCAAAGTAACACATGGCGTGTGTTAATTTAATGTACAGTATTACGAGTCCGTGGTATGATCAAGCACCAAGCATCAGGCACTAAAGATGCCAATACAACTTTCTTTCTTTCTTTCTTTCTTTAATACCATTTACGTGAAAGATGTATGTAATATAAGATATGTAAATTAAGTTTATGGCAAACGTATACATATGCACATATATTTTCTTGGTATTTGACATGTTTTATCAAGTGTTTCGACAGTTTCACACATCTCGCGCAGTTCCTTGACGACATACACTTATGGAATATCTCAACACAATATAGATACTGCATGTCTTTCTTCGTATACCCTTATGATTTTAAATAAAATATAATGTGACGTATATCCATTTCTTTGCTAAACTTGCCTATCTTGACTATATACTAAGTAACGAGAAAATCCATACATTTACACTATTTTTTCACAACACTATCCATTTTAAAAGGTAATTTTTCCTCATTGGTTACACCGTGCATATCTCCGCATTCTGCACAGTTTTAGAAGTTGGATTCAAGCCACAATCGCACTAACTGCGTGGAGTATACTTGTTCTCCTGGTGCTTCCGTGCATTTTAGGCCACACAGGTTAGACTACTTTTCCTCTCTAAACTGGCCCAACTTGTTTTGGAGTTTCCTATAATGCACGGGTTTCCGTCTTGGTTAAGGCAGGGCTGTAATTTTAAAAATCAATCTCAGGACAGACTGAACGGAATTCGCATGCTCCCACTAGATGGCGCCTCAGTAACGAGCGTTTAAACTTGGAACGATTGCCGGCTCACTCATTTGCTTTCATCTGAAAGCTGTTTATAGTTTAGTGAAATGACGCACTTTTCCATAAAGCCCTGCAGATACCCACTCGAGTCAAGTCTGACTGATTCTTACGCAGACTGCTTCTAGTATTTCTGTGAAAGAGGTGTTAGTATGTCTGACTTTTAACACATTTAGGGAATGTTTGACAGTGGAGAGGATAAGGAATAAACGTGACGAACGAATGAAAGGTTTAATAAAGAAACAGGGGAAACTTCTGCTGCAAATGGGATGGAGGATGAAGGTCCTTGGACAAAGATAGATGATAGTGCAAAATCGTCTAGGAGACAATGGCTCCGACACAAGTACATTAATGCAAACGATGAAGTGGGTAGGGATTTCCTAGTAGTGACACAACAAACATAACCTTTAGTTTTATGAATCGGCAGGATGTGTCACTTCCCCAGATGACGTTTGAAATGTTGTGGAGGAACTTACAGATTCCTTCCTGTGGCGTTTTATTATATTATTTTTTTAGAGTCCAAGGCAAAGAACGTTTTGTAACAACAGACAAGGGATGCACTGACTGTTCCGTTTCATCAGCCTTTCTGTGATCTTGTTCACGACAGTGTGCTCTGTGAGCAGTGCGCCTAACGCAATGCAGCTCCATCTGATACTGTCCTCATTGTCAGACACAATTCTTCCCTTTTGCTTTATTCCACTTCATCTTTTCTGCTGTAATTTGACAGTCATTTCATTCCACCCCCACTAGAAATACTCTATTGTGACTTAATGTAGTGCTCTAGAATAATTTAATGAGATTAAATGTAATTATTTCTTGGGTTTAAACCACAATGGGAAAATGCCCTGACTAAGTTGCCATGTAATTAAGCAAAAAAAAAAAAAAGCAAATACAGGTTATCAGGTAAATTAAGTAAATTTAGAAGCAGGGTGGTCATTAATGTATTAAATTAAAATAGAATCACTATAATAAAATGTCTCAAACATACAAAAATGGTGAAATTACTTTAGAAAATTTTGGTCATCAGTACAGCACACTGGAGCAGATTTCAGGGTTTACTTTTCCTTTGCAATAAAAAGTTAAAAAATCACTGTCTTCCCATTCTTTGTCAGATTATAAATTATCCAATGAATTTTTCTTGTGAAAAAATAGTTTTAGAAAACTAATGAATTAATACTTCAATAGAAAAGGGGAATCTATTCAGTAAACAACACAGAGGGTTAGGCTGAGCTGCTTTATTTTTCTTTCTTCACATATTTTCTTCATAGGAAAATAACATAAAGCCTATACTTGTAACATGGTTCATTCTATTTGACAAGGTTAATTTTCTTAAAATAAAGGAACAATCACTGAAGATTTCTGTCTCAGTAGAATGTTTATGAAAGAGAAAAAAATTCAGGTCCTATTAATGGCCTTATTGTGTAGCATATTTCTGTGTAAGGAATAAAATGTATTTCACTTAGGAATAGAATTCTAATTTAAAAGAAGAAACAAAGATCAGTCAATATTCAACAGAAAGGATAAAAGTGTAAAAGAGCAGTGATGGTGCCTCATGGATCCACAATCCTCAGTTTAATTTCCACATATGCTCTTTGTATGGAGCTTACCTGCTCTTCCCATGCTGGTCGAGTTTTCCTCACATACTCTACTTCAGTTTTTTTCCAACATCTTCAGTACACATTTGGTTAATGGGTGATTCTAAATTGGTTTTATTGGTCAGGTTGGTTTCTGCCTGCCTCCTGCAATTGGGTTCATTGTGTTTTCAAACGTTGCATTGTTTATATACCATCTTTTACTGTGAACATGATTCTAAAAAGCTACACATATACAGTATGGATAAAAATGAAAATACAAATATATAACATTCTAGTTTTAAACTTTCTAACTAGAGATGCTGCTCTGTGCAGCTGCTTAATAGACTCCATTTACCTGTCTATGTTCCTTTCAGACTGTCTTAGTTTCTATACTGTGGAAGAACGGGCTGCCAAAAAGAAGCTTTACAACTGAAGAAGGAATACAGTTTCATACAAGAAGATTATGCCTGAATATTGAGTGTAGAAAGATATCAAACTGGTGGAGCATAGCATAGCAGCAGATAGTTTTGTTTCCACCTTACAACTTGGTGTGTTCTTTGTGGGGTTTGCATCATCCTCTCATGCTTTAACAGGTTTATTATGGAGGACCTCTGGATTCTTCTTTCTATCAGGTTGACATTTATTAAGTGCTCTGATACAGACACATCAGAATAGAAGAAATCTAGAATCAGTATACTGATTTTATTTGGTTTGTAAAAAAATAAAATAAGAAGTTTGAGAAATGAGAGTAGAGCATTCAGTCCACCAATCTTGTTTGTTTAGCTAACAGCTAATATGTCATTGAGATACTTTTTAAAGGTTGCCACACTTTCTGCTTCAATAATGTGGCTTCTGTCTTGGGCTTGCATAGCATCAAGGTTTGCTTATTGTTTTCACCAAATACAAGATTAACACACCCAGACAGAGAAGTTGAATCCTGTAACTTGGATTAAAAACCTAATAGTCTAGCAACTGGACTATCTGGGTCTCTAATGGATGACATTATGGACAAAGGATAATCAATAGATATTCAATGCTACTAAAAGGGTGAATGTGAGATATGTTGTGCCTCCTGTTAATGTGATGATGGAAACTGGAAGCTATTGTATATAGAGTGTTAGGCTGGTAAAGGAAATGAATCGCTTGCTGCATGTACCAAATTTCAACATTTACAATTCAAAAAAGGTACCTGGAAGAAATGTTCCAAACCTTTAATTACATACATAAAACAGTACTCTCGAGAAGATAGTTAATTAAAGAATTTACAATTCTCCATTTCTCTTTTACTTTTTATACAACTTTTTTTTTCTATCCATTTTTGAACTAAATTTTTTTTTTTACAGAATAATGATGTGCGAGTGCCAATCCTTGCAAAATTGGCTGAAAGCTAATTGTCAGCCTTGGACAGAGTGCTAGTTTGTGCACCTATTCTCTATCACACAAAACGCCGATATAGATTCACCAATTATCTAATAGACAAATACTTGTGATACAAGAGGAAACCTTCCTTCAATTCAATCTTCAGTTTAATTTATAGAGCACATAGAATACCAGCTGTGACCAAAATATTGTACAGTATCCATAATATACACAGAGACAAAAATAAAGTTAAAACTAAACAAGATAAAACAAACAACAAGAACTCTTATGCTAGTGTTGTGAACTTGAAGTCCCAAAGCATGTAAGTTGCAATAGTCACATTGTCATCAAACCCCAGCCAGTAATAAGGGCAAGCAGTGAATCTTTATAAAACAAAAATGTTTATTTCACACAAGACCTCAGTTATACATAAATCTCCACAGAGCACACTAAGCAAAAAGGAACAGCCAGCCAGGGCAACACAAGTTGAACAAGTCCAGAACAGAAATCCAACGTAAGTTGAAAAGCTCAACAAACAGCTGAAAAATCCGGTAATTCATAAAAACACAGAAAAAGGCACAAGAACTCACTGACTCCGCAGTGCATTCATAATGAACACCCAGGAACTATGGAAGACTGTCTCGATTTATAAGGTGAAGGGCAGTTCTTGGTGGTGATTAGAAAGTGGCCCTACATCTTGGGGGACCACTCACAAAACACACATAGCATAGCTAAGACAACTGATATACACAGACAAAATCAAGAATAAAGAATGTTTTACTTAATCAACATCAATTACAGAATCAAAAATGGAGAAAAGCGACACAAAACAAGAATATGAATTCCAGCCATTTGAGGAACCATTGCTGAGACATGAGAGATAGTTTAAAAAGCCAAGGAACCTTAAATGACCTTAGTTGGTGGAGACCTAAAATAAAGGGGTAGACTATTTCAAAGCTTATGGGCTGCTAGTGCAAAAGCATAGACACCTTGGAGCTTAAGTCTAGAGCTTGGCATCACCAGCAACTTATAGTCAAAGGATCTAAGTAATTGAAAGGGACAAAAAGGTTATAAGAGGTCTGTAGGGTAAGAGATGCCAAAATCATTCAGCAATTTAAAAACAAATACAATTTTAAAATCAATCATGTAGTGAACAGGAAGTCAGTGAAGAGAGGCTAAACTTGATGTGATGTGATCATTTTTTCAGGTGCCTGGCCACAGTGTTCTGGACTAAATGCAGATAAGCAAAAGATGACTGGTTGACTCCTGTGTATAATGAGTTGCAATAGTGAAGCCAAGAAGAGATAAAGGCATGACTTTTTCAGAATCTGAATCTGAATCTGCAGAAAGAAAAGGCTTGACTAGTCTAATACCCTGAGCTGATAGAAACATGCTTGAATACTGGAGTTAATTTGTTTATAGAATTTATCGTGTTTTGAAGGAACTATGAAAAATCACACCTGACACAAACATGAACAATATGCAGATTATGCCTAGTCCATGATACGGCTGGAACCCAAGTTCATGGAGCTTTGAAGCAGCAATAAACCGCCTTGCCTGTTTATTTTGTATTTGTGACTTCTTTGCAATACATCATGTAAAACAGACATATGTGAAAGGCGATCAATAAAATACGGAGTACTGATTGATCAGTTAGCTTGTATGGTTTGCTAGAGTGCTGACATGAAAAGTAAAGCCTACCTTTGTAAATTCAGAAATTAGATTTTATCCTTATATTGTAGCTTCAGTTGCTGTTTGTTGAAAAAAATAAGGATTTCCATCAGTTATCTTTGTCTGCATTTTAATTTTTTAATTTTTTTTAGATCTCCTGGGTGCCATTTCAGCTTTTAGTCGAACATGTTCCTGCATCTATATGACATAGATTAAATCATTCTAAAGCTTGAATGACAGTTGATTTTGGTTGTACATTACCAAGTAGTTTGGTAGACAGTAAGACTTTAGGGATCTTCAAAACGTGACTTGATGTTAGTTTGGAAAATTTAAGTGGATAGGACTGGTGAGTTTTGTTGAGATGAATGACCTGTTGTTGTCTAAATCTTTGTAATGCTCTGATGTATGGACTCATTTTTTAATATCTCATCTCATCTTCTCAACTGCTTTTTCTGGTGAGGTTCATGGTGGCTGCAGTCCAAGCAGATCAGTCCTGATTTCCCTGTCTTCAACTACATATTCCAGCTCTTCCAGGGGAATTCCCAAATCAGCCAAGAGATATAATCCCTCCAGCGTGTCCTGGGTCTGCCACAGGGCTTCTGCCAAGTGGGATGTGCCCTGAGCAGCTCTTGACCCACATGAAGGTACAAGATAAACAACAGTGTACTCTGCATGGGAAGGAGTTACAAGGACCCACCTCTGGAGCCAGGCCTGGGGCCAGGCAAGTGCCTGGTTGTCAGGCAATCCACAAACCCCAGCTGGGCTCAGCCCATAACATTATATGGAGCCGTCTTCTGGGTTCACCACCTGCAAGATGAAGGGTGATAGATCTGTATGATGCCAGTTTAGTGGCAGGCATGGGCTGGAAAAATCTAGACTGAGCAGACCCTGGCAATGAAAATTAATCTTTTCAGACTAAAAAAAAATTTTTAATTGATAGAACGGATTCTTGTTCCTTTATAAAACAGCTGCTTCTTAATCAAAAACAAGAAATCTGATGTTTGCCTCTCCTGCCAGCTGAGCCCAAAGGTGTTTGGCCTCTTTCATTGGAATTCATTTCCTTTTCTTAGGTTGCAGAAAAGTTGAAAGTCTGCCGACATTTAACCACAACTTTATACTGTTTGACCAAATGTATGAAAAGCCATCCCCCAGCAATTAAAGTCATACAGAATTCACCTAGAAGGCCTTTGTAAATGTGTGTGTGTGTGTATGTGTATGAGTATGTGTCTTTAAGACGCTGAAGGCGCTATGTGTAGTGTAATCCTGAGCTCAGGGTGTGGAGATAATGACAGTGTTTGTGTGAGCTTCATTTCTGAACTGCGTTACTGAAGCCTGAGACTGGGAGTGCACTCGTATTAAAAGCTCTGTTTTGTTGGACTTCAAGCTTACTTCTCATTGGTGTTGGGCTTTAAAGTAAATCTTAAATCCACTTTACTTTTTCATCCTGCACTTAAGATGTAAGATTACCCTGGATTGGTCTTTAGTGACTTCTGTTTTATACTCAGCTATCGTTCTCAATAGAAACAGATCTGTAGTCACCCCACAGTGAATGTCGATGGCACAGATGCCTTTTCACTGAAATGTTACAGTTATCAGATTGCAGCCTACTATCAAAGATAATCACAATGCATGACAAGCTACTTCCGAATATTTGTGAAAGGGCTAGGCAAAGTTTCCAGTTTGAAAGGAAGTCTGATTATATGCGATGGCCTCCAGCATTAGAAATCACTTGAAATATTGTGTAAGACATTTACGCCTGTGTTTTCAGTCACACCTCCAGTTCAGCAGGATATGAAGAAGAACCTGACACCATGACATTCAATATACAAGCTGTTTATATGTCCTGTATGCACAAGCGTAATGACATTCTAGCGAAAGCTCAGTGTCTTCAACAGTGCCGTATTACAGCTTCCAGGGCAAAATGGCAGCCTTCTTTTGCTACAAGTGCACCAGGCAAAAACATGCTAGCATTGTTCTTGGAGGCAGAATCTCTTTTGTCACTTTTCCCCCCTAGTAGAGTATATAGGATGTTGACCCATCTTTATTGTGCCATCAATCCTAGTTACGAAGCTGGCAAAGAAGAAAATAATTGGGTCATGAAAATGGAGCTTAGATGTGCCAGGATTGATAAGATGGCCATTTGTGCCAAGATACTGTATATGCAGTAATGAGCAGACAGTTGGCTTAGCAGCTAAGGTAATAGTTTGTAGATTTCGATTTATTCTTTCATTAGTGATTAATTGTGTGAGCCACTTAATGTCTGTGTGAAATTAAGTAAATGTCATGCAAAATGGAGAGTTGGGGCTAAAATATTGTTATGTCTGATAAAATATAAGAAAATACTAGTTGCCTTGATCATTACTATTGAAATATAGGATGTTATATGCATAAGATATAAAGTGATAGTGACTGTGGAAACTTGCTGATCTCTCCTACTTGCTAGTGGACAGTCAGTCCATTTCTCTTGATAGATTATCAGACTGTAATAGTGGTTACATGGAGCATATTCAAAGATGAGTTAGAGTTTGAAGATTGGACTTAATTGTCTTTTTTTTTGGAAAATTTGTTGTTTCGTTCCTCATGAGCCAAGCTACAGGACACACTCACTTATACTGGGCCAATTTAATTTTCCCAAACAGCTAACCATAGAAGAAATAAGAATATTACTGTATATGGTGCCACACGGAGTAAGAAATGTCCCAAACTGTTTGACAAGCTGATACAATCTTAGAAGGCTAACTTTGAGATGAAAATTTGCTTTGTTGAATTTTGTTTTTTTGGAATCAATGAATGTCACTTTAACAATCACTCCAGTGCCTGGATTACACTTTAAGGCTACACCCACATTACTATGTTTCATTTGAATATTACTTTTTTTAAACAAAAACGATCTCCATCTGCACTAGAATTTTCATATTGTTTATGAACGTATTTTTATTTTTATTAAAATGACCAAAAATACATATAATGTAATCATCCGCCCTCACTGGGCATGTGTGCAGCACATACTGTACATCTAAAGTGGGCATGCACTACACAATTTTAAGCTTAGTTTGCAGTCACTGACTGATTTTGTTAGTCATCCTGAATTTCAACTTTATCTGCCATTATTTCACATGCAGTATTGCAGATTAATGTGAGTCAGCTTTTTTTGTAGTGTGAGCTGTCGCAACAAGCCAATTTTTGAATTACTAAAAATTTCACAAAAGCAATTTGGATGCATAAAGACAAGCAACACAACAAGTAACATGAAAAGCAACTCTACCATACCTGCTATGTTGGAATGTGTTTTTCTTCTATGAAGGGTGACCAATCAGGCAATGAGCCATATAATGAGTAGGATCCAATCAGAAAAGAGTCACATAATAACCACAAACTGTCTAGAGTGTGATGGAGTCAACGTTCTCAGAAATCTTCATTTACACCCATTCACACTGAAATGCTGTGCTGGCGTTTTTAAAATTCTTCAGCTCTGGAGAGCGTTTCCAGAAGTATTCATTTACAGTACGTGGAATGACAATGCTGGGGCGTTGTGAACAAAACATGACGATGGAGGCAAATACACGCCTTTTTAAATGAAAAGGTATTAATGTGGGTGAGGTTTTACTCTTAATGCTGTTTATCATCTTTGCAGGTACAAGCTCTATGTTGGCCTTTTGTCACTTCATTTACCATGCACTGCATATGTCACCATTAGGTTCTATTATTATTAACTTTTTTTTTTTGTTCTGCATGAAAACGTGAGAATTAACATATTCTTTGGCCATCACTACAACTGCACGGGGGAATTGACATATTAAAAAATATATGATTTTTAGGGAGTATACCTTTAAGAGCACACCTTTGGGTATGTGGGAGGAAAACAACCCACTAATACATGGGGATAAGAACTCCATAGTGACAAAAACCATGCAGAGGATTCAAGCTCCAGATGCTAGATTCATGATGTAGAAGTGGTAAGCATTAATAATAATAATAATTATTTGCATTTATATAGCGCTTTTATCACTACTCAAAGCGTTCGGCAATTGCAGGCTAAGGGCCTTGCTCAAGGGCCCAACAGAGCAGAGTCCCCTTTGGCATTTACGGGATTCGAACCGGCAACCTTCCGATTACCAGCGCAGATCCCTAGCCTTAATATATGCTACCATGGCACACCAGTAAAGCATGTTTTCTTTATTATATGATACCAATGTAGCATCTTTTTAGAGCAAAAACACACACTGGCATAAGTCATGAAATGCCAAGGAAGTGTGGCAATATACTTTCAGAAACTCAAAAGACAAGAGGGCAGCAGTTGAACAGAAGTTCCCTAATGCCTTTGCAAAGTGTCTCCTTCTGCCAACCTAGAGAATAATATTAATGTTATTGACCATGAAAGTTTCAGGCACAGTTCTCCAAAATAAGTAATACAAGACAAATTAAGTGCTAACAAATCAATTTAAGACATACGAGAATGTGCTGCTTGAATTTCTGAGACTTTGTACTAAACCAGTCACCTTTTCACTGTTGATGAGTCTGATCCATCCTGATTTTACAAAAAACTGACCTGATGTTTTGGAAATCACATCCGTCACAGCCAGGTCCAACTAAATGGATCCATTGAAAATGACATGTTTGTGTTCCTTTTGAGGTCTTTTTCCCACCCCAATTAAACCCCCACCCGCACATCACAAATGACGTAGACCTTGAAAAATAAAGTAAAATAAAATAAACAGCGTTTTGTTGGTAAAATCATTGAAGCCATCTGTCCCCAATCACCAGCCACCCCATTCCACCATCCTGGTCCACCTTCTTCCCACAGACTGCTGCTAAATTATCAAGAGTTCCTGTTTCCCATGGGTGTGGCATGGTGTGCGGGGAGCAGAGGGTGATGTGTTTGCGTGCATGTTGGGGGGCGGGGGGTGATTCCGTGGGTGCTTTGATGGACACCTGCATCCTGCACAAAAGGCTCTGGGTGCTCCTGAGAAAGACAGATTGATGCTTTGTGCAGTGGGGCAGGAGGGGGTAACGGCAGGGGTCTGCTTGTCACTCCAGACTCTGGGAGTTCAGGCTTTTAAGGGGGCAGGGGAGACTGACAGGCTTTGTGGTTTGCATTTCTATACAATGCCCCTGAATTAATGGGCAGTAAGTAAAGGGCGCGGGGGGAATCTTTTACTGCTGTGTTTCGTACAGACCAATTCAGGGGCATTATTCAGCTTGGCGCTCGTTATTCACAGAATCCCTTCAGCGGAGGAATGCATGGCATCAATTAGAATGTGTTAGCAGATAGTGAGAAAAAAAAAAAAAAACTTTTCTCTGCTTCTGTAAGCCAGACAACACAGGCCGGCTATAGGAGGTGTCAGCTTTACAAAGCTTTTTTTGTGATTTCTTTCCCATTACATTAGCAGTGCAATATGTAAGGTGGTGAGTCTTTTGATTTAAATTAAGTGGAAAAACAACTAAATCCTATTTTATTCAGCAAAGATAAAGGCAGTATACTCTATAAAGGTCTCTTAACTACTTATGTGTAGTTTCAAACCTCTCTTTGCTTTTTTTCCACCCCTCAGTATCACTTTATTCAATGGTTTTAGGTCTTGGGCAATTCATCCTAGAGTCGTGCGTGAAACATTGACTGTCGTACCATTTCACATGTGGGCAAAAGTTAGAGTGCTGTTTCCCCACTCGGCTGTGAATTAAAACAATAACTTACCACTTGTTTATTTTGGGCAAACACCCCTCCTCACTGCTTCAAACAGTGGCCCATTTTTTTTTCCTTTCATAAAAATTATACTGGGGAGAACTGGCTAGCTGGACAACTCACACATGTAAATAAAGTAGACGCCCAAATGACCACTTGGCTCAAAGATTTAGCTAGTAGACTAGGAGCTGCAGAGTTACCACAGAGGGTGATGGGCACTATCTAACGAGACAAATAAGGGAAGAACAGGTTCCAAAACACTGTGAGCACTTTAAAAGAATAATAAAGATTTAAAGTTTAGAAAACCTACTCATTTAATTTATTATGCCATGCTTTTAAGAAAAAGAAAAATCATCTAGTGTATAATCTTTGTAAGTGTTGTGTGCTCAGTTGGAAGAGCATTTCAGTCACAACAGACATGACGTTTTTTCCATGCAATGTTTTTTGTGACATAGTAGTATGGTGATTAGTATAGCTCCGGAGTCCTTATTCCAATCCTACTTCACAATCCACAAATGAGGAAAAACCCAAAATGGCGATATTTTAACTGATTACATCCTTACCAGTGGCTATCGGCCTCCAAGGACATGTCCCCCAACCACACAGAGCTGTCCTAATGACTGGATGGAAAAAAAATGGTCACGATGAAAACAGACAAAATAGCCGTGAAAACAGTTTACATTAGTGAACAACCCCAAAAATAAGACTCTGACCTCAAAACTGATGTCAGAATCAGAATAAGGTCTCAAAAAACTTCTAAAACAAGTCCTTGGTCTCATAGAAAGGTGAAGAGAAACACGGAAAATTTTAATAAAGATTCTATTCGCAACACTCTGGTATTCCTCCTACATCCCAAAGATATGCATGTTACATTATTTTATACTTCATGATGGATAGGATGGTTTCCTGCCTTGTACTGGGCAGTTCTCCATTATACTGAATTTGGGAAAAGTGGTTTGGGAAATTCATTAGTGAATGTAAAGAGCTCACATTGTTGATCTAATTGTGATCTTGATCTAGTTCTGTACTTTACAGTAATTTAAGATGGTGGTGTTCAAGAAAACACACATTGGGCATAAGGAGGAATCGTGGAGATGTGTTATGTCTTGGCTTTGTTTCATTTTAAGTTCACTACAAAATGACCAAAAGATGTTTGAGCCTCTTGCCAGTCTGTCATGTCTTTGGCTAGGAACTGCCTACCTTGGAACAGGTGGTGAGTAAAATAGGATATGCAGGTCATTGTCTTCCAGAGATGACATGTTGTTCTAAGACAGCCTACTTTTGGAAATCCTTTTTAGATGACAGATGTTATTTTTTGAACTGTACACTGTAACTCACTTGCTGCAACAGTCCGACTTAGATATGTGTGGAGACGAGTCACCTTTCTTAAATAAACAGAGCCAATATGAGGTTGATCAATGTGAACACTTCATTTGAGAAGAGCATCAAAAATCATGGCAGTCAGATAACTATTCTGAGTAATCAATCAAAAAGCAGGCATTCTATGCATAACTTACACAGGCTGACACATTATTTTTATTTTACACTTGAAAGCAAAGCACAAGTAGTATGAATTTTTTGTACTTGTAATATATATAAAAAATGAAGATGGTACGGCTGAATCTAAAGCAAATTGGAAAAATTCAATTTTGAAATATTTTCCTAGTATAACTTTATGTCTTTTATATGTATTTTTTGTGTTAGTTGTTTTAGCTTAATCACATACCCCATCTAGTGAAAGCAGGTATGATTAATTTAAGCTTTGGCCTGCCTTCATTTGATCCAGGAATGTTTGACAACTTTTTCAATCATAATGACCCCTCAGCCCGCCCAAGCAACAGATGGTGGATGAGCAAATGTCTGCTGTAGCTTGCAAGGCAGCCAGGGGTCTCTTTCGCTTTGTGGGGCATTGGTGCCAAGTGACAACCCTTCCGTAGAAGAGCATGAAAGAGCACCTGAGCGGAAAAAAACTGGCCCCTGCTGGCCCTCTTCCAACAGAGCATCAATCTGAAAAGAAGAACTGACCATCTGACTACTTTGCAGACTACAGTGCTGGAACAAGTGGCTTGAGTCTGAGCAAAACAAAAAAAAGTGTGCAAATTCTGTTCAGAGAAGTGAACCTGGGTGAGATCTTTAAAGAAGTGCAACCAACACAGGTACTATACATAAAGTAAATAACATTCTTTTTCTTGATCTCTAGCTGATGCTCATGTGAAAACGCAGCTCTTCCATCGGCTTGGAAAGATTTCTTATAGAGGGATACACTTGGATATTTTATTGTACAAAGCTAAATGTAAGCACAGCTTTGCTCACTGATATAGAGCTTTAGATGTTTTACCCTGTCTCCCCTCCCTGCTGCATCCTGTTTTAATGATATGGTAATGCTTCATGTCATATTTATTTAATTAAGGCTATCCATATATGACTTGCTAAATGAGCCAAGCATCCAATTTGAATGGATGTCCTGTCAGCACTATCAGAATCAATAGTGCCAAACGCTGCTCATGGAGAATCACTGTCTTCACAGTAAGTAAGACACCAATTACTTAACTGGTTGATTAATTGAATTCACTGGGAACATTTAGCACATCTACAGGTAGGAACCATTGAATCGCATAGGCTGTGAACAACAGTGGAGGGAACAGGTGCAGTAGAGTACAAAATTATGCAAAATTCAACAGGCAGATTTGAACATAAAAATGAATTCTTAGATTGTGTTCTATGTTACTTTTATTCTCATTTTGTTTTCTTTGTAAATATCTTGTCTGAAAAAATGTATATAAATGGTGCTGGATAAAAACGTTTGATTAGTTGATTAAAGATGTCAAAGCATCTACTTGAAGAAGAATTTAGCACTTAGAACATGGCCTAATTCACAATGCTAAGAACAATTTATCCACATCTTTGCTTTTAAGGAATTAGCAATGCACTCAATTAAAATAATAACTGTCTTTGAATACAACCGGACACAAGTCAGGTGGTTATTAAAAATAGCAAGAACAGGAAAGAGGAAGGACAGTTTTTTTTACAGGAAGATAAGAGAAGATGAGGGTTAATAAAGAATTTCTCGAAGAATCAGACTTTACTCCACATCATAATAGTATGTGTTAAGATAATGGCCCCATATACTGTAACTAGATGTGGGTATATGAGGATCCCTATAGTAGATTGGCATCCTGTCCAGAGTTTTTGTTTTTTTCTTTTGGAATTGCACCAGAATTGGTAGTGCAAATTAAAATTATGGATGGACATTGACATTGTGAAATGAATCAATGGGTAGCTCTATAAAAGAAGAATATGTGCCTGACCTTCTGAGTGGCATATTGAAGCGGTACCTATTCATAGTTATTTCATGATATGCAAAATTTGAATATTGCTTTTTGGATTTAATTTTGAATGATGATTCAGTGTCCATAAATCTTTAAAAACACTTCCTAAATGAATGCTTACCTCACACTTGTTACATGCTGTCCAGACTTATCATATCCTTCTCATGTCCTCATGTCTAATTCGAATTTGGTTCTCATTTAATGAGTGTATTTGAATTTACTTGGATCTGAATGAAATCTGAATCTGCAGTAAGCCTGCAGTTACTCTATTAGCTGATATGCTGGAGAAATGGTGAACATGGTGGCACAGTGGTGGGCACAGTTCGAGAGTCATTGATTCCAGTGTGTTTGCATGTACTCTCTATGTCTGTTTATTTTTACAGTTTGATCACTGGCAGATTAAATGATTTGCTCATGATCACTCAGGGAAATAAAGACAGGATTTGAAACTGCAACATTTTGATATAAAGTCCAACACCTTAGCTAATACAACAACTGCCTGCCTAATTAATCAATAATCTCAATAATTAACAGGCATTTCTAGCAGAAACGCAATTCCCTTTGTGAAAAGTGTTCCTGAAATTAAAAATAATTCACAATACACAAGAATTTTTAAACAGAATTTGGAATAGGATGGTGACCAGTGACTTAATATAACAGGATGACGCCAGAAGGTTAAGCACCAATTTAAGTTTTCAATTATTGTATTTTTATTGCCAGACATTATAATATTGCCTAGCATTTAGCTACAACAGACACATAACCACATCATGACTTCATTTATTTCCCTTAATGTACCTACATGCCCTTATGGATCCTGATTGCAGGTGGAATTCTCCTAATTAGTAGCAACATTAATTAAAGCCAACAAGCCTATCATATCTTACTTCCAGCCTTTCTTAGCCTAGAGTATGCCTTTATAATAAAGTCAGTCATGTCTTGCAGGTGGGTCTGTGATGCTGGCGTGGATCCACATCCAGCTGTTTCATTTTTCTTTTCATGCCACGATGAAGTGATTAAGCCTCATCTTCTGTAAGTGGCAGTTTACAGATGAAATTTAAATGGTAACAACAATCAATAGAGTAAGGTAAATGATAAAGTTCTGATGAGGGTTTCTAAGCCTACATATTTCAGAATGCAATTGATAACCTCTCATCTTTATCTAAAAGCGTATTTATTTTTAATGTACAGAAATAATCAGTAGTTTTGTGTTCATTTACATTTTTCATTCCTACAATATCTGAAAAGGCATGTTCATGAGTGTACTGTAATCTCTAAAACCAGAACAAATAAAGTGGTTTCTGTATTTAAGGCCTATATGCAACCCAGATTAAAAAAAACATACCTTTTTATGGTGCCTGTCATGGCAAGCAGAATCAAAGGGTGATTTGTAATGCAATGATCACCACAGCATAGGGCAGAAAGAAATAATTAAGCTTGATTAAAGGATATTTCAATTACAGGGAAGATTTACAGACACATATACGCAGGTATATAGGGCACATACAGTATTATGTTTATACATAATACACTTTATTCATAGAGCGGCAATCACATGCTCAAATTGTTTTATGTGATCCATACTGTACTGCTTACATTCATTTTCTATAACTAGAAGCTGGTTCAGTGGCAATTTCCTGGTGACACAGTGCAACTGGTGGGTTTCAAGCCCAAAAATCCCCACAGTGTGGTTTAGTGGCACAGAGGTTAGCACCACTGTCACAGCTCTTGGGACCTAATTTCCAATCCTATGTTGTCTATATGGAGTTTGCATGTTCTATCCATAACCATTTAGGTTTTCTCTAGGATTCTACTTTAAATTGGTTTGGTGTGAATGATTCTTTGAAAGTGTGACCTGCTATACACTGGTATACTGTCAAAGTTTGATTTTCTGTTTTGGTGCCAGTGAACTTTGATCACATGATAGAAAAAAAAGGTTAATGAAATGCAGACAATGATAATGAAACACCGAGCTTGCATCAGCTGATTTGGTTAGTCTTTCTGTTAGGTTATATGTTGAACACTGTCTCAAACAACTTTGTTTTTCCACATTTATAACATTAGCCATAATGTATACAGTACAAAATACACTTGTGAAATTTTCACAATTTCAAGCACTATATAAAATACAGACAGATTGACATAACCATCTGAAGTGACAAAATGATACATACAGTGTATAGAATCTGATACGATAATCCTGTAGTCCATAGGTCCATCTAGAGTTTTTCTTGTCAAAAATGACAGATAATTCTGCAATACACGACAGATTCTGTAATGATAGCTAAAGTGGAATGTGGGTACATTATAATTCTATTTTTCCCCTACAGTGCAATTTGACACAGTAAATTTGATATTAATACCATGATTTCCATTTGTTTTGAGCAGCAATGAAGAGAAGAGTCTGAGCAGTTCCTGTAGTTCACTGGATACATAGCCATGGACAGGCATGTGCTGAGGATGTGGGGATGGCTGGCATGTTCATTCTGTTCTCCTTTGAAGTTTTAAGTCAAAATCAGGGGGTCTTAAACTCAGTTCATGTAAGGCCAGCATGACTGCCGGTTTTTGTTCTTACAAATTTCTTAATTAATCAACAAGGAACAAGCACTTTTAAAAATTTGGGCTTCTTGATTATGTATGTAATAATTCACCGATTCATTCTATTGACTTTTTGAATTCTTCCTGACTCCTTCTTCCACTGTTTATCCCAAAGGCAACAGCAGTAAGGCAAGTACATACTAAAATGTACTATAATTGCCAGTCATTTTATTCAAAATCCTAAAATGACAAATGATACACATATGCTGGGAGTTTTTTGGATTGGGAAATGGGATTAAAGAAAGATTGACAATTAGAATTTGTTATGACCTAAGAAAGACCAAATAACAGAAATATAAATTTTATTACTTAATATTTCAATTGGTAAAGGCAGTTTTGCCAGTCTGTGAGTCACCTATTTAGAATGTCATTATTACTTCATGTTGTGGTTGAGTCCATGTTCAGCTGAACTAGCAAGTATTTCTCTTCTCATATAGAAGATTCTGGTTTTGATGCCTCAGTTACTAAAGAAATAACAAAAAAGTAGCAGCAGGAAGAAAGAAAATGAGGAACAGAAGCTATGGCTTGTTAGTGTCAACTCTTATAAATTAATTTGGAAGAGCAAAAATGAAATTAAACCAAATCATTAGTAAGAATTTAGAAATATACTGCATTAATACACTGGAATGTAATTTTTTTGGGGGATATCTATTTGAATAATACAATATCTTTTAAATTCTTCCAGCTTTGTTTGATGTTGTGGTTGAAAAACGAACAAAAAACTCAGTTCCTGTGTCAAAGAACAATGCCTTCCATATTTCTTGTGTTTAAGAGTCGGCATACTTTTTTGCACCAAGTGCTCTTCGTCAAGGACTTGGCGCACAATGCTGGTGGGAGCACATTATTAAGGCCCCAGAATCCTTCCAGACATACCATAGGTGTTGTTGCCTTATTGTGTTCTGCAGTTTTGTTCTTAAGATTGGACATCTTTCTTTAAAGAAGGTTTCTAACGAACCCTCCAACTCGGGTGGCCCTGACCTTGATGGGAGAGGAAAGGTTGTGCCACTGCTTGGCTTCGCAGCACTGATGCTAGCGGAAAGCTAGCCTGAATAGATGCGTCCAGGGGGAAGGCACAATAGCGGGGGCTCACTTGCTAAGCCTGAAAGGACTGTTTCAGCGGCTGCCCAGCAGGAAAGATCTGGTTTTGGAAGGCCTCTTTCAGGGCACTCTGTTTGCCTGAAAGCTGTCACAGCAGACAAGTACTCTGCAAACAGCATGAACAAGGATTTGAACCAGAAAACCAACAGAGCCTTGACAATATTGTGATGGAGACTTGTCTTCTGCAAGCACTCTGAATAGTGAATAGGGCCTTGAAACAAGTGCAGATTCATAAAGGTCCAGATAGGGGGGTACAGAGGTGGCTCCAAAGAAACAGAGAGATGAGTGTGATAATTAAAGGGCCATATTGTCAATCTCATTATCTCCCTCTCTTTGTCATAGTCAGAATTGGATGTACAAGGAAACTAGGACTTTTATGTGAAATAAATATGTAAATAGTTTTAGGGACATATGGGCAAGACAAAGAGTCAGTTCATAGGGAATAAAGTTATCATATATATTTTCCAATGTCATAGTTCCAATCAGGTCCCAGTCACCTGCTGGTATAACTATCGTGGGAAAAAGACACTTGTATTTTCTTCATCATTCTCTGAGTTTTAGTCAAGCTGGACCCACACCTGCACTGATTTAAGGCTAAAGTATACTCTGAATTGCAACCTATAATGCAATGCCGTTTGAATCAGTACCAGTAGACAAAGCCACTGTCTCAGCATTGGACGGTAATAAAATTGTTCCCCGGTCAGCTGTATGGCAAAGGCCAACAGCTTGACCTCCAGGTGGCACTCAATAGGCTCAACATGCCACTATGATGCTGAATGCAGATGGCAGCTCCTTATAAAGAGGACATTGCTCACAGAAATCTTTGAAAAAACACTGAACAAGCTTAAGATTTAGTTTTGTACTAATGCTTTCCAACCATGGATTCCTTTACACTCAAAACAAAGGAAAGCTACTCTAGAACTGCTGCTAATCAGGGAAATCCTGAAATCTCCCTTTAACCCTGAAACACCTAATTTTCACCTGCAGTATAAATCTGTCTTGTGCATTGGTTCATCTATTCAATAATTCATAAAGCATGCCTCTTTCTAACATATGAATTCTATCTTTCTCTTTTAAAACTCATATTCCTCATCTCTCTTTCTTCAAGCACTCTCCCCCCGTCTTACCAATTTAGGGCTATTTAGCCCCATGTTTTCCAGTTAAGTGAAGTAATCATGTGATGTCACCTAATGGCCTGAAGGTCTTGCAGCTTCCTTCCAGTTTATTTGACAACTATCTCTTAATTTCTCTTTCTTTCTAAGAAGTAACATGTATCCTTACTGCGATGCCTGTTCTGGGGAATTTAAAAATGCCTAATACATTGATATAGCTTAATACCATCTAGTAGTGCCCTTTCTTTCACACTGGTAAGACAAAATGTCTTGCCAGTACCAGTGTGTGTTTTCATTGCTTTCTAAGGACCTTTCAGGTCTACCCTTTGTTTAATCCTTCCTGCATGGCCCACAATTACACAACACAACCAGTCACTTTTGGGACCTGCTTTTTCTATTGACATTTTATGTTTTGCTGTAGCTATCATCCCACTCTGAACATTATACCAGTTCAATAAAAGATAGTCTTATGCACACATTAACCATCACCCATACAAAACCAAATCAAAGTACCTAGTGAAAAATCATATGAAAAAGCAGGAATGTGCAAACACCATAGATACAGCAGTCTTATGATAATAAAGTAGTATTGTAAAGGTTTGAGTCAATACTTTTATTGAACGGCAAAAACTCATTTGAAGATTGCAAATCTGCTGGTCAACAATCACAAGGAGCTGTATTCAAACATTGTTTTTCTCCTTCAAATAATGTATTTTCTTGTTTGTTTCTATCTTTATTTTTACCTAAGGCTCACACTTGTAATGACTTCCAAACTTTAGTTAGGAGATGACAAACTATGTGAATACAAACACCTAAATGAACAGATGTAGTATGTCATTGTAGTATGACATCATATCCACTCTGAAGATCAAGTCCTTGTTGGTTAAAGATCATGCAAAATGTCTCAAATGAAAAGGAAGGTCGCCAAAGAGAAGGTGGACCAAATGTTAGAAGAAAGTGGCCTAGTGCCTTCTACCTTGATCTGAGTGTCATCCAATGTGTTAATCTCTAAAGCTGTGGAATATGAACAACAGGGTTGATATTTGTAAATTACAATGGAGAGCAGGGGTGGGAGGCCCTTGAAGGTAAGTGCAGGAAGTGCCTGTATGCAACCATTTACTACTGAAAAGCAGAATAAAGGAGCTCTGATGATGTTGGTAGTAGCTGGTCCTTAAGAGCATTGAACTCACTATCTCCTTCTTCACCCTCTCTACAGTGCCACTCTGATATTTTGCCATTCCATACACTGCTTTCTAGATTTTTCCAACTAACAAAGAAGACTTCATGTTGGCCTTTACCCCTGCAGATTAATTAAGCATATACATAGATTATTCATTATATCTTATGTCATTTTGCTTATTTAACATTATTTTAATCTGCATTTTTATTACCTGCTTTTTGCAAACCATAATTGATTGAAACTGTTAAATACTGATATTAACATCCTTGATGTTTAAAGCGTCATTCATTTTCTTTTTCCTATCATTCAATTTTAGAGGAAAAGGAATATGTGACTTGGAATGATGACTAGCAGATGCATATCTCCTTTCTAATGGCTGGCCAGTAGTAAAAAATTCAGTTGGTTAGCTAACATCATTGTAAAAATGATGATGTTTACCACACCCTCTTATGAAGCATCCAGCTTGCATTTTTCCTTGTTGTTGTGTCTGAGACAGGAGGGAGAGACTTTGGTGGAGATCGGAGGCAGGAAGGAGAATGGCGCCTTGTTGGATGGCGGAATGTAGATGTTAGAAATTGGATGGTGAATGACATTTTAAAAGAGGTAGGAAAGAGGATCACATTTTGCAAAAGAAAGAGTGTCATTTTGATGAAGGGAGGATGACATCCTAAAATGGATATTGTATTTGTGGGGGCTGAAATAACTTTCACAGACAGCAGATTCCTACAATTGTTTTGATTGATGTCCTACTGTTAGTTGTTGGTTGTTAAGGGTTTTTGCTAATTATAGTTTAAATTTCTTAAATGTAATATTTTTCAAAGAAGTGCCTGATGAAGATATAGAATCTCTGTTGAGGTCTTAAGTTAAGATTGTTGGCCCCATCTGACCTTGTTGTATTGCAGGTGAAAATGATGTATTATTGATAAATTATAGTGTCTAAGAAATATCTGGTCATTAAGAGATATGAATTTGATTTTAGTGTAACAGAAAACTTAAATACAAGTATTACTGTATATTGTTGTATCACCAAGCCACAAATAAGGAGCTTGTTTTCTCTATGTAAGTTAAGTTGCTTGCACTTTTTACTCTTACTGTCACAAACACCACATAAACTTACCTACTGCTATTCATGGAGAAGAAGAAAGCTGCTGTGAATGAGGTTTGTGCAAGCTACTACTCAGCTGCAGAAGCCACTTCCACAGGCAGCGTATCAAACAGACACTTTTGAATCACATTTGACTCTGCAACTGTTTCACTGGTTGTCTGTTGAATGAGTAAAAGATGAAAATACAGTATATATACTGTAATATACAAGCTGAAGCAACCTCTCGCAAGATAAATTCAGTCAGACAGTCATTGTCTAATACACTTTGCCCTTAATGGGGTTACGGGGCTGTGCTCGAGCCTATCACAGCCAGCAAAGGGTGCAAGGCAGGAGCAAATTCTGGACAATGTACAAGTTCATTGCAGGGTTAACACACACACACACGCACACATACACACACCCTACACTCAGGAAAAATTTAGTATTGCTAATTCGCCTAACTTGCCTGTCTTTGGACTGTGGGAGGAAACCAGAACACCCAGCAGAAACCCAAGGAAACAAGGAAAACATGCAGGGAGGGCCTGGGACACGAACCCTGGTCTCTTTACTGTGAAGCAGTAATGCTACCACTGAGTCAAGATAAATTTGATACAGTAAACTAATCTGTAATTTGAAGTCACACAAAATATTTTTTTTGTTTAAAGACAGATGAATTTGAAAATTCACCAATGCATTTGATTAGGAGATTTTGAAATTTAAAATTTGTTCACAATGTGCTCTATTCAAAACATCACAATGAAAACTGACCTTTCTTAACCAAGTTTCTAAGTTTCAGCAGAACCAATTCCTTGGGAGCTGAGTTGGGACTCTTAGGAACTTTCAGTGCTGCATAGATTTATTGTAGTCTTCCTCAGATCTGTGCCTCAACTCAACCGTGTCTCTGAACTTTGCAAGTAAATTCTTTGATCTCATGTCTTGGCTTTTCATCTCATACACATTGTCAAATGTGGAATCTTCTTCAACTGTGGAATCTTCTCAGGTGTTTGCCTTTCAAAATCCAGTTGGATTCAAACAGTTGAATTGACCACAGGTGGACTTGAATATTTGCATCAATGTGATAGTTTAGTTTTTTACTTAAAGTAAATTTGTAAAAATTTCTAAAATCCTATTTTTGATTTGCTATTCTGAGGTATTAGGCATGGTTTGATTATAAAAAGAAGGAATTGAAACAATTTTGGCATAAGGCTTTAACCTAACAAAATGTGTAAAAATGTCTACGTGTCTATGTGGTAAAGCATGTTATAGGTCCGTAGCAGTGGAGAGGTTTAAAATAAAAACACTGTGACTGAGGCTCTTGGTTGTGGATGAATGATGCGGAATGTGGCCATGGGGTGTTCAATGGGGAAACTAGTTGATTACTTGTTAGTGTGCAGGTGTGATTAGCTCAGCTGTTTCTTGTCAACATTATGCAGGTTGTTAAGCACAGTACCTGCACAAAGTATAAAGAGCCTAATTACAACAAAGAAGGGGGAGAATTGAAATTGGAAGAAAAGAAATGAATGAAGAATTAGAAATGAATAAGAGGTTGATCAGGTCTGGATAGTTAAGTGTAATGACTTACTGGAAGACCAGAGAGGATAGTTTTGGTCCTGCTGATTGCTGCAAGACCAAAGGCTGGGGTTGGGTTGCTGTAGGAGCAAGGAAGTCAAGTCTGCTGCAAGCTCTTTAAAGAGCAGAACAAGATGAGGTGTAAGAAGGAGTGTGAAAGCCAGAAAGAGAGGGAAGTTGCTAGGATTTTTCAATTGGAATGGCATTATGGCAACAGGCCCCTGGCTGAGAAAGGTTGCTGAAAACTTTGCTGGCTTTCCCAATTGTGGTTCTTGTGTGGGTTTGTGTCAAGTCATTTGCATTTTTGCATGGAGGATTCCTTTTAGATGATAATTAAACCTATTTTATCTTCTGATATATATATACACTAGACATTAAGCCCATTACAATAACGGGCACTAGAACAGTAGTGCAGAAACATTAGTAGGAACAGTCTATATTAAATGGCAAGGGACCTTGACCTCATTCTGTTTCTTGTTTTCATTTTTTTTGTCAAAAATATTTTTGCAAGAAGCCTAAAGTAAAATAATAATAAAAATAAAATAGAAACGTATATGACAACACAGTAAGTATAATGAATATTGTCTTAGTGTAAAACTTTGTAACAATCTGTAATGCACAATAACTGAAGGAGATATTTAGGAAAAATGTTCTATTTTTTTTACCTCATGAAATGTTTCTATAAAATTTCATTAGACAACATTTCTTGTAAATATTCTGTCTGAGTATGGCAACAGTTTGCCTTGATCAGGACCATCTATATAACCTTGACAACAACATCTGGAAAACTTCTAACTCTTGATAATGCAACATATAACTGACCGTGGCTGAATACTGGCTCTGGCAAGTAAATGACAACTTTTTCTAAGGTTTGCTCTTCTGAGTCTTTCTCTTTTAGTGTTTTTCTGATGGTCATTTTCTTTTTCTTCAATTGATCTATTTGCTCGTATTTTTCTTTTGTCTTTCAGCCTTTCTTTTGTTGATGTTTACTTGTTGAGCTGACTGTTCTTCCAGGAGATGTTGCTTATATAGGATTTGATTGTCCGTGTCTTTTGTCCTACTTGACGTGTCCTTTTTTTTTGGGTGGTATGTTGTTAGTAGATACGTCCGTAATATTTTCTCTTACGGTAATACTGGCTTGTGTGGGGCTGTAATATGCGTCACTGTATTGTGTGTCTTTAATTTTCTCTCGCAGTAATACTGGTTTGTATTTCCATAAAATGCCTGTAATTTTCTCTGACAGTAATACTGGCTTTGTTGTCTGTATTATGACTTTAATTTTCTGTCACAACATTGGGCAATCAGCAGAGTGTCCCCAGCAACTGATTTAATGTGTGGCGTGTAGCTGATAATCGTGCCCGTGGCGTCTCCCCAGCAAGTATTTTAATTTGTGCTGGCGTGCAGCTGATTATTGTATGTGTGGCGTCTCCCTAGCAACGGATTTTATGTGTGCGGCCTCGACTACCCAATCAGCACTCTCCCCAGCAATGATGTCCTTTATTTCTTATCATGCACAGCCGTGGCAAGGCCATTCACTGTGTACCCAGCTTCCAGTGTGTGTGCTTTATTTACTTATCATGTGTGGCAGCAGCTAGGACATTCATTGTATGCCCAGCTTCCAGTGGGTGTGCGTCCACGGTGCCGTGCGCATGGGTGGGGCACGGCACGATGCACGGTGCGGCCTGCACATGCGCACTTCACCAGAAGACACACACACGGACACCTGGACGCACACAGGGGTTTTATTAAAGAGGATATATATTTTTGACTTGCATGAAGAGCACTTGTTTTCATGATTTACTTCTTTAATTGAAGAACTGCACCACACTGTTTATTTGGACACGACCTGTTTGAATAAAAGGCACAATGCACTTTTATTGCATTAATCGTGTTGTTTTATGCATCCTCATTGTAATAGTCTATCTTGCTCATGACTCTCTAACACAGATTCAAGAAGATACCAAATCTGCAAGCACCCAGGCATCAAAATCTGGATACTTTTTGAAGGCACCGTACAAATAGCTAAAAAAATAGCTAAAAAAAATGACTTAGACAGTATGTCATTCATAAGCATAAATTAAAATGACATACTAATTACTACTTTTGTTATAAACTACAGATATTGGGTAATATTTTATATCCTACTAGGTACAGGTGTTGTTCGAACATAAAAATAATTTCTGAATACAGAGAAGCTTGAGGAAAAATGCAGTGCAATATGAAAAGCAGATAAACTGGCAAGCAGAAAGAGATTTGGAGACATAAATGAGTTTCATTAGGTGAGGGTGTCTTCAGTTGTTCTTTCATAGCTAACTTGAATAATAAATGCTTTGTGCTTAAGTGCATGTGAGTCTAGAGCTGAGTTTTCAATGTGCTCTTTGCACTTTTTGTAAGGCTAAAATGGTTTAATAGCTCAAATAATTATCATTCTAACAGCAGGCTCCTGTTTCAATCTAAAAGCTAGAAGCTAAGCAGGCTATAGGTAAAACTTTTCTGCATGTGAGCATATTATAAATAAGGAGCTGCAGTATAGTGGGTATAGTTATCCGACAAAGTCACTTACTGAAGTACTTTACTAAAATAACATACTGTATAGTGTCAGTCAGGTGATGCAAATTAACAAGATATATGAAAAAACATATATGAGTATAAGTAGACATTTAAGTTTCAAACAAATGGAACAGGAAGGTACAGTAACTCTAGTTGCCTCATTTTTCCTGACTCTGTAAGGTCTGATCAATGACAAACTGAAGGGACTAACTCACTTTCTCACTGTCCAAAACACCCAGATGCCAAAATATTCATCTATTTACCCTTTCAATCTCTCTTCTTCTACTTCTTCCTCTTCCCCAACTCACATGCCATTTGTGAGCTGAACTGGTCATTGGCACAAAGCAGATTTTAAACCATACTCAAAGAGCAATACATTAAACCACTTCTGAGGTCAGTAGCACCCTTGGTAAACCATTTCATCATTCTATTGTCAGTCCTCAGAATATGAAGGTTTCTGAATCCCTGTTTGTAACTAAAAAGCCAAGCATTCTGGATAGCTCCTGTGTTGCCTGATTTAAAAAAAATGCAGCATGGTCTAGCTCATACCATATACACAGATATCTTTGCTGTCAGCTTTTGTTCTAAAGGAGTTTTCTGGCCTTCCTTCAGTCCCCTGCGGCCACTCTTATACTTTCCTGTGTAAGCAATAGCAACTCATAGCAGCTTCTCTGTAGACAGTGGCACTATGGGGGTTTCTCCACTAAACAATGTGGGTTTCTGTTTAAATTATGAACTCTTTAGGACTGTCATGTATAGCTCATTAGAATTATTCTCCGTTGGTTCCTGGAAACCCTTTGTCTACCTAGTAAACCAATTAAAATATATTTAAATAATATGAAGAATTAGTGCAAAATTAGATAAAATGTACATTAAAACTATAATTAGATTTCACCAGACATAATTGTTAATAGCCAAACAGTCTTTTATACTTGATCCCCCATATATTTGTTTTCAATACTGACATACCATTGCTGAGTGGTGATGAGCCTAAGCAGATTTTGATAGAAATTTATTCCAGGTCCATGGAACTGGGTGGCAGTCCTTTTGGTTTCATTATACTGTGATCTCAGTTTCACTGCTGAGTGTAATGTGGCTGGGATGTGAAGCAGCAGCTCCAAACCTGAGCTCATGATTACTTCCTAGAATAGAGTTGCTTGTTCTTTTCAGGTAAAAGTTGAGCAGCTTAACCTAGCAGCAGAGTTTTAGTATCTTAGTACCTTGCTCACATGAATAAGGGAAGAGCTGGCCATGAGATTGACTAAAGAATGTGTACAGCTACAGCAGTTTTTCATATTTTGTACTGCGCTGTGGTTAAAGTTATGGATGAAGTTTTCAATTTATCACTCAGTATACATCTCCATCCTCGCCTATAGTCACTACCAATGAAAGAACAAAATACGTACAAGCTGTTTCAGCACAGAGTTGCTGGGCTCACTATCTATGATAGCGTCCATAATGTGGGAGGACTTTTGAAAAGAAATATTCTCTGGACTGAGAGTAGTTAAGATGGGGCGATGTTTGCATGTATTTAGAACACATCTTTCCCAGCTTCTAAGAGAAGTGTACAAAGCTCAGCCCAATATGAGAAAACCCAGGGGAATACCATGGATAGGCTAGAGGTATTATATCTCAGAGCTCGTGTGGGAGTATTGTAAAAATTCCTCAGGAGATGCTGGAAGAAGTTGTCGAGGATAGGGTATTCTGTTCAGCTCAGCATGATGCTTTTGTGAACCTCATCAGATCCCAATCTGATGGCCCATGAGCACTCGTTGCCAGGCACCTCAAAGTCACAGAGAGTGACATAACACCTCCACTTGGAAGGCTCTACAGTAAAGTACTGAGCTGGGATCTGAGCTCACTGAGGTCACAAATGCAACTCTGTTACCATCTGGAATGATGTTTCTTACAGAAAAAAAGACTTAACACATTTTATGCAGATATATTTAGAAGTGTATCAGCATGGACAGCACAGTTTAGAAGTTCAAAGTAAAAAGGAAATGTCTGCAAAATTAGATATGTGAATAAAGAAGTGACCCTGAAATCATTTAAATAAAGCACAAAATGTTACTTAAAAGAGGTTCACAAACTTGGCCAATTTACATATACAATTGAATGTGAATTTATATGGTTACCTCATTTAGTTTGCATTTACTTTTTTGGCTGATGTCTTTATCCAAGGAGACTAATAACATTTATGATACACTTGGATACACTTTTTTGTTTTTCCAATTGGAGCACAGGCACATCAAGTGACTTGCTCATGGTCACACAGTGTCAGTAGTGGGACCTGAACCCACAACCTCAGGTTGTGAGGACCAAAACCTTAACCACATTGGCTGAAGTTTAGTTTTTTTCAAGTCTTGGAAAATACTTTGATTAATAATCTTGTATATGTAATTTTAAAAAAGATATTTATTAAAGAACTGCAATATAATGGTCTCTATAAGAACTTGTTCACTGTTGTTTTTGTTTGGAATGATCAGCCATATTATTATGAATATATACCTGGGAAAGATGAATATATACATATGCTAAAAGTTGGTAAGCCTTTCTGTCCCCTGGTTTGGGAACAAGAAGAGGGTATTGGTTCCAAATAAAGCAGGATGGTTAACCCTTTAATAAGAAAGAAAGAAAGAAAGAAAGAAAGAAAGAAAGAAAGAAAGAAAGAAAGAAAGAAAAGTTTTGTCAGCCCACCAAGGGCTGTCCAGCTTTACACATCAGGCACACTGCAAACTACACCTTCAAGGCAATCTGAGGGTGATAAAATTAATCCTTCATATTGTTTACAACTGACATTAGAATTGGGGCAAAACAGCATATTGTTTCTGAGCTGAGAAAGAATTTAGATAGAAGCTGTACTCAGTGTGTGTGTGTGTGAAAGTGCAAAGGGCAAAGCATTTCTTTTCATGCATTAGGTAAATGAGTTATCTGTTACATATAGGGGAGACAATTCACCCTTTTGCTTTAAATTAGACTGTTGTTAATTTGATTTTTTGATGTTAGGCTTTAGCAATGATTAATTCCTGATGTCAGCATTCTTCTGAAAGCATGATAAGAAGATGGCAGCTAATGTATATTAATTTTAACTTAACTATATACAATTTTAGTTCCTTTAACTGGATAATGTACTTTCATATTTATTCATTCAGGTCAGGAATAATGGGTCTTGAACATTAGCAGGACATTTCATAATACTTCAATGTCAATGCTGCAATCAACATCATAATTGTCAAAGTAACTCACATATACAGGTCTCTGTTGGTGATGAATAAGAAGATTATATTAGCAAACAGAAATCATATACATCAAACAAATAGAAGTAAGTAAGATGAGATCCTTCACAGTGTGCCATGGCTAGTTGACTTTCAGATAAAGTACATTAAATGATTTCTATCTATTGCGCTAATGGTATGTTTGATCAAATTGAAAAACTTCTTGTCAGGCAGAAAGGTACTTTTTAATCCCTTTGATATTGTTAAATTGGATGACAGCCCATTTAAATTAATGAATCTCCTAGATTTTCACTGTATCTTGCACATATATATGGTAGTGAATTATTTTATCTCTTATAGCACTCATTCAGGGTATTTGCCCCTAAAGCATTGAGATACTCCAGTGGGCTTTAAACCTGACTACCAGAATACTTTCACCTAGTTCACTTAAAGACAGAGGTAGCAGGAGCCAACTCTGAAAAGAATAATCTCTGGATGAAATGCCAGTTATTTGTCATGAAGATCATACATTTACATTTATATACTTGGCAGATGCTTTTATTGAAAGTGAACATAATCGAGTAACATTAGGCGAGGGCCTGTTTGTTTATTAAGTGTAATTGGACAGGTAACAAAAGTTGATTGCCACAAATGAGAAGGTGTAATAACTAATAATTTACAATCTTATATTATAATAGATAAAGCAATTAAGCTTAACAAATTAACCAACAATATAAAAGATCACAGAGCATAGCTTGTTTTTCTTATATCAATTACACAGATATTCACAGAACAGATGGGACTTCAATTGCTTCTTAAATACACTGAGGGAGTCAGCAGTATGAATGGAAGTGGTTAGCCTGTTCCACCAACTAGGCACTGCAGAGGAAAAGAGTCAAGTAGTGGCTTGATAGCACATGTAGGTACTCCTTCCAGAAGCTAGTTGTAGAAGTCAAGATATGATAAGACCAAAGCCTGGACCAGAAGTTGTGCGGCATACTCTTTCAGATAAGGTCTAATCTTGCGGATGTTGTATGTTAAAGAAAATAATAAACTGAGAAAGGAACTGGAGAAGTTGTCCTGTGCAGTTAAGCAAATGACAAGAAAAGCTACTTTAATAAATTCAGACTTTTTAATTTCTTCCTTCAATTAAAAAGGATACTGTTTGAGATTGGACAGTAAAAACAGCTATAGTCCAATTAATGATTAAAATTATTAAAACCTATAAGTGCAATTACATGTATATTTAAGATGTATTTAATTGCCAATACAGTAATACCTTACTCTATATCAGTACTTGGTTCCAAAAGGTACAACTTAAGTCGAAAAACCCCTAATAAATTATTTAGAGCCCCTATAAACACCTGATAAGCATTTCCCCTAAATGTATAAACTGTATTAATGCTAAACTAAAGAACAAACAAAAACAAAATTACAAAAATCATTTTACATGAATAATGTCGATGTTGCTTGAAGGGGATGATGTTGAAGATGGAGGAGAAGGACTGTTCCTTAGCCTTTTAAATTTTTTCAAAAATTGTTTCCAGAGTTTTGAAGACCAAAAAAATCTTTTGATTACATTTAATTTTTATTGTTTTTAATGATTAATTATATTCCTGCAGGATGCCGTGTTTTTTTAAGGATGATTCCATTTCTTTTTTTACAGTTGATATGCTGTTACTAGGCAAGATGAACTGGGAGCACTGGACATGTGACATTATCAATGTGACTGTATAAAAGACTGCATTATGCATTTTCTGACCATCCTATTTTTGATTCCTTCAAAGAAAAACTTTAGATATCATTCTTGTTAATATTTTCGGATTATGAATATTTTTCTGTTCCTTAACTACGATTAACATCTTTTCATTTTACTCTAGTTAGGTGTTTCCTTTTGGCTATGAAATTTGGCACTGTTTCCAAATTCAAATCTTGGTTCAAATCTTCAGCTTTATTTATTTAAGGTCTTCACATTTATGACATTTGGTTGGTTATTTTGACTTCACAACCTCTCCTGATTCACTTTTATTTAAAACTGTTACCCAGTGCAGTCACTACTCTATAGACAAGATTCTCCCATGACTCCACTGATACAAACTAAATTAAAACAGTGAAGCTACTGCTTATAGTTATATATGAATTCTATTAATTTTCTGTAATCTTTTACTGGCTGGGATCACTAGGATCATGTATCTGAGAAAGCAGACATAATTTAGGAACCAGCACTGACATGAATGCCAGTTCAAAACAGGATGAAGTCATGCCACACCAACTTAAAGTAACCATTTATTCTAACAACAAAAATATGGACTGTGGGAAAAACTACAGTGTGTGCTAAAGCTGGACTCACTACCTGTACTCAAGCTGGGTCTCACTGCTTGTAAAATTATTTATACCAACAGGCTGCTTGATGTGCACCCTGGCATTAATCTAAAATATAGTCTTATAGGTTAAAAGTCCATATTGTGGTGCAAATAGCATTAAACCCATTTGTTCCATAAATTGAATTGCTGCAAACATCTTCCCTTGTCTTGGTGATTTTAATAATTCTGTGAATTACTTTCTTTTTTTCGGCATGTGACATTCAAATATTTTAAAATCCATTCATTAAAATTTTTAAGAAATATGCATGCAGATATTCCATCACTTTCCAAGGCCATTCACTTTGGTCACAATAAAATGGCCATGTGTTAAGTAAGAGCATGGACATGCACAGAAGAAGTAAATATAGTTAATAAAAATAACTTTATGGTAAGAAATAAATGAACATTACAGTTCTCTAAGTTATCTATAGTGAGCAGAACAAATTGGGGTAATTGAATGAATTTCTTTATTTTACTTTCTTATATGGCTGTTGGAATTTGATTGGATAATTCATTCTATTTGTTGTTTCACTTAAGAGGATTTTTCATTCTTTTTCTTCTATAAATTTTGATTTCTAAATACCAAGCAAGTGGCTGACAATAAGAATATTGTTTCGTAAAAGTGTTCATCTAACTTTGAAGATTTTTAAATGCGGAGAATGTGATGGAATGGGCCGGGAAGCTCTGTGACTTTTCTATTGAAAGCGCAGGGGTATGCTGAATTAGGTTGATTTGCCTGTGAATGGAAGGTTTCCATTATTCATGTCGCAGAGCTGTCACATCGAATTGAGAAAGTGAAAACCTCCTTTTATCAACCTTTTCCAACTGAAGCAAGCCAGGCAATCAATAACTGAATTCAAAGTGAGGGAAAGTCAAGCAGAAGGAAACGGGGTGTAAAAAAAAAAAGAGTGGGGGTGGGGGAGTTGTCAAATTGTTGATGGGAAAAAATAGTAAAGAATTGATGTAATTCTGGGAGAACTTTGGCAGCTAGAATTAGAGGAAATTAAATATCAAGCAGAAATGAAGTCATTGGATGAAATCTAATTATAGCCCCTTAATTTACGATACTGCTGCATACAATTAAATGAATTCCCTTCTGGAATGAGAACTCATATTCTGTACAAATGGCTCATTTTTTATTTGAAATACTACAGAGAATCTAAAACAGAGCTTATACCAATGTGTTGAGTAGCTTAAAAAGGGTAGAATGTGATTAAAGTAAATTAAGAGAAAAAAGATGCTTTACAGTTTTCTGCAGGACAGACAACATCAATTCAGACTAAACATGCCAGAGAGATTTTTATGATAACAATAAAATTGTAAAATAAATTAAATAAATAATTTCTTTGAAAATTATAGAAAAAACAGTACATTTAGATTAATAAAGAGGTTATTGTCAAATTGTTGATTATGTTCAGCTACTGTACAATTTCTAAAGAGTAATAAATTTTCCATTATAAATAAATAGTGAATAAATATAATGTTACACATATTTATACACATATACTGTATATCATTTTGAATACGGTATGATTTTCGCTTAAAACACCTTGTAGAGTATTGGTAAAATCAGTCTCAGTGAATAAATGATTTCAGTATTAAACATTTTATAGGTTTATTGGACCAAAGAAGGTTATAAAATTAATGTTAATTTTCTTATGAACACTTTATTTTAATGCTGCGTGTGTATTAGTTTATCAGAGTTTAGTGTCTGACAATGTGACAATGTCCTGTAAACTCCTACCAGAATTCAGTTGCTCCAGATTCAACCTCATCTCATAACACCAATTTCTTGTGATGTATTTGAATTGCTTTTGAATATGAAATACATTTTTTTCTGAAACTGACTATATTATATTTCACATATAATATTGTTCACAGCATTAAAAATCTAAAGATGTTATGAAAAAAGGACAATACAATACAATAAGACATGCTCCTCAACTTGTTTAATTCAATTGAGGGTTGTAGAAAGCCAGGGCTAATCCTTGCAGCATCCAGGAGTGAAGCAGAAACCAACCTTGAATGGGGTACCATTCTATCAAAGGGCACACACATGCATACACTCACTCAAATTGGACTAATCAGCCAAACACAAATACACCTTTTGTACCAAGAGAAAAACTCATGCCGGCATGAGGAGAGCATGAAAATTCTATGTAAACAGCATCTGGACTGAATTCAAACTTGGGCTTCCTAGAGCCATTGTGCAGAAGAATTAAACACTGCACCACTGTGCTGCTCAAAAAACATGGTAGGTTAAATTTTACACAGTAAGCAATATTCTAGGAAAAAATAAGAGTCAGATAACTACATACAAGCTGCAAATTTACACTTATGGAAACTTCCAAAGAAGACCCTGAAGACATCATACATCTGAAGTGAAGTTTGGGTAGGTAAATCACTTGAACGTGTTTCGTACAGTGATGTGTTTTATTCAGCACACAGGGTGTCAAATGCTACTGTATACTCAAATTATATCATGAGTAACCTTCATACAGTATGTTGAAATACAGGCCTGCACCATGGCATAAAAATTATTCTAGAAATGGTGAAAATCCTCCTATTGAAAGTCAGACCACAACATTTTGACCTGGTATTACAAATGTTTGAGGTTCATCACCTGTGGCTGAGTGTAGGAGAGATGCCATCCAATCCAGTTCCATACATTGCTTTACTGGGTAGAGTTCCAGTGAGTATGCTGGCCAGGGGAGTACATTAAACTGCATAGATGAAATATGGGTAGGTGTGGTCTTGTTGAAAGAACATGTCTCTTTTTTAATGCAAAATCAGTATCAAGACCAGCTGGACAATGTTCCTGAAATAGGTATAGATAGGTAAATAGGTAAGATGGTCAATGTCTCCTTCATTAAACACCAGCTGTGAAGGAGCAGGCAGCTAATACTGTGCCACACTATCATGCCTGGTGTCAGCCTTGTGTGTCGGTGGCATACACGTTATAGACATAGCAAGTAACCAGCACTACACTGGACATGTAAATGACTATTATTCCCTTGCAAAAATCTGATTTCATTACTAAAGAAATCACGCTGCTATTCCTACTCTGCCATCATGCCAGGGGAACACTTGACTTAAGTCCAGTTTCTAGAAGATAATTGGATATAATCCAGGTGGACACATCTGGTGCAACAATGGTTCTAAAGCATGCTACTATGACTTCTTAGTCTGTCACAGCCTTGTTTCTTGCAACCCAGCTGTGGAAACCCTCCTAATCCCATTGATGCAAACACTGATTCACTACAGACACCTCCTGTCCAGTTCATTTTGCAATCTGATGATCCTGCATCATGAAGGCCATCAAACGGCCTCAATCAAGCTCTTAATTGCATGAACAATGAATGGTGATGTGTGCTAGGCATGACAAATGATTCACAGACTATAGGACATACAGCCTGTGATAACTCAGAAATATATTTTTGTAGTTCTGTTAGCATTACCAATAGATGGGAGAGATTTTCCCTTCACTGTATTCTGTATTGCCATGGAGCTCTCAAATAGCCTTGGAACTTTGATTACAACATTGTCTTCATTCTGTCTTTACCAAATTGTATTGAAATATTCTAAAAATGATTCCTCATTTTTTTAACTTTACAGTACAATATATTCATGCCTAAACTGTAATTAATTTCTGTGTTTATAGTGCTGCGAAGTTAGGGCCTTGCCTCCTGAAGACCTATAACTTGATTAAGTCTACACACTACAAATATAATAAATGCAACAAGCACAGAGATAAAGGGCATACATAGTATATAAGGATTCTTCCTGTTTAATGGCCCTTGTTTCTAGTATAACATTTTTGCTTCAGGATCCTCTAAAAGGTGGTGTGGTGTAGTGGTTAAGACTTTTGACTTCAGTCTCTGAGGTTGTGGATTTAAATCCTGCTAGTGACACAGTAAGACCATGAGCAGGTCACTAGACCTGCCTGTGCTCCAATTACAAAACCAAAAGAAATGTACCCAATTAAATTATAAATGATGTAAGTTGCCTTGGATAAAAGCATCATCCAAATAAGAAAATGCAAACATTAATAAATATCACATCTGACTTTGAATCCATTATATAAAGTTTGATCTTACTTATTCAGTACTGATTCTTTATATATCAGATTTGATTTAATATATCCAAAATTAACTTAATATATTGGAACTTGAATTGGTATTTATATATAAACTATGTTATAGCACTTCCTCCATACATATTACATTTGTCTTTATATATTCTAAACCGACTCCTTACAAATCTAATTTTTCACCATTTACAGCAACATGAATTTTATATACTTATTTCCCATTCTAAAATATGAACATGTTGTTGCTAATAAATGTTTTTATTCCTATAATATATAAATGCAGATATACAGTACATATATAAATTTAGTGCACAACATGCATATCCATTTTCTAACTGCCATTAAGAATACACACATTAATATAATGTATAATGTACATGTGCATATTTAGGTTCTAATAAAATTTTGTTTTTCTTTTATATTGATCATTACAAAAGTACTATACCTCAATGGTGCATGTTCACCCATTCAAATAAAGTAATTAAGACTAAATGAGTGAATCCCTGAATTCTTTAAAACACAAATTGAATGAATAATAGAGTGGCCATGGACCCATTCTGAAGAGTCACGCTATATTAAGATTACCTTAGTTTACCTCTGTGATCCTGTGGCAGATTGTGCTAAGTGAAAGACTTGCCTTTCTAAATACTAAGGAACTGAAAAATGCAGTTGAGAAGGCGGTTGCCACAATACACATGTTGAATACGCAATATAAGAAAGAAAACTCTGAAATCAAATCCAGGGTAGATAATGTGAACAACAATGTGAATGAAGAGGGTTGAGAGAAAATGGCTAGTGCATAATGCAGGAGTTAAGGTCACAGCTAAAGCTTCATCTGAAGCAATTTACTTTTAATACATTAAGTTTATAATATCTTTTTGTTTTTAGTTATGGAAAACTAGCTATGAAAAATTTACAATATTTCTGAAGGTTAAGAAGCTTATCAGCTTTATTGTAACAATAATAACAAAATACATAAGCCTGGTGTTAATAATAATAATTCTATTATGGTAAAAGGATTTATAAAGTCAAAAGATCTTCTGCTTTGGTCTAATGTTTATTTAGGGTGTTTATTATGTGCCTGTTTTGAGCGAAACAACAAGCTTCACTTGAAAATTGCTGCTGGGCATCCTCTCATATGGTACTTTACTAAAGACAACAGGATCAATTCTCTTGGAAATGAACTCAAGAGTAAGAGAAGAAAAACTGAAAAGGATTCCACTCCTTCCACACTGACAAATGCACTTTACAATGGAGCAGATAAGGAAGCATAAGGATGTCAAGCAGTTTTTCTGTTTTGTCAGCTTGTCTCTTGTCACTCTGAAGTGCCCAGCTATAATGGAAAACTCAGTATTTGTGCAGAATGTATCTCTAGACACAGACTTGTATATAGCTGTTCAACTCGCTCACCACAAAAAACAAACAATGAACTGAACATTCTTTCATGTACTTAGTTATCTTTCTCTTTAAGAAAAAAAAAAAAAAACAAGTGCAGGAAAAAGCATTTTTGGGCTTCTGCCAGGCAAGAGTTATCTTAAGCAACTATCACATTTGATCTTAATGGTTTAAAATTCTCACCTTGGCATCCACTTCTTGTGTGTTGACATTTCCCAATCTTTTTTGCTGGTGGAAGTATTCGGTAACACTCAGGGCAGGAGACGGATTAATTTTGAATGTTTTGAGCGGCTCTGGGCACTGGTTATCCAAAAGAAATTTGCTTGAATCAAAGCTACAAGTTGCTTTTCTAAACATTCGATAATGTTGTGCAACAGGCTACAGAATCTTAGACTCATTGATGGTTAGCAGAGGATATTTCATACCTTTAAAGAATCTGAGGTATTCAGACTCTTCAAAGTGTAAGACAAATGGAAAGGGTAAAATATACACCAAAGACACTGATGTCTTCAAGATGCAAAAGATGAAACACCGCCTTTCAATGAACAAGCTGCTCAACCTTGGCAGAGGAAGAGGAACACCAAATTACTGAATGACCTTCGCCTATAAACCTCCTAACAGGGATGTGGAAATACATGTTTAGAGAAGTGAATAAAGTAGCTATCCTGCCAGTACTGAAGAAAGACTTAGATAAAATACAAGCTCTACACCAAACAAGTGAAAGGACTACTTATGTAAGTTACAATAATTACTTTCAACTATCCACCTCTTTGGGTTTTAGAGCTACAGGAAGGCAGAGCTTATCCCAGTATTATCAGGCACATTATTCCTGGACAAATGACTAATCAACTATTATGTAAAATAGTAATACATGTAGTCATTGACTTACAACCTATGCATCTTACGACCATTTGACTTATGACTGCTACTGTTTCTCATGGGCAAACGACAGTTTTCGCCATGCCAGCTCCGCATGCCGTGACTCATTCATCACAAACTCAGTTTATTATCTGCAGCAGTTTCAACTATGTTCAGTTACATTTATATTAAAATTACAGGAAGAAAGGCAACTGATCTGGACACAAAAAGGAAGATGATCAAACAGTATGAGGGAGGAAAGAAAGCAAACGCAATTGCATGTGACTTTAAGTTATCTCATTGTAACTGGTGTTCACTGCAGTGCTGTACTGCTGCACTCTGGCTTTGAATCCAGTTAACCTTCAAAGCTTTTACATTGTGAATTATAATGTGCTGCTTCATACAAACCACCATGAAGGGATAATGTAACCACACTGAACTTCGTTATCTGATAATATTTTTTATTAAAATTCTGAAATGTTAAAACAGAAAACATATGAGTGCTCAAAATCTGCCGGTACAACTCCTCTTGGCATTGGGAGAGGCTCACACTGATGACGTAACATAGCAAGCATGCAAGCAACAGTAATAACAAAACAAAATAATAAAATAAAAAAAAAATAGAAAAAAAAATCTACGCAATGTGTTAAGAATGATGATAAAATGGGATATAAAACAAAATGACTTAGGGGACTTATTATACAGTACTATAAATATGGTCAGGTTTGAATACATATACCAGTCCATCTTACGTCCAGATAAACTTATGACTGGTTCGGTGGAATCAAATGTGATTTTAAGTTGACGACTACTTGTAATAAGAAAAGAAAAGTCTAGCATAATAGCAAATTCTATGGTCAGCTGGAGGAGAGGAAAGTAAAAACTTCCTCTGGCTAGATGTTGGAGAAAATAAACCTCCATGGGTCACAGTGCCAAAAGACTGCCCGGCTCCCTATGAACATTCACAGTATGTAAATATGTTACCATTAACAGGAAAGTCATATGTAGCTCTCTTCATCTTCACTACATACTTAGACTAGGGGTCAGTGGCACATAGTGCCACCACTGTGTACTGGAAAAAAAGAAAACATGCAGTATTGATTAGTGGCCAGTCTATAAAACAGCAAATAAAATTGCACTTTACGATAAAATGTAATTGCTACCTTACCTGACTATGAGGGAATACTAGTAATGCTAGTAATGTCTTAAGAGATCAAGAAAAATCCTGATTAAAAGTGTGAGTTTTTACACAACTTCATCATCCCCACTATGTGCATTGGTAAATGTTGCATATAAAGCCTGCCTGCTCCACGTAGGAATCTCCTAGTGAGGACCTAGAGAAGAAGCTTTATGGAGGGCAGCTTATTAAAGGATACAATTTGTGTTCTATTCCTGTGTACTTAATGAAATGTTTCACAATGATGCCTACTTCCAAAGATACAATGTTATTTTAAAACTGACTTATATCAGGGTTAAAATTGTATGTTAGCAGCAGCACATAGTATGGAAGGCAAACGTCTTGATCAGAAATAGATTACTGGATATTTTACAGGAAGCCATATGTTAATATTTCAAAAATACCCTAAATCTGTTTTACACTATTTAAAAATGCAGCCATCTATTGGAAAACATTGGCTTACAATAACATTCACTTATTCTTCAGTTTGTTTCTCCAAGCTCTTTTATTCTTATCCATGGACATGGAGAACCTGGGTCTATAGGGCAGGAACTACTGTATTAGTACACAGGCTGTCACACTGCCTTCTCAACCATTTGCAAACTAACTCTAACAGTACAATAATTTACTGTCACAAATGAACCTAACATGTTTTTAGGGGGTAATTGGAATTATCTGGTGAAAATAAACAAGGGAGTACTTACAAACTCAACACAAACAGTATCTAAAGTGGAGTCTGATCTTTCTTCTTCACTGCATTACTCTCTTGCAACATTAGTTTATGGTAAATCTCAAGCATCAAGCCCACTGATATACTATTCAGTTTCTAAAAATTATTATTCTCTTATATGCAGCAAGTAGTACTACACTGCTCACAACTGCAAGACAATAATTGATATTGTTCTGAGCTAAACGAAAATTAATGTAAAAGAAAACGATGGAACTAATTTAATTCTGATTGTTTTAGCACAGTAACACAGCTGTATGTATTTCCACGTCATGGGTACTCAATTAATACTCATGCCCTGGCTGTTGTTCATGTAAAGTTTTCACATTCTTTCTGTATCTGTAGGTGCTTTTCTGTGAACTCCATAAAGAAGTGCAGATTAAGTGAAAAGGCACTTTTAAATGATCATGTATATGGCTGCTTGCTGGCTTTTGCACAAGGCTGCTGAGAAATGTATAAAAATGCACCTTGTCTACATAAACACCTAATATATTCAAAAGCAGACAAAGCATATACAGAATGTAAGATTAAAAAAAATATATATTTTTAATATATCACGCTTTCAGCAGTTATAACATCTGGAAAGTCAAAATGTATCAAATAGTAACTACAGAATATGCCAGACTTAACTTGATGTTTTTTTTAAATAATGGAGGCCTTCTAGGAATTAAACATATCTATACAAAAATGTGAAAAGAAAGCAGAGCAAATAGTTCCTTTTACCAAGTGCTACAACTACACAGACTTTTTAAAACATTCATCAGCAGGTTTCCATCTTGAAGGCCCAATTGTTTTTCCGCTTTGTGGATAAATTGAATTGAATCATCTGGGCTCATCAATCAGTCTTCTAAATGATTACTTAACTGATGACGGTGTTATACAGTTAATTGAACATTTCCATTGTGAGCCGTCATTGTTCTAGGCGGGCAGATGTATTGCCCAGCAACAAATTGTGGGTGTGTGTGTGTGTGTGTGTGTGGGGGTGATTGGGGGGGTGTAGGTTGTGAGGCTGTGTTAATAGGTAAGCCGTAACATTATAAACAAAACAAAATATAAAAATAAAAACGTGTTTTATGAAATGAAGTATTTTGTGTACAGACAAGTTGGTCACTTAGGATGTGAGCATGTTGCCCTTGTAGTAAGTGGAAGTAAGTAATACTACACAAAGACAGCTCTATAACCACTAAAGTTAAACACTGAGGACTTTAGAATCATATAGAAAAGTTTCATTATCAAATAAATAAATGAATTTTATGTTATACAGAGCCTTGTATAGTGAATGCCATCCCAAGACTTTTTAAAAATGTGGATCAATAATGGCAATTTTTTTCTTGTTTTTTTCATTTATTGCACATGCAGATTAAGTGATTCTCTCGGGTTTACTCAGTAAGATGGAACGGGAGACTGAATCAGCAATTAACATGGGGCCTTTGCTTCTACACCATACTGCAGACCTCTATAAGTGAAAATCATACCGTACTGATTAAAATCTATGTAACTAAAGGCACATTTAATATTTTAATGGCAAATGGTAAACAAATAAAACACTTCTAACAGAAAATGTCTTTGCATTGCAATTAATTTTAGGCTTTAAGTCTATGTAACGCTATTTGGAAGGAGATGTTTTGCAAAATGGAATGATGGATTGAATTGACCTTCTTTGCTCAGTTCTGACACAGCATCTCTAACATCCATTTGTCCCTCCTTTTTCCAAACCCACTTTATCTTGAGCAGGGTCTTGTGGAAGCAGGAGTCTATCCCAGCAAGCATAGAATGCAAGACAGGAACTAACCCTGGACAAAGTGCACTTCTAACATGAAACACTTTTTCAAGATTTTAAGCCCATTAAGTAAGGAAAAGTACAGTATATTTATTTCTCGCATTTTATATAGTACTAGACCTTTTATAATGGCCATAACTGCCAAACACTTCACTGGACAATCAACAATATTACAATACAAACATATCCAACAGTGCACTGAATAAACAAAGCACATTTCATTTGAAAGATATCTGACTAAGGCAAACAAGAGACTCCTGTAAGCAGGCAAAGGAGACAATAAAAACATGAAGTGTCAAAAAACTGTTTGGTTTTGTAGTTAATTTAAAGCTATAAGAAAAGCATATCCATATACTTCACTGTTAATGAGAATTTGTTTCTTTGATAATGGTGTTAAAGTTTGAATTATGATGTTTTAGATATTTAAGACTGAAAATTACCCAGATTATTAGGTAAAAAAAAATAATTGGGCAAATTAATTAATAGTAAACCAGACAGTCAAGAACGAAGAGGCTGAACTTGTTCTGATACACATTACATACACACTAGTAACATACAGACAGAGTGATATATAGGTATTGAATCATTCTCAGACTTTGTTAATCCAATTCAGTCCTTTGGGTTCAGAGCCTGTCCTTACAGTGTAATGTCATCTTCTTTTGCTTCCATTTAGGGGTCACTATAGAGATTCATCCATCTCCATCTATCCCTGTTATTACATTATTTTTCTGAAAGACCTACTGCTTTCATGTCCTCCCTCACAACATCATTAAACCTCCTATTCGGGCCTTCTCTTTTCCTCTTGCCTGACGGTTCCATCCTCAACATTCTTTTTCCAATGTACCTCTCATCTCTCTCCCCTCTGCACATATCCAAACCATTTCTATCTAGTCTGTCCTATTCAGTCACCAAACTGTTGTACCTGTTTTGTCCCTCTAATATATTCATTTCTAATTCTGCCTAACCTTGTTATTCTGAACGAAAATCAAAACATCTTCAACTCCGCCACTTTTTTTTTCCTTCAGTGCCAACATCTCCAAACCATACAACATTGCTGGTCTCACTATCCTTTCACTCTTGCAGTTACTTTGCTCTCACAAATCACTCCTGTCACTCTTCTCTACCCTGTCCAACCTGCCTGCACAGTCTTTTTCAATTCTCTGCTGTAGTCTCCATTGCTTTGGACTGTTGTACCTAAGTATTTAATTTTATCTACCTTCACCACCTCTGCTCCTTGCAGTCACACCCTTCCTCCACCTACCCTTTTATTTGCACACACGCATTCCATTTAACTCCTTTTGACTCTCAGACATTTTCTCTGTAGTGCGTACCTCTACCTCTCCAGGTTTGCCTCAGTCTGCTGTCTATTCTTACTACAGATCGCCAAAGTCATCCATGAACATCATACAGTACTCCACAGAGACTCCTGTCGTCTCATCTGTCAACCTGTTCATCACCACTGCAAACAGGAAAGGGCTCAGAGCCAATCCTTGATGTAGCCCCACTCCAACCCTGAACCAGGTTGTCATTCCAACCACACACCTCACCACAGTCACAAAATCCTCATACATATCCTGTATGTCTCTCACATACTTTGCTGCTACTCCCAGGTTTCTTGTACAGTACCATAGCTCCTCTCTTGGCATCCTGTCATATGCTTTCTCTAAGCTCACACACACACACACAAACACAATGCAATTCCTTCTGACTCTCTCTGTACTTCTCCAACACTCTTAAAACAGACATCACATCTGTAGTACTCTTTCCCATATTTTCATGGTGTGGCTGATCAACTTTATCATCACTGCAGTTACTGCAGCTCTGCTACTCTCCCTTATTCTTGAACATTGGTAATAATATACTTACTCTCCAGTATTCCGGCATCTGCTCGTTTTTCAAGATTTTGTTAAACAATCTACTTAGAAAATCTATTGCCATCTCACCTAAACATCTCCATGCCTTCAAAGCTTCCCTCACCTCAGCCTTACTGATCCCTTGGTGATTTACTATCTCCATTTCATCCAACCTACAATCTCTCTCATTTTTTATTATTTATAAGTCCTTCAAAGTACTTCTTTCACCTTTTCAACACACTCCCCCAGCTTGTCAGCTAATTTCCAACTGCATCCTTTATCACCCTGACCTGCAGCACATTCTTCCATGTTCATTCCCTCTGTTTGGCCTGTAGGTACAAGTGCTTTTCTCCTTCTTTTGTGTCCAGCTTCTCATATAGCTCAGCATACACCTTTTCCGTAGCCTTCACCACCTCTCTCTTGACCTTATGCCACATCTCTTTGTACATCTGTCTGCTTTCATCATCCCTATGGTTATACCAATTCTTTTTGCTAACATCTTTGTCTTTATGCTTATCTGCACTTCCTCATTTCACCAATGAGTTTATTTGTCTTTCTTCCTCTGTCCAGATTTTACACCAAACAACTTTCTAGCTCTAACCACTAAAGCTGTGGTGTTCCAATCATCTATAATGTCTTCACCACCACCCAGAGCCTGTCTAATGTCCTCTCTGAATTTCCTCTTTCAACTTTCACCAGCTAATTCTTCTTTACATTCTCACTCTCATCATCTTTTTCACCTCCAAATTCAACATGCATGCCACCAATTGACGCTGTCTAGCTATTCTTATCCTTGCCACCACCTTACAGTCCCTAATATGCTTTCATGTTACAATTAGCATTACCCCTTTGATTTCCAACTTTATGATCATTCACTATGACAGATGTTAGCTTCAACTCTAAAACACTCCAAACATACTCTTCATTTACAATTACTGTCACTCCATTTCAATTCCCGTCCACACCATGGAAGAACAGTTAGCACCCACCTCTGATGCTTCTGGCCTGACTGCCTTTCAACTTGGTCTCCTGTACATACAATATATCTACCTTTTTCCGCTGTACCATATCGAGTAGCTCTCTCCCTTTACAAGTCATACAGCCAACATTCAGCATTCTGGCTCTGAACTCCACACTCTCCCTTCCTCCTCTCCCATTTTCTTTGAACCCACTTTCCCCTTCTTATTCTGCTTCACCTTCTTGGCCAAGCAGTAGCATAGTTTCTGCTGATACCCTGCTGGACAGAAGTAATTTGCAAGTCTGGAAACAGTGCTGGACAGGTGACCAGTCCATTGCAGGGCCCCCTCAAATACATATCCCAAGAGACAGTAAACCTAACATGCAAATCTTTTGGGAGGCAGGAAGAAAATCAAACTCTCTGGGGAAAAAAACATGGAAAGAATGTTCAAACTTAGTTAATGTAATTTGATTCCATGATATGACAGATATGAGATGGCAGTGCTGATATAGATATCAATATAGATAAATACATACATTTTTATTTTGTATTTTACTATAAACAATATATACCATTACAATCCATAAAATAGATAGATAGATAGATAGATAGATAGATAGATAGATAGATAGATAGATAGATAGATAGATAGATAGATAGTGTCACACCAGTGTGATTAGGAGGAAGCTGAATGGACCAAGTGGAGGTAATTACCCTCCAGGCCAGGGGGTGGTGGTGGGGTGCGCTAAACCTACTTCTGTTGTCTCTGCAAGCCAAATATGGAAAAACCCACCTGATTCAACATCAGCAAAGTCAGTTCCGTCTCCGGTGCCAAGACTGACGTCACTTCCGGTTTCGGCACCTGGAACAACAGTACTTCCAGTTCCGGCCCTAGATGACATTACTTCTGGTTACTTCCGGTTTTGGATCTTTTCACTACTCTATCAGTTCAGTTTTGGAACTCAAACAGAGCACTTCATTGCTTATTTCGATACCCTTTTGCAGCCAAGGACAATATAGGGGTGGCTTTCACAAAAGATAGATACATTTTTGTGTATTTCAAGTTTTGTTTTACTTTAGCATAGTTGCTATTGCTCTGTGCAAGTGCTAACAAGCTAAAGTAAATGGGCATGAATAATGGCAAGATTTGTGAGGTGCCAACTTCATAAGTTACAGCTTGCTATTGTTTTACTGATATATCTCTAAGTACAGCTAAGTTTACTGTGATCAGATATTTAATTAATTTTCATTTATTATGCAGAGTTTGATTTCAGGTACAAGATTTTTTCAATTCAAAATGTACATCTTTAATTACAGTCATTATAAAGACAGAAATTTGTTTTTTCTCACTTCTTGACTTAATACATATTATTTTCAGAATGACATCTTGTGTAAAATGAATTGAAAACATTTCAATGTAAATATTGATTTGCTATATAATACACTTCTATGCATTCAAACCTATAATGTGCTTCTTTCACCACTTCTTAACAAAACAAGCACAGCCTAATAATTAATGCAGTATTCGGAAGGACTTTAATTTCAAATAAATTACATTTCATATAGATTTTTAATTCATTTAATTGTCAGCAGTTCTTTAGTTTAGTACTAGATGGTGAGTAAAATAGACTGACAAAAAAATCAGTCTTTTAATGAATTTCTCACCTCACTGTGTATGAAAGGAAATAAGGAGGCTTAGTGCACCAGGCTCTGTAATTAAGTCCATTTCATCTACTTCCAGATACTTTTGCCTGTGTTCTCCCAAAAAAGATGGAGCAGTCAATGACTTCTATCAGCAGATTAAACATGTTAAACCTTACATCAATTTGGCTCATGTTTTAAACGTGCAAACCAAGGTATTTAGACCTTTCTTTCTTTCTTTCTTTCTTTCTTTCTTTCTTTCTTTATGTTCCTCAGGCACTCAATTAAATTTAGTGAATGAAAACATCTTTGCTGACATTGCTCTGTTTTGGGTATCCAGAAACTGAAAACACATATTATTACAAAGTTAAGAAAAAAGTAGCCCCTTACTTGTCATTCTTACAGCCAGCCCTGAGATGGCACCACATAGATTAAAGCAGGCAAAGTCAGCAGTCTAAGGATGAATGGCATCTGCAGACTGAAATAAAGCAGCAGTTCCTATATAGTTCAACAGAAAAAATTATAATTTTATTATTAGAGTGACTAATGCTATTGATTACTATTTATTTGTTTTATTTCAGAGTCAAACAACATAACCTAATTTGCATAAAAACACAAGGACAGAAGAATTACATCTATCCATTTTCCGGAAACATGTATTTAAAATGATAATAATTTCATATAAAAATACAATCTACTGCATACCCATTTTCAATCTCTCTCATAAATTCCATAAATGCCATGCAATGGAATTCAATCATGATCCATACTGCCCTCAATGCTCTAGCAAATCCTTTGGCTCCTTGGCACAGGGATCAGGGGTTCTGGATTTCTCTGTATTTTTTTTTCTTTGTTCTGTCCTGCACCTGTAATATTTTTTCAGTTGCTTAATTGTTTTTAAGAAGATGGAATTTGTAGCTCCTTAGGATATCTACCTCCTCTTTATATATTGTATGACTACAATAAAAATGTAATCACAGAAAATAAAGAATATATCCATTTTCAAACATAGGATCACAGACAGTCCTAGAAAGGAAGCCAGGGCACAATAAAACCCACACTTGCTCATTCATAGCCAATTTAGAATGGGCAGTCATGCTAGTCTGTTTGTGCTTCACATGTTAGTGAAACCACACATAAATGGGGTAGAATATTCATGTGACATTCAGATAGGTTGCAGAGTGAAAACTTAGCCACAAGCACAGGTCTACACATTTTACTGTGGCTACATGCACAATAATTTGTGTAGTTTATGGAAGAAGTTTTTTTCCTAGAGCTGTGACTAGAAAAGAAATTTGAGAATAAACATAACTAGCACTTAACCAGGTATATTATAGTTCTACTTCATATGCTGGCTTGCATTAAGAATGTGTTTTAAAGGTTACTTATACTTTTGCATTCAACAACTGATCTGTTTTGTTAACACAATTTGTCTAGTATAGGACTGCCAAAAGAAAGAATCTACTTAAGCAGGAATTCACCCAAGGCTGGACGCCAGTAAGCCACCGGGCACAATGATTTACATACTTAATTAAATACTTTTCAACATTTTAAAATGGTATTAAATGACAATTTGACAAAGTTTTGTTGTAGATAATGCATCAAACACAGTTTGGATTTTATTTGTTTGACATTTCCTTCTGAAATGACCCTTTAAATGTTGATTGTAGGGTGTTTGGGGCATTTTCAAGATATGTGCATTTTCATACAATATATTTTACACATTGAGAGTATAACATGTTTCAGATTTAACTGACTAAATTATTAAAACTTGATTAAAACTTGATTTCATATTGGTATAGAAACAAGTACTGTGTTTCAGGCTTTACTAAACTTAATCTAGATTTTCTTGTTTCAGCATGAATGTCAGTTTGTGAGCCTCCCAGTGCAACTAATGATTTAATATCTTCTTCTTCATTCGGCTGCTCCTGTTATGCATTGCCACTGTGGATTTTGCTCTGTTACACCCATCACTTGCATGTTCTCTCTCACCACATCCATAAACCATCTCTTAGGCCTTTCTGTTTTCCTCTTGCCTGGCAGCTCCATCCTTAGCATCCTTTTCCCAATATACCCAGCATCTCTCCTCTGCACATGTCCAAACAAACGCTATCTTGCCTCTCTGACTTTGTCTCCAAGATGTCCAACCTGAGCTGACCCTCTAAGGTACGCATTCTTAATCCTATCCATCCTTGTCACACCCAATACAAATCTTAGCATCCTTAACTCTGCCACCTCCAGCTCTGTCTCCTGTTTTTTGGTCAGTGCCACCGTCTCCAACCCATATAACATAGCTGGTCTCACTACCATCATGTAGACCTTCCCTTTCATTCTTGCTGATACCTGTCTGTCACAAATTCTGACGCTCTCCTCCATCCATTCCGCCTTGCCTACATTGTCTTTTTCACCTCTCTTCCACAATTCCCGTTATACTGTACTATTGATCCTAATTATTTCAATTCATCCACCTTCGCCAACTCTATTCCCTGCCTCCTCACCATTCCACTGACCTCCCTCTCATTCACACACATGTATTCTGTCTTGTTTCTAATGATCTTCATTCCTCTCCTATCTACAGCATATCTCCACCTCTCCAGGGCCTCCTCAACCTGCTCCCTACTCTCGCTACAGATCACAATGTCATCTGTAAACATCATAGAACATGGAGACTTCTGTCTTATCTCATCTGTCAACCTGTAATTAATGATTTAATATAAATTGCTTTAATGTTATTTGATTTCATGCAGTGTTTTCACTGCACCAACATACTCGGCCTTTGGTTATAATGACAAAAAATACATATACATGCAGTTAAAGAAGCATAAATAATTATGTTTTCTTCAGATGAAGTAGGGAATATAAATATGAACCAAAGTTTGCTAGCAGCTTTGAACAGGGGCTTGGAAGCACAATTCAAAATATATTTCACATGTAAAAGTAATTCATATGGAAACTAATAACGTGTGACTATTATTTAAATTTTGCATTTCAAAGAGAAAAACAAAATGCATTGAACACTTAAAACCAATAATAAAAATGAATCTGCAAACTGTGCAATATTTTTCATTGCATCATATATTAATCCATCCATTCTGAACATACTTATTCCATTATAAGATGGTAGCATATTTGAGCCTCTTCCACAAGTATAAATCATTATGCCAAAGAAGGTGGGGTTTTGGATGGTTAAGATTTACTGGACCCTTCATCCTTCGGAGTTTAGGTTCAAGCATACACAAGAACCAATTCTGAGCCAACTCTGTGTGAGATACCAATCTATTCTGAGCTGCACTCATGCACTCCTCTACACAGGTGATTTACAGTTCAAATTATTCTAATATGCAAGTCTTTGTGTGTATGTCTTGATGGAAGAAGCAGGGTGCACCATGAAAACATAGTGACACAAGTGAAACCTTCTTTTTGATCAGACACTTTTTATTTATAAATCTTAAAATCTTACTTTCAAGTAATTTTCTAAAGACCATATAGTACTTTTCTTATACAAGTTGTAGTTATTATTCAGCCAGAACAATTCACAGGGCTTCAAAATTAAACTAATTTAAACTAACCTAATTGTGAATACTTATTTTATTTGCATTCATGAATGCAATAAAAATTATAATAAGAATGTTTCCATAATGTCAAATTAAATACAAATCTGAAAAGAAATTTACATAAAATTTAATAAATTAAACCATTTATTCATGTATACCATATTCTGACCTTATTATCAAATAAAATAACTGTTTTGCTTTAAACATATAATTTTAATATTAGAAACTATAAAATTCATATTATCATTAAAGTAATACTATATATAGATATTTAATTAATTATAGATTGAAAGCAATACACAATCTGTAATTGACAGCTAACAAGTGTGCTTTGAGAAAAAAATGTTACATGATGAAGAAAACTCTGTTTTCATTATCCAAAAATGTCTAAAATTCACATGAAATAATGAATTTTTTTTCAGTGTATACCTGTGTAACGGGAGAAAAACTCTTGACACGAAATAGGTTTTGATATACAGTAAATGTAGAGGGTTTTGTTGAAATATTTGAGAATTTAAAGCATATGGACAAAATCATTTTAATCAGATGATATTTGTCATTCTGGTGCCTATTTGATTTTTTCGCTTATTCTTCACAGGCAAATTTATACAACTCAGAAGAAAATGCTTTCTTAGTGGTTCTTGTGCAAGTCATTTTCTTATTTAAAACCATTCAAGCAGTAGAATATGACTGTGCATTAGAAAATGTCAGCTTAACAGAAATAAAAATATATAAAGTTTACCTTTGCTTTAAACTCAAAGAGGGTAAAAACTGTAAAAACTTCAAAACAACATTATGTAAATCAGGTGGTACATCAAGTAGCACTGCTTCCTCATAGCTCAGAAATCCTAGATAAAATTTCTGCAAAGACCTGGTCTGTGACATTTGTACAATTTCCCAGTTTTTCTGGCTATCTTTCCATATCCTAGAGATATGCTGTAGGTACATTGCTAAATCTAAATTGACCCAATGTAAATGAGTACTGTAGAGTTTTTGGGAAGCACTGAGCTTGAGCATTTCTACAACTAAAAATATTAGGCTTGCAGGTAAATACATACAGTATGTAGTTAAACCTCCATAATGTAATTCAGGGTCATGGGACAGAGTGTACACAGGTCACAAGGCAGGACCAATCCTGGACAGGGTATCAGTCTGTATGAGGGCCCACTCATGCACACACCCACATTTGGACAATTTAGAGCTGGCAGTTAATCCAACCTGCATGGCTTTGGGTATGTGCGGGGAGTATCAACAATGACATGGGGAGAACATTCAGAATTCAGAAAAAAACTGAGCATAGGAGTTGAACACTGGATGCATGAAGGAAGCTGCACTAACCAATGCACTACAGAGCTGTCCATGCGAACATACCTTTAAATTACTAAGCATTCAGTTTTGTTTCAGATTTCTCACCAAAAATGTGAAGTGTAGTGTAACTGAAAAATTACTGTTATTGAGCACATCAGGCAAAAAAGTGATACACAAGTGTCCCCAACTTAAAAGCTGTTAACCAGTTAACTTGAAAAGTAACAAAAATATGTAAATCAAATTAATGAACATTCTGTCAATTGAAAAAGGTTCTGAGCTAAAGAATGACTGTCCTTAATGATGACTAGACACATAATGCACATCTCACAACTGGTAACAGCAACTGTGATTAAAGATGTGTGCACATTTGACTCATATGATTAGCATGCACTTAATGAATTATTTATATTCCTTGCAGGCCATTACATTTTGCATTGATGCACTGAAAAACTGTTTTGAGAGACTGCCAGGTTACCAACAAAGTGCCTGGAATATGAAAGGACATATGGCAAGTGTAGAATGGGAGATGAGTGAGGCAAGGTGTTCTTTAGATATTAGAAATACAACCTGATGATGGGAGTTACTCCAGTGGCAGTGTGTGGAAACATGCTGAGGGGGCAGTATTCCTTACATGTGTGCAGGGTGCACTGAAAGAGGCAGCTCTGTGGCCTAGGCAGAGTCAAGCAACACTCCCTGGGATGCTAACAGGAAGGCAACCCAGAAGTTAATTGGGATTCATAGCTCTATGATCATACAGTTGGTAATAATGACTGAGTCAATGAAGTGAATAATGGGATGCAACCATGACAAATGGTCCAAGATGGAACATATGGAATTATACAGTCCCTGTAAGAGAATCAGAAATTAGACAGCTGCTTTTCTGAGTCTTTAAATAGGTATTGGGACCCAGGGTTGCAGGGATATCTGAGTTATCAAATGGAGATCTGGGGAGATGGCAGCAGGCCATTCTGAGTATAACCTAATCCCAGAAGCAGTTCTGAGGATTGCCCTAGATGGAGCCCTGGGATTGAATATAAAACTTCCTCAGTATATTTGGTCCTTTCAATTTGGACAATGTATCTAGGCACCATTATTCAGCAGTTTGGCCTTGGTGCTATAATGACAGGTTGTTCATGTTTGTAAACCACTAAACCTGAACCCATTGACGCTGACTGGAGTGTAACACATAGAAGCCTAAATTAGCCCAGTGTCTGAACTGATGCTCACCATGGTGAAACACATGGGAACCCCCAATAGCCAACTCCTTCTTTCTTACTGATCCAGGTGGAATTCATAATAATCTAAATTCCTAATAACAATGAATACTGATTGTGGCTAGCAAAAGCATTATGTGATCTTGGCAAGGGTAGTATCCATCCTGGAAGTCTCAACATTTATAGGTCATTAACTGTATGCCTGAATATACAAACTCCTTAAATCCTGATTTTCTGCAATCATGTTCAGACAATCAAGAATGCTTATGGTTGCATCAAACAGCAAAATGTTGGAGTCTTAAATTGGCATCGGATTAGGTTTATAATTAAAAGGGCATATGTTTATAGTAGTTTTCTTTTATTGATTAAAGTGTTATGAGTCTCATAATGTCTGCTTCAGACAACAATTTACTGGAACAATTAAACCTGTGATACACTCAGGAAATCTTTGAATGGGGCATCCTTGGCAATAGCAAAGCTGAATGTTGTCTGATGGCCTTGGTATGCCTATACTATCTTATGGAGTAGTCCTACAATCACTACAGAGTTTTTTTTTCTACTATCTTGGTACCCCTCCAACCTCAAGGAACCCTGTAAGGTATATACTTTAAATTTACATGTAAATGCTCCAGTTTATACAAAAAAAATGAAAATAGCAGAAGAATGCTTTTGAAGTTAAAATAATTTCAACAAACTTTATTAATCCAAAAAGTAGTAAAGTTTAATTGCTAAAAAATATTATTTGGAGGAATAAGTAATACACGGATAAAGCTTGCAACTTCAAAGTCCTAGTGGAATTATTATCAACATCCAGATGGCGTACAAAAGCAATTAAAAGGTTAATTGGATGCTGGGTTGCATAGCATGCTGTGTGAAGTACAAGTCAACAAAGATAATAATTAAGCTATGTAATGCATTTGTCAGGCCACTTCTGGAATATCACAAGCTATTCAGGTGTTCATATTACCAAAATAATACAGCAGCATTACTTAAATCCCAGAACAAACATATTAGACTGACTGTAGTATATGACCTATTATGAAAGATTAAAAAAATTGATTTTCTTCATTATATGCAAAGAGATATTAAGAGTTAATGTAACAGAAGTGTAGATTCTAGCTACTACTTTAAAATCATTTCTTTAACATGATCATAGGGACACATATGTAGAAATTGAAGATAAAATTTTATAAAACGTTAATAATATTTTGGAAACATTTTTAAACAGGCAGTGATAATCTGTATTAAGATGATTAAGCCAGTTAAACATCAGAATATATATCTTTTTACTTAATAATGTTAATATGGGAGATAACTATTATGCTGTATAACTAAAATAAAATGGCATATACTCATCTAAAAATTAAAACAAGAAAAAGAAAATTGTACTTATATTGCTTACAAGGTGTAGCTACACTAAACCCAAAGCTACGAGATAGATAACTATAAGAGAAAGTGAAGACCTGAAATTAAGGGCATTACACAGTAAATTATAACTCTAACTATAAAAAAGTGAAACTGCACCAAAATCAAATATGTAATAAATAAGTAATCTTTCAACTAACAAGAAGGGAGTTTGAAAACTAAGTAATATGATTTCAGATCATTATGATAATTAAAGAAAATATTACGGTGACTCAAACCTACTACAGTGGCAGTAGATTTTATTCTAGACACTTTCTAAATTAGTAACCAGTTATTGCCAGTAATTAAACATGCTACTTATGTTTTAATTTAATCGAGTTCCTTTATTAAATTCTGATCTATTGTTTATTTTAAGCCTTAACCAAGTGCCAAACAATAATGAGATACAAAATAGTCCAACAGATGACCAGTTAACCCGAGAGCTCTCAGATTCCATTCGTAAAGTGGAGCATTTTGTCTCTAAAAGTTTCTTGATTAGAAGTCCATTCTTGCTGTTAATGAAACACACAATTTAAGTTTTTTTGATACCGTAGTTCTCTCATTCTGCCACACTGGACACTTCCAAAGCTGTTGATATTCAAATGTTCTTTTGAAATAGAACTTTCGTGCAATGGGATCAAGTCAGCTTGTCATCTGACTTTGTATTCTCATATTTATTAAATCAAATTCAGACTTTGTCATTACACTCAGATGCTAAATGTGGTATCCTGCAGAGCTCAGTATTTGGCACTTCACTATTTTCACTTTACATGCTTCAATAGGGAACTTTAATTAGAAAACACAACATTCATTTTCAGATGCAGATGACACCCAATTATACCTTGCTTTTAGAGAAAATGACATTTCTCCAATAGCATCCTTAAGTAATTTTGTCAGTGAGTTAAAGGAGAGAACAGATGAAAATTATTCTGAATACATAAGAAAACAAAATGTTATTTATTGGGGGGAATGATGCTGACTGCAACAACATTCTGTCACTTTTTAACTCTGCTGGAATTACTATTAGTGAATCAGCACACAATTTAGATATTATTTTTGATACTAGCATGCTGTTTGAAGCAAACATAAAATTGTCCAAACCATGTTTTTTTCATCTTAAATACACTGAAATATTAAGACTTTTCTGAATATGCAGGATACTGAGAAATTGATTTGCGCATTTATTTTTAATAGGGTTGACTACAACAATACACTATTTGCTGGCTGTTCAAATAACTCTTTATGTAGCTTTTAGTTAATTCAAAATGCCACTGTAAATCATTACAAGAAGTACAAAATACATACACATAACCTCAGTTCTCAAGTCCTTACAGTGGCTTCCAGTTAAGTTCAGGTCTGAGTTCAAAATCTTCTAATTTACCATATAAAGCTTTAAATGACCAAGGTCTTCTCTACCTATCTGAACTTATCATTACTTACAAACCAGAGTACACATTAAGATCTGAAGATGATGGCAACTCAAAATTCTAAGGATTAATTAAATAACAGTGGGAAGACAAGCTCTTAGTCACATGGCCTCGAAGCTGTAGAATAATCTGCCTGCTTATGTAAGGCATCCCCTTCGGTCTCAGGTTTTAAATCCAAGCTGAAGACACTAATTTAGTACACCATACCCTCAGTTGGGCTGCTGATTAACTGTGCATATTGCATCTTTCCTTGTTAGTCATTTGTACAACAATATAAGTACTTCAATAGCTATAAACTGTTATGACCTACCTCTATTCTGTTTCTCTTCTTAGTATATTGATGTGTCGCTTGATGCCGCTTCTCTGCTGCCATACTGTTCTCTTGGCCATACTCATTCAGGTACTGGGAGCAATGAAATCAACAGATAGAAAAGTTGTGTTGTCAGATTGAATGGCCCCGCACAAACTCTGCAGAATGCGCAGAAGGGGTTGGCGAAGGCCTCCAGCACTATGACTGTCTGACTTTGATTTGTTTTTTGTATGTTATAATTGGACCATCCAGAAATATATTTTCTCCAGGGATGCTAATGACTGGAACTTTTGTTTTCCTCTCCTCCATTGTCACCGGGCTATAGTTCGATGATTAATTAATGTACAGATATTGTTGGTTTCCAGTTGTTATTCAGTTTATATTTGTTTTCTGTATATTTAAACAAATCCTTGTCTTTATGTGTACTAATTCTGTATTATAAAATTTATACTTACATTTTACCTGAGAACTTGTCATAGCACTCTGCACCTGCAGTGAAGAATGCTATTAAAAACAGTAAATTGAATTAAATTAAATTACTGGCTGTTATGGCAGGAAAAAAACCAAAACAATTAAGGATCTGGAATATTAAAATTATTTATAATTCAGACAAAAGAAGTATGTTGCATTAGCATGAATGATTGGTTACAAATTAAGAAAGGAGCAGGAATGTTAGCCGATAGCCATTGTAAACTTCCAGGATTTCAGTTTGAAAGTCCTTCTGTTCAAAGTTTAAGTAAATGATATCTTGTGCCAAGCAATGACATTTAGCTCTTTTCTCTTAAATGCTATGAATTCTAGAAGAGGGATAAAGCCGTACACCATTAATCCTGATTGTAAACTGTCACATCTCATTGCTTTAAGAATTTGTGGAGCTATCTTTTTTCTTTTACTACTGTTATAGCAAAATATTATTCTGTTTTGTTGTTGTTTATTTGATGGAATTACACAATATTTATCTGTTGTTTTCATGAATGAATGATTTGGTTTCAGATCAAAGTAAGAGTGAATGGCTCATCTTGAGCTTTTAGAAATGGCAAGTAACCTGATATCACATAATCAAAATCCCTTTAAGCATTATAAGAAAAAACAAGGTAAAAGATCATGACCAATGTAGAATCCGCAAGCTAGTAGGAGCTTATTTAAAAAGCAGAACTATGCTCACAAATCCACGCTTTCATTTTTAAAAGGAAGCTGTGAAGAAGCATAGGGATGAATCATCCCTCCTGAAATGTGTTTGGACAAGTCACAGTTGAGCTGGCTCTGGGATTCTCTGAGTGAATGATCTATCTGCAGAAAGAAATAACGTTGCCAAAAGTCAAGGAGCTCATCCAGAGAAAAAGTTCATTTTGGAATCATGGATAAAAGGCTGTGCAGAACAAACTGCCCAAGGTTAGATTTTGAAATACAATATTGAGTTTATCAGGTCTCACACCACACCTCACGCCACACCTCACAACACATCCTGCCAATACTAGTCAGATGAGCATGTGTCTAACTCAAGTTATTGTCTTCAACTTGCTCTCTTTCAGCCCATTGCTTGATCAGGTAAAGCTTTGTAGTTGCTTCTAAAACCTGCAGCTGGACCTTATTAGCCTGGAGGATAGAAAAGATAAAGGGGCACAATTTAGGCCTTCAAGGCAGTACAATGCACATTGAGGTGTGTTGGCAAGCACGAAAAAAAGATTAAAGAAGGGAGGCATATCATTATGCTAAATGCTCAGATCAAGTTGATAATGCTTTTCTGAGAGATGAGTCTGACAAGACAATACCAAGAAACCCTCCATAATAATATGATCTCTGATTATAGCTGCAGACATTGTTCAGTAGTGTGCAGCAAAATACTATTTCCTAATCATTTGTGTGTCCCCACTCCACCTGTAGTCATTATTCCAAAGGTTAGAAATGACCATCTCAAATTTTGCAGTAGCGTCTAAATGTGAGATTCTTTCAGTCTTGTATTATTACTTATGTAAAAATATGTGGTTCTGTTGCCTGATTTTTTTATTACAGCATACCTGAAGTTGTTGGACATTTTTAAATTTTAAGTAACAAAGAAAGGTACTACATAAAAAATTTAAGTTGCCAATAGTGAAGAATCATTAGTAAAGCACTGTTCACTAAAACAGCACTTAGGAGAAGTCATAAACATTCTCATTGACTATACATATGGTACATTTTTCATGCCAGCATATTACCACAAACAATATTGCCTTTATTGACTTGGTAGAATATAAAAACTCTATGAAGTTTAAAACTCTTTACTCATTCTTTCCTTAAATTACTCCTTTGGACAAATAAAGCACCTGTTAGACACTTGTGAATAATTAAATATGTAAATGGAACAATGGTCTAGAAGGATGGCACCTCTGTATTACTTGAACTCTCAGCCTCTGCAAAATGCATAACACATACTCTATGCTGTTTAAGTAGGGCATACTGCATGTAGCCTTTTATAAGGGGTGTCTTGAGCTAAAATATAAAGACGGTGCCACTGTTTCTGCTACCCTTTCTCTGCTGATCTAAGAAAAGTAAGAATAATACTTTACCTCCCCCACTCCCTTGCTTCTCTTCACACACACCCACTCACACCCCCACACATAAACACACATCCCATACACTCATCTTTTGCTTGGCTGTTTTCTACCATCCAGTGTGACCCCAGCAGGAGCTCAGTGCTGCTGTGGTATGTCCTTCTCCTGCTGATCTCCATAGAACAAGGCCAGGAATTCTAGAGAACACAATGGCTTGGTCTGTGGAGAGCACAGCTTGGAGGGCAGGCAAGTTTGATAACCACATTAAAGCCCCACCAACATCTGTTCAGGCTAAAGAAAGCACTATCTGCAGGAATTAACCTCCTGAACTCCTAATCATTAACCTCAGCCCAAGAGAAAGTACGACAACAAGGGCCTATTTGTCAGTCATCCTGCTGAGAGATTGAGGGCTAATATTTTACTGCAAACAGCGTGAGAAGGGTGGCTTACCAAGCTTTCAAAATTCTAAACAGAGAATATATTTGTGTGGGAAACAGTACAACAAAAGCAGTTTACCAACTCTCATTTATGTGCTGTCCCTACAAAGTGTGGCTGACATCAAGCCCACATAGCAACTTTAGTATTAGTTTGTTTCCAACATAACTCTATAATACCTTTCAAACATCATTGTGACTTCATCTTAGACTTAGCATCACATTATTTGACTTTTTTGATTGAATCAGTATTTTACAAATAAGATGCACCTAATCAAATATCTGCATTACTCCATACCACAAAGGCTAATTGCACATCTCTTGCGCATTATGTTCCATTGGAACAGAAGATTTGTTATGGACTAAAATTTGCACGATTGTGTTGGTTTCCCAAACTGGAATATTTGTATTCTACAAGAGGAATATGTACATTAATGACAATCACTCTTATAAAACCATAAATCTTAAGGAGCATTAATGTTGTCTAATACTGGTTTCCATCATTTTAGCTTTGCAAAGTGCATAAATATTTTTATTGTCCATTATCCCTAGTATGTGGCATCTATATTATTCTCTCAGCTAATCACTACTAAATTCATATCATATATTAAAGGCTATAATTTATAAGAACGGCTTTATTTTTATTTGGAGTTGTTCATTTCCAATATGCAAGTTTTAATTCTCAGTTTCATTACCTTTAAATTAAAACACAACAATTAATCCTACAAAAGAAATTGATGGTGAGTGGATTGACATTGCAAACTGAATCAAAGTAGCCACATTCAATAGTGTTTATTTAAACTATGGTAAATGTATTTTTATTCAGCATAATAAAAACTATTATTTAGTGAAAATAAAGTTTAAATTCAACCAAAAACAACTCAAAATCTGTGTTTCTTTGCACATACTGTATACTAGATGTGAAACATTTATACTGTATAAAAAGGTTTGTGGGATTTCTCTTCATACTACTGTACAACATGTGGTTCAAGCAGTTTAGTCTTGTAGCTATGGAACAATCTGTGTGTAATCAAATTCCATCTTCACTTTTGAGTACAATGTAATTTTGAGTAACTCACTTAATTTATAATACAGGGTGGTCCAGATCTAATTATGCAGATCCAGATCATCTGGATGACTTTGATTTATGCAGGGACGATTCCGGTTCGGTGCAAAGACGATTCTTCATGTCGTCAGTTTGCACACTTCTCAATGGTCCAGGATTTTTCGGGTGATTTTCTATTTAATAAACTTAATACGTTATAGCATAATGAAAATTGCATAATTAGATCTGGGCCACCCTATATAGATAGATAGATAGATAGATAGATAGATAGATAGATAGATAGATAATATTTACAGAAATAACTGTACTGTAATCTGTAACTCAATTTGCATTAAAATGCCCAGAATTAGTTATATTACACAAAAGTCTTAAATGATTTACTTTGTAAAAAAAAAAGGTGTGTTTATGAAGAAGACAACAAAATCATTCTGAAGAAGTGACATTTTAATAAAGAGCTGTCTTGAAGGTTTATTTAGTTTATTTTTTTTTCATATAATATGCTACAGTGGCTGTCTGTTTGTCTGTCCAGAATTTTTAATCACCTGTAGCTCGCAAACTGTTTGAACTATTGACCTGAAATCTGGTACACATATACTATATGACGTTTACTATCCACTTTCGGGGTTATGATTCACCTCCAAGGTTAGTCCTCTTTTAATTTTAATTTTATTTTATTGTAGAATGAACTCTCTGCAACAGCCAGCAGAGTGGCTGTGCGGCGCATGCATACGGGCGCCGTTCTCATCCCTACCACCGTCACCGTCACTTCCCCTACCTCCTCATATCTTAAATCATTCTTGAGGCAGATTGAAGACTTAAGTGAAAAATTAAGGAAAACGTACTAAGTAATTGCAACACAAACACTGACTTAATCAGTTTTAATGCGAAAAGATGCCGATGAAAGAAGAGAAGAAGCGGGCTGCTAGGGTGGAAAAAATAAGAGCTGTTTAGGAAGCAGCAAGCACATCAACCTCTGAGCAAATGAATGCTAAACGTACGGAGAAAGAGTGTGAAAACTATGAATGCTCAAGTCAAGTGTATTCACTGCATGATAACGTTACTGGTATATGGATAAATATGAAAAGTAGACCAGTCCTGCCTTCCTCTCTATCCTGCAAAATTCAGGATAAGAAACATAGAGATGAATAAAATAGATTTATTGTAGAACTGCATTTAAAAAAATCTCATATGTGGACCTATACTGTACATATCCAATAGTGTACATGTTATAATAACTGGAATTTCTAAATTGTCTCTGCGTGCAGGCATGTTTTTCAGTGAGGCCTACAATTTAGTGGTGTTTCAAATTGTCCTAATGTCTGCCTTACTCCTATTGCTGCTAAAGTAGGCTCTAGCTATCTATGGCTCAGTCATGGAATATTTGAGTTTAGAAAGCAGGAGGCCAGGTGAAAGAGTGGAAAGCTTTGCATATATAAAATTTGCATACATGAGACAAATGAGACATCAGATTGGAATTACGCAGGGTAACAAAGGCAAGAGAAAGAAAAGCTTATCTGCATAGAATTGTAGACGGAGAGGGTCCACTGGGGGCAGTATGCTTTGCCATTGCAAATGTTGGGAGGAAAAGAGAAATATTATAAAGACAGTCAGAAAGCAACTAACTACTAGTAATGAGCAAAACAAGCAAGTTTCGATTTTCTTACAGCTTTGAGAAACTGACAGAAAAATTTGTTTTTCAGGGAACTTTACATATACGAAACACACTAAGGAGTTTGGGGGTTTTAGAGTTTCGTTAGGGGGTGGAAAACAAGGAATTCTATACACTAAAGTAGTATTCACACCTCTGTTTTTACCTGCTTTCTTTTCTGAAAGTGTGTAAAGTTTTTATCATTATGTAAAATCAGTTCTCTTCATGCCTCTCATTCATACCTCATACACGTATGGTGACTTTTTTTTCAACTAGAAGTCTTTATTTAAAAATGAAGTGACAGGCAGATATTTGCAGAATTAATGCATGAAAATGGCATTAATGTGTGAATGGCATGAATTTCCATGGAAAATGAAATGTAATTTATTTTATTCATTTTGTTCTGTAGCGAAACACTTTCGTCGCAAACACAATTTTGTGAAAGTCACCACTGAATACCAAATAATAGTAAAAAATATCTTGTTCAAATAAAACAGCTCTTGTTGCCCACTACATGGCCAAAAATAAGTGGACACCCCTCCAAATAATTGAATTTAGGTATTTTAGCCGCACCTGTTGTTAACAGGTGCATACAATCGAGCACGTAGCCATGTAATTTCCATTGACAAACACTGGTAATAGAATGGGTCATATTAAAGAGCTCAGGAACTTCAAATGTAGGACTGTCACAGGATTTCACTTTTGACAAAAGTCAGTACTTTTTTACTCTGTTAGATATGCGCTTGTCAACTATAAGTTCTATTATAATGAAATGGAAGCACCTGGGAAACAAGATTACAACAAAGTGGTAGAGTACACAAACACAAAGACCACCAAGTAATGAAATGCATAGCACAGAAATATTGCCTATCTGTTGTTGTATCACTAACCAAAGAGTTCCAAAGTGCATCTGGAAACAACATCAGTATCAGAACCATTAATCTGGAGCTTAATGAAATGGGCTTCCCTGGCTGAGCAGCTACTCAATCGACTAAGATCACTATTCACAATGTCAAACATCCACTGGAGTGGTGTAAGAAATGCCATAACTGGTCTCAGAAGCACAGGAAACATGTCCTACGAAATGATAAATCACACTTCACTACCTAACAGTCTGATGGACAGATTAGGCATGGTGGATGTCATGAAAACAGTAACTGCATAATGTCTACTGTAAAGTTTGGTCAAGAAAAGATAATGGTCTATGGTTGGTTTTTCATGGTTTTTGCTAATCCCCGTGGTTCCAGTGAAGGGTGTTACAGCACACTAGAATATTTTATACAATTCCACCTTTGTGGCAACAGTTTGTGAAAGGCTCTTATCCGTTCTAGCATAGGTGTTCTCCTGTGCAGAAAAAGCTTTGTAAAGACATTGCTTGACACGTGTGGTATGAAGGAACTTGAGTGGCCTGCACTGATTCCTGACCTCAACCTTATTTCACATATTTGGGATGAATAATAATAATACCAATTATGAGTCAGGTGTTCTTGTCCGACATCAGCAACTGACCTCATAAATTCCCCTTAGGCTGAATGGGTAGACATTCCCATAGAAACACTGCAAAATCCTATGGAAAGCCTTCCCAGAAGAGTGGAGGGTATTATAGACACAAAGGGGGAGGGGGTGTTTGCAATTCTGTTGACGATGGTTTTTGAATTGGATTTCCAAGAAGCTAATATAGTTGTGATGGTCAGGTGTCCACAGTGCTAGTGCCAGTGCTAGCAAAAATGTGTCATCTAGAACAGTTAAAACCCTGCAACCTTGCTTGGCCTTTCTGAAGACACAGGGCTGCCAGACAGTGCTGGATTAACCATATAAACAAGGTAAGCACATGCTTAGGGCATCAAGGGTAAAGGGGGCACCACAAAAATTTTTCATGGCCGAATTTATCACATAAATACTAAATTAATTAAATTTATAGCCATTTTCAAAATTTAATGAAAAATGAATAATGCCTCCCTATACCTCCCTATGCCGTTACTGTTCGTAGATGGCTCCTTACACAGTGCGTTCTGCATACTGGTGCCATCTATGATGGTGAATTCCTGTTTCATAGTGATTCCCTTAAACGCCATGTTATGTCAAAATATTGTGAAAATAATTTGATTCAAAACAATATGTTTTTATATTTTTAAATAATAGTTAATAGTTGATTGAAAATTATCACATAATTGTTGTGTTTTGTGAATTATCTGTTCTTTAACCATCCATCCATTTTCCAACCCGCTGAATTCAAACACAGGGTAACGGGGGTCTGCAGGAGCCAATCTCAGCCAATACAGGGCACAAGGCAGGAACCAATCCCAGGCAGGGTGCCAACCCACCGCAGTCTGTTATTTAACTTAAAATAAATTTCTAGTGCGTAGAAATAGTTCTTTTCTGTTTTAAGCAAAAACAAAAAATCGTTCCAATTTGAGGAAAAAATACTCTGGTAAGTCTATTTAATTCTATTCTTGGATATTTTTAAATTCATTTACATCATGTAAAGTGAACAGCTGATTACTTTTGGACAAAATTGTTTATAACTTTTTTACTAATAAAGATTTATTAACTAAATTTTCACAAAATATTCTTCAAATCTTGTACTAAGAATATGTGTAAATAGATTTGCTAAATTGACACAAAAGCCATAAATAAATTAGATAATCAAAATGTTAAATCTACGGTTTTCATGTCAAAATTTTATTTTCTAGTTTGTTATTGTTTTAATATTTTGAATTACTAGTCTATGAGGGCACCAAAATTACTTAGTGCTGCCAGAGATTGTTCTGACCTGGCTGTCCCATAACTTTGGAGGGACATTCTGGTCCCCTAAAGTCATTCTGTGGCTTGGTCCAAGAAGTAAACTCAGGATGAAGATTAAAGACCACCCTCCTGTCAGTTGGGACATTGAGTTTAGATCTGAAATATGGGATGGGGAGGAATAGGAAGACAGGCCAGCATTTTGAGAGACAGAAAGATAGATAGGCAGGGGAGGCAACTTAATTTTGATTTGTCACTCTTTTAGAGTCAGTTATGACAATAATAAAAGTAGTTCTGTGATCAATGAGTATACAGTACATGTAAATGTATATATGTGTTGTCACATCCAAGGGCTTGGATAATTATGTTACTCTCCTGGAACACACAAGAATGCTAAGCAATAATGATTTCTTTCCTCCTTTCCCCTCTGCAGAAACAAAAACTGACGTGCCCTCAACCATGACGTCACTTCTGGGTTTACTCCACCTGGACCTGCCTCTTCCTCCCAGAAACCATCAAAAACAGAAACATAGCAATTTTTGACAGATTAAGAAGTCTCAACAGTCTGGGCTTAACATGCATTTTTTTGTGTCTTTCAATATATGGGATTGGCCTTCAAAGTGTCCCAGACCCTTAATGAATGTCTGTCTTGTCTTAACAGAGGTGTGGTTGGCAGGATTCATCATGGAAATGACGGAACCCCAGGACATCACCAATTTGCTCCAGAGGATGGCTGCAGAAATCCAGTTGCTAAAAGTACAGGTGGGTCAACAACAAACCCAACTAGCCAAGATGGAGGTACATAGCCAAGCCCGGGTCACTCTCTAGAAAGACCTACAAATGGAATCATCATCTTATTTTCATATTTTTGAGAGAACCACTAACCGTCCCCATTGGGATCACGCCGAGTGGGCACACATACTGGCACCACTCTTATGAGGTCTGGCACAGCAGGCTTACTGTGACCTCCAGAATACCGATATGGGTGACTACGATAAATTAAAATCCAAGTTGCTACTCAGGTATGGGATCACTCTGGACCAGAAGGCAAAGGCTTGCCATGACTGGACCTTCGAACCCAACACACCAGCTAGGTGTCAAGATTACGAGAGCTGGGGAGGAAAGGGCCAATGGCTAAAACCAGAAACCAACTGCTTCAAGTAAATTACGGAGTTTGTTGCCTGCAGTTTTTTGGTGCAGATCCTTCCTGAACACCTGGCACATCCAGTCTGGAGACAGGAATATAAGAGCACTGATAGCCTGATCGCAGCCATCTATCATTACCACGTCGTCCCCCAAGTAGAGAGGACTAGTAGGCATATGGAACGTCACAAGCCTCATCAGGGCTGTGCCAGCCAATCAGAACCCACTTGAAGAGATACAGAACCTGTGGTGTGACGCAAGGAGAGGCCCTTGACACCACCCTGCTGCTACAAATGTAGGGAATTTGGCAATATTTTCCCCAACTGTCCCCTTTTTGGTAAACCTATTGACTGCAGTGGGGTGAAAGGAAAGAGGTATTTTTTTCCTCATCCATCATTTCTGCCTTGGGTTGAGGTGATTGTAGTTCAACGGTCACAAGGTCTCAGGTTTAATTGATTCCTGGAACAACATATCCATTGTCGCTCACCGTTATATACTTTTGCGACATTGAGAGAGTGGGACAAGTTTAACCTGTATTGGGCAAACCCATTTGTATAGGTCCATCTGATGTATTATCACTTGTAAAAAGAAACTCCTGGTGTGATGCACAGCTCACGTTACCTTGGGCGGGACTGGTCGAATAGTATAAGCGAAAGTATGTCCATCAACACTAGGAAGAAGCTGGACTTAGATATTGATGGAGAAAACCCATCACAAGTTGTTCCCATGCCGGGGGTAATCACATTCATAACACTACTCAATTGGAAGAGAATGATGTATCTATGTCGCAGTCTGATGAGGCAGGGACAGAACAACACAGGACTGCACTTAACAGGCTTTTGTTTGCGCCTTTTGCGCCATCGAGGTGCCCCAGACTGTTTATGATTGTGTCTTGTCTTTACAGTGTGTAATGAATCCTTTCATTTGAGCCATATGAGCAGAAGCTGAGAAGAAAACTTTTAAAAGGAAGTTGAACAATAGAATGCACATAAAAACAGTGTTTTTCAGTGTCAAAATGTCACAAATTACAGTAAGTAATAGGGAGAAGATCAAAAAAGTAATAGCAAACTTGACTTACAAATGAAAAGAATGACAGAAAATGTGAAATAAAATCCAAAACACTTAATCAAAATGTGAAAAACACTGGATTGAAATTGAAAGGTTTTCTCATATTCTTGAAACACAGTACTGGAATATCCTAAAGTGGCTATGCTCTTTGTTTAATCATCCACCTATTTGACCATGTGAATGCCTTACAACTGATATAACTAAGTATCATCAGGAGGTTGTAAGTATCAAAGTTGGACATTATGTAACAGGAGGGCTCACTGGGCAAGTTAAGAAAAATTATTAAAAGGAACCTTATTCCAGGTCTGAGAAACACTATCAGGGTGCCCCATTTGGCATGAAAGATTTTATAGAATGTACAAAGCGTGGGGAAAATAGGTAGTAGCATACTAAAGGATAAATCAGACCATTCTCCCTGTGTTTGCTCCTCTGCTCTCTGCCAGTATGATATAACTATGTTAAATCAGGATCTAGGATCGGCTGGTAGTGGGAGCCAGAGATCAGACTGTGGATTCTTTTTTTGATAATCTGTACAAACTGAAACAAAACAGTCAGCCATTTTCCTGTGAGATAATCTTAAATTAATACAATAACTGTCACTTGCATTCTTGAATGAACTGGTCTGGCTTTATTTGCATTGATTCAGTTTAGTGAAATGCAGAGATGGTATACAATTATGAAAAAAATCAAGAGACCTACTATTATCATTTGGTTGATTTTTTTTTTTGTTCTTTGTGATGGCAGCAGAAGAAGTGGTAGAATATTTCAGCTTGAAGGTTTCTAATGCCATAAAGGAGAATTCATTCAATGATGCAAAAGAACATTAAAAAGGGACAAAAACTAATGGTAGAAGAAAGGAATTAAAGTATACTGCTTTTGGTGCAAAACAATAATAAGTGAGACAGAGTTTTGTAAACATGTAGGTTCTCATGCTTAGTGGAACAGCTGGATGCCCAGACCTACTGCTCTTAATTATTGCCCCATTGCAGGCAGCTGCCATGGCACCATACTGTTATGGTGGTAACCATCTGCCACTAGTCTGATGTCACATTAAGCTGTTTAAGCAACAGTATATTTTATGAGGCTTCCACAGGAAAGAATAAAGACTTCACATAGCTTTCTCTTTAATTATTTTTAATTCTATGAGTTTTTAATTTTCTTCTTTTTAGCTTTTCAGTACTGATGGACATAATGCCAAGTTAGTGATAAAATGCTCTGGTCACCTGTATTATTTCCATTTCCCAACATTATATTTCTCATTCTTATGTAATAAATTTCCGGCTGTTACTTTTATCTGAAGTGTGGCTCCATAGTTAATGTGAGATTATTAGGTGTGCTGGCCCTTCTTAGCTTCTACACTCACTGTATAATTTAAAATAAGCAAAAGTTAAGACTGGGTGTGCTCTGTAATGGATTGTTTTTTTTTTTTTGTTCAGGGTCAGTTCCTGATTTCAGCTGATCCTGTCAGGCGTTGTTCTAGTTCCCTACAACACTTAGTTGGAATAGATGGTCTCAGGAAATGGATAGATGGATTGATGGATGGATGGAGGGATAAAGGCTCCATCTTTACACTCTTAGTAGCAAAATCATGTATGTAGAAAATAAATCAATGTAGGCCCTATATAGGTTAGGAAACAAACTTAAAATGGTCTTAGAAAATGAGTGTTGAACAATAAAAAATTTGAAAGTATATTTTGTATAAAAATAAAGCATCATAGGGTGATTCATGAACAGCTGGGAATTCATATGAGAAATTATGTATTGCCAACATTGGTTCAGGTCAGTGATTCCCAAACTCAGTTCTAGTAAATTTTTATTAGAATATACAAAGCATTTATGTATGTTACATGGGTTACATCAGTGTTTTATTAACTTGGTTTGTCACATGTTTATCATTACCATGATTTTCATCCTGTTTTTACTACTGTTCTGCTTATGTAAGTCATTATTTAGTAATGAGCATATTGGTAGATTTGATGCTAAAGTAGTTGACGCCTTTCAGCATTCTGAGTTGTTTTCCAGGGTGTCTGGTCTGCTTGCTATTGTAATTATTAGGGTGCAATTAAGGGAAGAAGCTACACAAAAATGGGAAAATTAATAGGAAAACATAAAAAGACAACTTATTTAAAGCTATAGCAAAAATACAAATATTTCTAAAAGTCTTAAAAATGTAAAAATAACACTGCTACTGCTTTGCATTTCTGAATGCAGAATAATAGAAGTGAAAAAAAAGATAATTAAATGAGATTGTTTAAAATTAAAATGACTTAATAATTGTGAAACTGGTTGTAAACAAAACCAGCAGAACTGAGTTTGGGAACCATTGATTACATTGATGGTGAAAGAAAGAAAAAACATAGAAATGTACTTATGTTGAAAAATTTTCTTTAGTGTTTGCTTTTTCCTTGTGTGCAGATATTATCTACAGTAAAAATTCTGTACATACTAAAAATACTCTTACTAAAATTTACTGAAATAATTCATTTGTAACAGGTACACAGTGAAGTGGACCTACTCCAATCTTGTGATCTTTCACAGTCATACATGAACAAACGATTTTACTTTTCTGTATGTTGTGTGGAGCTGGTGCCTATTCTAACATATTTGGATGGTTTTCTCTCTCATATCCAAAAGATTTGCATGTTAGCAGTAAGTAGCAACTGTAAGCTGGTTGCTGCCTGACCACTTCTTTAATCTTATTATCATATCCCGCTATCTTTCAGGGCTTACAATGATCTCTGGGTACTTTAATGTGTCCATAACATCTGGTATGGAGCATAAAAGTCAGGCTAAACAAGAGAGAGGACATGTCTAGAGTTTAGTCATGGTTTAGCATAAAGTCTCACTGAGAGAAGAAATAGAGACTGTTATCAAGAGATAAAAAGTGAGAGAGAATATGGAGAAAAACAGAAGATGAGGAGGGAAGGTGTAAAGATGAGGCAGACATTGATGGCAAAAGAGCAAATACCAGTTCAGCGGGGCGGCAGATGTTGCTTTAGTTTGCTCATTTTGTTTAACTTTTTTTTTTAAAGTACTATTGCTTTTTTTGTGTTGCTGATATTATACACACCATGCTTGATAACTTTTTGCATTATGTTATATCAAGAAAGACATTGGGTTACCTTCTTAAAATAATAAATAAATTAACTTTACATTGGAAATCTTCAGTGGATAATAATTACTAAAACCATAATAGATCAATAGATCAATTTCCTTACAAAATATTATAACAAAACCTGAATTTTGTTTGATTAATTTGATTTCAGATGACAAATATTTTGCAACATTACCAAATCATTTCTTTTTAAAAGCATTATTCTAGCAACTCAGGCCATGCAATAAACACACAGCACCTTCATTATGTTCCCATGGGATTAAAAAAGGAGACATTTCCTAATTACAAGTGCCTTCATAGAGGTAAATCCATTCAGAGACAGCTCATTACTTAGCCAATTAAAGGGACGAGGGCTTAAAGAGTACATAGCACCCATGTGGAGGCAGACAGATAGCCTCATAGCTCTATGGCTGATATCGGGCTCTTTCACCTGGGCCAACTCCATGGACACCTGCCTCTCATAATGAAGACACACGGCCTCATTTCCATTTCTGGAGTTTTATCAGAGGCCTGTCTGGCGAAGTGGAGAGCCGGATAGAATGGCATCCCTAAGTGCTCTCATGAAACCAGCAGCTGTGGGCTCTGCAATGGGATTTTGACTTGAAGTAGCGTTGCATTTCCTTTTTTCCCTGAATGGGAGTTGCGTCTGGGTTAGGCACAAAGGCGGGCGTGTGGTGCAGCACTGGATCTTAGGCCTAATAAGATAAAGGTTGCCTCTTAGAATAAACAAATTCAGTAGCACACAGAATCAAACAACTGCTGTCTCTTTTTTTCTTGAACATTTAGTTATACATTTGCTAATCCTAGACTGGTTACGAATATTATGCTCACTTTTATTAAAGCAAAACACACATACTGTATTTATAGCTTTTGTTACTTATACATTAGACAAATAGCCCCTGCATATCATCTTTATTTGGTGTGATAATACATAAAATTATTTTAATTGCTCTGTCTGTTCTTTTCAGGTAAAATGAGACTATATAGCTAGGAAATGGATGAAGTAAATTTATTTTAGGCACCTTTATGCCTGTTAAAATTTTAGAAACAGCAAAGTGATAACAATATTAAAATATGTACACATGGTAATGCAAATCAAAAGTCTACAGCACGGGTGCCCACACTTTTTCGGCTTGCGAGCTACTTTTTAAATGACCAGGTCGAAATGATCTACCTACATTAAAAATGATATATATATATATCATTTATATACATACATGTATATAGAGTACGCGACACGTGTTTCGCCCTAATTCTGGGCTCATCACTCACTGCACCCCAAATCGGGAATCGAACCTCGGAGGAGAAGCCTCTTGCGTTGCGCCACGGCGTGGGGCTCGTTTATTTGACGTATGTAGAGTCTGAATCACAATCTGATTGTATGGGTGGTTACCTACCAGGTAACGCTTGTGGTTGGTCAGCAAGTCGGCTAGCGCTGACGTCCGAGGTTCAATTCCCGAGTGTGTGTGCAGTGAGTGTATACGCGAAACACGTGTCGCGTACTTTTTGCATTATTTGACAGTAAAACTATTTCAACCATTCTATGAACTGCTTCTCGCAACTGAAAGAGGGCACCGTGGCGGATGTTAGTCGACTTGCTGACCAACCACAAGCGTTACCTGGTAGGTAATCACCCATACAATCAGATTGTGATTCAGATTACGAATCCCTTGAATATATATAAATAGTATACTTTATACATAAAATATATGTTGTTGTACCTTGCATAAGTGAATAACCTTTATGACACAATAACAATTAAATACATTTATGGTCACTACAGTATTTGGATTTAATAATCTTCATGTGGGAAAAGGCTGACTCGCATAAATAAGTAGAGCCGAATAATGCATTCAAGGAGCTTTTGAATTCAGCCAAGTGAAAAATAACGGATGTCCGATTAACTGCGATTTTAGTTCCCTCTCCTTTCTATTTCTCAGAACGCTTTTCGGAAGGAAGTCAGTTTCGTAGTTTTTATGAACAGTTCGAAAGTGCCTTTTCAAATTTTCCTCCTTTGGAATGGCAATGATAGATTGACAAATCAGACGAACGCACTTAGAATGTGACATTGTAAGAAAAAAATCCTCTTCCAATTCCACATCCAGCCCATACCCTCCCCAAACAATTTTTTTTTAATCCCTTCTTTAGTCGAAATAAATTGGAAGACTAACTAGATCACAGCTGGAGTTTTGCAGTAGCTCGCGCGTTTGATCGTGCGTGCGGGATGACCAGTGTGTTACAAGAAAAGAGATCTCAGACTGGCCGCCCTGTATGTCAATTAAGTGGCAAATGCCATAGGCAGGATATATGATAGACTAACGTTTAAAACATTTTTTTTTTGGAATGCAACGCGATCTACCGGTAGATCTCGATCGACGCATTGGGCACCCCGGTCTACAGCATGTTTATGAATAGACTACAGCATAAACAAATATTTCTGTATAGGTATGACAAACTATTTTCCCTAACTTTGAGACTAAAATAGTTCCCATCTTTTCATATTTTTGACCAAACATGCCATATATTTTGGGGAACAGCTTGTATCCATCCCAAGTTAACAATTACAGGCCTGTCTTTCTCCTTTCCAAAACACTTGAACATGCTGTTTCTAACCAGGTCTTTTCCTCCCTTGTACAGAGTAGATTGCTCAATACCAACTAGTCTGGCTTCAAGTGGAACCACTCAACTGACATGGCTCTACTGAATATGGTCAACCAGCTACGACTTTAGAGTTAAGAACATATTATTGGTGCTGATCCTACTAGATCTCTCCTCTGCATTTGACACAGGCAACCATGACATCCTTCTTGCCACCCTCTCTGACTTTGACATCATTGGGACTGCTCTCAAATGGTTTGAGTCCTACATCTCAGACAGATCCTACAGTGTATCCTGGCATGGATAGTTATCAAGGGAGCACCAGACAGGCACAGGTGTACCCCAGGGATCGGCGCTGGATCCTCTAATTTTCCCTCTATACACAATCTCTCAGGGATTCATCATCCAATCCCATGGGTTCTCTTATCAGTGGTATGATATGCGGATGATGCACAGCTGTACCTGTCGTTCCCTCTGGAGGACAATATGGTATCAAAAACTTAGCTTCTTATGATCCTGGCCAACCAACCTGTTCAACACCCAATCTCTGCACAGCTCACTGTTGCTAACACCTGCAAAGCTATTACATAACCTTGGGGTGAGGATTGATGAGCAGCTGTCTTTTTCTGACCACATTTCTACTGTTTCTCATTCATGCAGGTCCATGCTGCACAACATCCATAAGATCAGACCTTATCTGACAGAGTATGCCACACAACTTCTAGTCCAGGCTTTGATGTTGTCGCATCTGGATTACTGCAAATCACTTCTGGCAGGATGCCCACATGTGCTATTAAGCCACTGCAGATAGTCCAGAATGCAGTGGCCCACCTTGTATTTAACCAGCTGAGATGGGCAAATGTCACTCTTCTCTTCAGGTTGTACATTGGCTCCCTGTAGCAAGACACATTAAGTTCAAATCCCTGATGCTTGCCTACAGAGAAATCAGAGGGTCAGCACCTCACTATATGGAGGCACTGGTGAAGTCCTATACTCCTTCTCGCCTGCTCTGTCTGGTAATGCCACCTCAGTGCGGTATCAGGTCTTAAACCAAACTCTTTTCCTGTGTAGTTTCTAGTTGGTGGAACAGGCTACCCACTTCCATCCGTACTGCTGACTTCCTCATTGTATTCAAGAAATAATTGAAAACTCATCTATACTATGAATATCAGTCTAAATGATAGAAGAAGAAAAGAAAGCCTTTGTGTTGTGATATTTTATATTGTTGGTTAATTTGTTGTTAGATTAAGTTTAATTGCTTTATCAATTATAATCTAAGATTGTACATTTATTAATTACTACATCTTTTTACTTGTGTCAATCAACTTTTGTTACCTGTCCTACAACACTTACTGAACAAACAGGTCCTAGCCTAATGTTACTCGATTATGTTTACCTGTTTTGTTGCCTTGGATAAAAGCATCTGCCAAGAAAATAGATGTAAATGTACTGTGGTACTTGCCGCAACAACACAAACAGTACTGTTCTGAAGTAATATTTAAACAACAGAAATAGAAATTGTAAGAAAATACTTTCAGTCTATATTGGAAATGTTGCATAACACAGTTGGGACTGTACAGATGACCGCCAAAAATAACATTAGTGAAGAGAGTCCATTTTTAAAAATTAAATATTTAAAACACAATGAACGCAGAAGTTTTTCAGAAAAATGGGATGGGCTTTGCAATCCTGTGCAGGGACCCAGAACACCATAGAGTCTACTCACACACCTATTCATTTTGGATCAACCTGGTATTGCAATTCAAATTAACCTGCACATCTTTAGGGATGAAGGAGGAAAAACTAACACAGAATTTAGGAAAATGTACAATCTTACATGAACAACATACATGTATGTGATTTGAACGCAGGATGATATATCTGTGCTACCATGCTTTTAGGCTACAGCAAGAAACAATCAATGTTATTCAAAATACATTTATAATAACAAGAAATAGCTTAAGTTAATTCATTATAGGAGTGTGAAGAATATAATATATTATTCAACAGAATGTCAATGATTTGTACTTACAGTGCAATCAGCTACGGTATCAAAGAGCAAATACAGGGGAGTTACCAATATTGTCTAAACATAACAGGTAATTAGAAGGAATATGGCAGAAATGAAGATAAAATAAAGCAAGAACTAAAGTTAAATGTACGCAAGAGAACAAACCAATAAGAAATAAAAATAAGAATAGCTAAATTAATTAAAAAGATCAGTGAATCTCTTTAAACCACCAGATACACCACAGCTGTTAGACCCCACAACCCTGCCCAGCACCCAGTCCATGCAAGTATTTAACAGAGTAGGAGCAAGAAAACACCCCTGATGAACCCAGTAGAGGTTCTGCTTCCACTTTGCACAGTACCAGTGTACAGGCCAGCCATGATATCCAGAAATTTTGAGGAGATCCCATGGTCTCAGGATGTCCCACAGGTCAGCTCGATCAACTGAATTGAGCACTTTATGAAAACAGACAAAGGCTGCAAAGAAACTCTGTTACTATTCATGCTTGCACTCCATGAGAATCTTCAGTGCCAGGATACATTCGATGGTGGACTTCTTAGGCATAAAACAAGACTGCTCCTGTTGCAGGTAGGTGAGCAAGTGATTACGGATCCTATTGAGGATGACTCTAGCAAGGACCATATCTGACACAGAGAGCAGTGTTATCCCCCATTAGTTGCTGCAATACAGGTGATCACCCTTCTCTTTCCAGATAGGGATGACAAGTCCCTTTTTCCAGTTAATTGGGACTAGCCAACCCGCGGCATAGCATATGCCGCATAATCAGGCTGCTTTTTAAATGATTTTTAAGCACAGAGGAAAAAATAAACATTTGAAAAATCCGTAATTTAATAAACCACCAAGAAAAGTAACATTGCAACAATGCACGCTACGAACCAACATACAATTGTCCGTGACTGAAAACCAGAGGAGCGCCGTCGTGCCTTCAAAGCGAAGGACGGGGTTGAACGGCGCTCGTTCAGTACGCACTGCCCGCTTATGTGCCTGCCCCCAACTCCCTACCTGAGTCGCTTTCGTCTGTGTACAGTCCACACGCACCTGTGAGTCAAGTTGACTGTTAAATTTCCAAACACCACCTCAGTCGGTTTCCATGTTGAATTTTCATTGTTCTTTGCGGTTCCGGCTGCTTTTTAATATATAATCCACCAAGTCACACGAATGGGGGGTGGGGGTGGGGGAAGGGTTTACAAAGGGCAGGGACGTAATCAGTGCGAGCGTATGACCCGCACGTACTGGGAATTTCTCGTTCGTGTGGAACAATTGCAAGCCACGGTCTCCATCACGAATGGGGTTCAACGGCTTACCTACGCCTCCCCGTGCTGGGTAGACACACGTTGATCCATTCAGTGTAGCGCGCGTGCAGTACCGGACATACAAGTGCATCACAGACCTGTTAATGCTCAATCTCACGTGGCTGAAAGCCACTTGTCCCTCTAAGAATTTGGACGCCGACCGCTGTTGGGTCGTGTAACTATTTGGCAGGCGGGAGTCTCGTTCGTTTTCGGAAATAACCAGCCAAATCGCTCCACCAACTAAGAACTGCCATGCACCACCACCCACAGAATCGAGAAAGAGCTATCAATCTGTCAATCCTCTCCGTGTCCGGGCCGGGTGAGGTTTCCTGTGTTGAGTCAAATGAAGCGAAAGGCTCCACACCTGGTGGTGCCCTTCCATCAATTTCTTTAAGTTTCAGCTTTGTAACCATACTCCCCCCTGAACCCAAAGACTTTGGTTACCCGGTTGGCTGCCCTGTTGCGGGGCCTGCATTGGTGAAGCAGGTGAGACGGTAATGAAACAGAGGCACAGGGCTTATTGGTTTTTAAAGACTGCTTCCTTCATTGGGTTTTAACCAATACACGGAACGAACCAACACACAATCGTCCGTGTGGCGCGGAGGGTGGAATGAGAGGAGAGGAGGACATCCACTCCGCTCCCTCCGTCATGCTAGTCTGCTGATTTCTCGTTCAGTATGCACTGCCTGCTGATGTGGCCACCTTCAACTCGTCACTCGAGTCGTTGTCGTCTTTCTACAGTTTAGATGCACCTGTGACTCACGTAGACTTTTCATTGCTCTGTGCAGTTTTGGCTGCCTTTCTATATATAATCCACCAAGACACCCGACCACGGTAGTAGCGAGGTGGGAGGGGGGTGTGTACAAAGTGCAGGAGCATCTAAGAAGACGCATGTTTGTCGCGGATGCGAATTGCTGTATGTAGCGTGTAAAACAGTTTTTTTTTAAAGACTACTTACTTCATTGTGTTCTAACCTCAGTTGTAAAGGAATGTTTTAAGAATCCCATGGGAAACCCCTCGCAAACTGTTTTACACGCTGCATATGGCGATTCGCCTCCGCGAGAAACATGCCTCTATGAACAGTCAGCGTGGGTCGGAGCTACATGTTGCCTCTACGACAGATGAGTATAAATGACGCCATTTTTTCTGTGTCGTCGCGTCTGAGTTGGTGGGCGTGGCTCTGCGAGTTGTCGTCGTATCCAATGGTCTTGGAGTTGGTGGGCGTGGCTCCTTCCTGCGTGCGCCATAGGTGTCTCACTTGTCGGCGGCTTAGTGAATCCACGCCCCTTCCGCCGTGCTTTCCATGGTTGTCTTGCCTTAGTGAATTATATATATAGATAGATGATGCCAGTCTGCCAAATGGAAGCAAACATTGCTTGCAATGTCAGGAGGACAGCCTTACCACCAGCCTGGAGAAGTTCACCTTGGATGCCACAGCCCTTCTGCCTTCCCTACCCTGAACTGGTTCACCTCCTGTGCAATCTCAGAGAAACCGGGTGGTTCACAGCTAATTGGAAGATCAGCCTCAAGAACTGTTGACCCAGAGGTATCTAATGTCTTAGCTAGAGGATCAGCTTTAAACAGCTGCTCAAAGTAGCCAGCCCAATGAGTCACAATTGCAATGTAAGCCATGATGGCTGTTCCACCATCTGCCATGACTTCAACTCTCCAAGGAACAGATTCAGATGTGTGTAATGCTTCGTTTCCTCTGTAAGCAGGACGTGGATTACTAGACCATAGATGGGTGTCACTTGCTCACAGATTCCTATAACAAACACCTCCTTATTTTCCCTCAGAGCCCACAAAGCCATCCTTCACAGTTCCCGGTACAGACCGGAGTTGCCATCAACTCGTGCGCTGCGACTCCACTCGATGATATGTAGGGTTCCCACCAAACCGTAGCCTTTTGCAAAGTTAAAGAACATGGAGTCCCTTTCACCAAATTTGCCAGACCCATGAAGACCAACACAATCCTCATAGCTAGCTCTGTCAGTGCTAGTGGTTGCATTGAAATCACCCATTACCAGAGGAATGTCACCTTGCAGGCACCCATCAACCACCAAGTGAAGTTGCGAATAAAATATCTCCCTCACCGAGACGTCACTCACCGCAGTTGGAGCATACACTGAGACAACAGACAAGGCACCCAGAGAGTGCCTTTATCTGAGTCTCATAATACACTTGTTGAAAAGAGTGACATTGGACACCATTGGAAGGAGCCGATCTGCCACAGCAATAGCTACTCCCTGAGTATGACAGTCATCAGAGCGATCAGACCAATAAAAGGTGAACCCACCTACAGAGATCTGGTAAGTCCCAGGTCTGCAAACCACAGAGAGTGCCTACACTGAAATGTCCAGTTTATAAAGCTCATCTGACAGCAGAGGAAGATGATCAAGCAAAAATAGATCCATCCATTGTCTAACCCGCTGAATCCAAATACAGGGTCACGGGGGTCTGCTGGAGCCAATCCCAGCCAACACAGGGCACAAACCAATACTGGGCAGGGTGCCAACCCACCGCAGGACACACACAAACGCCAATTTAGAATCGCCAATCCACCTAACCTGCATGTCTTTGGATTGTGGGAGGAAACCGGAGTGCCCAGAGGAAACCCACGCAGACACGGGGAGAACATGCAAACTCCACACAGGGAGGACCTGGGAAGCGAACCCAGGTCTCCTAACTGCGAGGCAGCAGCGCTACCACTGCGCCACCGTGCCCCCATCAAAAATAGATTGTATATTTATTTTTTTCAAAGAGTGTGGAAGAGAATATCAAACATGTAGGTGAAATATTGACTAGGTTTAGTCTCAATGAGCGTTGTACAAAGTTAGAGAAATGTGAATTTTGTAAAGCCTTTGTTCTTTTTTTGGGTATGAAATTTCAATTTCAGAGATCAGTGTGGATCTTACTAAGGTCTCTGCAGTCAAGGAATGGAAAACTCGAGAGAACTTGAAGCAAGTACAAAGATATGTGGGGTTTCCTAATATTTATCATTGTTTTATTAGGATGTTTAGTAAAATTATCTCTCCTATTACATCTCTTACTCATAAATCTAATAAGACACTTAAATGGACACCAGTGACTCAGTTAGCCTTTGACCAACTTAATAGGATATATACACAAGTTCCTATTTTGCATTATTCAGTTTTTAGTGAAGAATTTCCAGACAGAAAAATTGATCTCAGGGGAAGAAAATTATGACATTGTTAAATGAGAATTGCTTGCTATTAAACTCACATTGGAGATATGGTGTCACTTGTTGGAAAGTTTACAATTCCCATTTACTCTTTCTGTATTTGTGTATTTGAAGACGCTTGAAAGACTGAATCCGAGGCAAACTCACTGGTCCTTATTTTTTTACCCTCTTTGACTTTGTGATTTCATATTATTGTTCAGTTGTTGCTGTAAATTGTTGTTGATATTGACCAGGGAACAATAATGGTAAAGCAGATGCTCTTTCTTGTATTTAAAAAGAAGAGGAAGATACTAATACACCTAAGCTTATTAATATATAAACCTTATTATAGGCAGCATATATCAGTAACTTTTCATAAGGAGGTTCTTTGGTGGGCACATGATTCTAAAATCCTTGGTCACCCAGGTATGTCACATAGAACAGAGTTAATTAATGGATATTTTTTGTAGAGTAATAAGTCTTGAGACATTCTTGATTTTATTTTGGTGTGTCCTCTGTGTGCACATGCCAAAGCACCATAAGATTCACTAGTGGTGTGGTTAAGGACTATTGTTAGGAATCTATAAGTCTTGGTTTTATTATTGATCTCCTCTTTCCTCAAGATCATACTGTTTCTTAAAAAGATTCCCGCTGCTAGCAGTTTGGTAGAAGGTTTTATCCCAAAAATATTTCCCTTACATGGATTTCCATAATCCATTGTATCAGACAGGGGTCTAAGGTTTATTTCTAGGTTGTGGCAATATTTTTTGTGCCACAATAGTGTGTTCTCTTCTTCTCTCATCTGACAACCACCCCGAGACTAACAGATAGACAGAGTGTACCAATCAGGACCTAGAGAAGTTATTATGATGCTCTATTAATTTGTTATAAGATGAGTCAAAATTGTTACTGTGTTCAGCATTTTTTTATGGAGTTCATCTATAATGAAATAAATTATTAGAATGAATGTTTGTATGGGTATAAACATGTTCTGTTCAATATTTCTTCTCCCAATTCCTAGTCTGTCAGAGTACCTTACTAGGGTTTGAACAGGGTATCATAAGAATGTACATAAGGTGCATAAGAATTTACACAGTGCAGGAGTTTTTGCAGCATGGTTTGCTAACCTTAAGTGGAAGAAGCACCCTGAACTTAGAGTTGGGCACAAGTGTGGTTAGCTGTGAGAGATATACAGTTAAAAGTCCCTTCAAGAAAATTGGGGCTATGGTCTACTGGCCCTTATTCAATTGTTAAAACAATTGGTCCTCTGGCTCATACATTGACCCTGCCTAGTCATTTTTAAATTCACCTGGTTGTCCATGTGCTCTTTTTTAACCGGTATATCCTTATCCGTTTCAACAGACTGCGATCAAATCAGTACCCCTACAGGTAGTTGGAGATGTGAAATTTGAAGTGTACTATGTCTTAAATTCCTACTATAGGGGGTCCAAAGTGGAGTACATTGGCGGGGGTATGGACCTGAAGAGAGATCTTGGGTTCCATTTCAGTATCTTTATGCTATTCGATTGCTTCGCTCTTATAACAAGGTTCCCAGGAAAGCTTGATGGGTTCATTCAAAACCCACACCATAGGAGGTTATTAATTAGGAATCCAGAAGTTATTTCATTTTTTCTAAAAGTTATACTTTTTTCTAGCAATTTATTAGACTTTCTACAGAAAACATTGAGAACATAATAGAGTGCTATATTCATGCCTATGAAGTTATGTTTAAAAGTATAAGATTCATTACATTACAATTATAATTTAACACAATGCCATCTTTGTTTCTGATGGATATTGTCAGGCTTCATTGCTACCTGCAAGCTTTAGTTTGCTAGGGGCCTCAATCTGGAATTTGCTATTGGTGTAAATTCCATGTTATTGTAAGTAATCACTGTTTTGAATGTGATGCTGTCCAAATTTGTGGATGGACAAAAGAATTTCTAGTGTGTTTTGTTGTTGAATTTCCTCACTAAAGAGTATTGCAAGTTTCTTGACTGCAAGTTGCCTTTTCTCTTTATCTTTGTTAGCTTATTAAAATTTCCCCTATAATCACTGTTGTGGGTATGACTTGTGGAAAATTGTACCATGACTATATACCTGAGCCTACATGTGTTTTCCCAAAAGAGGCTACAATTGTTCAAAACAGACGTGTTGACCTAAATGACCGTTTGTTTGTGAGCCGGACTGTATCTTACGTCCTTCTTTGTCAGCCAAGACTAGAACATATTTGTGATCTCATTTGAATCTGTTCCACAATATCCACAATGACACACTCGAAGGGTATGCTTCTCATTTCTTTGCATACAAGTGGCCAAAATACTTTAGTTTTAGTTGCTCCAGTGTTTTGTCAGCTCCTGAATGTCCACCCAAGCATGTGAGTATGTGACAAGTTGCAAATCATATTACAGTATTAGCTGCGAACGAGAAGCAGCTGGTATGTTGTGACCCAATATAAAAAATTATTTTCTAGCACAAAGTGAGGCCCTTATGTAATGGATGCATTTATGATATTTTTTTGAGATTTGTCATTCCATTGTTCCCATTTAAATAAAGTCATGAGGAATTATTATTAAAAAAACAAATTTTGTGAAGGCTTGTGAGTTTTGCTGTGTTCAACTTAATTTTTCTCCACCAGTGGTCCAGTCTCCCTTGCTAACTTGGATCAAGGAGTGTCAGCTAACATGCTGTCACACTTAGCAGCCATGCCTATCATGGCATGTCTAGCTATGCAACATATCTTGTATGTGCCCTGCAGAACAACTACTGAGAATATTGGTGATGTATTCATCCTATACTTGATGTCAGACAAACTGCAAGCAATTATTCTACCATTAATTATACCAATATTACCACTACTCCATTACTTGTACGACTGTATTCAGAAACAATGCCACCTGTAACAAATGGTTTGCACAGAAAATGCTCCTGTAGAAGTGCCTATGAAATATTTGTGACAAATATGCCTGTTCACACTATAGTTTGAAGTTTTTATTTATCTAATTCACATCTCCTCACTTACTTAAAATACCATTTAAATTCAAAAATATAAATATATGCATTCTTGTAGTGAATTGCTTCAGCCAAAAATGATCAATTTATTTATTCTAAATGACTTTGGATTCTGTTGAGATGTATTTGACTATTAAAGTTACTCCTTCATTGAGAAGTGGCCCTGCTAGCTTGATCTCTTTAATATTCATAAGTTTGTCCTCATTTAATAGATTAATGCTTCCTACATTTCACCTTTAGGTAGCACTCTTTCATTGGTCATTTACATAGCAGGCATGGTAACCATTTTTCTTCACAACTGTACCTGTACGTTCCTCAGATCTTCTAATCTTATCAGACATAATTTCTTGACGTAATGACAGGTACTTATATCTATTTTTTGCACTTTTCTATGATTGTGCTTTTGCATGTTGTTTTGCCATTGATGGATACATTCATTATGTTTTTTTTCTTTGAATATTTTTAGCCCTGAAATGACTATAGCCATTACTGAATAGTTAAAATAGTAAGGTGAGTGAGTCAATCTTTTGTGAGCGCTACCTAGGACTTCCTTTATGCTCAATTTTAGGCGAATGTTAGAGCCTGCTTGATTTTCTACCACCCTGTGCCATTTTTCTGTTTTTGTTTCTCTGTGGATGCTTAAATGAGCTGAACTGAAAGCACATTTTCTAACATAAAATATAATATTTTCTGATTCACTTAATTTCAGTCTGTGTTGAAGATGAACAAGAGTCTACCCCAAAAGCACTGTGCATAATGCAGAAAATAATCCTGCACCAAGATACAGTATGACAGGGACTATTCATGTACACACCCAAATTTGAAGAAGTTGGGATCACTAACACATACAGTACATCTATGATAGGAAAACTCACATAGACACATGGAGAATAGGCAACCTCCACAGATACAATTACAAAGCTCAAGATTTGATTCTAGGCCACTGGATCTGCATGACATCAGTATTACTACTATATTATCTGCTACATTTTTTGCACAAATTAAATTTATGTTTGTGCCTGGTGGTTGTGACATATTATTCTGTGAAGCTCATTACATTTCATTTAACTACTCGCTCTGGTGTATTTTGTACACCAATCTCAGTTATTTTTTTTCCAACCTCCTTTTACCTGAACCTACCAGCAGCATCCACCATCTATCCTCAGCTTGATTCAATACAAGTACAGTGTCACAATGGTTTTCCTCCAGTGTTTCCCCCAGCTGGTTTTATGAATGGATGCTAAGTCACAGGTTCCATATGGTGCATTTGGTACAACGTGAGAGTACTTACGTATGTATGACAATGATGAGATGTTCTTTTTGCAATGACTTTGTCTGCAAAGAACACTCAACAACTGAAGTGAAATGTGATACATGTGCACATCATGCAGTGGAGCACTGGAGAAGTGGATCAGGTTTATTTTCAGATAGTCCCAGACTGTGTCATAATATTCAGTAATATGGTATTAAATTACATTAAAAACATGTACAATTTAAAATTATTGCAATATTTTATTACAACCTCATAGCGTGCATATAGATAGCCATTTTAATACTGGTGCATAAAGTACACTGCATGAGTACTTATGAGATGAAAAATGGTGCGAGTTGTTAAGGAGTAAGTGTTTCAGCCTGGTGACCACTGTACATGATCTTCAGTGTTTTAAGACACCTGAGTCTGAAGGTGTAGTGCTGTGAGACGCATATAATGCAAGCTGGTGACACCCAGAAACTTGACTTTGAATCTCCCAGATCTCTTCCTATCAGAGTTTCTTCCAATTTCCAATTGCCCTTGGATTGTGTAGGACACTGTAATCACTGGCACTTTAATTTTTTTAGCAGTTTCTCTAAATGAAAGGCTTACACTTCTAAGGATCATAATGCTTTCTCTCATTTAATTTGGTAATTGCCATTTTCTTGCCATTATCAATGGAATACTGTTGAAGTAGTACTTCAGAGGGAGTAGTAACACAACTTTACATTTCCATCAAACAATGTGGCACTCTTTCATATTAGTATAGATATTCAGCATGATTTTTTTTCCCCATTGAAATCTGATGTGTTTTCAAAGTGTTCCTTTAATTTTTGGAGTAGTTTATATATATATATATTGTGACAGATTAAGGGTATGCTCGCACCCTTGCACCCTCAGAAACCACGTCAGACACCAGATAAAAGTCCAAATAGTTATTTATTATAATAATAAAGTGCACAAAGCACCCTCCACTCCCAAATACTCAATAAACCAATAAACAATAACCAAATCCTCCAATCTCCCAGACGCTTAGCCACCCTGCCTCCCAACTCAGCTCCCCGTCTGGGAGCTCCCACAGTCCTTTTATATTCCCTGACCCGGAAGTGTTCCCTATCTCCAGTCCATGGGATTCTCAATCACTTCCGGGTCAGGTAAAAGTTCTTTTCTTCAACCCGGAAGTCCGTCGCTCTTCCTATGACGAACCTCCGGGTCACAGGGCACGAAGAAGCCCTCGGCCCTCCCTGCAGGTCCCTCCTGTGGCCCCCATGGCATCCAGCAGGGCTGTGCATAAAAACCACATTGTCCATGATGCCCTGCTGGTCTTCTGGGGACCTCCATGCTGCAAAGAGGGCTCCACCTGGCGGCTTGGGGGTATTGGCCGGGATGAGTGGCCGGCCATATATCACTATATATATATATATATTGTAAGATATGGCCATCCATATGTGCCCCAAAGGCCAGCAGGGCATCATGGACATTGGAGTCTTTATTCTCAGCCCTGCTGGATACCATGGGGGCTGCTAGGATACGCTGCAGGGAGGAACAACGATTATTTGCCTTACGCCCTGGAAGTACATCTGAGTCACATGGACAAGGGGAATGACGTGCTTCCAGTGTGAAGAAAAGGACTTTTGATCTGACCCGGAAGTGATAGGAGATCACATGAACTGGGGATTGGAAACACTTCCGGGTCAGGGATTATAAAAGGACTCTGGGAACTCCCAGACGGGGAGCTGAGCTGGGTGGAAGGGTGGCAACGCGTCTGGGAGTGGTGGAGAGTTTATTGATTAGTTATTGTATTATATTTGATGAGTATTGTGGATAGGATGGTGCTTTGTGCACTGTGCAGTTTAAATAAAGTTGATTATTGGACTTTTACCACGTGTCTGGCATCTTGGACAAGGGTTCAATGAAGCGATAGTGGGCCCCAATCTGTCACACTATATATATATATAAAATTCTACGCGTAAAAGTGCAACAATTTTCTGCAACAATTTTATGTGGCTTTTTACGTCATGTTTATTGTCACACTTTAAATCGGGCTTATTTTTAAACCTACATATATATGTTTGGTATCATTCTTTTCACAATTTATCAAACTTTAATGTCATGCTGTTAGATTTTCAGATTCTTATTGCGTTTTTAAATTGTAAACTAAAAAATATCAAGAATTTACGTCCTGCGAGACGACACTTAACCAGGAGAGCCTTGCTGCTGTAACGGCTTTTATATGTTCGAAGTACCACGCGAGATACAGATCATGCAGCATGACAGCAGCAGCAAGACAGCAGCTGATCGAGCAAAGAGGAGTTAAAAAAACACTGTTTACCATTGTATCACCGTTTAAGAGGGGGTTTCGGAGGAGCGACCGCATCTCCTTGGGGTGCGTTCAGCCCCCCTCTTCATAATGCGATTGGCAGACTGATCTCATTCTTTATCCCTAGAACTATAAGCAGCAGAACTAAAGCTGTACCACTCTTCGAGCCAGTCCAGTAAGTATTGCAAAACAGAATAATAAATAGTAATAATACAAGCATTCTTATTTATAACCAAAATTGTATAGTAAAGATGTAAAATGAACTGTAAAACTAGCCAATATTACCTGTGCTTAACATTAAAAATGAACTGATGGTGTTTTTGCTTGACTAGATAATTTGTACAATATGCCTATCAGATGATTTTATTTGTTCTTTTTACATATTATCTTCTCCTCATATATGAATTATTGTTGTAATGTATTAATGTGCAGTTCCATCATACAGGATTCCATCAGAGCAGTACAATGAGAGTGTAATTGACATCATGTTATTATGTGCATAAACTATTATAAAAGAAAGAAAGAAAGAAAGAAAGAAAGAAAGAAAGAAAGAAAGAAAGAAAGAAGAGCTTTTTAAAATACAGCAAGTCCCTTTTTAATGGCATGCAGCAGGAGGTACATACAAACACAGCAAAGACCAAAATTACTCAGTACTGAATTCCCTCCCAGTCCCATCCAGCTGGGACTTTCTGATTGCAATCGACAGTGAAAGTCTCACCTAGGATGTAAGGAGAGAAGCACTTCATGGCACAATTACCGGTTTTGTTGTTGAATAGTTATAGCATTAGAACTGGTCCCAGCGCCTGCTAAGTAGACTTGGCCATGGTGAGCTGAAGTGAATGCAACACAGATGATGCTCCTTCTCAGCATGTCTGAGCTCAGAGGCAAGTACATTGCATTCTATTGGCTCCCTTGATAGAATTGGTTGCTGGGACTGCTGGGATTCAAATTAACAATTTTAGAGTGTTTTGACACACAAACTGTACTTGTGGATGCGGCCAGGAATTTAACAGGGGTCTCCAGAAGCTGAAGGTGACACATAATTGGTTTAAACAATTGAAAGGTGGGAAATACAACAGATCATAAAAGTACTTCATGTTATATTAATACAAAAAGGTTACTTATCTGAACAATGTGCAGTTTATAAAATAAATAATTAAAACTCTCCAGCTAGCTAAAATAATATCATTGTTGTTTGTTACTAAAAAAGGATCATTACGGAGAACTCCTTACAAACTAGAACATAGGCTGCTATGCTAGCAGTTGCTTTTATATATCAAACTTTTAATACTTGTTCAATCTCTTTAGATTTCCATTTGTGGTCTTATTTGTCAACCTGTGTTTCAATTGAATTAACAAATTCCTTAAATCTTCTATGGTCAAAAAAGATATTCAAATCATACACATCAGTCAGCACTACTACAAAAGATGTCATGAAATATAATCTACAATAGACAAATAACGAAAAATAGCAGTTCTGTCCGTTTGATGCAGGGTTTGGAAAAAAATCTTATGAACTGTGGTGTGCAAGTTATAGAGATAAGTATAGGTCCCTGGCTTCAAAAATTGATTTCCAGCAGCAACTAATGTCTGTTCCTGCTGTTGGCTACTTCTTGCAATGTTAGGTATATAATTTACTGCTCTCAACCACCTTATTGTGTGTGTGTGTGTGTGTGTGTATGCGTAGGGGCATATTGTGGAAAGATGCTGTAATGCCTGAAAGATTTGCTATCTTCCTCTCTTTTTGTTTAATTTCAGATACAAAAATATTACCTGCACTCCTATTAGATAACACTAATACTAAACATACATACAAGATAAAGATGATATATATTTGCATTTTTAATAACCATTGATTCAGCAGAAAACCGATGACACCAGTGTGTAAAATGATTTTAATTTAAATTTGATAAGAGATGGCACATTTTTAGCAAGTGTGAGAGAACCCACACTTTTTTATTCTCTTAAATGTGTTTTGGGGGATGTTTGTCCATTTTTCTTTAAAAAAAACTTTAATTGGTCCACTTGTGTTGGCTGTGTCCTCAGGAATTTCCAAAATAAGTCTTTCCAATACTCTTCCACTGAATCAATGTTTAACTAAAGTTCAAATTTGTTTAGTCTTATAAAGCGTATGAAAGAGAGACAGCAAACAAATATCCACAAAGAGATTCTTAATTGTGCCTTAGTGACTACTGGCAGTGCATTATTGTACCTTTGTGTTTTCCTACCAAAACATTAGCCTAACAAAGCTCGACAGTCATATGCGCTGTTCTTCCATCCATCCATCCATTTTCCAACCCGCTGAATCCGAATACAGGGTCACGGGGGTCTGCCGGAGCCAATCCCAGCCAACACAGGGCACAAGGCAGGAACCAATCCTGGGCAGGGTGCCAACCCACCGCAGGACACACACAAACACACCCACACACCAGGGCCAATTTAGAATCGCCAATCCACCTAACCTGCATGTCTTTGGATTGTGGGAGGAAACCGGAGCAAACCCACGCAGACACAGGGAGAACATGCAAACTCCACGCAGGGAGGACCCGGGAAGCGAACCTGGGTCTCCTAACTGCGAGGCAGCAGCGCTACCACTGCGCCACCGTGCCGCCCCTGCGCTGTTCTTTTACTGCTAAAATGCTGAAAAGATCTGTTTGGGTTATATTTTGCCTTATCTGCTATATTCCCCTCTAACTGTCTTTTAGCCACCCTAATATCCTTCTTAATGGGGGCCCTCATGTTCTAATACACCCTATGATTCACATTAGAGTTATCATTCTTATATGCCTTATACAGCTGTTTTTTCCCTTCGCAGCTTCTTTTTTTTAACTCTTTATTAACCACTTGCAGAGGTTTTTTTTTATTTCCTATTGATACCAAATTTAGGTATGTACATGTCACCCCACCTGCATTTCTCTTCTTTCTGTCCTTCCTAAAAATGTATATGCCTCTATGTTATACTTATCCCAATCTTTGTTATTTAGGCAGATTTCTGTTATTTCTATAATATCATAACTATGTTTCTCTACATAAAACTACAACTCACTTGTTTCATTTTTGATACTTCTAGCATTAAGGCAAGCTATTTTAATTTGTTACTCATTGCACTTTTACATTTAAATGTTGGGTTAGAATTTACATTACTATGAGTTTTTACTTTTACACTATTGTATGTTCCTCCATGTACAATTCTAAACCTGGCATGTCCTAAGCTCCCTGCCACCCAACTCCATACACTAGTTTAAGCAATGCTCGACTAACCTATTCATACACCTCCCTAACACATTGATGCCCCATCGTGGCCGAACAGGAATGTTCCAAAGGGAGTGCCAATGCCCATAAACCTATACCCTTTTGCCCTACACCAAGATTTGAGCCATGTGTTAAGCTTTCTAATCTCCTTAGTCTTACCTGGACTGGTGCGTGGCACAGGCAAACTTCAGAGAAGACCACCTTATCAGTTCTGCTCCTCAGCATGGCATCTAACTGGAGGGCCTAATAAATCAATTTTGACAACTTTCTTGAATATAATATTCCATTATCTGAGACTCAGATTTAGATAAAGCATGCATTATTCCTTTTGGCAATGGTGACCCTGGTATAAGATCAGTTGCACAATCATATACTAACCAAAGTATACTAACCAAAGGGCTAGGTAAAAACGGCTAAAGGAATATGTTGGTCAGAGCCAAACATAGTGCCAGCTCCAAAATGTCTTTGTAAAAAAATCAGCACAAAAGGAGGGTCAAAACCAAAGCAAAACCGAATACCAAACTATATTAGAGTTTTGTTAGAAACATTGTATGGTCTTTGGGGGCATTCTTAAAGTTCTCAAACCAAAAAAAATGCCAAAGGATCAAAAAATAATGGAAGGAAGGTCTTAATACAACTGAATAAAGAAGGTAAAAGGGCTTTGGAAGCAAAGCCCAGCAAATGAAGTAGTAAAGCAAAAATGAAAAGTTTATTCACACCTCCTTCTTTCTACAACTTCTACTTTTCTCCCTTTTTGATATTTGTCTTTTCCTTCCTCCTCCAAACTGAACTCCCATCCACACTCCACCCAATTCCAAATTCACCAAAGCAGTGAGCACTATCCTCTTTTTTGCCCAACGATTGGTCATTTATATGATCACTTTCAGGCATAACCCTAAAAAACCCTTGGGGTTGTCTTCCTAGAGCTTCCGCTGGTGACCTAGAACGGTGTGATGGTAATATACAGTACTATAAGCAAAAGGCTGAAGCAAATCAGACTGTTCAGAATCAGTGGGAAAATGAACAATCAAAGTAAAACAGATTTCTTGCTTTTTCCATCCATCCATTATCTAACCCACTATATCCTAACTTCAGGGTCATTGGGGTCTGCTAGAGATAATCCCAGCCAACGCAGGGCGCAAGGCAGGAAACAAACCCTGAGCAGGGTGCCAGTCCACCACAGGGCGCACACACACACCAAGCACACACTAGGGACAATTTAGGATCGCCAATGCACCTAACCTGCATGTCTTTGGACTTTGGGGGGAAACTGGAGCACCCGAAGGAAACCCACACAGTTACAGGGAGAACATGCAAACTCCACGCAGGGAGGACCTGGGAAGCGAACCCAGGTCTCAAAACTGTGAGGCAGCAGTGCTACCCACTGCGCCACCATGCTGCCCCTTTCTTGCTTTTTCCAAGTCCTAAAATTAAAAAGTCACAAAAAAAAGTATTCTGTCAAACAAAAACTAAAATATAAATGCACCAAGCACATACACAGAATGTCTGAACCTGAGGTTCCTCTTCTACTGAGCAGGATTGCTATTGCAACAACATAGTCATCAGTAGGGTAAAACTAACCTGTCTCATGACGGTCTAAACCCAGCTTACCTTCCCTATTAGTGGGTGAACAATCCAACACCTGGTGAATTCTGCTTCACAATGACAGGAAGAGTTGAAATTGAAGGATCAAAAAGCAACGTCACTATGAATGCTTGGCAGCTGCAAGCCAATTATCCCTGTGGCAACTTTTCTGACACTCCTGCTTGATACCCAAAACCATAGAAGGATTGTGAGAACCCGCTTTCACTATCTGCACTCATAATGAAAAGATCAAGATCAAGCAAGCTTTTGTCCTCCTGCTCCATGGGAGGTTTGTGGACTTCCTGAGCTCACCTTAGCATACCTGGATCACAGTGTGACAGTTGTACTGCCCCAGTCAAACTACCCCCTTAAACACTGTCCCCAGAGTTGGTTATGCCTGAGGGTGGCTTGGGCGCTTGACACCAGAAGTGAGAGCTCCACAGGGCTCCCCCTCTTGCCTCACCGGGTGAGTGAAACAACGATAAGAATAGTGGTATTTCACCAGCTACGGCCCATGGCCCTGGGTGGAGCTGGGGGTCTCCTACTTGTTCAGCACCTCTCATGTCACTTTACAATGCCATACTTAAGTCAACCTCAATAGGGTCTCTTGGCTGTGGTTTCACTAGATAGTAGGTAGGTACAGTGGGAATCTTGTTCATCCATTTCTGTGCCTCACTAATTAGATGATGAGTTTTTTGGCTACCTTAAGAAAGTCATAGTTTCTCGTGCCATTTACCCTTTTTTTTAATTTCTTCACTTTGACATTTAGAGCATTTAGAAATCACATTGCATCAACACCACCCTCTGGCCATCGTGATGGTTTATTTTAATTAAACAGTCCACACCAATTGTAAGCCAGCTGTTAGGTGCCGGCCGAGGCCACACACTGGCCCCCAGCACCAATTCGGGGAGTAGGATAGGTCGTCAGAGGCAGGCCAACACGTGTCGCAGCTGGGGTGATCCACAGGAAGGGCCTGGAGCACATCCATAGTCGCCTCTGGGGGGCGGGGTGGGGGTGCCAGTGCCTCATCCAGTCACAGATCGCGCAGAGCCCTGCTTCGCACCCCAGCCAGACTGACCACGCACTTAGAGCCAATCCTTATCTTAAAAAAAAAAATGTTTTGAAATAAAGGTTGCCATCTTGCAGACTAGGGTACCAGGGGTCATAAACACTCATAACCCTCTTAACAATAAGTCTAGTATAAACAAAAAGAATGCAGAGTTTACATTTTAAAGGAATTTTGTTTGATTTATAATTGAATCAGAAGTGCCAAGCTAATAAAATTCTCTACTGTCGTTGAAATATAGCGCCAGTGCAAAATGAGCAAAAACTAGAAAATCAAAATAACTGTCACCAAAGCCCAAGGGCTAACCAAAATCAAAAAAGGTTTGCCAATGTTTTCAGCACCAGAATGCACTAGAATAATTCTCACAGATTCCTTAAGTCTGATCTACAACATACAGTACGTCCATTGAGTCACCTAATCAAGGGTTTTGCCAGTGACGTCACAATGTACGACTTCCTAATCTCAAAATTGCAGAGCCCAAAACAAAACAAAATAGTAACACCATAAATGGCAATACTAAAAACAAATGAATAAATAAAATTGTAGCTACATAACAGAAATGAAATAATGATTAAAAAAATCTATGAAGTTCACAGACCTGAAAAATATAAGTGGGGAACTTATAAAAACTGTATTACTTACATACTTTTTAATGATGCTTCGGTTGTAATACAAATCAATCAGTGCTGTTCTATTAGTGCTTAATTTTCACTGGCACTAAAAAGCAATTATCTTTTGCATCTGAATCTAATGGCCCAACTCACCAACCCTAATATAGGATAGGCTTTTTAAGTTTTCCTGACATTTAGGACATAAGATAATCATATATCTTGGGTCATCACAACAAAATGTTCTTGTGTTCTTTAAAACTAAAATTGATGTTCCTCATTTTCACAGGAACAGATGAACCTTTGGCTTCTTTAGCTGGTTTAACAGGAGATGGTTGACTTGTTCTGCACTACATCTTGGCTTTTTAAGATTAGTGTTCACTTCTACAGCTAAAATAATAGAGAGTATTTCAAATCATCATGACTGTGAAGCTAATCAGATAAACCCTTTTTAAACAATAATATTAATGTTAATTCCACTCAACATTTAACTGTCTTATTTGTGAAATTGTAATCGATAATGACTTTATTCTTATGTTTAGAATTTAATTAGGAGTGATTAACAAAACAAATAATTTCGATTTGCCATACAGTTTCACAGATTATTTTAATCAGTGATTTTGCAATTTCATAACGCAGACTTCACTAAAAAGAGTTTTTGGAATGCTTCGAAATTTTTTGGTATGGAAAAAATGCAATATTGCTCCGTAAAGACTCTTTCACAGTTTCATTTTCAGTTATGTTCTTTTCTGCAGTTGTGTAATGCATTTAATCTGTCCAGCAAAACCAATTTTATTTATGCATCACTGTAGAGGAACAGGGTGCATTTTTTAAAAATATGAAATGCTCCATATTTTCACACAAAGACACACCAAATGCCACATTGTGCATATTACTGGTCTTTCTCCACAGGAAAATCTTACTACAATCTTTCTTATTTCTTGATATGTGCAGAAAGGTTGAGAATATGTACAAAGTACTCTCCAAGCACCACTGAGTTTCAAGTTTCTTTTCTGTATTTCCAATGTGTAAATCATAGGCCCATTTCAGTTATCATCAGTAAGTAATTCCTGGAAAGTCTACTGGGATAGGAAACAGGAGGTCCCTAGTACTACTGCTACATCCACTAGCCTCTGCTGCATTTGCAATAGCAAACCCAGCCTTTGTTACATATGACTAAATTCCAACACTATTTGCAGAAATAAGGCCATCAAGTTATTTACTTTCTTTTGCAGCCTTTTTAAATTCAGCTGGGCTTGTTTATCTCCCCAAAAGCCCTTTTTATCTTTGGCCAGTTTGTTTTAAATGGTCTAGGGTTTTTGTTCTGTCAAAGTGGAAGAAATAGCAGGGCAGATGTCAAATGAGGCTGGGACCAGGACATGAGAAAAACGAAAAATAATTTTCTGGTAACAGATCAGTGCCATAAGCCAAAAAGGTAAAAAAAAACACTGATATATCAAAACCCAATATGAAACTCAAATATCTAATGTATAATGATTAGTGAAAAAACATAAATCCATGAACTGAATTATACTAACTAGAACAAAATTATTTAAAAATTACATTAACAAAATTGGACATTTTACTGCCTGGCATGTGGTAACAATGGAGTGCTATTCCTAACAACAAGATGGCTGTGGCCATTACAAAACAAAACCATGAAATGGTGGGCCCCATGGACAAAAACTATAAACAAAATAGATGTGTGAAAACATTAATAAAATAGTTATATAAATTATTGTAACTCCAAAATTACTGTAACAAAAAAATACAAAATTTGGATTCAGAGCATACCAAAAATCTAGAATGTTAACATTTAGGAGGTCAGGGTACCTCCTGGTCAAGAAGTGGCAGGACTTGGTCACTAGCCATCAAAGCTGGAACCATGTATCCTTTTTATAGTGAAAGGTTGTAGGAGGACAATCAGCCCATTAGATGGCAATACATTGTCCTTAATGAATGAGTGGAGTCAATTTTTCCTATTAAGACAACCAGCTTTGTGGCTACATGACGAACATGGTCTTAGTCCTGGGCTACAAAGAAATTGGTGGTGCAGGGACACCAAGGTCCACAAGACTCTAGTATGGTTTTTCTGTAGCACAAAAGGTAATTCTCTACTGTAAAAGTGACCTGGGTGGGTGTGTTCTTTGGGGAGTGTTAAATAAACCTCTAGTCAAAGATGTATTTTTATATAGTCAGGAAGATAACTGATATGAGAAGGTAGCAAATCTTGGGAAGCAGAATGGGAAAGATGAAAGGTGAGAAAGGGAATATCTTGAGGTTCTTCACAGACAGAAAAACAAGTTGGCATACAGTGGTTCAAAACATGTATACAGTATATTGCTCCAGCAGGTCAGTAAGGTTTTGTTTTTCATTGATCTATTTTTTTCATGGTACATATTTTCAATAATTAATCTCACACTTGTAATTTTATATTTTTTGACTCTGTTGGATTATTTTGGGTGTAAAGAGATGTCCCGAGGGAACCTTCTTCTGTTACTAGCCATAGATAGATAGATAGATAGATAGATAGATAGATAGATAGATAGATAGATAGATAGATAGATAGATAGATACTTTATCATTGTTAACTGAAAACTGCCTTGACAAGGGCACAGTAACATTTTTCTGATTTGCTCATTGTTCTCCGCAGTACTCTGGCTTCCACTGAGGCTTAACATGTTCTAGCTCATTGAATCTGTAAAGCACTTCTGAAGAGACTATCTGTATTCACTCACTCAAAAAAAGGAAAAAAAAAACCAGGAAGGATGTGACAGCAAACAAACACGATTAGCGGGAGTTAGTTTCTGCTAGAAGCATAACAGCCACACTTCTAATGGGGGAAGTATGTTCAGGCCGAGTTGTCATTAGGCATACAAATAAGAGGGAACTTTGCTGTTTTCAAACTGTGGCAAGTCAGTGTGTGGGAATGATCAGCTCATCATAAAAACAACCACCCACTTCAGCTCCTTTAATTTTCTAGCATTGTGTTTCTTGGACGTGTTTTCATTTGTAGCTCGTTACCTTCATATTGAGCCTGTGACAAAGGGAGCTTCAGTACCTCAATTTGCATACCCTGAGCAGAAGAACAGAACTTGAAGAGGTGCAAAATAGCTGTCAATAATTTGTTATTTCAGCATTACTTTGTGCTTAGATATTACACTTCAATTCCTGGTGTTTTTCTATTAGAATAATGATCATCAATTTTGACTTCCCTATTAAAATCATGAACAGAAGAAAATAGCTACTCAATTTACAAATAAATAAAGGGCAAAAAAAAAACAAAAAAAAAAAACGAAACATCCTCTATATTTATGAAATGCCTCAAAGTTTGGTAATGGCTACTTACCAAATAAGTCCAATATCTACAGTTTCCCAATGAATATGAGAATAGACTGAAATACGCCAAAGACGCCAAATACTTTTATCTTCATTCATTTCTTTTTCATATTTTCCTGAAAATAAAATAAAAGAGTCATCTTCCTCTCTATTATTTTGTCCATTACCATATATGCATAAAGCTGTAAATTTTATCAAATTACCATTAGAGAACAATTATAATGTACATACAACTGTAGTCTTGAAGGCTTAAGTTGCAGTTAATCAGTGGTGGTGACTATACTTGCATAACATTTTTTCTCAGCTGAACTCCATATTCAACAGGCCACACTACCTTCTGCAGTGAAACTAAAACTTTAACTTTCTGAAAATATTTGATTCTATTAAGATTAGTAATTGGCCTTCATCAGTAAATAATTGCTCTAGCATATAACTGTGGAAGACACAATTATAAGAAATCCTGATATACAGTATATGGAATCAAATTCTATATATACCTGTACTATGTATAGTCAAATTCTCTATAAGGCCTGTCAAAAAATGTATACACACTTTGAAGGCTGCTAATTCATATGTTCCCTTTTAGCTTCTCAAGATAAATGCTAATTACAAATCTCAACTGTTACATATTTTATTAAAACATCATATTTCAGCTGAATACAGTAAACATTATAAAGCAGTATGTTCAAACTGTTGAGTACACTGTTAATGTCACTGAATAAGCCTTAAACAAATATCTGCCAAGGTTTCTGTTAGTACTGTTACATATAACTGCTTGCCTTAGTTCTCTGAGTTTTGCAGGTCTTATATTACATACTTAATCTCTCTGGTAATTGCTTTCAGGTAATTTCAAATACAGATACTAAATATAAATAAAAAGCAACATTTGCTATTTATGGTTAAATATAATGTATATAATGTTCATATCTATATTTTCTCCTTCCTTTTTAATAAACAGATGAATCCCACCAATGGGATTTAGGGAGCCAGTCTCGATATCATTAGGCATGAGACAGAAACTGACCCTGGATAGAATACCAGTTATATTCTGTGTATTTAGTGTTAATGTAACATATACATTTGATAGATAGATAGATAGATAGATAGATTTTATATGGAGTATGATAAGTATACAGTACTCATCTATGAGATTTTCAATTAGAACTTATTTGAAATTTTAAAAGTTGGGATAAGTTGCTGTGTGTGGGATCCAATTTTCTTCTGCATCTTAAAGGCATGCACATGACTGCACTCTATGATGTGTTCCTGCCAGGATAGTTTTTGATTTTTGCCTGATAGCTCCACAGTGGCATTGAAATTGAGACAACAGTTTCAGAAAATGTACAGATAAATGTTCAGATTTTCAGAATTAATCTTATAACCATTGATCCATCCATCCATCCAATTAATAATCAGCATAAATATTTTAACTATATAGACAAATAGACTACTGAATAATAATAATAATAATAATAAAAAATTTGGCTCTATTTTTTGGAGCTGGTTGGTGAATTACTTCTTCCCAAAAGCACTTTTGCCCCTAAGTGGTACAAGTGTGTGTGAGTGCAAAGGCTTTGGGCCCAATATAAAACACAGAAACCAGTATGCATACAAAAATGAAAGGTCGTTATCCGCTATATTTCCAGTGGCACAAAGAATATCAACACCTTCTCAAAACCTGTGCATGTATTGTTTTCAAATGGGCTTTCTTCAATTAAGGCTACACAATAGAGAAATGCATTGAACTACAAGGTATCCACAATTATTTCTCCTGACAGAAATTGTTATAATGATTAAGAATACAAAAATGAAAACTGAGCTTGTGCCTTGAATCTTTCAACCAAGCTTTGTTAGATGGATCACATATGCTCTGATGGTTGCATTGAACAAAAGTGATTGTTGCTTTTTCACAGTATCATTATATTTATATTGTCAGATGTGTCAACTATATTTTAAAGTTAATGGGGCACATTTCACAAGTACAGATTTTGTCCATCATCAGTTAATTAAGTTCTGTTAAATTTAAGGATGTATTAGAATGTGAATTAAATGACACTTGTAATGGATTACATATTTATATACATTATTAAACCTACTTAATCCAATTCAGGGTCATTGGGAACACTGGACACAAGATGGGGAATGACACTGGACAGGCCACCAACTCATTTCAGGGGACACAGATGCTCACACCCACATAATTATTCAGACTAAGACCAACTCTGAGTCATCAATTAACACCGGTAAAGAGTATATGTTGAAGTTATCATGTGCACCAACAATTACAAAGACTACTAAAGATAATGACACAGTTTCTAATTACCGCTATAAATAAATTACAACACTGTAAATATCAAAGGACCCTAACAGTCTTGACTGATATTTTAACAGAGCTTCTGTAGAAATGGAGCTATAAACTGTTGAAGCATTTCATTGAGAGTAAAGCCAACCATTTTTCAGAAGGCAAAGTCTAAAGGTGGTTCATTTTTGACTACACTACAATTACTTCAGTTTAGTTTTGGAGATGATTATTAATTCAAATGTCTGCCCTCAAAATAAGGTTACTTTCTTGCTGAAGATACAGTTGTAGTCAGCTGCTATACAGGCTTCAAGTTTTGTGGACATAGTAATATTTGCTTATCAAAATTAACAGTTCTATACATTTACAAAGTTGATGAATATTAGAAGAACAATTCTAGCATCCTGTGCAAATTATGAATGTAGATTTAGATTTATTAAAAAAAAAACAGGCCCAATCAGAAATGTAAGAGGGTTGCCTTTTACATAACAGAAATGAATTTGCCTAAAAATGAGAGATGCCCCTGTCTTAAAGAGGAGATTTAGATTTGAACAAAAATTTACATGGACGGCTTATGTTATTAACTCTGAAATGCAGATAGCATTGTTAAATGAATATGTTTTGGCTATAATAAGAAAGCACATTTAGCAGGGGACATTATAGAAATGGGAAGTATAACAAACAAGTTTGAAAAATCACACAAACAGTGAAACACTGGAACAGGAGTTCACAATGTAAAGTTATTACATTCAATAAATAAATATTCATTCATTGTCAAGATTTTGCAATAATAAAGGAAATCAGGAAGAAGGAAAATTATTTTTCATTGCACTGTAGACTCTTTAATATATACAAGAACTTCATTTATATTCTAGGACAATTATTGAAAGCAATAAGTAAATGTAAGACTTAGCAGCACATTTCAAACATGGGAATATTAACAAACAATGAACATTGTTTGTGATAGGTGAGATCATGTTTTGCTAATATGCTACATTTTTTTTAGCAATCAAGAAAACAAGTTGGTCTATGTGGAGCTTATTAAACTGTTTATCTTAATTTGCAAAACTCCTCTGATAAGGTACCAGACAAGAAAATATTATTAAAAATGATACATTGAAGACTCTGAAAAAGGAAAGTGCATCCTATGAGAAAGACTTGGTTCTGGTAGGGTTAGCGCAATGTACAAAGGTGTTTGAGTGTCAAGCATATCCTAAGGTGTAAAAAGCATTTGAATTACAGCCACATTTGAGATACTGTGAGCAGCTTTGTTCCCTGTCTACTAGGTTCATTGAGGGAGGGACCATGGGCTATAACCTATGAGGAAAGTTTAAATAAGTGACTATGGATTGACGATTTTTATTATTACTAAAGAAATTAAGGTAAATATGAAAAATGCTATTGAGAAGTGCTTCCATTTTCTAATAATAGTTTATAATACACATACCAAGGTTTTAACAAAAACTGTACACTTTTAGTACAAAGGAAAGCCTAATTTCACATTACCGTGTAATATGTATATTCTTATGCTGTATACTGTATGTTCATACTCCACACTGAAACAACAGATATAATGTATGCCAAAATATTAAATAAGATGATATTAATTTGGATTTTACCTATTGCTCAATTGTGTCATAAATTTCATGTTATAAATGTTCATTGAACTGATGTTTCATTTGTATCTTACCCGTATAATACAGTTCCATCATAAAATGGTGGAATGTGCTATGAGCGTAACATTAAAATTGAGCTGGATATAAAGCTCATAAATCTAAACATTTCATGAATTTAATTTAAGCTAAGGTTTAGGAATGATTTGGAGGTCAAATTCAGTCCAGAAGAAAACTATGAAAGTGTGAAACATACTAATATTGGCAAAATTACAGTATTGACAGTTCACAATACTTTTTTAATGTTGCTGATCCTAGAACCTTCTGCACCTGCAGATATTCCTAAATACGTTAGGATTACCCTTTCAGCACAAAAGATGTTTAGAAGCTTATTAATGTTCTTATTAATGTTCAGCCACTCTGCTTAACAGAGAAATGCCACTGAGCCAATATGTCAGACTGGAACAATTACAAGATCATTTTTTACCTATGAGATGATACAAACCCCTGACACACAACCTAAATCCAATTATAGGATATTCAAATATGCACTGTACAGTGAAAACAGGGAAAAAGTTAATATTCAAAGACAGAAATCACTATAAATAAATGGAAAGCATGTGAGTGCCGGTTATAAGTTATATGATTTTGTCAAGTCTACAGTATGTAACACTGCATATTGAATTAAATTAAATTAATTTTTGTCAGCATTGATCAGATAAATTCCACAATTCATGGAAATTATATCTGAATAAATTATTCAGAGTTCAAAGATTTGTACTTCTTCAAGTCGATAGCCCTGTCATACAGATGTGTCTGCCTGTATCAGTGATGTGGGCAGTGATAAGCTCAGACCTGCAGGTGTTTTGCACAGCACAGTTTCCTGCGCTCTCTCCGCTCACCTGGAACTGAACACTTCCCTTCCTCCTGCCTTATCAGTGAGCAAAGGAAATACCTGCCATAGGTAAACATGACCCCACAACCTACCCCAGCTTCTTCAGACATCACCACCATTCCAAAAAGAGCTAGCATACACATACTTATTTACTACTGCTCTAATTTCTATGTAAATATACATTGCAAGGTATCAATTTTGTATATAACTTATATCACATGAATTACATCTGAGGCAATAAATATATTTTCTCATTATATTGACAATTTTCTATAAATGTATCTGAGAGAAAGCAAAGAGAAGAAAGTTTTTTTTTTAATTTACCAGTCACCAAGAACTAAACAGTACTAAGATAATTTAAAATATTTAAGAATAATGCAAATTAACATGTACTCAAAATTCACGAGCACTGAATAATATATTTTGAAAGTTTTGATATTCTTATGGAAAATAATAAAAAAAAAATAATATATTTCTACTCTGATGAAAATGATTTATAAAATAAATATGAAGTTGGTTTTACATTCATGGTTACATAGTTTTATATTCATAGGTCACATGAGGAAAGTGTTCTGAATTACCTATTTAAATTTGAGAATAATACTTTTAAGTAAATTGGTTAAAAATAATAATGTATTTATATTGTGGTTATTTCATTTAATAATCATTTATACTACTGGTGTTACTTCTTAAACATTAATGAATTTAATTTTCAAATTGTGTCCAATGATAAATGAGAGATAGGTTGGCATAACAACAGTGTATAAACAATAGTTTATGTTATAATAAATATTAATATAATCTCCCTAAGAATGCGTATGGGTGCCTGCCTGACATCTAAAGTGCAACAGCTAATTTGATGTAAGTGAGACTGCAGACATCAGTTACACTAAGGGTGGTGGTTTGTTTCATCCACATTCCTGAACTCTTCACACATAGGATGTGATTGGCATTAAAATACAGCAAGTATTCTCAATATGTACTCAAGCTCTTTTGAACAATTCTCCTTTTCTAAGTGTACTCTGACCGTTATGAAGACATCTTTGGTCCCTTTCCCACCCAAAGGGCTGCCTTCAGTCAGAGAGGAGGCAACTGGTAGATTACTTATACCCCTCCCCACAGTCGATACCTGAGCTGGGATAAAAAGCAGCCAGTGTGTTTGATAAATCTTCTTCCCAAAGCACATCTGAGACTTTACCCTAAGGGAAAGAAATTAGATTCTGGACAGATAACCTACACAGTCCATAGCAGTTCTCCACTCTAACTGCCTGAAGGGAGCACTGTTGTCTGGGGAGAAGAGTATAACACTGTTACTGGGAGAAGAGGATAACACTGCTTTTGCTTTGAACATTCTTCTGCAATGAGTTAAATTGATGCAAAACACTTTTGCAATTTGGCAGGTTGCTTTATGATCTCAGAAGAGCAGACACAGACAAAAATTATATTTAATCATAGGTTTCATGAGGAAAGAATAAAACAATGATAAAAAACAAATGAGAGAACTTTGAAGTTACTTAATCAGCCTAACTTGCATGTCTTTGGGATGTGCAAGCAAACAGGACTACCCCCAGAAACTCTCATTAACACAAACAGAAAGGGTTTATAACCTGCTGCAGTTTATTGTAAATCATGGGACAATTGTTAAGGTTAAAAATAAAGGACAGAGGATGAAAATGAAAAAAAGAGCATAATAAACACAGATAAATAAATACATTAAGAAATGTATAGATTTATTTGCTTTGTACTTGTAACCAAATGAGTGACTGTTTCACTCAACACTACTGTGAACAAAGCAGTTTTTTAACTATCACTATCCTAAATGTTTTAACTGATTTTCTGTCGTTAAAGTTTACATTGCACTGATATCTATAAAATAGGCAATGCTTTTTTTCCTTAATTGTGAGAAGCACATTTGGATTTTGTTTTAAAATCTACACAAATCTAAACAGATCAAAATGACACCCTTTGTTACATGTTATTTTTCAAATCATTATGTAACTGTCTTGCATCATGAGATGCTTCATAAAAACAATTTACATAGTGAACATTGTTGTTGCTAATGCTACACATTGTGAACCACTCTGTATCACTAAGTTTTTTGTGTACCTGATGACAAGAAATGTCAGAGCAGACAACGTTTCCTTTTGAGTCACATCACCCGGATAAGTTTGATACCTGCATAGCATCTGTTTGCATGCAAGAGTGAGCTTCCAGTCAAGATTGATATCTTTAGGCTGAAAGATCTGCAAAGTATTGAAGACTGCCATTGCTGCTATAACTCCTATAAGTTCCATGAAGGTAATAAGTGAGGAGCCATTCCAGGTTTCATTCTATCATTCTAAAATTAAGAAAGATAGGTTTATTATCACTGTTGAACAGTAGCCTAGTAGTTCTTAATTAGACCGCAGTTTGTGGTCAGCCATTTTGTCAGATAAGGAAAACAATGGCAAAGTGCAGAACAAGCTCTCTGGTGCTTCCTATCTCTCACACATCTATAGACACTGTGTCAGCCAGAGGATGTTGTTAAAGTAAATTAAACATTTAAACATCCTGTTTTGTCAATCAAAGCCGCTGGTTGCTGGCTATTTTAAATTACTGCTCCCACAGCTCACTTCTCATATACTGTAGCTGTAATCTTTAGCAGTCAGCTCACATGTGGAACTTTAAAGTAGACATTGTCAAAATCAATTCATATAGTTGAGTGGCTTGGGCTTCTTTTTAAAATCAATACACACTATGACAGAAACATCTCTTCATCGATAGTGTTCCTTTTCTTTCTGTTATATTTTTATAGTGATGTTTAATTTCATCAGTTCTAGTATATCATCAGTACCTGTCACTGATCTATAAGATCTGGGCTAGAGCTTCAGTGTTGATCTGTTATTCTAGTAGGATTTATTGAATTATCTTTCTAACTCTTTTCAATACAAATCATACTCACAAAACTCCTTTATTGATGATATCTACATGTCTTCTTGTTATTCTTTTCAGACAGTTATGTGTATTATGTGATCTCAGGTTTTGAATTGTTTTTGAATTTGAAACATGGTTTTAATATAGATTACACATCATTGCACAGAAGAGTATATGAAGTAAAAGTTGAAACAAGTGAACACTAAAGAAACTATCAATAGGAGAAGTTGCCAAACACAAAAATTAACAATGAATTTTGAAATTATATCTTAGTCACTCAGTATGTAAAAACTCTACTGCTTCATGGCATTATAATCATACAATTTCAAATTTAAATTTTGGGGAAAAAGTAATTAAAAAGATAGACTCTTAGGAATCACTATTATAACTCTTATTAAGTTGCAAAATATTGATAACATTTTGTCTCAGGGTTTCATTTAAAAAACAGTTTTATATTCACAGTGTTTATCATTGTGATATGTATGTTTTTTATTTTACTTTTTTAAATCTATGCCCCATTTAAAATGAAAAATCATGGCTGATAAAGCCTTAGACAACATACTCAAAAACTTCTTCTCATCATTAAATTCTATATGTGTATAATTTTTTTTTTTTTTGTTAACTTTTATTTGTAGAACATATTACAGTATGTGCATATTTTGTGCTACAAATATGATCCCTTAGAAAACTAAATCATTTATGGTGTAGAAATAGAATATATAGAATTTGACTAGTTTTTACCTTTCTAGAGGAAATTAAAAAGCAAACAAGTTAAAATAAAGCCTTCACAAAGCATAGAATCAGATCCCAGTAAAACAGCAGGAGGAGGCCGGAAATTTGCATTTCTTAGCTTTAAAAGGCAAATATCTCAGTGAAGACTTGGGCAAATGAAGTGAAGCGTTCAGGAAGTCCCCGCAGGACCCCAAACACTGTAGGTCACAGGTGGCAATGAAAAGGCTGAGGAGGTCCATTTTGCAAAGGGAAGAGACAGATCATAGATATAAGGACAGTTACACAGCTAAATTACTTTATAGATATACTCCTTAAATATATATATAGTTAATGAAGAATACATATCAAGACACAAACAAACAAGTATCTCTACTTCTAAAAAGGCAACACATTTCCAGATAGAATTTGCATACTTAAAACAAGAGTTAGAGACCATAATTAAAATCTGTATTGCACTCCTCATTGATTTTTTCCCCTTCTTTTCCTCCAGTTTCTCTGCACTGTGACCTATGGAAAAGACGGATATGTTTGGATACAAGGAGCTTAACATCTGGTGAGCTTTCATCGCAACACTGCATTACAAAAAAGGGGCAACTGTACTAAGCCTTTGAAAAGGACCTGACAGAAAAAAAAAAAAATCATGCAATCACTCCTTTCTGTAGACAATTTATGGGTCGGCATGGCAACCCGAACAGGTTGTGGAGAAGCAGCAGGACTTGAATCTTAATATTTAAAACTAAAGAAAAGCCATTCCAAATCCAAAAAAGGAGCCTGGTAAAAATATTTTCAGATAGTTAGAAATATTATTGACAGTAGCCTGATGGAAAATTTGCAAATTTCAACCATTAAAAATAAAAGAAAATTGCGGCATAAAATATATTCTATTGATGCATTTTTAAACACTTCATACCATAAAAATTATATTTGTAAAGGTTTCTTCCACAGTGATTCTCTGTATTTTAAGAAGCTACAAGTACTGTAACATTTCACCTTGTATTCGGTGAACTTTCCACTAGGATGGAGTTTAGTTTTTGTGCATTTAGGAATATTGAGATGAAATCAGTAGGCAGTGTTTTCAAAAAGGCCATGATAACAGTCTAATCAAGTGCAAAAACATGTGCATCAGCATACACTGTGATACTGTAGTGTTTTTTTATCACATACTTTTATCATAATCCTTTCTCAAATTTCAGGCATGGTTTGAATTTTAATATTTAATTTATTATTGAAAGCTTGGTGGTCAGTGCTTGCAGCTATTCCTAGAACATTGGCCTGTAAACTCTAAACATATACACTTATCAGTATAAATACCTTCACTGTCATTCATTTTTCCCTCAACACCTGTAGCTGCATTTGAATTATATCTTAAATAAAAATGGAACATCATAAGACTTTCACTTTATCCTTTAAAAAGGGAGTAGAATTGATAATGAAAATACTTCAATTGAACTTCTTGTATTAACTTTGTGTACTCTCAAGTTTATATTCTTACTTGCATTGTTTTCTCAACAACTCAAAAGTATTGTGTTTAATGAAATTAAATTGATTCTTATCCCTTAACATACAGTTAAAAGTAAATGTTTCTAGTCAAGCTGGTGCAGAAGCTTTGAACAAGCAGTGACAATACACTATACAGTTCAAATGATGCAGATGACAGAAATCAAAGACTTATAATAGAACAGATGTTAATAATATGATATTCATAGTGAAGTATGGATTTATAGTGAGTCGCTTTGGGTGAAGGAGACAAAATACAATAAAGTAACAATTTAGATATGTAATAATAATATATAGTAGTATGGTGTAAGTATTCTTGAACTAAAACTGAATTTCATATTTTGCGTAAGGAACATAGTAAACTATTGCATTACAGAAATAGCATATCGTAATTGTGATAATTGGTGAATTACGGTGGTATAGTAAAAACCACCTTTTACAAAATTTACAACTTTAACACATTTGAAAAAAAACATTCTTTTTAACAAAATACATTTTAATGAAATTTAGTTATTTCAGCACGTAGGAAGTGGGTGGTCGGTAAACAGTTCAAGCCGCATACTTCTATTAATGCAGTTCTCTCATCTCCTTAGCAATCTGTTCTGGGGGTACGACTCTTAACTGTCCATTTTACTGCAGATATCTACGTTTTAAAAGTGTTTCTTTATTGTTTACTTGTTTCTTTATAATTATTCGATGGATTGTTAATTTTGATGCGACGTGTGTTACTTATAAACACAAAACGTTAGAATAAATAAGTGATGTACTTCACTAGTATCAAGCTGGTTACCTTCAAAAGCATTCCCATGTTTAAGGCAGGTAAGAACGCACGGTAACAGCCAATGTGATTTTGAAAAAAAAAAATCACTGATGTAGCGGAGGAGCATCGCTATTTGTAATATAGGTAAAAGCGTGTATAACCGCCTCAATGTGCAGACTCGTTCGAAAGAAAACTAAAGTTTAACTGGAATTACTTTGGAGGCTGTAAAAAAACTCAACTTGAAATGTTTGCAGAAAGCACCGTTAGAAATGGAGTGAGCTGATCAACTTTCACGACGCGCCCCTTTTTACTTTTTGGTGAAACACATTCAAATAAGTTCGGTATTAAAAAACTCTAATGACAGGATACTTAATAATATAGTTATGCGTACCACTACCAATAAAACAGCGACAGATGCCCAAAATTGATTATAATGTACTTATAATGTACTTATTATACAGATCGCACCCAGTTCCTTGATATATTACTACAAAGCAATGTCTGAACAAACCAATTCCATATATAAGCAAACCAATACGGCAGGAATACAACTGATTCTAAATAATCCTACGCTAGAAGCACGCAAATAATAATGCGCAGAATATATCATTTATGGACTGCGTGGCCACTCATGTCAAACAGGCGCCATAAAAGCGGACATGTCTTACTTTGATTCCACGAGCACAAAATGTGTTCTTTTGCCTACTGCGGACAGTCCGCGGGCGTTGAGACTTTTGGCGCGCGTTGAGTGCGCCTGTCTCTGCGTTTCTGCGAGCACGCGTGTCGGTTTGTGCGCGCTCCCGCTGCACAGTATTTTCTGTTATCAGTTATCATTATATAATAACACATACATACTATTCTTCTTCTTCTTGTTATTATTATTATTATTATTATGATGTTATCGTTGTTGTAAATTAAGTGGCTTGGGTTTCATGCCTGTTTACCGCGCCCGGCTCGGCGGCTCCAGCCCAAGCGGTCAGCAGCTGCCGCCTGGCCCTGGTCCCACGATTCCCTAGCTGGGGGATTGACAGGCGGGTGATAAACGAAGACGCCCTTTGCCGAGCTGTACGCTGCCCATTGTTCCGCTTTTCGCACAGACCCGCTGCTGCTGTTTGCTTTCTCCCACATGCATTATTCAGCGCCACAGCAGCACGCACCAAGCCAAGGGGCCCAGTAAGGGGATGTCACCGCCCCCCACTCCCGCTTTGAGCCCATGTTTTGTTTTGTTTTGTTAATTTTCAATTAAAATAACGCATATATGACTGTGGACCCTGATGCGGCTGGAGTGCAGAAACTATTGCCCCCGGAGGGAAATACAGACTTCAAACCGCTGCTCCTGATTGAAGAGTACAGCTCCACCATGTCTGCTGCCACCTTACAGAAATGAGTATGTGCCCGTCTGTAAAGTGCAAACATTTACTTTTGACACCAGGTACTTTTCTCTGTGTTCCTGGGACATGTAATGAGTTGCCCTGCCAGACAGCACACCGACAATTGCACTTTTTTGATAACTTGTTTTTTTGTCCTGTGCCTAGTCTGAGGATTTTTACAAGCCTTACTTAGTCATTTTATTCTTGAGTCAGACTCCTTAATGGCTGTATGCATTGTTCTGTCAAATGAGAATGCTGAAATCCTTTACCATATACACCTTAAAGTTGTATTATTGGAGCATTATGAAGTTTGGTAATACAGTTTTGTATTCTAGAAAAAACATTTTAAAGGTAAGTCATAAACCATCAATTTTAAACAGCTTGTGCTAAACCATGTAAAGAGAATGTAAAACCATAAAGACACCGCATTTCAAACCTGCCCTCTTGAAGTACATAAGAGAAGCTTTCTCACATTCTCTAAGTATGAAAGCCACAACAGTCAAAATAACCTTATTGTCAACAAGATGCTGACAACAATGATACATGGTAGGGGTGTCATACTTTGATCCTGGGGGGTTGCAGTAGCTGCAGGTTTTTGTTACAGCCTCTTTTCTTATTAATAACCAGTTAGCTGCTATTAATGGGACATTGGTTTCACATGCAAGTGAAACTTTCACTGTACTCTAACAAGGCACAACACCACTACAACTTGTTTTGCTTTATGTTTAACAAACTTTTTTTTTTTTAATTCTGAACTCATGTTTCTTTTTACCTCAACCATCCGCCATATAAATAATGAGATGCAAAGTGAGCTAACAGATGACACACACACTTGATCCCATTTATAACTTTATGTCCATCAAATACCTGTAATATGTGCTTCAATAAAATATTCACAAAACATGAAAATGATAGTCTACGAAATACTGCTTTGTTTAAAAACTGGATAGTAATTGCTGAAAAAAGAAAATCAACAGCTTTGGAAATGTGTGGTGTGGCAGAATGAGAGTAATAACAAGAATCAGAATTAAACTATGTTTATGATTAACAGCAATAGTTGGCTTCTCATTAAGAAATTTGCTGGAGTTAAAGTAGTGGCACTCCAGGAGCAGACTTTGTGAACCCAGAGTTGGTCGGTCATTATAGTGTGACTGCTGGTTAAGGAAAGAAATAAAATATTCTCATTCTTAAATAGCCATTCAGTTAAAATTAAGACAAAACAAGTATGCTTCATTAGCAGCAGTGATTGCATTCTAATTAAGAATGTGGTTGGAATGAAAACCTGCAGCCTCTGTAGTCTTCAAGGGTTTGAGTTTAGCACTGAGTTTGGCTTATTTGATTTCACCATTAAGCATTCATTTGTTTAAAAGTTTTTTAATAATGAAAATTATTGCACTGCTCTTGAAATTCTTCAAGAAGCAACACAACTCTTCACACCCTACTGTATGTGGCTTCCAATTTCACCTCCAGTATTGGCACCCTGATGGGTAACTACATGCCACATTATTTTTCTTTTGTTGCTTGTTCTTTCAGTCTAGTGTATTTCATGCAAAGCAGAGATAACTAACAATACCTGTTCAGTTTGGGAGGAAATTAAATAAATAGACCTAACATACTTTAGGTGTCACAAAAAACTGTGGCTAAGACCTATCCATTGATACATTTTTTTTTGTCTGGCTACTTTATTACTGAAAAGCAGCTTACAAGCAAGTACAATGATTTCAGTGCATATTAAATCAGTGAATTACATCCAGCAGATTTCTTGTCCAGAGCTGGTTCCTCTCATATGCCCAGTGCTGCCAAGATGGGGTCTAGAATGAATGCCCGGAAAAGGCCTGTGCATTCAAAAGGCACAGAGCACCAAAAGAGCAAGGATAAAAGATCAGAATTAAGTTTCCCATGTTTAAATGAAGAAGGGAATAAATGTGATTCTAATACTATATGTTTGAATAGATTACTTCTTATTTATTTCTGTAATCTTCCATTGTTCTAATGCATATTCTAATTGCTAATTAGAACAAGTACTTTTATTTATTCGTGTAATCAATAAGGTAGGATAAGAAGAAATTAAATTATACTGACCTGCATTTATGGTAATAGGAAGTGACCATTTCTAATTTTTTAATGATCCTGCATTCTGAGTTTGAACCCTGTACCTGAATATTGTCTGTATGGTGTTAGAATGTTCTCCTAATGTTTGTGTGGAGTTTTCTGTGGCTGCTTTGGTTATCATCCTATATCTTTAAAGACACAGAGGTTAAGTAAATTTATAATTCCAATCTGGCCTCTTGTGAATGTGATGTGTATGAGTGAAATGGACTGGCATCTTGTCCAGGGCTGCTCTCTGCTTTCTGTCCATGACTATAGGATAAAACCCTGAACTGGATTAAGCAGGTTTAAGAATGTTACATTTTTCATACACAATTGACTTATTAATTTAAAGAAATGCTATGTCTGAAAAAGTGCATATAAAAAAGAAAAAAGTTAATTTGAGGATAAATATAATTGAATTGAAGTAACTCAAGTATTTTTTCTTGAATATACAGTAGGTAATACAGACGTCTTAAGTCCACATCCCCAGGCCAGCACTCACTGTTCGTCATGTCAGTGGCCCATCTAACCAGTGAGCCAGAAAGCAAAGGCAGTGATCCGAGAAGCATGCCATTAGTCACATACACTGGTATCTTACAGTCAGATTCCAGGTACTTTCATAGATGACTGTTAAATAAATGTATCAGATATCAAAGTCTTGTGATTATGTCTAAAATTGACAATTCCATTAAAATGTGTCTGAAAGATAAAAGGTTATAGTGTTAATTTTTTACAGTTTCATTTAATTCTGAGTTCTAGAAAAAATTGGACAAAAACACTGAGCTTATAGCATAGGAATTTGGAAAAAATGTGGTAACACAATGGGCAACAGGAAATACATTAGTCTTAGGCTTCATATTTTAAATGCAGTATAAAACATATAGGTTAAAAGGTACTTGTAGTAAACATTGCTTTATTTATGAACATGGTACAATTTACTAAGCAATTGCAGTGAACATCTGTGTACTTATCATATTAATAAGAAAACAAACAGAACTATGCTGACTTCTTTTGATAATGATTTTCTTGTTTTACTATTTACTCTATCAATATTATAAATAAGTATATATATTGTGCAGAAACCAAGTGGTAGTATTTTCTATAATATTTAAGCAAAAGCTTTAAAATGCATACTAAGTGATCCAACTCCAGGAGGTCTTCTATAAGAATCATAATAACTATCATGGTATGCTAACATAGGGAGCTCAGAGTGGCTGCCAATTAGAATGACCACAGTGTTACAGTCCAGCAACAGCATTTCATTTGGTGGCTGAAGGAAACTTTGCTAAATGATTGCCATGCAGCTCTTTAAAGGAGTTTTTAATATGCAGTTATTTGTAAGAGCATTGTAAAAATCAATTACCGGGCCTCAAAAAGATTATTATTTTTTTTTGACAAAGGGGGGAGTTTGCGAGGGGGCACCATAATGACATAATCATCTTCTCAGAACTTTTCATTTCTAACTTTCAGATTTTAATTTGCTGTTTCTGAAGTGGTACCTAATTTACTTTCGCCCCGTCCCCTTCAATAAGCCATTGTTGCAGACCCTGAGCCTCACGGCTTCCTCTTTCGGCTCACCTCTGCGTGAAATTGGTTTAATGAAGCTGAAAGGTATGAAGCTCAAACAACACTGGGATTCATGCGGCACCACTTCATTTTTTTTTCAAATGCGCTCACATTTCGGCGCTAATTTATAACGCTTCACACAAAAGACTTTTTTTTATCTTGCGCATTACATCAGGATAAATTACTGGCCTTTTATCACCCCGGCAGTTAGTCAAATGCTTTAAAAGGCTGCCCATTAGCTTAAAGGAAAGCCTCGTTTAAAATTAATAATAAATGAAGATATTTAAATGCTTTTATTATTAATTCCCCTTCTACCCCTCCCTCTTAATAAATATCACTCAACTGCAGGAAAAAAAGAAAATCATACTGGTAATGCTGCAAAGCAAATTATTTGTCAATAAAGTAGTTGATTCAGCAGGGGTTCCTTCCCCACAGTTCTTAAAGTGTTGCATTGTTTTATTAGAAGCAACTGTAAAATATGAAATGAAAAAAAAGTAAACTTTTCTGTACTGAATAAAATCTTAGTCAAATGAATAATAAAAAGTAAATTAAACAGATCAGTATGAATTGTCACTTTCTTTTCTTTTTTCAACTAGCCTGTAGAAATAAGCAACTGCTTTTATTCAGAAGTTAGAAGACCTTGTTGTAGCAGAACCTGACATGTTAAACAAATATTTAAACTGCCTGTACTGTAACAGGGAATGTTTACCTGTATACTGTGTTTCAAATGTACTTTGTAACCTCCATATTAAAAAATTCAGTGATGTCTTCTGTTACTTATAGGGAGATATGTACATTAATGACCTTTGTACTCCTTATTCAAACTGTACTTCACTAAGTGAGTGACAGATTTTATTTAATTAGAATTGCCACATATTCTCAAATATGGTTTAGATTGCTTCAAACTAAACACTTTTTTATACATGTTTTGCAACATTCTTTAAATTAAGAATCTATCTGCCCATCCATTTCATAACTGCAGTATTCTTGAAAGTGGTAACAGTCCTCCACAAGCCACAATCACACCCACACTTATTTGTATGGAGCTAGTTCAGAGCCATTTAACCTGACACAGAGTCCATAAGCAAATTGCCCAGATTAAGATTCAAGTCCAGCAAACTCACGCTATGAAGCAGCAGCACTAACAATTTTGCCACTGGTAATTGTCTTCAGATATTTAGATGTGTAAAATCTACTCAAAATTTTAATAGCTTCAAATATATTGCTGTAAAATCCTCATTAATTTACTTTGGGATATCATAACAAATTTCATGGTTTATATCAAAGAGAAAAGTATGAGAAAAGAGTTAGCAAGAAGTTTAATGAGAAGCTCTATAAAAGAAAATTAAGACACTGTAGAAAAGGATGAACTTTATGATCTTGGAGAATTTTTATGTTCTGACCTTAACAACTAATATTTATAGGTCATTGTAATCTGTTTACTGTAGAATATTTCTTGCACAACTACCTTACAAAGTAATTTGACTAATGAAATACCACAAAGTCCATTATTTCTTTCAGTCCAGCAAACACTGCTCACATCAGGCATAAACACATCCATTCATTCATTTCTAAATCTAATTTTCTGTCATGTAAGTGGAGGAACTAGAGTCAATACTTGCAGTGATTAGAAACTGACTGTTGGGGAAAATCAGTGTGTCTAATGAAAGTCCATGTGAACAAAGGAAGACTTCCAAATGTCACATTGGAAGCACCCTAGATGGGCGCTGTGGCAGGGATGATGAGCTATGAAGCAGCAACACTACCTGTGCTACCCTAGATAAATCCAGTTTATGCATATTTTTTCTTTCCACATTCTAAAGATGGAATGATTAGCAATACTAAATTGGCCCAGTGTAAGTGATGGTGGGTGTCTAAGTTGACTGGAATCCCATCAAGGGTAGGCTCTTGATTTATATTCAGTGTTTCCAGGACGTGGCACGGTGGTGCAGTGGTAGCACTTCTGCCTTGCAGTAAGGAGACCTGGGTTCGCTTCCCGGGTCCTCCCTGTGTGGAATTTGCATGTTCTGCGTGGGTTTCCTCCCAAAGACATGCTGATTAGGTGCATTGGTGATTCTAAATTGTCCCTAGTGTGTGTGTTTGTGCATGCCCTGTGGTGGGCTGGCACCCTGCCTAGGGTCTGTTTCATGCCCTGTGTTGGCTGGGATTGGCTCCAGCAGACCCCTGTGACCATGTACTTAGGATATAGCAGGTTGGATAGATGGATGTTTCCAGGACACACTCTGACTCCCTGTGATCCTGCATTGGATAAGTGAGTACAGGAAATGGACAAATGGAGAAGTAAGAACCTCAGTCACTTGTCATTTATGCTTACATCCACAACTGTCATCCATATCAGCGACTCTCAAACTCATTCCTGGAAAATTTCACAAATAGTGAGTCATATAATCTTATTTATTTATCTAGTCTTTTTCTATTCTCCTTCTCTGCATACAGAAAAGCACATTAGTATGATTTTTAATTTTCTAAGACATTTAGAAATATTTATATTTTTTCTATAACTTTAAATGATAAACTAACTTTCTTTTGTTGCTCTCCTATTAATTGCCTTTTTTTCTGCATAGTGTGCTTTCTTGATTATAACCTAATAATAAAAATTAACAATCATTAAAGTAGACACCTAGGCAAACAACACAGAATACTGAAATCCTGCACCTACTTCAGCATTAGAACCCATTATTTGTTAAAAGTGGATTAATTGTCCAGAACACCTGGAAAAGCAGAAGGAAAACCATAAAGATGAGGAAAACCTTAAAAGCCAAGTTAAAAAATGACTAAATTATCTCTGTGTAACATACATAAAGGCTTATTACATTCTAGCAAAGAGTTATCAAACTTAGTTCTATAATTTCTACGTTGACCTCAAAACTTAGAAACTGGGAAACAACAGCTTACTTACTTATTCTAGGAGTACAGTTAAAAAAAAAGTTAGCTTGAACAAAAACCCACAATCATAAGGGTCTGAGTTTGAGAACTACTGCTTTAGAGCAAATTTTAATCCCAGTCCAATCAAGTTACTCACCTTCAAATCAATATTGTTCCTCATCAAACTACTAAATTATAAATGCACAGAGACCCATGTTTGAAAAAAATGCATTGCTTAATAATACCTCCCTAACATAGTTGCATGTTCTACAAACTAGGGATTATTATTTATATTTAGCCAATTGTTTTTAGCTGTCACATAAGGCAGTGATCAGAAGCACTGCCTCATGGTCACACAGTTATGAGCACAAATCTTAGTACTAGCGTGATTTGTGTTGGGTTTTTTGATGTGCTCTGCATCTATGTGTACCTTTCATGTACTATGAAAAGATTTGCACCTCAAAATGACTCAGGAACTAAATTAGCCATGCATATGAATATGAATGTCCCCTGCGATGGACCGCAATACTGTCAAGGGCTGTTCCATTCTTTGTGCTTACTTTTGGCTAGATAGACATTTTGTATGAGACTTGTATTGGTAATGCTTTCATATCTGCTAAACAGACTCATACAGAGGTGAACTTATTGTAATTAAAACACGATTTTTACTCCAATTTATTTTTATGATAGAGATAAAAGGGTCTTACAATGCTTGCAGAGTTTATTTTGACTGGCTATAAACCAACCCAAATGTTACAGCATTACAATAGTTTGTACACTTCCTTAATGCTTTCTCAATATAATTCACAGTGATAAAGCCATTCATAGCTTCAGCATCCAGATAAATGAATTTAGAACATGAATGCGCTGTGAGTATAAAAATATTTCAAAGTAACATTTAAGTGTTATTTATTTTTATTCAAAGTACACAGCCTCACAACTAAGTAGAGGTGTGAAGATAGCTACTCTCAAAAGTAGAAAAATTCCAAAATGATTTTTATGTTAGCAATATCTATCTATCTATCTATCTATCTATCTATCTATCTATCTATCTATCTATCTATCTATCTATCTATCTATCTATCTATCTATCTATCTATCTATCACACTATGGTATATATTAACAGGTTCTTAAAGTGAATTACTAAATGAATTCTTGACATATCATAACAGAAAATATTACCTTCTATTCACAGTGACATCAGTTTCAAAGCAAAATAAAAACTGTTATTGGTTCCATGTCTTTGTGTGGAAAGATGAGGCTATTTTTCTTTCATCAACTGTTATCTGGAACAATTAGATCTGGACATTATGTTATAAAGTGTAAGAAGCAATTTTGTGTTCCATTTTTACTAATGTCACTAGTTTCAACAACCTCTTTCAATTTCTTGAAACATGTAAATAAACATCATGTAAATGGCTATTGTGTATACAACATTATAAAACATTTAATTTATTTTTACCATTTCAGATAATGTAAAGCTGCTCCCGGCAACAGAGCTGTGCTGTTAGGTAGAGGTGTGACACAGGTGAGTATAGTTCACCTTTGAAATACCTGATCTCCTGTAAAACAGAGTAGGTAAGCCTACCCATCTTCTATCCGGTGTGCCACTAGGCAGTGCTATCACTTTCAGGTAATTACCTGGTTATCAATAACCCCTGTCAAATGAGAACAATGCTCAGTTTAAAAGGGCTGAACTCTACCTCTTTTTAAATTTCCTTTCAAACAATAAAAGTAATGTTTTTTTTTTTTTCCAGAAACCTTCTATACAGGTTGACATGAATAATATCAGCAAAAGATTAAGAAAATTAAAGTACTGACAACCAACTCTGCCTGTTGTCAAATTAAAGCATGTGCTAAAGGCTAGGAAGGTTTATCCAAATTGTATATCCAAATATGTGAAAAAAATCTAGATATTTACTGAGAGACTGAACCAAAATATTCCAGTGGATGGAAATGGTCTAATTTACTTGTTATTCACCTTTGGGACAATAGCCTTTAGGCTTGTACATATTCATTTTACTTCACATTCTTTGTTAGTTAATAGCCAAGGATTTCCTAGCCAGGCAAATAATATTTCACTGAACCAACTTATTCTACACAGTAGCACATAATAGAAAAAAAAAAACTAAAGAAAAAATTCTGTGGGATACAACCAACAAATCTTTCATACAGGATATATAATAATTTTATGTAAAAAATATTTGCTCTTAAGGTTTCTGTCTTTCGTCAAAACTGAATATATTTTTTCTTCCTGTCAGAAAAACACAAATAACCATTAATCAATTTGATACCTGCTTATTTATTTCAAATTTGTGAGACACCAGAGCCTATGTTGGCATCACTGCGTGCAAAGCAGGAAACTACCCTAGACAAGGCATCAGTCCATCTTTGTACACACTCAAGAGTTTGTTTAGAGTTTGTTTTTTAATTTGATATATCATGAATGCTTTTCAAACTAAAACCAAAGTACCTAAGAAAACCCTAAGCAGACACGGGAGAACATGTCAACTCCATTAGGCCATGTACAGACTGGAATTTGACCCCATGAATCTGAAACAGTGTGGCAGTAGCTCTAACCAATGCATTACTATGCCATGCAAATGTTCAGAAGCAATGAAATAAAAGCAGACATAAAATATCTAAATAATTATGATTGGATCTTTACAGACTTAATTCATTTTACCAAAAGTTTAACAATTTATTACTTTACAAAATACAATAAGCATGTTAAGATGATTCTGACAAATATACAGCAACTTGTAAGCATCCCTCAATCAATCTTCTAATCCACTTATTCAAACCAGTGACATGAGGAGCCTTTACCTGTCCAACAATGAGCACAAAGTGGGAACAGGGATAGGCCATAATTCAATAGCAGAGCACACTTTAAGCACAACCAAGTATAATATCATATGTGTCTATTTCATTTTATGGTAACTGTATTTTATATGATTACATTGATGTATAGCTCTTTGAATTGTACATTAGTTAAAGTGAACTTTTGCTGGTGTACAATCAGCCATTTCAACATAGAGTACTTGACAAATCTAGTGATATGTTGTCTTATATTGTGCTGAAAAGTTGTTATTATCTTGTTACATTTTGGATATTCTGTTTTTAATCATGCTGCTTAAAAACTTCTGTTCATCATTCAGCACCATCACCTCTCGCATCCATATAGGGAAGCTGAGTCTGCTAGTCTACAACAGTTCTCTATGCAAATAGATCTTGGACGTCCTGACAAAGATACCCCAAGCAGTCAGCATTGGAAATACCATATCCAGCACCACCCTGCTGAGCTCTAGTGCCCAAAAGGGCTGTATATTCAGCCCACTTCTGTTTACTCTGCTGACACATGACTATACAGCTGAGTACAACTGTAACATCATCATTTACAAGTTAAGTTTGCTGACAACACACTAGTTGTGGCTTTCATCAGCAATGGGGATGAATCATCAAAATTAGTTTAATCAATCATTTTTAAAATATTTAATCGTAATCACTTTGACAACCCATTTTTTACAATAAACTATGTTTTACAGAAATTGCTGGGCAAGTGTTCAGCCAAATGGGTTTCACATAAAAATAAAAATTATAAGAAATGAAAACAAATCAAAAGATACAGTACTCTGAATGAAAAGGGAACGAAGAAGAGAAAAAATTTGTAGTACAGTAACAATGCCGAGGGAATAGTTCAAGGCTTTAGGGGAATCCAATTTTACCTCACCTGACCTCAAAAATGTCCCACTGTTCCTGACTTCTTTTCTACTCAATTACAATAATTACAATGATTCTCCTGTCTTTCAAGCAACCACCTACTGACCTCACCCAAAGAGTTGCCATGACATTCATCTGTCACCTGAATTTCTGCTCCTCCCAACCAAGGTTACATTGCCTCCTCCCACACTGTTACTGCACTCATCCACCTGACATGCCGCCTACACAACTAAATACTTTCTTTCACTACACTATGCTGACTCCTATTAGCTTTTCAGTTGTTACATTTTTCTTCTATTTGTTTAAAAAAAGCTAAATTTAAAAAATATTCTATATTGATAATAATGTAATAATTACCTTTATATAGTGCATTTCTCATTACTCAAAGGACTTTAAATTGAGGGTGGGGAGCCACTTCAACAACCACCAATGTGTAGCATCCACCTGGATTTGTGCCAGTACACTCACCACACATTAGCATTAGGTGGAGAAAGGGTGAGAGAGATAATAACCGGGGATGATTAGGGCGGCAAGAATGGATGTGGGGCTGGCTGTGGGGTGCAGTTTCTTTATGACATTGGGATACATCCTGCACTTTTCAAAGGATGTCCAGGAATTTTTATGACTACAGAGAGTCAGGACCATGGTTTTAAATCTCATTCCTGTCACTGTACTGGGTCACTGAGATCCACACACAGACCACGGGGTAAGTGCCTGTGCTGGCCTCACCAATACAAGCCAAGATTTCCTGGTTGTTCTCCCATCCTAGAACTGGCTGGACCCAAATATGTTTAGTTTCAGGTTTTTAACAACATGGAACCAAATTGAATTTAATTTCTCATTACAGTATTCAGCTAAATTTTTGCAAGATAATACATGGACTATATCAAAATATAACTGGAGAATATAACTTAACAAATCTGCTCGAACAGGACACGCGGACCTCAAAAGCGAGGCCCCCTTAGGCGCAGGGCCTGGGACGGTCGCCCCACTTGCCAACCCCAAATGCCGCTCTTGTTTGACAATGATCAACAGAAAAAAAACTCTGTAAAGTTAAAGAGAAAACATCTCAGCAATGTGGTCTAAATTAATTACAAGTATAAAACAAAATAATTACAATGGGAGTTTTGATATCAGTTCTGATGATATAATTCTATCAGCTAAAGTAAAATGAATTGAAGACTATATATTATTGTCTTGTTTAATATTTTATATAGTAATGAATTTATGTTTAAAGAGCTTTTTGTTTTTTCATAATAAGATCCAAGAAATTCTGATATAATGAGCAAAAACTAATTTAGTCTTTGTCTGGCAGGTGAGAAAATTTATTAGAAATAACATGTGCTTATTCAAATGAATTTTGAGTCTAAAGATCTTATGATCTTTGCCAATGTTAAAGATAAGTACAGGTCTGAGATATTGAGCACCATATCCTCACCATAAAGAGATATTTTCTGTCCAACGTATTCCCTAATGATTTTCTTCTGGCTGCTTCTGAAAATGGGTGATAAATGCTTAGAACACTTGAACATTAGAACAATCTAGACAAGAACAGGTCATTCAGCCCAACAAAGCTCAGCAGTCATATCTTCTTAATTCTTCTAAAAAAAACATCAAGTCTAGTTTTGAAAGTCCCTAAAGTCTTACTGTCTAGCACGCTACTTGGTAGGTTATTCCAAGTGTCTATGATTCTCGGTGTAAAGAAAAACATCCTAATGTATGTGTGAAATTTACCCTTAAGTTTCCAAATGTGTCCCCGTGTTCTTAATTCATTTTAAAATAGTCTTGATCCACCATACTAATTCCATTCATAATTTTAAACACTTCAATCATGTCACCTCTTAATCTTCTTTTGCTTAAACTGAAAAGACTCAGGTCTTTTCATTTTTCTTCATAATTCACCCCCTTTAGCCCTGGAATTAGCCAGGTCACTATTCTCTGGACCTTTTCTAGTGCTGCTATTTCCTGTTTGTAGCATGGAGACCAAAACTGCAGTGTATTGTAAAACTTGAGCATAACCTCCTTGGACTTGTGCTCCAAACCTTGTGCTATGCAACCTAACATTGTCTCTTAAGAACCTCTATTTGTTCCCTACAATTTCCAAATCCTTTGTAGTCCCATTTACCACTGGGAGGTTATCCACTTCCTCACTTGTGAAGACCTCAGAAAAATGCAAGTTTATAGTAATAACAACAACAACATTTATTTATATAGCACATTTTCATACAAAAATGTAGCTCAAAGTGCTTTACATAATGAAGAATAGAAAAATAAAAGACACAATAAGAAAAATAAATCAACATTAATTAACATAGAGTAAGAGTAAGGTCCGATGGCCAGGGAGGACAGGAAAAACAAACAAAAAAAAAAACTCCAGACTGCTGGAGAAAAAAAAATCTGCTGGGATTCCAGACCATGAGACCGCCCAGTCCCCTCTGGGCATTCTACCTAACGTAAATGAAACAATCCTCTTTGTATTTAGGGTTGTCATGGAAGAACTTGATGATGATGATCATGTAGACTTCTGGCTTTTAGTCCATCAATGTTGGAGCATCATGATGCTTCTGCGCCGCCACCACAAAGAAACTGGAAAAAGAAACAGAAGATGGAGTAGAAGTTAGTACGGATTTTAGAGCCACCATGAATAGCTATTATAATGAATTGAACATACAGAGTTTCAGGATTAAATTAAAGTGAAGTTATGAGAAGGCCATGTTAAAGTAATGTGTTTTCAGCAGTGTTTTAAAGTGCTCCACTGTATTAGCCTGGCGAATTCCTATTGGCAGGCTATTCCAGATTTTAGGTGCATAGCAGCAGAAGGCCGCCTCACCACTTCTTTTAAGTTTTGCTTTTGGAATTCTAAGGAGGCACTCATTTGAGGATCTAAGGTTACGATTTGAAATATAGGGTGTCAGACATGCCGATATATAAGATGGAGCGAGGTTATTTAAGGCTTTATAAAACATAAGCAGAATTTTAAAGTCAATTCTGAAAGGCACAGGTAACCAGTGTAGTGACATCAAGACTGGAGAAATGTGTTCGGAAAATTGGTATCTGCTATTTCACTGACTGTATTTTTTAATTCACCTTTACTGTTCCTGATTCACTTCACCTCTTCCTTGACTGTTCTTTTACTACTAAAATACTGAAAGAATCTCATAGGGTCATCTTTCACCTTATTTGCTATATTCCTCTCCAACGGCCTTTTAGCCTCCCTAATATCCTTCTTAATGGTTACCCTCATGTGTTCATACACCCTATGATTCACTTTGGAGCTATTAGTCTTATATGCCTTATACAGCTGTTTTTCCTTGTAATTCCAAATTTAGGCATGTATCTGTACTACATAACATGTAAAACACTTTAAAACCTGTTCCACTACTCCTTGACTGTCTCCACACTTAAAAGTTTATCCCAGTCTATCCTGCTTAGACTTTGCCACATCTGCTCAAATTTGCCCTACCAAAGTTAAACTTTAGTCTTTGCATCTGCACTCTTACAGCACACTGTGAACTGTATTATATCATGGTCACTTGACCCTAGTGGTTCAATCACCTCTACACCCTCAATAGGGTTCAATAGTAATCACAAAGAGTATCCATGTTCTAATTTGAAATAATCTAAATTTCTACTACTTATACAGACTGAGACTTCTGCACTAATAAAAAGCATTTTAATTGATACAAATAATGGAATCACCCCCAAATTTGCTCAATATACCCCTTTTCCATACTATGAAAGACTAATTCTTATTCTAAAGATAATAAAACCTCTGCAAAATCAGATTCTGTATGGGAGTATTAAAAAACATGAAACAAATGCCAAAGATTGGATATTAACTGTCTTTAAAATGTTCTGTTTTGTGATATTATAGGGGGGAACATATTCCCTAACTAAAACTTTCATTAGGATCTTAAAATCACTACTCACAAGTAAAACCATTTTCACACTTTAGGAATTCCTTTTTTCTTTTTGTGAAGACAGTGATGTATGTTTTAGGGTTTGGTGTAATAGTTTTGATAAAATTAGATCTTTTTCCGGATTCAATATTCATTGCTAATAATAATGCTGTAAACTAAGTTAAAATTTTATACAAAAATCCACTAATTAACCATTAGCAGCTTTCCTCCTTGCAATAAGTTTATAGCACCTCAAATTCCTGAGAATATCAAAGACATATCAAGTTTCTTTATGAAAAGATTATTGAACTGTGATATTTATATTTTATCAAGAAAGTCTTTGGCTTGAATATTACTTTCTTTACACTTTGAAGAATACAGGTATAAGGATTCAAAGTATTCCTTCTATGTGTTATTATTTCTATGTACTCCCTGATTTATTCCCTGCCACATTTTAATTCCTGCTTTTGTGTTCTGAGAAGCATGATCTTAGAAGACAATAGCTTCATATCTACTAGATTAAATAGAGGGTAGAAAGTGATTATTACTTAAAAAATTAGTTCTTGAGTAAGTTTGATGCATTGATGAAAGTAAAGACTGTTCTTACAAACTTGGATATTGAAATCCCTGTGGTTCAGAAAAAAATATGATCCTTACTAAATTGTGAAATTACTGCAGCAGTTTTAGATGTGAGAGGTTATGTACCGTATTTCTAATGAATAAAAAATTTCATGAAAATATTTTGACATCATTATGAGGTCATTTTGTTTGTTTTTCTGTGGCTCATCAACATTTAGGGATTGTTTTTGATGACTGTGGCCATATTGTTTTTGTTATTAGGCCCATTGTCTATTACAACACTGCATGTTGGGTCACTGTTCTGCAGTATTACTGAAATCCATGTTTACATATTAAAGCCTTAAGAAAACTACAGTTTGGTTTACAGATGGATAAGGAAAGGCTCACAAACAGGTTTTTGAGCATATGATATGTTTATTTTGACTCTGACTTCTGATTAAAGTACTCAGCTAGAAGTATAGCTCATCCTTTGACTTTCTGATATTTTGACTTTGTGGCCCCTTCTTAGACTACATATTACATTAGACCACTCCTTTTAATAGTTTTTTCTTCTAATCCAAATCAACGGCAAATTTATTCAGCTACAATCTCTTTTCAATCACAATAGGTATGTGAAGCTTCATCTTAAATATTGGTTACACTTTCGATCCCATTATTTAAAAAAAAAAAAAAAATAGTATAACAGCACCAGAGAAACCCTGAAGAAAAGCTATAAAACTTAATCTAGGACTGTGGGGAGTGAGATAAAAGGGGAGATTGTGGAATTTGTGTCTTTTCATTTTTAGCAGAAATTGATTAAGACATAATAGAAGAGTTTAAAAGTATGATTGAAAGTGTGGTCACCAGCAGTTAACCGAAAATCATAACTTGAACACAGGAAAACAGATGAAAGTTATTTAAGTGTACATTTCTCATAAATGTTTGAAAGATTTTTTATGTCAAAAAGAGAACAAGATATAAATGGAATAAGTTGTAAAATACTAGTAGATTTTAATATTTTGGGGACTTTCAGATCTTAACTAATAAACATATAGATAAGTTATATAAGACTGAATGACATGTTCTTGTGAAAATGTATGCATTCTTAAAATGATAGTATAGTACTTTTTTGATTTAAAATACTTTATGCTGTAAAATTGAGAATTGTGACATTTGCATTTTTTTCATAAGTTAAATGCTAAATATTTACTGTTAGATTGGTCTGCACTGAGGTCTGCACTTAGTTACCAAGAACCAGGGCACTCATTTATAAAACATTCCTTGGATTCCAAACTTAAAATACAAAAATGGTGTGCACCATTTATAAAACCATAAAGTCAAAACCATGCACACATGCACACTTTTAGCTATCAGAAGCCACTTATGACTTGAAAAATGCCTTTTCTGAATATTCATTAGTTTACCACCACATAATGTTGGCCATGTTCCTGAGTGACGTCTTTACTGCAAACCATGGAAGAACAGAGAAAATGAAACTTTAGTGAATGTGTACTTGAAGTATTACTAACTAAAGTGGTGAACTGCAAAAAACATTCTTTTTGCTGGTCTTTCTGCTGGAGTCACAAATTAAATAAAAACAAGAGTGGTAGCAACCGATAACAACTTAGTGGAGAGGGCAAGAGCAATGTGCCCAGACCACCACCAGTACAAAGCAGTAATTGATGCAGGCTATATGCGTAGAACTGAAAGATATTAAGAAAAGATATTAAGAACATTCTTAGTGAACTTGTAAAAAAAAAACAACATTTTGATGAATAAATGTAAATGTCGCAGTTCATACAATTCTCTTTATTGCATGGAAATTCCTCAAAATATGACACTTAAAAAACACTTTACCCTGTTTTCATTTAGTTCTTTGCAGGCACAATCATTACAATAAAAAGATGAAAAGCATTTGTTTTCGTAACTGATTGTTCTCCGATTGCACACAATGAACAGCCGCATGTTGATAAGCTTGAAGTGGACAGTGTGGCACATATTTTCATCTAAAGGGTCCTCAAGTGGAGACACATGGCTTCTGTCCATTGTCCTTCAGTCCAGTGTTTTTCCAGCGTGGCCATTGGGTTTTAGAATACCTTTAAGAGTAGCTTTTTATTCATCTTACTTATCTATTGAGGTGTTTGTTTACATGTTTTTGATACTGCATTTATTAATTTTTTTTTTTATAATACAAGCCATCTTGTTACTTGTTGTACCTGCTGTGTCCACCTCCCTTATTGTCACGCTTGACTCTTGGTTCCAGTATTTTATGTTTCCGGGGTCCTGCTAAAGCAGGTGTGAGCATGGGTTAGGAACCCAGAGCTTGACATACAATAGATATTGGTAACAACTTCTCTGAGAGACAGGGTCTGGGTCATCAATGTGGTCATCTTGGTCTATCTCAGGTGGAATTGGCAGTCCATGTTTCTGTGCCATGTTGTGCAGTATGGCACAAGCCATCAGAATGTGGCAAACACCAGTGTGGTGCCCGATGAGTCCAAACACTCCAATCTACCATTTAATGAACAATAATGCATTTTCACACTGATTGTGGGTGGTAGTACCTTTCACTATACGTCCCCTCTTGTGGTGTATCGACTATCATCTGAAAACATTATTATACAGGTTGACTTTAATATCCATCCATCACCCAACCCACTATATCCTAACTATAGGGTCATGGGGGTCTGCTGGAGCCAATCCCTGGGCGCAAGTTAGCAAACAAACCCTAGGCAGGGCGACAGCCCACCGCAGGGCACACACCCACACACCAAGCACAAACTAGGGACAATTTAGAATTGCCAATGCACCTAACCTGCATGTCTTTGGACTGTGGGAAGAAACCAGAGCACCCGGAGGAAACCGACGCAGATACAGGGAGAACATGCAAACTCCACGCAGGGAGGACCCGGAGAGCGAATCCGGGTCTCCTAACTGCGAGATAGCAGTGCTACCACTGCGCCACCATGCCGCCTTGACTGTAATATATTAAACTTAATTGCAATTTTTTTTACCAAGAAGCCAAACATCACACACAGCATGATCCTGAAGTCTGCTTCCCACACAACTATTTTAATAAACAAAGAAGTCATTGGTTGGGCCAGGCTACCTCACAACGATATTAGTCAGACACATTTGAGACATCACATATTAGTTGTATGTTAGTTAAATGAAAGTGCTGTCTGTTTAGCAAGTTCATTCTGTGATGGTGCTTTTGATCACAGCAAGTATGTCAGTCAGCTGCATTGATTACATTAAAAAATTAGCAATCCCTTCAAATTACCTTTTGAGCTTGTCTTTCTCACCCTGACAGTAAATAAATGGGATGTTTCTGTGTAGCATCTTAATTATACCATCCCATACAGATGGCATGACATTGCTCAGGGATAACTGTGAGATTCCTGACTGGTCAGCCAGTTTGCACTGTAAAGAGACCATTGCTAAATATCCTAAGGTTATTTAAACTTGAATAGGGACTGCATGATTTCTGCATGAATGGTTCTATAATGTAGGCTTCAATTCAGCACACATGTCCAATAGGTTGGCTCTAAGAAGTCAATACCAGCTTATAAGCCCAGTCATCATCATGAGCCAAAAATCATTGTAATCCCTGACAACTCACTCCTTGCATAGTCTGCCATTGGCAATATCCTCCAGCTAACACTGCCATTGCCAGTTATGTCATACAACACACAGCACACCACTTTTACAGACAATACACCAAGGATTAAGATTAAGCGTATACATTATTACCAACGCTGAAGACAGCTGCAATGCGAGGATGTATCATTTAACTATGATATAATTAGTTCAAGAACATCAGATCTGTGCACTTCATTCTCCTTCTACCTGGAGTCGCTAAAATACCAACACCAAAAAACTTTGCAATGGAATTAGAAATGGTTGAAGTTTTTGTGTAACATTAAGTCAATTTTCACGTCATTTTCATGTTTTATAAATCTTAATCTTAAATGGCTTATACATGTTTCCAAGTGTAAGCACTTTTAATACAAAAATGTCCTAGGGTCAGGAACCGTTGAATGAAGCTAGCAAGCATTTTTTGGGAACATTAGAAAATTAAAAATTCTAAACAATCTGAGTTGTAGAAGCCATGATAACCAGAATTGAGGCCTAACCAAAGACGACACAATGTTACACAATTATTTTTCTTAATTATTCCAAAACTAGCATGTAGTTGGTTGGTGATGATGACATGCATCACACTGATAACAGTAACATGATGGCAGCTGGCCAAGCGACAGGCAAACATGGACACTGCCCACAGAAATATCAGGAAACAGTAACACAAATGGTGTCACCTTCATAACATAAAATATTATAAATAATGCAAAACCAAAGTACTAACCAAAAATTAGGCAAGGAATTATACATAAACAATATGTAATAAAGTTAATAACATTAGAACATTTTTTTGCAGATGGCCTGCTCTGAGCAGATTTATAGCTATGATATACTCTTTCCATTTCTTAATGACTGATTTAATTAGAATCCAAGGGATATTCATTGATTTGGATATATATATATATATATATTTTTATCCATCCTGTGACTTGCACCTTTCAATCAGGTTTTCATTAGGAGTTGCTCGGAGTGTTCTTTATGTTTTCATTGTGTAGGTTGACCACAATACTGACTCTCCACAAGTTGGATCATTCAGATAAGGTGCATTTACACTACAATCAATTGAAAACCCTCAACTGCAGACAATTGAATTTATCAGGTGATACCTAAAAGCAATCGGCCGAACCAGCGAGGATTTACTCGGGTCATATTAAAGGCAGTGAATACTTATGAGACCAATTATTTTGTAATATTGTAATTCATTTACACTGCTTTGCAGAGATCTGTTTTTACTTTGACATTAAAGAGTCGTGTTTTGATTATCGGTGTCTAAAAAGCCAAACTAAATCCACTCTAATTCAATGTATAACAATAAAATGTGAAAACATCCGGGGTCGTTAGGGGGGCAAAAACTTTAGCTATGTTCCCTTTCTCCTATTTTTGATATTATTTCTTATTCCTTTGTAACATACACGCCCAATTGAATGTCCTATTTGATAATGGTAAAGTTTGATCTGATTGTTGATCAGGATAAATTAATAAACTAATACTCGGCTTAAAGGACCAATAACAAGCTGTATCTACTTTAATTTTTGATATAAGGCATCAATCTACATTGCAGCTCACCAATTAAATCCAGTATGCATTGTTACATAATTGTTTATTACATAATGCATTTGTGCGAAGCCACACAGAATGTCACAGATGACTATTTATTTTTACACGCATTACCATCTTTGTTGCACAAATTCAGATTGACATGTAAATGACAGGCAAACATCACGTAATTATCATACCTGAGCAATGAATGTTATAGTCGTCACTGCATATTTAATTATAGTCTATAAGTGATGACTCAAGTACTACTTTTATCCAAGAAGAGCTTATATAATTTTTGAAAAAAACAAAAATGATTCTTTTAAAAACACCTAAAAAGAATATTATTTTTGCTGTCAAGGAGTTGAAACAATTTTTTAATAATAACATAATGGCAAACAGTTATACATACTGTAAATGCATAAACAATTTTCCTCTTGATAGATAATTATTTAAGTCACTGACATAGACCTCTGAATATCCAACGAATCTGACATTTACACAGGTGATATGAGATTGAGGTGATGCAGTGAGTGCTAATAGAAATATGTACCTTGTGGGGAGGGAGTAGCCAAATTTAGACTGGCACGCTGGTCAAGTCCGAACCTGCACTGAAGGAGATAGACCAGTTCAGGATGTGCATAAGAGAGTGAGTTAGAGAGCATGCCTGTGTGTGTGTGCTGAAAAGTCTACATGTTGCGAGCACAATAGGCTGTTGTATGGAGGGGGATGATACAACAGCATATTTACAGTACTTGACCTGGGAGTAGGGAAAAGTGTGACTGAGTGTTTGCTACAGTGTTAAATCTAGAACAGCATACCTGCTTAAGTATGTGACTGACTTAACATTGTTGTATATATTTTCATCAATAACTCAGATAAGCTTTATTTTATACAACTTTTTTCAAGGAGATCAATATTCTTTGCACACAAAATGCAATACAATAAAGAAAATATAAAAAGTAATGATAGAAACTCCAGAAAAATGAGCAGTAAGGGAACATCTCCATCAAAAAGATTTTTCTGTTTTTTTCTCAATGTGTATCCATTAAAAATGTAAATTGGAGAAGGACTGAAGAATCAAAAATACAATTACATGAGTATTTAAGTAATTTTGAATTATTTAAGTATCTTATAAACCAATGTTGAGCTTTTGAACTGGATGATGTCAAACAGCCTACATAAAGACTGAATACTTTCATACTTCACATGCTTTGAGTTTGTACAATTAACTCAACCCCTAAAACTGATAGGCTATTGTTCATGATAACAAATTTTTTCTCCTTACAATAAAAGTTACTTTTTATTTTAAAACTATACTTTTAAGGCATATATGTAAGAACAGAACTGCCATCTTACAGGAATGCTTAAATCATATAACAACTTTTAAACAAACAAATATAAATGTAAATAGTTATTAACTATGGAACTTAAATCACCTCAGATGCCAGGGAATCCCAGTTTGGAAATGTAATCCACATTAGAAAGATACTGCCACCTGAACTCACTGCCTAATGCACTCATTCTTTTGACCAATTACTAATTATATTGATTCCAGGAAAGTTCACCCTAGCTTTGAAAAAAATAATACTTATTACTTATTAATTTTCTCAGTTAGTCTGTGAACCCAGGCAAGGAAAGTGCCTACAGACTGAATCTATTTTACTGTTCATGTGTGCATGGATGAAGTGGCATTCAGCATTAATAATTCTTGTTTAGTTTTTCATTCACTGTCACGAGCATGTCATTTTGTGTGTGAGTGACAACATACTTGCATATCTTAATATAAGTTTTTCTGAATTACATTTTTTGTAAAAATGTGCATATAATAAACCATGCTAAGTTGTGGGGGGATTGTGCCTATCTCAGCAAGCACAGAGTGTAAGGCTGAAAAAAATCCCTTGAGCATGGCGCTAGTCAATTGCAGGGTAAACACATACACATCCACACATCACTGATTTATGCATTTAAGTATAAAATCTTCCTAAAAAGGTGTGGAAAGTTGTTTCAGTATTTTATCACTGTTCCTGTAAAATGGGTTTAAATCTCATCCTATTCATTATCTGTGTGATGTTTTCTCTAAGTACTCTGTTTTCCTTCTCATATCACAAAATCATACATGTTTGCCTAATTGGTAACCTTAAACTGTTAGTGTGTATATGGGTGTGAACTGTGATGTCTTGTCTATAGGGTGTTACTGTCTAGCATTTCATGCTACCAAGATAGGCTGCAATCCCACTATGATGCTAAAAAAGACTGAAAAATTCTATATTACTGCGGTGGGCTGCTGCCCTGCCTGGGGTTTATTTCCTGCCTTCCGCCCTGTGTTGGCTGGGATTGGCTCCAGCAAACCCCCTTGACCCTGTAGTTTGGATATAGCAGGTTGGATAATGGATGGATGGATGGAATTCTGTTTTACAAATTAAAACATTTTAGCTAACTTTAACTGATGCATGTAGCTTTAGGAAAGACAAATATCGTATTACCATTGCAGTACAGCTTGTAAGATTACCAGGGCACAGCCTTAGTTCTTGTCCATTTTACTGATTTTTTCAATATTTTTTTTAACTATCATGAATGCATTATGCAATAATGTGTGCAACAATTTAATGAAACTAGTTTAGTAGATGGTTCTTAGCATACATCTTGAGACTTTAAGGATAATCTTTAACAGCAAACTATGTGTTTGTACCTTTCAAGGATTCACAACCCAAAATTGGTGTGATGCTATTGAGCAAGCAATAGAAATGCTACTAATTATAACAATGTAGCCTGCAAATTCATTTTGATTGGTTTCTCTTCATTATGCATTATCAAGTATCTTCAATTAAGTTGAAGCTTTTCTAAGTTATTAAACAGAAACACTTTTTATTTACAAAAACAAGTTTTAAAGTACTTCAAATACTCCTCATTTCTAATAGCATTGAGTGCCAGAAATTAAAGACATTTTACAAAAACAAGGTTAGTCATAGCCAAGGTCAAAATATTGTTTATCAATAGCCCAATTATCAAGTTTTCTAAATTTGGATTTAAGAGCCCAGAATTAAACTTTACAAATGGCAAACCAAGGAAAGCCAATTTACCTGCATTATTGAACATTAGCATTTAAGCATGATGAGTTTACCATTTATACTACAGTTTACCATGAAGACACTGGATTAATACAGGTAAATGTTAATAGTAAATTATAATTTACTCATTTCAAGCAGCAATAGCCATTTTCAACATTAATAATATTGTGGCAATATGTTTTAATTAATTTAATGGTACCATGATACAAAGTATCAATTACTATCAAAAACACAATAATTTCTGGGTTATTCCAAACATTTAATCACTAGTGTAATGATGGCACTTACATAAATGCAAAAAATAGTGGAGCCCATGAAGAAAAAACACAGAGAATTGGTACTCACAAGGAAATAAAAGCAGGAAATTGTGTCAGAATGGCATCACTGCAATAACTGTAAAAATAATAAAACAAATACTAAAATACATAAATAATATATCAATGAATGGTTAAGAACTGAAATGGAGCATTATTTGTGTACATCTGAACGCTACAGGTTCAGATCCCTGTCTATCAGGTGTTCAGGCATACCAACTTGCCCACTATCGATGTCCCGCATTGGTGCAAGTCCTACAACTCCCTCTTTCACATGCTTTACTCTCGTATCAAATTTTCCAAAATGCCAGAGCCTCTGCCCAAATTCACCTCCAAATCTGAGCTCAAGAGGCTATAGTCAGGGACCAGACGTTTCAGTTTAATTTTTTTGGATAACCAAACTGACCTAATTTATTAAATATAACTATTTTTAAATAAGTAGTCTGTTACTTGTTTTCTTGTCTTATAAAATGTAAACAGCCTTTTTTAGTAAGTGTTGATAATGAAAATAATAAGGCTTTGTGACAGCCAAGCTACATCTGTGGGTTGTACTAAGCAGAAATGGAAGCAGATGGCTTGTTGGGACATTTAATTGGCCACTATAGTTTAAATGAAACAGATTTAATCATGATGAGCCATGAAGGAAGATATGAGACTTAAAGTAATGTTTCATTTATGTAGTTTATTGCATTTATTAAATTGTGTACAATACATCAGGCTTTTTTTAAGTCCATCATCTTAAAAACTGGCTTATGTATTTGTATCTCACAATGGTAATGATATTCAGTTTATTTTAATAGTGCTGACAAGTTGCATCAGCCTTGGGGTGAGTCACTAAACAAAATGAAACGGCATCCCACCACACAAATGAGCAGCTTTAATACTGCAGAGGGTTCCTATAAAAATGGCAAGCCTTCTGAAGTCTCAAATTTTTCAGCTAGTTTGGCAACAGTCAGCCATTCTTGTAAGGAGATCAGCTACCTAAAACAGTAATGTAAAGAGCAAGAATCTGTTGGCACTCTGTGCTGGTGCTACATTGGTATTTGAAGTGGGATAAGAAGGCCTACTGCCCAGCTTACAAACACTATGAGTGCTTCAGAGACCTAAAATGGAGTTGCAGGCCTCTTCTGAGCAGTTGCTGGAGAGTCCCAAGGCTGAGATCTGGAATGCCATTTATAGCCTCATTACAAGAAAAAAGTACAGGAACTGAAAAATTGCTATGGTACATCTGTAGCTCCAACACCACTTTTCCTTCTGCCAAGTTCCATCGGATCAGGTGTATTGTCGCTGGTGGAGCTTGGGGCTCATGGAGCTGGAGAAGTTGTATGACTGATCAAGTTGCCACTAACCCCAGTTGAGCAGTGTGAAGCAGGGCTAGCAGTGCACCTGCACAGACAAAGGATGAAGAAGATTATAGAAGCTTTACAGACCAACTACTGAAGCAGACTCTAATAGCTGAGATTCACACCTGAAACACTGTTTGCAGCATCATTTCAATACAAGACTACGGCCAACAGACATGTAGATCTGCAGTTCCATGAAAGGAGGTTTGCCTGCCCACAAATGAAGGATAGATCACTGCATGGAAGTTCAACATTTCACATGCCTGCTGCATTACATGCCAGATCAGCACTCAAGTCCCCAGGTGATGTGTCTTTGTTATCAGCCTTATGACATCAGAAGAAATGAAGACCATCCCCATTTTAAGGAGTCTGTGCGCTGTTACAAGGACTTGGAAGTAGTCACTGGAGATAGCAGCATTGAATGGTGGGCTATGTAACAGTGCTGACAAGCTACAGCAGCCTGTGGATGAATCACCAACAGTATGAGCTGGCATTCCACCGTGCAAATGAGCAGCTTCAGTGCCTCTTTATAGGGCGTGCATATAAAAATAGAAAATCTGCAATCAGCACCAATAAATTCCAACTAGTGCAGCAACCATGATAATTGCAAACAGTGCTGCTTTTATACTTGTTGAGGCCCTAAGCTAAATAAAGTTTAGTGGCCCTTTGATTAAAATTCAGACTACAAAGGTAAAGTTTCCTCTTGGAATAATCAGCTCAAATGAAGAGTTGGAGTAGGGGTCCCCTTTGGAGCATTGAACGCAATCAAATAGTGCATTTACCATGTAGTCGGAAAATGCGTGTCTCTTTAAAGTTTTGAACACAATTGCAGAGAGGGGTATTGGTATTGGGTAATCTGTACATTGGGATGGTGCACCTACATGCTCAATGACTACTCTGCAGTTGTAAACTTTCCACTCCCCATTTTTCCTATTTTCTATGACAACCTGAGCAGACGGGGACCCCTTGATATTTGCGGGGCCACATGCAACTAATCAGTTTTCATATGCTTTAGGCCAGCTTTGATTGCAAGGCTTGGAGAGACTGATTTTTAACTTTTGTTGCTTCAGCATTGATAAAGTTTGCTTTGCCAATTTTGCAACAGGGAGGCAAAAAAAGAAAGCTTGCCATCCTAAAAGAATAAAGTGACCTTCTGACCATGGCTGGAGGTGAATTTTGGAAAAGGAACACTTTAGCCTCTTATTGAAGAAGATGTTCTGTATACTGTATATCATATATTGAATTTATTGACCTTCAATGAAATACAATATGCAACACCTTGGTGTCACTGTTTTGTAAAGATCTCTGTGTTGCAACCAGATACTATAAAGATCAGTTCCGGTTCCATGTGGTCATGAACTGATAAACATAAATTAGAAATTGGATTAGCGAATGTTTGAAAAATGAAGTTTACAGTTTGGTCAATACTTCAATTCTGTGGCTAGTGCAGTCACTGTTCAGTGCTGGTACTTTATAACACCAGTGTTCTGGGTTTGAATCCTGTGTCATATGACTGTCTGTGTGGAGTGATCAGCATATAATTATAAAACAGAAATAGACATTTAAAACGCATTTTCAAATGTAATATTTAACCAGAGCTCCTGATGTATAGGGATTACTCTTTCACATTTTACTTTGACTGGCATGCTCCTCAAGATGCTCAGGTGTTTTTTGGTCAGATTGTGTCAGACCATGCAAAGCCCCATTAACAGTAAAAAAAAGAATTAGTATTGTTAAAATGCTTGTAACAAGCATGCTGCTTTTTGTGTGATATTTAAACTTGGTTGGAATCGTGGGAAGTTCAGAGGCAGGTGAAGTGGAGGGAGAGAGAAAGGGTAGTGTTACTTATTCAATGGGTCTCCTAAGCTTTACTAAGCTCACGAGCTTCACTCAACCATACACGGAGGGAGGTATTCACTCTAAGTGACCTTTCAGAAACAAAAAAATAAGGAAGAAAACAGACGCTGAAATTGCAGGTGAGATGGGAGACAGGCAGCTTGGTTTGTTCAGCTGGGCGGAATTCCACCCCGCCCTGAAATCAAAGCCAGCAGGAATCCTGGGAGACTTAGGTAGAGATTTTGGTGGTATTTAGTGTTTCAAATATATTTGCACAGGTGAACCACGATGGATAGCTTCTGTTCTAGAGGCTACAAAGTTTTATCAGGTATGGAGAAGGGAAAATTGATTTGAGTATGTTCTCTTTTATTGTTTCTATCTTGCTAGTTCTAAAACATGGATGCAGAACACGTATACAAGGTAAATAATTAAAATAGTGTTTAAGCATTGTAAAATATATTTAAAAGCCTCATAAAACCAGGCAATAAATCATGTTGTTGGAGAACTGAGTGCATGTTAGGATTACCTCAGGATTTGCAATTTTAAAACTGCAATATAAATTAATGTGCAGTTTTCAGCCAACTCAGTGAAAGTGCCACAGGTTGGCACAAAAAAGAATGAATTGGGTGTGGACCAGGGTTACAGCTGGGTTAGTATCTCTTACTTATTTTATTAGTCTGTGGGAAATCTTGCTATGTACCCAATACACAATATAACAAAAAAAAATCTTTAAAATGTATTGGTTACAAAGTTATATGATAATCGTTACTTTTTATATTTTGGTCAAATATGCTAAGAAAGCTTACTCACATTACACAAAAATACAAGCCTACCTCTTATGTGTATACTAATATTAAAGTGAAAACCCCAGCAAAATGTGATTTAAAAGTGTATTGGACCACCATTCATTTTCAGGAGAGTGCAGATATAATGGGATCCAGCACCAGCCCTGCTCAAGGAATTTGTTTCAAAGTCTTAATAAAGTTGTCTATTTTTAAAACATAAGTATTAAATGTATCAATTCTACTACAGGTTAGTTCATTTTACTTAAAAATGATAAGTAATAAAGATTTAAGACACCTTGAATGGAGATAAAAATAGTATAAAAATGAAATATTGATCATCATTACACCATAGTCTGTGGTGGGCTGGCACCCTGCCTGGGGTTTGTTTTCTGCCTTGTGCCCTGTGTTGGCTGAGATTGGCTCCAGCAGACCCCTGTGACCCTGTAGTTAGGATATAGCAGGTTGGATAATGGATGGATGGATGGATGGATTACACAATAGTTCACTAATAATGACATTTGTATTATTTTCATTTATTTAAACTTAAACATACAACATATTTGCTTTCTCTGTAATTTAGTTATAGTGTGATATCAAATAAAATCAATACATTTACACATTTTAAACACTTAAAAATTTCCATTTTACAAGTACAATATTGCTTGAGCAACTAAAAAAAGATCTAGAACATTCTAACAATGTTTCTAAGCATTTTTATTTAAGGAAAAAATTGACTATAAATGATATAGATCTCTGATTATTTGTGACCAGATTTCTGACCACAACTTGCACTACTGACCAACTCTCTTAAAAAATGTATTGAACATTGTCATAAGTAAAGCTGATACATTTGGCCATTGTCATTAGTAATTTTTTCATTCACTTTCTTAAGGTCTTCCTAAAAGGGTTCACTCGTTGCATCAAAAGTCGTAGCCTGGAGTGACTGATGCCCATGGTTTCTCTATACATAAGGACATATTAAATCCCTTTACTAAAAAATTACTATTAACATCTGTTTTATCCTTTGACTTGTCAAATTACACTTGGATAACATGGGCATATTTAATTGTATGTCAACTAACAGTTGATACGATTGTTTTAGCATAGATTAGTGTTGGTAAAGCAAGTATTCAGTGTATTAATTTTAAAATGTTTAGACAAAGCAATCATCGGTAAAATTACAAATTTAAAATAATCTGTAAAATTGGATATTGCCTTTAAGTTGCTGAGTTGGCTCTTACTGCACTGACTGAGCATCACAGTGCATCAGTGATAACTATCTCATTGAACCTGGCTGATCAAATGGGTTTTCACTTGCTAAAGAAATGAAAACTTGTAAGACCTGCTGCTTGTTTCCCAAATAACTCTGTCAGACCATGTCAGTTTATATGACTGAAAATCTCACACATGTCACAATTACCGACTCCTTGAAAACCTTCCAGCACAGCAATGTTTGCCCCTGTTTTACACCCAGTAACTTGCTGTCTGATGGAGCCGGTGGTGTACAAATGGTTAATAGTTTAGCATGTGTGGTGAATTCAGCCACTGTCTCTGTCCTTTTTTTCTTTCTTTCTCTCTGTATTAAAATGTAAAACATGAGACATCATAAAGACAAGCCTTTATTCTGTTTCCAAGGTTCAAAACATGTGTGTTTCTAATTTCTTATTGCTGCATTATACCGTATTCCTTGTATTTCCAGAAGAGCCTTCATTGGATGTCAACGTTCATACTCACAGTGTCCACCTCTATTACTAAAGACAAAATCAAACCTGTTTGATTTTATCAGAGCAAGTTGCAGACTAGTTGAAGTGAGCCATTGAGTATGTCACATTAGGCAACCAGCTTCAATGTAGCATGCTGCTCACTGTCTCCAGCTCACTAAAATTACATAAATGATAGCTACAACTGAAAATTGCTGGAAAAGACACCTAATTTGAAAAAACCTTATCAAGCTATACATAAGCTTATACATGTAACTGCAAAAGCTAAAATTTCCCAGGGTACATGCACAATGCAGAGAACCACATATTTTTTTCAATTAAGCCAGGTATTTTCAATTTAACCAGGTATGTTCAATGAAGCTAATGATTTTCAATTGTCCAATGTTTATCCACATATTAGACTGTATAAAAAGATTATAAATAAGGTTTTAAATTCTATTGGAGAGCATGAATTCTATGCAAGAGTAATGAAGAAAGGTGACAAAACTGAATTTCAGTAGCCTGATTATGGAGAAGTTATGTACATTAATTATTATGTTAAACATAATGTGAAATAGTGAGACTGGCACACATGTATTATTGGCAATGCTTCAGTGATTCATTCTGAGAAATGTGTATAATAAGTATGGGGAGGAACAATATGCAGGGAGGTTGTAGGGAGTGTTAGAATACATCATTTGTAGCTTTGTCTGTGCAGTGATAATGTGTGTGTTCTTGATATTTGGCATTATGATGGGGTTAGTGGGAATGCGTTGTGTATGGTCAATGATCCACAGCAAGGTGGTGTGCATGAAATGTTAATTTTACCTTGGTTTTTCAATGCTTTGACCATCTGAAGAGTAAAGGGTGAGTTTATTTTGGATAAAAGCTCACTGGTTAAGGGGGAGTGTAACAAAACATTACAGTGTGTTTTAGGCAGGGAAAGTTAGTAAACATGCCAAGGTTTAAAAAGGGCCAACCTGCTTAAAGACTGGTAGCTCTTATTACATAACACCTATTTGCATTACCAAGCCATCGATTTAATGCGAATTAGTAATGCTGATAGGGGTTAATTATATTTTTTCTTTTTTGAACTGCAGTTATTCCCATTGTGACTCATATACATTTGCAGAAAAAAAATATTTTAGCATTTTTCTTCTTCTTTGTGACTATTCAGCTGTCTTGCTTCCAGAGTTGGATAGCATAAAAATACCTAAAGCCATATAGATCACTTGGCACAACAAAGGTGCTTGACATACAGTGTGTTGTAGACTAATTATATTTTTCTCTTCTTTTTATTTGGGGCAGTATAGTGGCACAGTGGTAGTACTGCTACATTGCAGTAAGGAGACCAGGGATCTAATCCCAGGCATTCCCTGTGTGGAGTTTGCATGCTCTCCCCATGTCTGTGTGGGTTTCCTCCCATTGTTCAAAGATATGTAGGTTAGGTGAACTGATGACGGTGGTTGTGTGTGTTTTCTCTGCAATAGTCTGATGTCCCCTCCAAGGTTTGTTTCTGTCTTTTGCCCTATTCTAGGTAGGATAGGCTCCAGACCCCCTCCCATGACCCTGGTCTGGATTAAGCAGGTTAGAAAACAAAATTACTTCTTTCTAATTTCAGAAATATTGTATTTAACATACTTTTAATTTGAACAGATTGTAGATTATCTCAATCCAGAATAAATCTAAAGAGGCCAAATCATGCTAGAATAAAATTGCATTATAAAAAAATATTTTCAGTTGGAGCTATACAGAAAATAGGAGCACAAAAAGTAGAAAATGAACAAAAGAACAAACTCTAGTGCCTCTCTTGCCTTCCTCAACTAAGTGAATCACCCACTCTATCAGGTGGAGTGGTATGTCCACTTTCCAACCTGTTTGTTTCCACCAACATTCCTCTCCTACATGCTGTACCTCTCTTCAAAACTCTGGACATTGTTATGTCTGCAGTCAAGTTCTTGTCGATTTCTGTTGATTTCTGTTCTCACACCTCCATTTATCTGCGACTGCCTGACTAAGCGGAGGCTTTATACGCCACTTTATGTTAAGTTTTACCCATGCCCTAGAATCACCTCCATAGGTGGTCCAATATTTGCAACAGGGATACTAGGCTACAGCTCGTCCTAGCAGTCCCTCATTTCCTTTAACCCTGCCTTTTGTCAGTAATTAAAGTGAAGGTCTCCTTGATTCTATCCAGTTCACACTTCTGTAATTCCCATACTTGTAGTTTTTCTTTGGCACTCCTTACACCCAGAGTATGGCACGCAACTTCCCAGTAATGGTTCCCTACTTGTACTGGCTCTTCAGCTGGTCTGTACCTGTTCATACCCTGTCAGGGTCATGTCTAAACCTTCTCTTGGTCAGTACCTTAGTAAATTCCCTGAAGTCCTGGTCCTAATTGGCTTCCTATTTATAATATATAGTGATAAGAGAGATTTCCATCATGACATCTCTTCAAACACAGAATAAAGCCAACAAAACTATTTATTTAAAAAATTTATTAATTTTACCTATAAAGCAGGGAAGGGTCATAAAACATTTACAACACAAATACTGTATACAAATCCCTATCAGTCCCCGGAGGTTTATCTGTCTCAGGTCTTCAACCCATGTCTGTTAGATTTGGTGGCTTACTCGATTATCCATCTTTCCTGAACCCTTCTTACTTTTAATATCTACTCTTTTGGCCTAGGCCATACCATAGACTGCTGCTATTGTGACATAATGAAAACTCTCTTCCAATCTCCACACTCATTGAACTCTGGTCTGAAATGCTTTTAGTTCCAGTTTCAGGGTTACTTGAAATCATGTTTAATTTTGACTACAGGGACAAACATTCAGTGTCTCTACATCTATAAATCACCTTAATGCCTTAAAGAGGTGGTTCTACAAAACATCTTTCTTCTTCCTTATTTTAAAGGGACACCATTTTGCTATTCATGTTAGTAAGTGGCTGTGATTTGCACATTAAAGTTTGGGTACCAGAGTCTTGACGTCTGTCTTGTAGGGTAACTTTGTTTTTCCTTCCTTAGTTAGAGACCATGGCTTTGCCACCTGTTTGGCTGGAAGATCTTTTGTCCCCTTGCCTACCCTCCATTTTCTCTCTCTGTCTTAACAGAGAAAGGCGTGACCATGGGTTCCACCGGGTGGCTTGCCCTCTAGCTTAAAAAGGGAGAATTACATGATTCACAGTGTCCCACTCTTTTTTTTTCTTTCTCTGTTGCTCATGGTGGTTTCATCTCCAAGATCCCTCTTTTTTCACATTGTCTTGCAGAAGTGTACCAGTGCGTTTCCCTTTCTTCCAGCATGACGGATATCAGATTTTTAGATTTTTAAGGTTCTCCTACCACTGACAATCTATTGCTTATTGGGCTCCCCATCACAAAGCCCAAGAATTCTGTCTGTTGTTTTGCGCAAATACTATGCATCCATTCAACTGTGATGTGCATAGTGAATATTATTGTTTACCATATCTGAAATAAAATAAAATATTTACCTTTTTCTGAAATGTATTTGTGTATTTAAGTAAAATATTTGTTAGACTACTAAAACTTTGATAAGCTATACTGTATCATTTTTAGTTTATTAGAAAGTTTGTTGTGCTGTTTAAATTGGTTTCAAAAAACATTTAAGTTTTAGAGTCATGCAGTTAGACTGTGAAGGTGCATAGTCATCAGTGACTCAGTCCAAATGGATGCGGTAATATGACCATCACTGGGCAGTGGTTGTAAATGATGCACAATAAAGATTCCTTTAATGTCAGGACAATAGCCATCTCTGGATGGAAATCATTAGGGCTGCACTAACTCTCATCTAAATTCATTGGCCCTCTTTTTCTTATTTGCTGATCCAGCACAATCTAATTTTAAAACCCCTCACTAGTTACTAGTACCCACATAATTTTCATGAATTTTACTATTTTTTTTTCTGTCCTCCTGGCCATCTGACCTTTTAACCAAACTCATCTTTAGATACCTGCAATATGATATAGTACATAAAGAAACTAATCTTCTACTAATTTAACATCTTATATGATATAAGATTTATGGACTTATTTATTTTTATTTAGCTCTTTTTTTCTTTTTTTACTTATTTATTAACTTCCTCTTTGACTTCTTGTAACACACTTTGAGCTACATTCTTAATATGTAAATGTTCTGTATAAATACATTTTGCTATTGCTGTTATGTAAGGTGGCGCAGTGGTAGCACTGCTGCCTCTCAGTAAGGAGACCTGGGTTTGCTTCCTGGGTCAACCCTGCGTGGAGTTTCCATGTTCTCCCGAGTCTGCATGGGTTTCCTCTGGGTGCTTTGGTTTCCTCCCACGGTCCAAAGACATGCAGGTGAGGTGCACTGGTGATCCTAAATTGTCCCTAGTGTGTGCTTGGTGTGTGGGTGTGCCATATGGAGGGCTGGCACCCTGCTTGGGATTTGTTCCTGCCTTGTGCCCTGTGTTGGCTGGGATTGGCTCTGGCAGACCCCCATGACCCTGTGTTAGGATATAGTGGGCTGGACAATGAATGACTGACTGTTATCTAGCAAAATGATCTGAGATTTTGCTAGCCATCTCTTTTGAGGTCCTATCTCTGTAGTTGAGAAATCACAGACAAGTGATGTCTATGACAGAGCGGTACCATTAAATAGTGTCAAACCTCAAATAAACTTATGTTTTAAATGTCTAGCGATCTATACTGACAAGAGTTGCTTCATGTACCTAGTTTGTTTCTGATTTGAGCATTCTGGCTTTCTTAATTTTTTAAAAAATATTTTTATTTAGAACAATAGTTAACATGACAAATAAATCTGAAATAACTGATGTGATTTTATTAATTTCTTTAATAATAATCTATACAACATAGTATTACGCACTGAGCAGTCAGCTTTGAAACATTCTAGGACTAGAACAATGGTAAATTTAAATTCAGGACACAACAGGAAATCTTACATCTTGTTTCCAAAATGAAACCTAATTCCTGTCCTGTAAACCCAACTCCAAATAATTTGTTGAAACATTCATTTCCTATAGTTGTACAGTTAATATCACAAAATAATTAATAAATCGTTATTAAATTTAATTTCCCTATTACCTCGTTGTTAGAAATCTGTTAAAGAAATGAGATTCAGATCCAAATGTTCTGAAGAATTTCCAATTTGCTTTTTCATTGTAGTTATACAGAATATTGTAATCTTACAAGCTGAATCTTATCTTAAAAATATAGTTTGTATCAAAAATTTCAGCCTTAATGTCAACCTGGTCACAACACAGAAATTGCTTTAACTTAAATTGTATATGATGCTGCTGTGTCATTGTCTGGGTTGGCTACAGCATTCTTGTCACTTTTGAACCCGGGACTGTCAATTGTCATGTTTATGTTTCATGTCAAGATTAGCCAGGGCAACGAGGACACTTAAAAAACAAAGGGTAGGTGTAAATGTATAAATAGAGCCAGGGTTCAAAACCCAAGGTACAAACAGTTAGTGGTTCATGAGTAACTAATCCAAATAAAATTCAGCACTCATGGTGAAGGTTAAAATCAATAAATATGGTCAAGATCCATTCATTAAACCCATAAGCCTTTAGCACATCAATAAACAGGTCACTGTTGCTCATTATCATGGTCTTCTCTGCAGCAGCAGACATCCTCTGCCCTGTCATGATCCTTCCTTAATTCTTGTCCCTTCTTTCTGCAGCAGCACCTTTCTTCCTCGTCTCCCCAGCACACCAAACTCAGGTCTTATAGATGGGTACCCCATATATCCCAAAGGGTGGGATATGATACTGCCAGTGGCCACTAGGTGAGCTAAACACTTTTTTTTACCTTCAAGAGCTAGTGGGATTTGCCAATACCTTTTTAGTCATATCCAGTCTTGTGAAGAAGAATGTCTGCCCAAGTCTTTCAATAAGATTGTCAGCACAGGGGCATTACATGGTCATTGAACTGAGAAACCTGGTTGAGTCGGTGGAAATCACTGCATGACAGCCACAACCCTCTGGGCTTGGGTACTAGTACAATGGGACTGGACCAGGGACTGTTATTTCTTCTATAACAGTTAGTTCTAATTACTTGCTTAACCTCATTTTGTTTTGCCTCAGGTATCTGATACAGGTACTGCCTTACAATGACTCTTACATCTGTGATGATATTGTGCCTAATCAGGCTGGTTCACCATGATTTGGTACTGAAAACATCACTCACACATGCTATAGTGTCATACAGTTGAACTCTTTCTTTAGCTGTCAGTTTGTCCACAAAACTGAGCATTTCTGAAAAGAGTGCAAGTGTATTTTCCAAGGTGGGCTTGGTTTCCATTCTTTCCTTACAGGGATATAGTAGATTCACATAATACACTCATTCGGGAGGTCTTTGATGTTGTTGTTTTACCATGAAATCCAGCAGTCCTTTAGATTCTTTAGTCTTATAGGGACCTTGCCCATATGCTAAAAATTTAGATTTAGAGTTGGGAACTAGTACAATTTTACATTTTCCCAGCTAGAATTCGAAAGAGTGGCTTTGTGATCATATAGCTGAGCCTATGCCCATTATTTCGCCTCTAAGTGAAATGGACAAGGTCCTGGATGCACTTAAAGCACTTGTGTAACTGTGTCATATATTCCATTATGTTAATGAACTGCTACTCTTTTTTGGTTCCTAGGGCTCCTTGACTAAGTCCAAATTACCCCTTGAATGCTTCCAGTAGCTCAAACGGGAAAAGGCTTGTGGAAGCCTTTGGCAACTCTCAATATATGAAAACAATGAGCAGTATAGATTGATCCCAATCCCTCCTGTCTTTTTACACAAAGCAACAGTTTGTTTGGGTTTTATGTTTGACAAGTCATGGCCAAATATCACTGCATATGGGAGAGACTGATAAGTTGCCACTTGGAGCCTTTTGTCTTGTCCATTTCTAAAATACAATGCACTCAGTGAGTGTATAAGCTCTGGCATCTCCTGTTTACAGGTAAGGCTTGTCATTTGTTTTAGAACTAAAGTTCAATTGACTTTAACAAACCCCATGAAAAGGAACAAAATAGAGTTAGATACCACCGAACCACTGCATGCTTTTGATCTATCCACATTCCATGGGCTTGTCTACATGGGGCCAGTTAGTAATAATGTGCACTGTACCCCCACACTTCTACCAGTGGACAGCTGGAGGTGACCTTCCCTTCATGCCGTGGTGTCTTAGGCCAACTTGCTTGTTGTGGGTGCGGTCTTCTTCTGCCCTTTTAATGGTAGTATGGTTTCTTTCCACAATGCTGATTAGTTCTTCCAAATGTTTCCATCTCTGGTGTTGCACTTAACTGGTGAGAGACTCTGGCAGAGCATTAATCAAAAGAATCACAAGTTGTTATTTCCATGATTTGCTCCTTTTAGTTCTGTTACTGCTGAGGCCACAGGATTACATTTCCCAATAAGTCGAAGGCTTGCACCTATACTGGGTGTGTACTACCAAATTGCCATTCATGGCATTTCTTAGCCCACACATCTTGTGTTACACCATATCATGCTACTACAGTGAAACCTCAGCTATTGAACATAATTTATTCCTAAAGGCTGCTCAGAAACTGATTTGTTTGAAAATTGAAACCATTTTCCCATAAAAATTAATAGGTTTATTGATTTAGGATTAGGCAAGGTTTGATTTGTTGTTTGTTGTTTTTAAGACTAGATGCCAAATTCTGTTTTTCCAGTTTTTTGTCTTGTTTATAAATTTAATGCCCACTCCACATGTGGTGATTTCGTATATCTTTTAGTCAGAACAGTATTTTTTAATTGAGCAATGATATATTCATTTTTTTTTCAAAATTTTCTTTTCTTATCTTTCATTTATAAGACTTGTTGTATAGGCTTATGATTATATGCATTCAAGTCAAAGTATACAAGAATTCTTTACTGTATCATTTCTTCATTTACTGACTGGTCTTAATGGTTTTTTGAATGACTCAAAAGCTTTTATAGTTATAATGATGACTCAGTATGACATGTGAGCTTGTGGTTTACATTATGACAATTAAAATGAAGTGACACAGCTGGAAAGAGTCATATCTAACTGCATTTTATTTCAGTGATACCAGTGAGACATGCTAGAGCATCTATTACTTGGCAAAAAAGTAATCAAAGTTTTGGAACCTTACGGCTACAATGTTAACCAGCAGTTTAATCACAGCCAATTAAGACCACAATCTCAACTAAGAATATTATACCAAAAGTAAGGGCTTATTCACAGTATGGTTATACATTTTTCTTGCCCATATTTGCTTTTGATATGCTATTTATTAGTCTTGAATATGTTTTTATATATAGGATTACTAATTTTATGTTATAGAAAACACTCTTTGCAATGTTCAGACATGATTTTGTAATTAATACAATGGTGATAAGTTCTGCTTCACATCTCAAAAAGACTTACCTTTAGTTTATGTCCATTTTTTTTATTTGCTCCTTCTTCCCATGTCAACTTGTGGTGTCTTTCACATCCTAATATAATTGGGACTTTGGGTTTTCCCAGTATGGGCAAGAATGGGGATATCTATAAGCATTCTCCATGGAAAACAGGCATCCCAGCACCTCTTGTTTCCTGTCTTACACACCACGCTGCAAAAGTTGGCTCCTATTGTTAATTTTAACGTAATGAAAACAGCTATTTCTGAAAATGGATTAATGTATTACAGTATATCAGAAACAGTCTTAAGAATTATATACTTTTTAAATCCTTTTATTTGGAAACAAAATAGTATACTAATGCATACAATAGTGTGATTCAGAAACAATAAATGAAACTTATCATCAAATAAAATGAATAAAATCCAGAAACAAACATAGTCGGCATGAAACATTGTTACTGCCTTAATACCCAGAGAGAACAATGTGGCATATCAAATTTATTCATAATTGCACCAGCTATTCTTCGAAGACCTGTAATGCTTTGTTTAAAAAGACTGGAGTAATGAAGACTCTACAATTAAACTTTCTTGAATCTGTGAAATGCAGTATTTCCACTTGATTGACAGACAAAAAGACATTTTCTTTAAAAGCAAAATGCACTTATCTGTTACAAGTGTATTAAGGAATTTCTTCTTAGGAATCCCGAAAATGTCAAGTAAATCCTTTCTGCTCAAACATGCACTCATCTGAATTATGGAAGCAGAATGAAAGAGAAAGAGGGAAATCACATTTAAATCTTCCAAATTTCAGATATTCAGCATGTGTAATTTCATGTCAGTAGCTTACAAATGTTACTCAACAGTTACTAAAATTATATAACACAAAAGTGTAAGTGGGAAAACATATACCCTAAAATTGGCATAGCCACTTCTACTGATGAAAAGAAAACTGTATGCAAAACACATAATAATGACATTGTTTTAATGAAACATTAGTTTTAATAAAATGCATGTTTTCTCTAAAATATAACGCATTTTGCATTTAGTACAACAAAATGTGAATTATGTGGATAAAATGTGTTTTGTCAAAACCCTTACATTTGTAAAGAACTATCACATGGTTGTAATGTCAATTAATGATGAACCGCTTACAAACCTTTTATGCTTACTATGTTTTTTGTATTAAAACATTAACATTTGGAGGACTTGCACCACAGACTTTACCAATGTCAGCTCTGAAACTACTTAGAGTATTGTTTTCACCATTCCTAATACAGAGTTTTGCGAGAGTGTAAGCTGATCCTAATATGCATCAAAACCAAGAATGACAAATGAAGTAGGCGAGCAAATAAATATGCCATGCCTAACTTTTATTTTTTTCTAATGAGAATATTCTTTTTTTGATTAAAAGGGATGGTTTGTTGAAAAAATCCTCCAGCTTTTTAAGAAAAATGTATCCTGCTGGATTAGTATTTGTCCTAATTTACTCAGACAATGTTGGAAGTCTGAATCTACTTTAAAATGGAAAACAAACTAGCAGAATAAAATGAGTGTGTATTACAAATTATTGTCAGATGGCAATGGATTAAAGTATAGTGCAATAACAAATTAAGTTAACATTACATTAACAGTTAAGTTAAAGTACATTTTTCTGAAATGTGGGGTGTGGTAGTGCACATTGGTTGGACTAGGTTGATAGAAGATTTCATAAGCGAAGGTAGAATTTTGTCATCCCAATGGAAAGTGAACATTTCACCTGTTTATAACTGATGAAAATAAGTGTTTCAATAAATAATGCAGACTTCATTTGATTGGATATATTTGAATTCACTCAGAATTATTATCAGAGATTTTTGGGTGATTATATCTCCTGTAGTCTCAGTCTTGTGCAGGTTTTATCTGAAGTCTTGCTGAGTACTTCAGGCAGCTGCTGTTTGTTCTGTTTTGTAAACTTAAGTTTTATTTTGTTGCTGGTGGCAGGAGGTTAAACTGCAAAGCACATCTTAATGAATTAAGAGCCTACAGTTAGAATTTGTTAGCAGGGGACCTATTATGGAGGTAATGAGGAATAACGTGCTATCAACTGTTGTGTTTAGAGGGAGAAGAGCAGACACCTTCTGCAACATTGTCCTCTGTGAAGGATGTACAGCACAGCAACTGTGCTGGCGTGGAAATGACTGGCATGAATTTCAGGACAAAAATATATTTTTTATAAGCATTTGTTTGTAGACAATATTGATCATTTTTTATAAAATTTTTTCCAATTTTGAAAAATGCCCTCTATGGTCTGTGTTATTTAAGCTGAGTTACAATTTAGATATCTAAATAAAACAGTATAAACCATAAGAAGGACTCTCCAAGTGTTTCATATAGCAGAACAAATCTGTGTGTTCATGTGTGTGTGTGTGTGTGCATGTGTGTACTCGTCTCTTTTTAGTGAAAGACATCTGTTCGGAAAGGCATGTTTAAATTGCAGTGCAGATTGACAGCTTCAAGTGACCAAGATTCTCATGTTTCCAGAACAAAATCTCCACCATGCCCCAGAGTGAAGTGTACAAGTACAACATATGCTGCTCAGCCCACTAAACACTTTTAATGTTTTTTCCTTTTTCGTGAGTGGGATTTAACGAGAATTATAGTCACATGCACACTCCTCCAAATGCTTCTATGTAATCTTTTTGCTAAGACGAAGGAATAACATTAATATTCAGCCACACTCTTCAGCTCTAAATACACTTCTGCTCTTTATTTTCTATAACAGACTGCTTACCTTCCCAGGTATATTTTTGAATTGCACTAAGCATTTGAGACTCTGCCATTGCATAAATCTGCACAGAATTAAATGCGTTTTTGAAAAGAACTGATGCAGCTAAATGAATAGAAATTGTTTTATTTTTTTGCCTTGTGGAGACTGGTAGTCCATTCATTCAGTTTGCAAGATTCAGATGATCCTTGCCACAGAAAATAAGAAGAGGAACATCATAGGCTTATGATGTGTACAGTCATTCTGCTTTTGTTCTAATAAATGGATGTTTTATATATTGAAGAGAGTAAAAACAAAAAATAAAATACATTAAATGAACTAATGTTTTACAAAAAAAAGATACATTTATTATTAGAGAACATCAAAAATATATGATTCTTTCCACTTTAATAAATTACTTATTCCAGTCACCAGGATGACTGAGAAGTGTCCTAACTTCACATGAATCTACACTGGGGTGAATTTCCCTTTCTAAGTTTAATATTACAGTAAAAATATGACTTTCACAAACAGCACATTAAACTGGTATTGACAATGCTTTTATAAACATCAGATGTTGTACATTATGTCTTTAAATATTTCAGTATGTGTGAAAAATTTCATTTGGAAGTGCTTACTGGGAATCTGAATGCTTTTCTTATGATTTTAGCATTTTTGACTTACACAGATTTGCAGATGGCACCTCTGCAGGATTATACACAGAACTCTTGATCATCACGCGATCAAGAAATACTTTTCGTCTTCCCTTTTTTGTTCGTTAGTTCATGTAGTAAGGTGGCTACTTTCAAGAAATGATTCCTAATTTGAAGATTTGTGCTTTAGACAACCCACCACTGAACTCCCAATCAGCTCTCAGTATTATAGGAAGCATGGATGGTGTGAAGACAGTCCTCAGTTTAAATAAAAGAAGGGAAGTCCTTGGTCTTATTGACCCCCTCCCTATCACCTTCCTGGCTCCAGAGACAAAAGATCAGAACTGATTTACTTCTCTCCCCCAGGGGGACAATATGTCAGAGCCTGTAGCAATCAGGAAATAGATTAGAGCTGCTTTCTCTCCACCTGCCCTGCGGAGGGGCGGCACAGAGAAGCTGTGGGATTGTTACTTCTTCATTTGTGTAATTAAATAAGCTGTGACCAATCTGATGGTGCCCCATTTCCCATCTTAAACAGGACCAGTGTGTTAAGCTGTTCCCCATTGGCATATAATTATAGTGCAGTGGATCTCCCCAGGTGGAAGAGACCTGAAACAAGTTTACGTGAGTAAGGGAAAGTGCGGCAGAATCATTGATTACCTTTCCATTAACTTAAAAACCACAAAGAAATGTCCTCCTTCTCCTCCTCCTCCCACTGTGCTTTGCTTTGTATTCTTGATTTATGTATGGGATGGTAGTATTGTTTAGTGCTGTACAGCTTTAAGAGCAAATGAAAATGAAATATGTATAGGTTCAGGTAGTACAGACGTTTCTATCTGAGCATTGGAAAAATATGCCCACATTCCTTCATGTTTTGGGGAATTAATGAGTATTTATGCACATTGTATATCTAAATCAATCCGTACCTGAGCCTCTCCATGTTCCACCATATTAATTAATTCCATTGCAAAATACCTGAAAGAGTGAAAAGAGCTTTTTCAATCATGTCCTTCTAGCCATTATTTATTTATTCTGAATAAGGTGATTATCAATAAAATATTCATAAACTTATACATTAAAGTTCGCATACTACATAATACTGCTAATAATGTTGACCTAAAATTCTGAGTGTAAATCATGCTTTTATGCTTGTGGAGTAGGTAACATTAAACTATATTATTTTAAGTGGGTTTGAAAAAATATATTTTCCTGGTACTTTCATGACAGATTTTACTCTTAATTCTCTTTTTGGTTCCATAGCCATAATTGTCAGAAATATTGTACGCTATGTAACAGTACTTTCATTTATTGAAAAATTTTTTAATAATCGAATATTCTTTCTATGTTGTAACATGGCTAACAAATTAGAGAGAAGTAAAATAGAAAAAAAGACCAAAAAAAAAAAAGATAGATAAACCTATCATTATGTATCCATCCGTTTTCCAACCTGCTGAAAACAAACACAGGGTCACGGGGGTCTGCTGGAGCCAATCCCAGCCAACACAGGGCAGGTACCAAACCCGGGCAGGATGCCAACCCACCGCAGGACACACAAACACACCCAGCAAACACTAGGGCCAATTTAGAATCACCAATCTACCTAACCTGCATGTCTTTGGACTGTGGGAGGAAACCGGAGTACCCAGAGGAAACCCACGCAGACATAGGGAGAACATACAAACTCCACACAGGGAGGACCCGGGAAGCAAACCCAGGTCTCCTAACTGCGAGGCAGCAGCGCTACCACTGCACCACCCAACCTACAATTATTGAAACGTAAAATTAATACCATAATCTAAAAGGAATATAAGTGAAATTTTATCAGAAGTCTAATTTAAATGTGCTAAATCATTAACTTGGATTGCTGTCAAATTCAGACATCATCTAATGTTGTTGGTTTATTCCCTTAGACTGCATCTTCATTCAATATAGTTAATCACAAAATAGCAATATGTTGCTTTTTGGAGTAGTTTGTTGCTTGGGGTTTTCAGGTTCATAAAATTCCTTGGAAATTCAGAATTCCTAAAATGCCCAGTATCTAAAGCTTACAATTGGGATAAGGAAAGGTTTTATATCATATGGGTATATATGATGGATTAACTGATTAAGGTTTTTTTTCATTTTTAAATCTGAAGTCAAAAGCAAAGCATGATAACACTATTCACGTCAAAGTGATTTGATTATATTTTATGGCGGATTTACAATAGATAAACAGCATAATCAAATGGCACTAAAAAGAGTGAATGATATGTTACACTCGATCCCTAATGAAAACAAATATTGAAATAAGAATTTAATTTTCTTTCAGTTAACATCTAATATAATATAATATAATATAACATAATATAATATAATATAATACCTCGTATAATATGGAGGGGCACAGTGTTGCTGTTGCTTTGCATTAAGGGGACCTGGGTTTGCGCCCCTGGTCCTTCCTGTGTGGAGATTGCTTGCTCTCCCCGTGGCTTGTGTGGGTGTTTCCTTCCACTTACAGGTTAAGCTTTTTATGGAGATGCTAAATTGGCACTAGTGGGTGTGTTCTGTTATAATGGACTGCTGCCCTGCCTAAGGATTGTTTCTGTCTTGCATCCTATGCTTGCTGGGATAACCTCCCATGACATAGATGTTTTAAATTTGGTCATTTTGTATTTCCTTTTTTGCACCAATTGAATTGATTGTAACAAGTACATCTGAGTTATAAATAGTATTTTAAACTGTGTTTGAAGATTATTAAGATAAGGAAAACATATTTTTGAGATAAGGTAGTTATACTCTCTTTTCATGGTCCTGGAGATGTGTTGCATGTTGATTACAACACACAATTAAGGACTTCACTCTACTCTGTTCATTTGACAATAACAATAACAATGCCAATTTAAATCTAAAATATAATACACTGTAATACGATATAATAAAATATAGGGACTTACAATGTTTATCAAAACTGTTTGCTTAATGGTGGGTTTGAATGAAGTCCATATATTTTACAAAGTTTCTGTGTGTTTTTCTGTTCTTAGGTGAGTTTTGAACAGGTACTATGGTTTTGCTCAGTTTTCCAAAATTGGGCAGATTAGCTTGATTGATGACTCTAAATTAGGATTACAGTCATCATAAGTAAGTGTGACCTTTGATGGACAGGCAGTCTGATTAGCAATGGTGAGAAGTTAGACTGTAATGTTTTACCCTCAGGGTATTCAAATCATTCTATTGCTGCACTATTGTTAATTTAGACTTCTGCAGAAATGATCAGAACTAAAACAAAGAAGTACTATTTTATATATCCAGCTTTTAATTTGGAAGTTAACTCTTTTTGACATATGGATGTTTATGTAAGGGCCAGTGCTGCGATCTCAGACTCAGACTGTGTTTTTTTGTCCTTTATGTCTATTGGTTGTACTATATGATATGTGTGTGAATTTCCCCTTGGGATTAATAAAGTATCTATCTATCTATCTATCTATCTATCTATCTATCTATCTATCTATCTATCTATCTATCTATCTATCTATCTTTAAGTGCTCCTCTCCAGAACATTAAAATTACATTATTTTCAAAATTCAGTAATAGCAGGGTGCTCTTGTGGGAACACTTTAGAATCCAAATAATACTAAGGAGGCCAAAAATATATGCAAATGTTTGTTTACACTAGAGTGATAATTACAAAGAAGACACAAAGTGGAAATTAACAAAATATAAGAAATCCATAGCCTCTCCAGGCTCTTATAAATAGCTGTTGATCCACATCTATAAGGTGAGGAGGGTTAACCACATACCTACCAATCTTCTACTTCCATTTCTCTTTCTTTCTCTTATTCTTTTAGCCTCTCCTCAACCCACCAGTTGAGCCTGAACCTCCTACTGAATACAAGTTCAATGTGCTCCTGGAAAGGATATGGCTTTAGTGCCAATCTAGGTTTATTTTAAACCAAGCCCTGAAACAACTTCTAGGGTTAAGAACTGTCCTTCTTTTGCTACAAAAACACCATGTTAGAGCTTCTTGTATTGACTAGTGGTTTTCTTGCACCTTTGAACTGTATCTTACTGTTAGAGAGACAGATGTCCTAGGTACTCTCTTAAATAACCATCTATGTGAAGGAGCACTGTTAGAACATCCTTTCTCAACTGAGTTGAGTCCTGGAACCTTGCCACTGTTTCCTGAACTCACTCTAGAGTAGGCAGACTGTTCCTGCCTTCCCCATTTTTTGGTTATATGTGTTCACCTGTTGGCCTGGCCAGTCAGCTATTCTTTTTTATAACTATTTGGCCTGTATTTCACTCCTCTGAAAGGGTCAGGTATCCCCCCAGTACTGTATAAAGGGTTAACAGGCACAGCAAGTCCAACTCTAGTTTCTGTACTTTTTCATTTAAAACACAAGACATCAGACAGATCGGTTTCTCTCCTGTTTATGAGGTCCATGGCACCCACTTTTCTTTTCCTAATTGCTGCATTGTATGCATTGTATATCTGGATGAGCATTCATCGGTTGTCAGCAGTCACACACACAGAGCTCACCCCATGCAACTAAAGACAAAATCAAACCTATTTGATTGTATTAGACCAAGTTGCAGACTAGTTGGAGTGAGTTTCTGGGCATGTCAAATTATGTTATTGGCTTCACTGGAGCACTCTGCCAACTGCATATATATTATATTAATGAAGGCTGCAACTGAAAATTGCATTAAAGGTTGCATAATGTGACATGGTTTTTACATATAGTACAGTATAAATACAGTATATCATATATCATTCCATTGTTTCAGTTGAACTTCTTAATTGACTATTGACCTGACCTTTTCTCATAATTATTTCAGAAATTCAAAACCAAGTAATATATTTAGTTATTTATATTTTTAAATATAGAAATTAATTACATATTAATACACAACTTCAACTGAAGACATGTTTTGTGTTTTACGAAGCGACAGCACTATTGAGTTTCCAGTCTTGAAGACCGATATAAAAAGACACAGATTTTGGTTGATGTCCAAGCTGAGAATTTTGATGCTAACATACAAATTTTTGAACCTTCATGCACTTGACAAAGAACACTTATTTAGTAGATGATTAAGAGTTCATAAATTAAAAATGTTGAACTTCCTCTTTTTAATCTCTACATTGGCCATTTTTGCAATTGGTGAACGTTATGGGGTGGGTTACTACCTTACATCTAATGTGGCTAGGATAAGAAGTGAGCCATATTATCCCTTATATCTAAATTTTATTAGCCAGGTCTGAAATGAATGGATGGATAGACATGTTTGCAATTATATAAAAAAGAAACATTACACAATCTCTAATTTCTTAAATGTTTATTTTTTTTAGTTTTGTCAAAATATTTTGCAGATAATCATATCTTATAATGAAGATCCTGACGAGAACTTACTTACATGCCATTTATTACATGTACTAGATTATCTTGATCTGGAGTGCTCTCGCATACTCTCACCTTAGAAAAGGTTTACAAAATTTCTAATGTTGTCTGCCTGAAATCCCTGTATGAGGGCCTCTGCATTATATCATACCTTTTGAGTTTGGTTTAAGAGGCTTTGTAAACTCCTCTCTCTACCAGGTGCTGGATTAGAGCTGTGGGGTTGAACAAGCAGAATGAGACAATAGCAAGCATATCCGGTACTAAAGCTGCAAATAAACAGCCCATGATGTCATTGGCTCACCTCCTCTGTAAGCCTTAATCTTCTGTTGCCTGCGGGACCAACAGAGAGGCTGTGACCAAAAAGGATCTCTAGTCTGCTGTGGAATTCACATACTGGCTTTCAATTGGCACAGCTTAGATTTATCTTTCAGAATAAATAATACTTCTTGATAAGACATACACATGTTATGTAGACAAATAAGCTTTTGTAAAATAGAGACTATTGCATGTCCTGAGTAAAACCAAAGCTCCAATGAAAATAATCATTTTCCTTTCTTGTTCTTTTTCATTTTTTGCAAGAAAGAAGTACTTTCGTTATAAACCCTACATGTGTAAAACAGGAGAGTGAACCTGTCTGAATTCAGCTTTCACTTAAATGTGTATGACATTGAATTTCTAAACTTTGACATAGGTATTGTTCATGAAGAAAGCATTCCTAGAATCTGTAAAACTGCTATTAAGGGTTCACAGAATTTTGCAGTCCACAGGTCTAAAATGTTTAACAGTAGTTAAAATCCTGTTGCTTTTTTAATAAGGTGTAAAGCAACCTTTACATCAGTACCTAAAAGGCATTGCCTAAATGTAAAAAAAAATTATGAGTGCAGAAAGTTCTTAAAATGAATGAGATAGAAAACTAAAGAAATTAAATGTTTCTTTAGGGAAGCTTTAAAACTCTAGATGGTCCAGCATTTTCTCACCCACCGAGGCACATTTCTGCAGAGCTGAAACACAAAGGCATTATAATGAGCTCTTAAAGTTTTTAGATGAGCTCTTGGGAAGCTTTAGCAGTTTCTAAGTGGTAGGATGAGGGGGCCAGAAAGTTGAGTATATTACATGCTTGCATCTGGAGAAAAGAAAATCAAGTGGGGGGCATAGTGAAATATTTAAATTCATTGAAGGCACAAACATTTCCGTGTAGGCAGCCATTATCTTTCTTGCTCTCAAGAATGCAATACTTCAGACAATAATCAGAAAAAGCCTTACTTTTTCCTACAGCAAAGTCCTGCAAATGGACTGATTTTATGTTCTGAGACTTAAAATGAACCAGGTCACCATACATCCAATGGTATTTATTCAGCCATAGCATACTCACACATTACGGTGCACATGGTGCTCTGTGCTCTGCTTTAATACATTGCAACATGCAATACATTCCTTATGCTGTTGTCTTACAGCATTTTGTTGGCTAGTGTGCAATAGTAATAGATCACTAAAATAATAAAACATATATAGTCTTTGCAGAAATTTTCTCATAACAAATTCATATCCTCAGGTTTAGCCCCAAAATTGAGAGACTTTGCAAATGAATTTACTTTGAGGAGACATTGGAAAATCAGAGACTTTTACAGAGATTTTTTGTGCAAAGAAAATGCATTTATATTTATTTAATGTTAACATATTTCAGCATTTTCTATAAAACCATCTTCTATGTATTTATTGGCAAAGTTCTTGGCTAAATAGACCAAAATATAAAAATAGATAAGTTAATTTATGAAGAAACCAAAATCAAAGGATGCAAACCCGATGACTTTCAGGTCGGAACTATCAGATTCCAGACTCATATCAGGTGTGCTGGCTTGCCCACTTGCCTATGCCAAATTGCCAAAAAAACACTGACCTGCCTTTTCTCTTTGTCTTTCCACTCTTTCTCCCCTGACCCCTTCTGCCTTATGTTAACAAACCTCATGCCTCTAATGCCAGAGGGTGTGAAGTGTCTTTAATCCCTGTGTAAGGTTATTTCTGGGCAAACCATGTAATCACTTATGAATTCCTACAGGGACACAAAACTAAAAGTGCTCTGAGCAGCCCACATTGTCATGGCAACCTCATACTGTATATCAGTCACCTTCAGAGTGGCACAACTCTTGCTACCTCACCACTCAAAGGGGAACCTGGTCCTTGCTATTCAACATGTGTTGCCTTCTGTCAGTGGGGGAGCTTTTGATCATCGCCTAGCATTCCATGCCTTACTGTCTCTTTTTCTCAAGCTAGTAATACCACTCTGCTAGAACTAGTTTGATGGCTTTTAACTCCCTGTCACCTAATTCATAATTCTGTTCAGCAGAAGTGAACCTCTGAGAATAGAAAGCACACAGATGGAGTCTACAAGTATCATGAAATCATTGGGACAGAATAGCTCCAACCCCTAAAATTGATTGATCTACTTCAACTTTGAAGGGCCAAGATGCATCAGGATATCACAAGATGAGTACATTAGTGAACATTTCTTTTAACATTTCAAATACCTCTTGGGTTTCTAGTGTCCAGTGAAGCTTTTGCAATGAGTTTTTGGTGAAACCAGTACATAATGGCAGAAATAATGGTACTAAAAGTTTTAATAAAATTGCAATAGTAATTAGTAAAGCCTACAAACCGCTCACCTGTTTAACACTATCAGGAAGTTTCCAATTCAAGATGGCGTACACCTTGGAATATTCCATACTTAACCCAGAACATCTTATTTGATAGCCTAATAATATAACCAGTGACTTCTGAAACTCACATTTCTTCAATTTTATATACTGAGAGTTCATTCTAAGTCCAACCAGGACTTTGTAATTCAAAGTTCTGGGAGAAAATCAGAATATTGTCAGTGTATACCATATAGATAAACCGCTAAAACATTTTTAAAGATTTTATTCATGTATGATTGAGAAACTGTGCTGGCTAATTTAAAAGGCATGGCCAGGTACTTGAAGTGACATTCCCTTATAAGGGTAAAATTGCAAGTTCTCCTCAGATCCACTTTTGTGCACACCTTGGAGGCCGTTTCTTGATTAAGTAGGGATGAAATAGGGGGTATAGTTGTGATTGTAGTGCAATTTTGTTTGCAACATAGGGTACCATTCTTTTTCCCAATTGCAACAAAAAAGACAGGCCCTATAGGACCACTGGGCAATCTAATAAACCCAATGGCTAAGTGTTCTTGAATGTAGTCATCTGTTGCCTACATCTCAGATCTTTACAACAGGCTTGTACTTCATCTTTCATTGATTTTTATATGTAATGCAGTTTACCTTCTCTGATGGGGCAGCTTGGTGACTCAGTGGTGAATTTTGCTGCCTCATAATATCAGAGTCTTGAGCCTGTAGTTTTTAAAATGAACCATGATGAAAATTGTTTAAATCTAGCTTTTCATCCATTCATCCTCTTTCTCTTATCCGAGATTGGGTTAATGGGGCAGCAGCTTGAGCAGAGATACTCAGACTTCCCTCTCCCTGGCCACTTCTTCTAGCTCTTCCAGGGGAATCCTGAGGTGTTCCCAGGCCAGCTGAGAGGCATAGTCCCTCCAGCGTGTCCTGGGTCTTCCCCAGGGCCTCCTCTTGGTTAGACGTGCCCGGAACACCTCACCAGGGAGGCAACCAGGAGGCATCCTGATCAGATGCCTGAGCCACCTCATCTGACTCCTCTCGCTGTGGAGGAGCAGTGGCTCTCCTCTGAGCCCCTCCAGATGACCGATTTTCTCACCCTATCTTTAAGGGAAAGCCCAGACACCCTGCGGAGGAAACTAATATTGGCCGCTTGTATTTGCGATCTCGTTCTTTCGGTCACTACCCATAGCTCAGGAGGGTAGGAACATAGATTGACTGGTAAATTGAGATCTTTACCTTACGGCTCAGCTCCTTTTACGCCATGACAGACCGATGCAGAGCGCACACCGATCAGAACGTCAAACTCACACTCCATTCTTCCCTCACTTGTGAACAAGACCCCGAGATACTTGAACTCCTCCACTTGGGGCAGGATGTCGTCCCCAACCCTGAGAGGACACTCCACCCTTTTCCGGCTGAGGACTATGGTCTCAGATTTGGAGGTGCTGATTCCCATCTCTGCCGCTTCACTCTCAGCTGCGAACCAATCCAGAGAGAGTTGAAGATCACGGCATGATGAAGCAAACAGGACAACATCATCTGCAAAAAGCAGTGACCCAATCCTGAGTCCACCAAACTGTATCCCATCTACGCTTTGGCTGCGCAGAGAAATTCTGTCCATAATAGTTATGAACAGAATCGGTGACAAAGGGCAGCCCTGATGGAGTTCAACTCTCACTGGAAATGGGTTTGACTTACTGATGGCAATGCGGACCAAGCTCTGACAACTATTGTACAGGGACCGAACAGCCCTTGTCAGGGGGTCCGGTACCCCATACTCCCGGAGCACCCCCCACAGGATTCCCCGAGGGACATGCCTTTTCCAAGTCCACAAAACACATGTAGACTGGTTGGGCAAACTCCCATGCACCCTCCAGGACCCTGTTAAGGGTGAACAGCTAGTCCATGCTCCGCAGCCAGGACAGAAACCATACTGTTCCTCCTAAATCCGAGGTTCGACTATCTGATAGACCCTCCTCTCCAGGACCCCTGAATAGACTTTTCCAGGGAGGCTAAGGAGTGTGATCCCTCTGTAGTTGGGACACACCCTCCGGTCCTTCTTCTTAAAGAGGGGGACCACCACCCTGGACTTCCAATCCAGAGGCACTGTCCCTGAATTCCATCCGATGTTGCAGAGGCGTGTCAACCAAGACAGTCCTACAACATCCAGAGCCTTCGAGCTTTTCACCACAAGTTATAAAGGATAGACAAACATAATTCCCAATTATCTAAACTGGTCCTCTAAGAGTGTTAATGGTAAGTACATCAGGTAATTTGTATTAAATTATATGAAGTTTTACATTTTAATACATTCTTTTACATCCATGTACGGTAAGTGGAATTTTAGTGATGGGGTCAAAAATTCAGATTCAACGATATTCAAAACTTTGAGATAAGTTGATTTTAGCATGGTGACAGTGTGTGTGTGTCTGTGGAAAATTGGAATCGATATTCATTTCTTAAAACAACAATTTTTATCAGATAACTAAAATTCCTGAGAAGATAGAACATTTTAGAACAAGTGGTTTCCAAGACTTCCTCCCTGAATGACAAAAAACTATCTAGAATGATAACTTACAAAAAAATTGACCTGTCTTTTTCAAACAAGTTGTATCATGCTCGCTTTCTTACAGGCTCTAAGTCTATTGTTGTTGGTCCAGTTTGGTTCACTTGCTTTCCACATATACATCAAAAAACATTTGCATTTTATCCATTAATAACTGCTGTAGAATTTGTGTCATTTTGTCAGGATTTTTGCAGTCTGCTCCAATTTAGTCATGGGACCAGGCCTATTGATTTGCAGAATTTTTGCATAAATATTGAGATATGAAATTCACATAAATATACACACATGTCCACACTACTGCCCAAACATACACTCATAAATGCAAGCAAACACACACACACACTTACACACATTTAAATTTATACAGTAAGTGAAGATAACTGACAGCTTATTTGTCCTACCAGAGCATATGCTGAAAAGTGAAGAGAAAGAAGTGGGGGTTCATTTGAATTTTGTTTTGTTAAGTTTGACTTTATTGTATGAAATGTAATATGCTTTTAATAAATTCATTATAAGATAAAAAAAAAATGAAATGAACTCACAGTAAAAAACACACAACTAGGTCTGTAAAGGTTGGTGTGGCCAAAAGCATTAAGCCACAACTGCAGCAACTTTCTACTTCTTGCTTACTTCCTTTGACTCAATATGTTTAGTTTCAGATCAAATATTATTCAAGTTGTTCATATGATTCAATTTCCTGTTTATTTTACTCTACATTTATTAGTTGTGGACTGTGCCCAGCAGTTTATCCTGGCCAAGACCCCCAAGCCACCAGATGGAGCCCTCCCTGCAATGAGGAGATGCCCCGAATTCCAGCAGGGCATCATGGACTTTGGAGTTGTAATACACAGCCCTGCTGGATAACATCAGGGCCGCCAGGGGACGCTGCAGGGAGGCACAGAGTCATTTGGTGTTCCTACAGCCCGGAAGTACTTGCAGGTCATGAGGACAGAAGTACAGAAGAAGAGTTTTGATTTGACCCGGAAGTGCTAGGAAGTCACATGGACTGCAGGTTAAGGAACACTTCCGGGTCGTGAACTATAAAAGGACTGTGGGAACTCCCAAACGGCGAGCTGAGCTGGGTGGTAGGAGGGCAACGCGTCTGGGAGTGGAGGATTGATTATTGTTGGTATTATTGTGTTTATTTGCGAGTATAGTGTGGAGTGAAGGGTGCTTAGTGCACATTATTATAATAAAAGAATTATTGCACTTTTACCTCGTGTTTGACGTGGTACCTGAGGGTTCAAGGGAGCGATAGTGCCCCCTACTGCTACATAGTATACATAACAAATATATTAGATAATGCACATTAAGTGATTCTAGAGGTATCACAAATGTGTAAATTACATGGAAGTACTGTATGAACCATTCTTTACAGCTTTTTTTTTTAATCATTTTTTAAATGATAAACATTTTTTAAAATAACGTTATGTTGAATGCTGGACAGACATGCAAGTAAGAATTTCACTGTTCGCTGTAGATATGACAAGACTGATATTACTGTTTCTTCTTCTGTTGCAACTCATAAATAGTACCTATGAGTAAAGCAGAATCAGGTAATAATTCCATTGCACATTCATGTGATCTGTGTGGAAGCAGTTACAAGGAGTTTTACTTATTAAATTAATCTGTAAATAATTTATACACTGTCGAGCATCCCCCTGTAGTTGTCGCAAACCAGGTGATCCCCCTTCCCTTTCCAGATAGGGACAAGAAGTCCTGTTTTCCAGTCAGTTGGGACAACGCCCATCTCCCAAATGGAAGCAAAGATTGCTTGCAATGCCAGGTGGACAGCCTTACCACCAGCCTAAAGAGGTTAAATGCAGAAACCACAGATCCTTGCAGCCTTCCTCAGCTGGTACACTACCTGTGCAATCTTAGTGAGACTGGGCGGTTCACAGCTAATTGGAGGATTATCCCAAGAACCGTGGACCCAGAGATGTCCAACATCCTACTCAGAGGATCAACATTAAACACCTGCTCAAAGTAGTTACAGGCGGATAACACTGCTTTTTGTGGCAGGTAAGGCCTTTGCTAGGGTGATCCTCAATATAATCCGTGATCACTTGCTCACCTATCAGCAACCAGAGCAGTCTGGTCACAGCCTAAGAAGTCTACAGTCAACCGCATCCTGACACTGAGGTTTCCCATGGTGTACAAATCTGAATATTGGCAGAGTTTTTTTTGCAGCCTTTCTTGATTTTCATAAAGATTTCGACTCATTCGGTTGAGTTGTTCTGTGGGACATACTGAGACTTTGTGAGATCCCCCCGGGTTGAAGGATATCATGGTTGGCCTGTACACTGTTACTGTGAGTTCTGTGCAGAGTGGAGGCAGAACCTCTGCATTCCAGGGTTCTTCAGGGGTGTGTTCTTGCCCTTACTCTGTTCAATGCTTGCATGGACTGGGTGTTGGGGAGGATTGTGGGGCATCTGTTGGTACAGAAAAATTCACTGATCTTGACTTTGCTGATGATACTGTGATCTTCGCTAAGTCAATGGAGGCTCTGATCAGGACTTTCAAGAGACTAAGCGAGGAGTCAGAGTGTCTGGGCTTGCAAGTGTCCTGAATTAAAACCAAGATTCATGCCTTTAATGACCTCTTGGGCATAGCCATCAGCATTGTGTTTGTCTGCGCAGAGAATGTTGACCTTATCAAGAGGTTTACTTAACTCGGCAGTGAAATTCATGTCGCTCGTGATTCTTCCTATGAAGTCAGTAGACAGATTGGGAGGTCATGAGGTATCTTTGCATAAGGATGAAGGTCCAAGTCTTTTGTAGCCACAGGATCCCTAAAGTCACCTTAGGCTCCAAGGGGAATCTAGAAAATAAAGGGTTAGGGTTTCATGATAAAACATTAAAAAAAAAACAATGTAATTCTAAAAACTGGTGAAATATGCTTGATAAGCTCTTTTATCTATCAAGCCCCCATCACAAGACAATAGGTGATATTTCTTTCTGCGGGAATTCTTTGGGATAACTAATAACACAATAAGCTCAGAAGTACTAACGTTTTCTGCTAAACCTGCATCTACAAATGCTGTAATGTCAAGACTGTTCTATTTTTTAACTGTAATACTGTATTAAGACCAAAATAGAACAGGTGAACTGATTTACACTTAAAATTTTGGAAACTTGGAAACTACATTACACACACCATAATAAAACACCTTCAGTAAAATATCTGTTCTTTTCACTAGGACTTAACTCTGCTCTTTTAAATAACACTAGAAATAATTAGTCAATGCCTTCTGTTTCTCAAGGCTTAGTGTTTCCATTACTCTGAGAATGATCATCAGTGGAAGTCTCTATTTACAGGTTAAATGGATAATTTCATCCACTAAACAATTATAAACACTTGTACTTGTTAAGTTTCCCCTGTAAACCCTACTGATTTAATTGGAGTTGTTTCACTTACATGAATGTTAATCATTTCAGGTTTATTCATATATTGATCATTGTTTTTATTAATGACACTGTAGAGTTTTAAGTGTTCAGGGGTAAGGAAAAGGAAGACAAAAATGTAAAAACAAAGAGTAAAGATTTGTGGTCAGGTCAAAGAATCAAAAGGACAAAAGAGAAAAGATTGTCAAACCAAGAACTACAAAGACAAATTCAGTGTTCACCAAAAAAAAAAAAAGTTAGCTACTAGATAATCCTTATGTTATCCTGATTTTCGTGCCACTTACAATCTCTAACATTAATTTTTTTTTTTAGTTTATTTTTAAATTGTTTACTTTTAACCCAAAGTAAGGATATGTGGGCTTGTGCACCACCATCAGTTATGGGCAGCTCAAGATGACTTAATATGTCACATAACCTCCGTGTCATATGATCAACAGCAGCCATGGCAACAGTAAACAATATGGCTGCGACCACGGTCAAACAAAACAAAATGGCAGCAGATGCAACCATTTCCAACACAAAATGGAGTCAAAGACACCTCCAACATAATGTTTGAATTTGTTATTGCACAAATAATGATTATAATAACAAAACATTAAAAAATAGGAATCATGACATCACTAAGGGAAGCTTATAACACTGGTCTTGTGTTTTATGGTCTGCTGTTTTTATCCTGGTAGAAAAGTTCCATTATAATCACCTGGGGCCTCATGTATAAATGGTGCGTACGCACAGAAATGTTGTGTAAGAACGTTTCCACGTTCAAATCGCGATGTATAAAACCTAAACTTGGCATAAAGCCACACACATTTCCATGGTACCTTATACCCTGTCGTACGTAAGTTCTCTGCTCGGTTTTGCAGACTGGCGGCACCCAGTGTCAAAGCAGTGCTACTGTTCCTGTGTGGTTACCCTTTCTTTCTTAGATGCACATTCCTGACGTGGCTTTATAAATACACTGAAACTAACTGCATATTGTTTATTAGTGTAATGTATCTGATTGTAATTAACCTGTAACAATATAACGGTCCACAGAATGGTCAAACTATTCTAAATACCATAGCTGCTTTAGCGTTGTTACTCTCACTGCACCTTCTTTTTCTGCTTTCAGCTGCTCCCATTAGGGGTTGCCACAGCGGGTCATCTTTTTCCATATTACTCTCACTGCACCACTCAGAGTATTGATATCACTGTATCTGAGTGGTGAATCACAGCAGCAGCCGATCAAAAGAGAATTATCAGGATACAGCATCAAGGACATGCTGCCTCAATCACGGCAAAACGCTTCAGAGTCTATCCTGTACGGACCTCGCAGTTCAGAAACAGTTTCAACCCAAGAACTTTAAACACAGTCAATCTGTCCATCAACTGCTCCTTGTAGAACTGTTTGTACTTATAAGTACAATAACCTCACTGTAAACTTGCACTTCAGTTATAATATTGCACAACCTATGCCACTTTATAAAGCCTGTATTTACATATGATGACGATATCATTTTTAAGATGAAATGCAGCAAAATATGTTGATTATATTATACAGATAAAACTAACTTCATTTAAATAATCTGTATTGTTAATAATTAAACATGTGAGGACACGGTGCCACAGCGCTAGCTAGTTCACAGATTGATCCTGATTGATTGCTGTATGCTGGAAGGATAGATGGATAGAATAATTAAACACGTACTACAAAGATATTTCAATGTTCCTTAAAAGTTTTGAAGAATTGTTGTTGTAAGTTTACAGATGGCTTAACGTCTATTACAGAGCTGATTGGTGATTGGGTATTTGGAGAAAGAAAAATAACGACAGAAATTGGGAGTTAGTACGTTTGAAAGAGACAGTACCGCCACCGTGTTCCCAAGTTTAATAACATGCTTTCATTCCTACCATCATGAAAAAGATATCACGTATACATCTTAGTATTTTAATTATTCAGACAGCTGTAATATCACGAATGTAATGGATTCTGTGTCCTCTCGGGAAAAAAGAAAGCCGGTTTAAGAACCACGTAGTGATTCACACACAGAGTACAAAGAAGATCAAATACAAAACAAAGCATTTAACGTGTTACTTTAGTTACGATGGGATTTGAGAAACTAGTAAATTAATCGATTTTAAGATGAAGTTTATGATGTTCTACTTTAATGACAAAATAAACTATGTGGTTAAAGTGGAAATTTGGAGATTTGAGTTGATTTTTCCTGCTTTTTTCCCCACTGTGTGTCTATTTTTTTTTCTCTGTACCCTAATAAGTTTTCATACGACACTCAGACGTTGGGCTATGACTCGCCTTTTCACAGCGACTTGGATATGTGACAACTTCTTTTTTATTTTGGGTACTGTACGACTTTGTGGACTTGAACTTTTGAGTTTCTCCGACATGCTATGTCACTCGATCAACTTTCTTTTGTTGATTATACCACTGTTTAAAACAACAAATAGTAAGTTTTTCCTTGCCTCCACTTGGTATTCGCTGAAATTCTTATACCTGTATTTTCCCCCGTGCTTTTACTATTGTCTTTTCACAGAAGGCTGAGCTTAAGGGCTATTTATATTGATTTGCATATTCATAGAGGCGTAATTCTGGGAGGAGTTGGGGCGGGACAGAAGGCACGTGCACGAGCATTACTTTTTACGCTGACTGGGATTTATGTAGCGGAAGAACAGGGAAGTTGGAGTACGCACAGATTCCTGCATCTAGATTTTTCTGTGTGTAAGTATATTTTGGCTTTTGTGCTTACGTCATGTTATAATGCGAATTCTACGCACAGCGTTATGCATGAGGCCCCTGGTGACCAGATTACCCACCTGGCTTCTATTGGGCTTAGCACAAGAAAGTTACTAAGAGCCATTATGTGGGCTCACCATCTGGAAGGCAAATTTGCTCAATGATAGAGTCCTTGGGTGAATGTGGGTACACTCAGAATCCTCTGTCTGGGTGCTGTACAGCTGTTATTTGTTCTAAAAAAAGAGGAGGGCATACCTTAGAGTTGCTCAGAAGAAACTGCTTGTTGTATAAATGTGCCTACCCACTCTTCATATTTTTCTGTTTTTTAGAGACACTGGATTTAGTCCTCAGTCTATTCACTCTGTAGTCCTGCAAGGAGACTTCAGTGATATTGTGGCAGAAATGCCTGCAGAAATGTAATTGTGAGTAACAAATATGAGATTTTACAAAATGGATCTTGATGCTTATCTTAGGTTCCTTGTCTCAGTCTCTTACTTGTTTAATTGTTCTTTCCTGATTATTCTTTTAAGGCTGATTGCATTACGTTGCAACTGTAACACCATATACTTTAGCAAAATGTTGCTGAGAAGAGTGCATAGTACAACTGAACTTTGGAGCAAAGATGAGCGATTGACTATGTAGTACTGTCATATAATCAGAAACTTTATGTCCCTCAGAATTTTAAAATGATTTGACTGTCATAGATAAGGAGAGAAATTTAAACCAAAAGACATGCAGGGTCAACTGATAAGACAAACTTTTTCAAATGTGCAAGAGCAGAATTGCAGTTGAGAAAGAAAGAGTCAATAACTTGAATTTATTTCTTTGGTGAAAGCGAGTCTTTTCTTGGTTTTTCATTTAAAATATAGTTTTGGATCCCCTACATATTCAAATTTAGTTAGATAAATTTTGTTTTTTACTCCATTGAAAATCTTTTTGCACAGTTTAATTAGAGTGAGTTTAAATAGAATTTATTGCTTACAACTGTCAACATAATTCAAATATTATTTTAGACCTGTATATAGGATCCATCCATCCATCCATCCATCCATTATCCAGTCTGCTACATCTTAACTACAGGGTCACGGGGGTCTGCTGGAGCCAATCCCAGCCAACACAGGGGGCAAGGCAGGAAACAAACCCCAGGCAGGGTGCCAGCCCACCGCAGGGCGCACACACACACACACAAAGCACACACTAATGACAATTTAGAATCGCCAATGCACCTAATCTGCATGTCTTTGGACTGTGGGAGGAAACTGGAGTACCTGGAGGAAACTCACGCAGACACGGGGAGAACATTCAAACTCCACGCAGGGAGGACCTGTAAAAAGAAAAAATTAGCCTTTTTTAACGATTATAATTACAACATAACGTATAGCTAGTTTTATAATTAAAAATAAAAAAACTGAATGGAAAGACCATTTTACTACATTGGAGAAATTTGGGTTTGGCCCGAACATTTGTGCATGGATCAAATTACTGTATACCAATCCTGAAGCTTCATTTTGTATCAACAACATTTGTTCAGACTACTTTAAACTATAACGTGGTACTAGACAAGGATGCCCCTTGTCACCGCTACTGTTTGCAATCGCCATTGAATCACTGTCGAAATACTGATCAGATAAAGGGGATTATCAGAGAAGGACTGGAACAGAAAATTTCAATATATGTAGATGATATGGTACTGTATATATCAGACCCACAACATTCTGTGCCTGCAGTCTTAACAGCACTCACAAAATTTCAAAAGATCTCTGGTCTCAGAATTAATCTGAATAAAAGTGTACTCTTTCCAGTGAATTCTCAAGCATCTAATATTAGATTAGATATCCTACCTTTTATCATTGCAGAACAGTTTAAATACCTCGGGGTAAACATCACAAGTAAACAAAGCTCTTTATCAACAAAATTTCGTCATCTGCATGGAAAAAATTAAGCAAGACACTAGCATAGATGGTCAACCCTTCATCTTATTCTAGCTGGAAGAATTAACACTTTTAAGATGAATATTCTTCCTAAGCTCCTTTTTTATTTCATAACATCCCAATATACATCAATAAATCATTTTTTAAGAAATTAGATTCAACAATAACCTAATTTATTTTGAACTCAAAACATCCACATATCCAAAGAGTGACCCTACAAAGACAAAAGACAGAAGGTGGCATGGCTCTACCTAACTTCCAGTTTTATTACTGGGCAGCAAACATACAAGCTATAAAAACCTGGGCACAAATAGAAGAACAAACATAGGCTTGGTCCGCAATAGAAATCAAATCCTACAGTACTTCTTTGTATTCCCTGCTTTGTGCCCTAATAAATACAAGTTATGGGCAATTTACTAATAACCCAATTGTGCTTTACTCACTTAGAATATGGAACCAAAGTAGAAAGCATTTTAAGATGGAGAAGCTTCTATCTGTGGCACCTCTGCAAGAGAACCACCTCTTTCAACCTTCGCAAACATATGCAGTTTTTAATATCTGGAAAATACTAGGGATTAACTTACTTAGAGATCTTTATATAGGTAATGTCTTTGCATCCTATGAAAAATTACATTCCAAATTTAACATTCCAGCTACACATTTCTTTCATTATCATCAAATTAGGAACTTTGTTAAACAGAACCTTCCCGATTTTCCTCATCTTGCACCCTCATCCATGCTGGAAAAAATATTGCTCAATTTCAAGGACTCAGACACCATCTCTGCAATATATAAAATCATTTTACAATCCCTCCCTTTCAAAGATCCAAAAGCACACTAGGAAAAAGATCTCTCAATTAATATATCAGAAAAGGAGTGGAAAGTAGCAATGCAGAGAATTCACTCAAGCTCCATATGCACAAAGCATACAATTATTCAACTCAAAATTATATATCGAGCACATCTGTCTCGTCTAAAACTCTCCAAAATGTTTCCAGGGCAAAATCCAACCTGCGAACGCTGCAATCAAGTCCCAGCCTCACTGGGCCACATGTTCTGGGTCTGCACCAAATTAACATCATTCTGGACCGAACTTTTTAATTACCTTTCAGACAGCCTTGGTCTCACAATCCCTCCTAATCCACTAACAGCTGTGTTTGGGGTTCTTCCATATGGGTTTAAAGTGGAGAAGGACAAACAAATTGTGATTGCATTCACTACACTTTTGGCACGCAGACTTATTCTGCTAAACTGGAAAAATCCAAACTCTCCTCTTTTAAGTCAATCAGAAACTGATGTTTTACACTATTTGAAATTGGAAAAAATCAAATACTCAATTAGAGGATCTGTACAGATTTTTTTCAAAACACGGCAGGATCTAATCAGTAATATTTTAAAACTAGCAGAATACCCGCAGCGGAGAAGTAGTGTGTTAAAGAAGTTATGAAAAAGAAAAGCAAACATTTTAAAAATAACGTAAGATGATTGTTAATGTAATTGTTTTGTCATTGTCATGAGTGTTGCTGGCATATATATATATATATATATATATATATATACACATCTATACACATATATACATACTGTATATACAACATATACATATCTACATATATACTGTATATACACATATATATACAAATCTACATATATATATTAGGGGTGGGACTCGATTAAAAAAATTAATCCAATTAATTAGAGGCTGTGTAAGAATTAATCTTGATTAATCGTATGTAATCGCACACGAATTTGCCCCAAATCGCAAATGTTTTTTTTTTATTTAAAACGGTTTTAGTGGGCTTACAGAATCAAATAATAGACATGGACATGAATATTGTAAACTGAAGCTGTTTTAATTTCTGAAAAAAAGCTTTTAAACTGCATTTGAATTCAAAACAGAAACAAAAATATCATCCCTGGTTAAAATTGGGCAGACTTAAAAATAAAGTGGTAGTTTAAGTACTTTAAGTACATTTTCAGAATAGTATTGTCTTTAAATAATAATAACCAAAATTTCACCATAAAGTGCAGTTTTTCTTCTTAAAAAAATAAGTCAGAAACATAAAAGGTAATTTGACCAGCTTACTCTTTAAACTCTGAGTAACATTAGCCAAAATTATTTTGTACATTAGGCTAAAACAGTGTGATCATTGAACATTTTGTAATTAGATGTATTTAGAATTACTAACGGTCACGGAAGTCCAATGATCCCCAGTAAGAGCCACAAAGTCCGCTTTCTGTAATGCATCTAATTTTGCTTGCTTTTCAGTGTGCACAAAACCATGCTTTTATCAAGGCTTTGCTCGGGTAGTCGAAATGATCAGTCGTAGGAACGCGCTTTATTCCGACTCTAACATTTTTGTAGCTGTGATGTGTGCATCAGTGTAATGGATGTACCAGGAAATCATGCATTGACAAAAGTTCCCGTTTGCTTGGAATTGAAAGTGTGATTAAATGCGTTATTTTTTAACGCGTTATGGAGTACATGCATCGAAGCTTCTCAACTGTGCTTGTGCTAAGAAAGGGAAAATTTTAAAAATAACGTAACATGATTCTGCGTTAACCTAATATTTTTTCATACGTCCCAAACCAAGGAGATGCGAAGGTAAAATGAATCGGGTAGGCGCGTACATAGTCAGTACATCCCTCTCGGAATCGAACCTCGGCGTTAGAGGCAAGACTCTACAATTGCGCCACCGCTTGTCTATGCTAAAGTATGTATTGTAGATCGGGCTATAGATATACATTTATATATATATACCCGTGTATCGCAGTGGAGAAGTAGAAGTTATGAAAAAGAAAAGGGAACATTTTAAAAATAACGTAACATGATTGTCAATATACAGTAATTGTTTTGTGAGTGTTATTGAATGTTGCTGTCATCAAGGATTTGATTATCATTATTTCTTTCAATCAGGCTCGTATTTGTAGGATGTGTTCAAGTTACATTCCGTGTTTGTCAATCGTTGTAAAGATAAGAGGTTTCATTCATCGATTAGTTCCTTACTGCATCAATAAACAGCTCGTCTTCCTTTTATCTGTGATGTGACAAACTGCATGCACGGGTTTTTTTTTACGCTGTCTTCCTTTAGCGGGACATTGACTTTTTTGTTTCCACAGTAGCTGCATTTATGAATATGCTTATCAGACGCTTCATATTTTTTGCTGCCTTTTCAATTGTGTAATTCGGTTTTGTTCAGCTCTTTGGAACTGTTGCTTTTATCTGTGCACTGCATCAGTTCACGTGAGCCACTCGGTGTACTTGCATCGAAGGTTCCCAGCTGTGCTGGTGCCATCTCGTGCTATGTCCATAGCTTTATTTAATGTTACCTTAGTCCTGGCACTTAAAACTTTCTCTGGCAGTTTCGCTGAGTTTGTGTCAAACACCACCCTGACCATCTCATCTTCCTCTCCATAAGCACAGTCCTTCACCCGTGAATATTTACCCGTGGCAGTTTGCTATTGGATTGCCGCTGACGGATGGCCTTATATGGGCAGGCACTAAATTACAAACGCCAGCGGCAGCCTGTCTATGAACTTAATTTAAAGTGTAGGTTTACATCGTGCTTTGTTTCCGAAGTAGCAGAACTCGCTTCTTATTGTTTCGCTGCCTTCTCAATTATATAATGCATGTTTTCTTGAGCGCTTTTTTGAGGTCTTCCTGGTTTTCTATGTACTGCGTGATTACGTGGGAGGCGTGATGATGTCACACGAAACTCCGCCCCCACGGCGTTGATGCTCATCTCCATTACAGTAAATGGAGAAAAACTGCTTCCAGTTATGACCATTACGCGTAGAATTTCGATATAAAACCTGTCCAACTTTTGTAAGGAAGCTGTAAGGAATCAACCTGCCAAATTTCAGCCTTCCACCCACACAGGAAGTTGGAGAATTAGTGATGAGTCAGTGAGTGAGTGAGTGAGTGAGTGAGTGAGTGAGTGAGTGAGTGAGTGAGTGAGTGAGTGAGGGCTTTGCCTTTTATTAGTATAGATAAGCTCTTTAAGCACAGAGGACGCAATTATTTCTGTATTTCTTTTTCTTCTCCTTTCATCTCTATTGGCTTTTCAAACTTATCAATTTAGGTATGTTTACAAGCCTTAAATTTTACTCTGTTTGCCATCCTCTCTCTCTCTCAGGGGTGGGGGTCGACTTGTTCTCAATTCTACTTTTTGTAAAAATTGATTGATTTGTATGGAATGATTGCAATAAAATTAATAAAATTTCAAAAAAAAAAAAAGAAGACTGCAGACTAAGATAAACGTGAGAAAAAATAAAACAAATGTGCAAAAAAAGATATTGCAGTAAAGTAAATGTAACATGTATGAGTTTAAACTACATGTAATAACCACAGATTGTAATTAGTTTATACTGTTTATAGTCTATTAACAATCTTTTATGTGTAAGTAGAACCTTAAAGTGTAACAAATGTGTATGTTGGGTAAGTGCCTTATGGAATCTTGTTTAGAAATACATGGGGAAGACTAAGGGTGATTCAGTCTCTAGGCTTAGAGTGGAGGGGGACACTTCTAAAAAAAATAAATAGGATTTGACTTCTGCTTTGCCTCCAAAACCACCACCAACAAATGATGGCATTCAATATGGACCAGCTACTCAAGACTACAGAATCTTTACTTCAGAGCTAAATCATAAACAAACTTAATCCATGGACTACAATTTGGCCCTTTTTAAACTACTGTTTCCATTGCCTATATCAGTTAAACAAGGTATTCCCAGTTGGAATGCCAACTCTTGTCAAGTCTTTCTTATCTTGTGTTACAGAGGTTAGAGCAACTATTCTGAGCACTCTGTTAGAGATAAACCACCAAATTTATTATTCAGATGAGTAAACTAATAACAAATACATTTTTTTATTTTCACTACCCCACTAATGAAAAGTAACTTTTTAAATCTTTTATTATCCTTAGAGCCGCAATATCACAGAATATATTAATGAGGTGGACATCAAATATAATGTGCACCTTCTTTGTGTACATTCTAGATATGGTTGAAAAAGCACACTTATAGTAGTGGCCAAATGTTTTGAGAATGACACAAGTATTGGTTTTTACGTTTGCTGCCTCCGTGTTTTTAGATCTTATTGTGAGATGTTTCTATGGTAAACTGAAGTATAATTACAAGCATTTTATAAGTATCAAAGGCTTTTATTGACAATTACATTAAGTTTATGCAAAGAGTCAATATTTGCAATGTTGGCCCTTCTTTTTCAAGACCTCTGTAATTCACCCTGGCATGCTGTCAGTCAACCTCCTGACAGGGCTAAATTCTGACTGATGGCAACCCATTTTTGCAAAAATAAATGCTTGGAGTTTATCAGAATTTATGGGTTTTTGTTTGTCCATTCACCTCTTAAGGATTGACCACAAGTTCTCAATGGGATCAAGGTCTGGGATGTTTTGTTCCCCAATCCACTTAGTTATCACGTTTGCCTTATGGCACAGTGCTCCACCATGCTGGAAAAGGCATTGTTCATCACCAAACTGTTCTTGGATGGTTGGGGGAAGTTTCTCTTGGAGGATGTTTTGGTACCATTCTGTATTCATGGCTAGGGATTGGGGCACCACCAGTGCAGAGCTTGCTCAGGAATGGCAGCAGGCAGGTGTGAGTGCATCTGCACACACAGTGAGGCAATGACTTTTGGAGGAAGGGCACCAAAGAAGCTACTTCTCTCTAAGAAAACATCAGGGACAGACTGATATTCTACAAAAGGTACAGGAATTGGACTGCTGAGGACTGGGGTAAAGTCATTTACTCTAATGAATCCTCTTTCTGATTGTTTGGGGAATCCAGAAAAAAGATTGTCTGGAGAAGAAACGGTGAGTGTTACCATCAGAGCCTGTATCATGCCAACAGTAAAGCATTCTGACACCATTCATATGTGGGGTTACTTCTCAGCCAAGGGAGTGCAGGGCTCACTCACAATTTTACCTAAGAACACAACCATGAATAAAAGAACAAAAAGAACAGATTCTACTTCAAAATTATTTATTTAACCTAATATACAGAAGCCACGTATGAAAAAGAAATATATCTTATTATTCATTATATAACAGAGTGACCTTTATCAGTAGCATGTTTACAGTCTCTAATGACTTTATGAAGTACAGGAATACAGACATGAGAAAGCAGTACAATCAATTACTATTCATTTTGAAATATAAAGCCATGTGTGACAAAGGAAGCAAGGATTAGCAAATAATGTTCAGCTTGTCAAAACTCAGTTACAGTGTCAACAATCGAGTTGATATTTAAAAGCAGTCAGTAGCAGCCCATGTCACAAGTGAATGGTTTCTCAAAGACAGGCTAGTGCACCTTGTTACTATTCTTTATGTTTCTTCAAATAATCCTTTGATAATAATATTCAGTATAGAAAGAAAGAAAGAAAGAAAGAAAGAAAGAAAGAAAGAAAGAAAGGAATTAACATATTTCACTGCTGTTCCTGCACTAGATGTGAAAGCGTTCACTGTTTTTTTGTTTGTATATGGCATTGAGTTCCCTTGCAAAACTACTCCCTAAAGCATTATGTTGCAAAATGGCCAAAACAGAGTAAATGAAAAAATTACTATGCTAATAAACACAAAACAGTCTTGTTTTTTTTTTTTTGCGTGCAGTACTGTTTCTCCTCAGCTTAGATTCTGGATTCTTTGCAAGGCTCTAAACTTTGAGTTTATCTGATGGACTCTTGCTTTTCCAGTTTTGATCCTTTCCTATCCTTGGTTTTGTTTTCATCTGCTGGTCATTATTTCACTATTGGCAGAACATTTATGGTCAAAATACCATTGATTTCTTTCCCTAATTAATAACTTTGTGCATACCATTTAGTACCAGTTCACGTAGTGCTAAGTTTTAGATTTTAAATTTCACCTAATTCACAGAGTTTTATTTTAATGTTGGATTGCATACTGTTAAGTAGACTATTACTGGTGGAGAAGCTCTTTGACATTGCCTGAAAGGTAAGGCTGATCATTTTTTTTTATCTTCAGTGACTCCTGTTGTCACTAAACCACTAGACATAATGCTATAGTTTGATTTTAAACTATTAGTTCATTAGAGGTTTGATATCTTTAATGAGTAGTGGAAGTTAAGCTAACACTGAAATGCAGCAGTTGAACACAAGTATACATACATGCACACATATTTTTGGAGCCATTCCCACCTCCTGTTGTCACTCATTATTTATGCTTTATTTAGTACATAAAAGTATGATCGAGGCTTTGCATTCTGATGCTGCACTTTTCCAAATATGCAAATGAAAATGTAAAAACTGGTGTCTAAAATTCTTTCATATGAAATATGCAAAACAGTTTACTTGATACAGTACATTATACTATTTCTTTTTTTATTGTAACAATTAATACAAAGATCGGGGTAGTATTTGAAGTGGTGTAGCTGCCCATGGTATATTATTTATGTATCTTTTATCCTGCATCCTTATAATTCAGGAAAATAAATGATTTTATATTAGAATATGAGTTTCTGCCATGTACCAAAGTGCTGTAGACAAAGATTATGTCTCCTGGTTAAGTCCCTTTTGTATAAGAAAATTGTTCAGTAGTTTCTGGATGAAGGATGAAGGATATTTAAAAAATTGTAAAGATCATTTAAAGAATAAAGTTGCTATTAGATGTTAACTCATTCAGTAGAGCCATACAAGGTCTAATATAAATATACTGCAGCTAATAACAGATCTTACAACAATTGCATTACATCAACCAAAAAAACTAGTATCTGGATAATGTGTTTACTAAACTAATCATGTTATTAAAGGAAAATTATAATAATGATATTAAATAAATGTTTTGTCAGTTTATAAGACACATGTAACTATGTAATTCATGTGTACATTTTGATATGTTGCACTAAATAGATCAAATAGTGGAAGGTTTAAATCCATAAGTAGCTCAAGCAGACAAGAAAACTAGGAACTTGTGAAACAAAGAGCTATAAACTGCAGCACTGGTTTAAAAACAAATGTAAAAATGAAAAGATGAGAAATAAGTATCTTTCAACTTTTTTCAAGTAGTTTTAATTATTATTATATTTATCCCATCAAACCTACCAACTGTTTTGTAGCTTCCGACTTTTGTCCCTTCCATTGTTATTGCTTATCTTTCTTTTTATTTCTGATCTGAACCAAGCTGACTATTTAACTTTTTCTTTAGCCTTCTCTGAAACTATTACTTTAAAACAAGTCAACATTTTGTGCAATGTTTGGGCTTTTTTTAATGTTTAATCTTGGATCTCCCATATCAATAAGTTTGTCCACCCATCTAATTCTGTAAATCCATGTATTTTCTGTCACTAAACTTGGAATTGTTCTCATTCTTGGATGCTATTGGACTAAATACTACAACATCACTAAATCTGACTGTGCACTCTGTGTGACTTGTACTGCACTTTGCATTTTGTTTTAATAGTCTCATGTAATAAACTATTTGCTGCTACCATTTTTGCTTGCTGCTAATTACAGGGCATACTGCAGTAATATTTCTTTTATCCATAGTTACTTTACTTATGTATAAATGTAATTTAATTCTGTCTTCTTGTGTTTATATGTGATACGTTTATCACAATGCTCTAGGGATTAAAGGGCTAATTATGGGGTACTTTTTTATTATGAAGTTATTTTATGGGGTCATGGGAATTATTTAATTACTGGGACCTGAGTAATGAATTTTGTTTCGGCATTGATGTTGGAATGACAATAAAAGATCCTTGATCTTTTGAAAATGCACATCTTGGGACCTCAAACTTTGTTGTAACATTGATAAAAAAAATTATAAAAGTCCTTCTTCATTACACTTCATTACTTAATGGTCAGGTTATTAAAATTCTATTTTTAGTGGGCTTCCTGCACCAACCTTTAACCTGTACAGTACTGTACATCAGCTACTTTGATCATACAGACTTTATTTTCAGTGTTTTTCAGAAGTCAAGCAAAGTGACACCTTTTATTGATCAACTTAAAAGATTACATTATATCTTGCCTGAAAAAGGGGCCCGAGTTGCCTTAAAAGCTTGCATATTGTAATCTTTTAGTTAGCCAATAAAAGGTGTCATTTTGCTCTTCTTCTCACTACGTTCATAATGGCTAACATGGTACAACACCCTTGTACTGCAGTGTTTTTCAGTAATTTTCAGTTATCTGGCTGCCTTTTTGACTGGTGAGGTGTAGCGTGGCCATTGTGACCTTGAAGAGACTGCTGCAGACAAGTGCGCTGTTCTAAAAATAAAAAAAAGTTATTCTCTCTTTCTACAGGGTTACCCCTAGGATACCAGGTTCTGGGCTGCCATGAATGAAGTTCAGCCCACCCAGACTCAGACTTTCGACCTGTGGGGTAAGCTCACTCATTGGCTGCGCTCAGGGTATAACACAGTGGAGTGAGTAGTCAAGCTGGTAGCGTGTGATTTCTTTAGTGCATGCACTCTCCGATTACCAAGCTAAACGGGTGATACAGTCGAGCAACAAAGGACTGCAGTTCAAGCACAAAAGCCAGAGGAGTGGAAATGCTCCAGAACTGCACAAACCCTAAAGCACTGATGAAGGAGCATGTTCCAGGCATCTGCACGAGACACCACTCACTTCTTCCCTTGCTTTGCTACAATGTGAGGAACCTGACCACATTGTGATCCACGGCCCATGAACTGACAAGCCAGTACTGGAAAGCTACCATGTCTAACCCTCTTGTCTTTCCTTTTACTGGCACAGTTGGAGCAAATAGATAGGCCATGATCACACTGTATGACTCCGGCAGCTATATTCCCATTGTCTCTCACTGGTATGTCCAGTTGCAACAGTATAACAGAAGAAAGCCCAGTACTTCCTGTATCCAACACAAAATCAGTGGTATCTGACCACTTCCTGTTTGGTGACCTCCTAGGGGTTGACAAGCATGTTGAGCAATGTGGTACTGCCCAGGTTTCCATATAATATATATATATATATATATATATATATATATATATATATATATACACACACACACACAAACACTGTATTGTTAGTTTAAACCAAACTGATACCTGAAACGGGTGTAGAAGGAATCAGTTAACTCATTATGTCATTGATCATTACCAATTGTTTGTTATCACTTTTCAATCATGCAATGGGCTTTGTGTCAACAAAGTATATGTTTTAAAGTTAAAAGCATACTGTACAGTCATTTCCAAATGTTTTGAGAATGACACAAGTATTGGTTTTCACAAAGTTTGCTGTCTCAGTGTTTTTACATCTTTTTGACAGATGCTTCTATGGTATACTGAAGTATAATTACAAACATTTTATAAGTTTCAAAGGCTTTCATTGACACATTATGTTTATGCAAGAGTCAGTATTTGCAGTGTTGGCCCTTCTTTTTCAAGTCCACTGCAATTCGCCCTGGCACGATGGCAACCCATTCTTGTATAATCAATGCTTGGGGTTTGTCAGAATTTGTGAGTTTTTGTTTGTCCATCTGCCTCTTAAGGATTGACCACAACTTCTCAATGGGATTATGGTCTGGGGAGTTTTCTGGCCATGGACCCAAAATTTCGATGTTTTGTTCTCGCTTAGTTATCAATTTTGCCTTATGGCACGGTGCTACATCATGCTGGAAAAGACATTGTTCACTGCCGAACTGTTCTTCGATTGGTTGGGAAGTTGCTGTCAGAGGATGTTTTGGTACCATTCTTTATTCATGGCTCAGGATCTTAGGCAAAATTGTGAGTGAGCCCTGCACTCCCTTGGCTGAGAATCAACCCCACATATGAATGGTGTCAGGGTGCTTTACTGTTGGCATGACATAGCACTGATGATAGCGCTCACCTTTTCTTCTCTGGACGATCTTTTTTTCTGGATATCCCAAACAATCGGAAAGGGGATTCATCAGAGTAAATGACTTTACCCCAGTCCTCAAAAATCTAATCTCTGCACCTTTTGCAGAATATCAGTCTGTCCCTGATGTTTTTCTTGGAGAGAAATGGGTTCTTTGCTGACATTCTTGACACCAGGCCACCTCCAAAAGTCATTGCCTCACTGTGTGTGTAGATCCACTCCCATCTGTCTGCTGCCATTCCTGAGCAAGCTCTGCACAGGTGGTGCCCCGATCCTGCAACTGAATCAACTTTAAAAGACAGTCCTGGGTCTTTTTGCACTTTCTTGGGTGCCCTGAATCCTTCTTTACAACAGCAGTGGAAATGTTTTTTTGTGGATTAAGTTTATTTTCATGCAAAGAGGTACTTTGCAATTAATTGCAATTCATCTGATCACTCTTCATAACATTATATGCAAATTGCCATCATAAAAACAGAGGCAGCAAACCTTGTGAAAATTAATATTTATGTCATTCTCCAAACTTTTGGCCATGACTGTATGTATTGTCACACATGCACAATAGGTCCACCATAACTGTGATTACTTTCCAAAGGGAAAACCAAGCTTTGACAATTGCTGTCATCTGCAGTCCACCTTATCCCATCATACTGGGTTGTGACTGGTCTAATCGAAGAAGTGGTCAAGTACAACCACCTCCTGTTAAATCAATGGGCTGGCAGTGGACAGGAAATCTCCAACTCAAATTGTCTCCATGCTGTGTTTATATCTTGTTAAGGCCACCCACTGTGAGGTGGGTGATGTCAGAGTGTCTACCCATGACTCTTCCATTGGGGCATAAGGGGAGAAGTTTTGGTCGGAAACCCCACCCAGGAGGTCATGCCAGATCCTCTTACTGATCTTTATTTTCAGTTCTGGCATTTACCGGTATTGTTTAAAAAAAACAGTGAACTAATGAATCCCTAAAGTTTGCAAAGAATGCAGTCATTCTTATTGACGAACAAGGAACCACTCATCCCATGCCACAGCGGTTGCATTTTATAATAAAAAATGACCTAATGAATTGGGTAGCTGAACATAAGGGAGAGGTGGACCTGTTGGTGCTAGTACCGAAAGCCTAATGGCAGCAGGTTTGCGAACTATCTCACACCCACCTCCTACGAGCCCATCTAGGATCTGATAAGACTTTGGAGAGGATTAAGCTCCATTTCAATTTGCCAAAAATCAAGAGGATCAGCATTTGTAGGCTGTTCTTCACTCCCTATGTGAGGCAGGTCTCCGGATAAATACAAAGAAATGTTTCTTGTGCAAACAGAAGCCAAATATTTAGGATATGTAGTGGGTGGAGGGACACTCAGACCACAGTGTTCCAAAATCAATGACATTTTAAACTAGCCCAGTCCACAAACCATGCAGCAGATTGAGGGTTTCTTGTGGTTGGGGTACTTCCCCTGCTGTGTGCTCCATTTCTCTGACAGAGCCATGTCTTTGATTAATCTTAGCAAAAAGAAAAGCTCGCAAACTGGTAGTATGGAATGACAAAGTGGAGGCAGAGTTCTGTGAATTTATGCAGGCCCTTACATCAGTAATTTTTGTCCCCCAATTTCTCCTTGCATTTCATTCTCCAGACCAACACTTTAGACACAGGTTTAGTGTCATGATGAGCCAAAGCATGGGCTCCCTCCATACTAATGTCAATGCTCTCTCTTGTGTACATGGCCACTTGGTTCATATCTCCTGACCTGATGAGTCTGAGCTGAGGGGGTGGCTGTGTCACAGACTTGTGATTGGGAGACAATTTCAGGTCTTACTTATTGGTAATTCCACTCTGAATCATAGTTGGCGCTGTATACATATAAACTAAAATGAAATCAATGAAATGAAAGTGAATCAATTTGTCTCAATGACTGAATGGGAGTATTATACCATAGATTATAATGTAATGCAACTTGACTATGGGTGTGCTCTTATGCATCAATTCATCAATACAATAATCAGGTTTTTTACTTCTTGGAATTCCAGTTCTTTTCACTTCCTTTGACTCTTTTTATAATATAAATTGTAAATATATTATAATTGTGTACAAAATATGTACAGTATATATAATTATTTGTCTTCATAAATATATTTAATAAGGGACTGCTGAAGATCTGTAACAATCATATTTAAATTTTACTTGTTTTCTTTTCTATTTTTTTTTTTTTTGGTTTATCACGCTGGATCTATTAAAGATTCCGGAGTTACTTTACTTGCATAAATCTGCCCCAGCTTTGCCTTATGGAAACACAAGGTAATACATTTCCTTATCTTTCTTGCACTTCGAAGAAAATCTGAATAATCAGTGTGCTTTTGTGTCAGACTGTTGGAAGCTGCATTACTAGCAGAACAAAATCTTGACGTGAGAACCTGGGCAGACTACAAGTGAGTTCACTATAAGAAAAGGATTTGAAATTTCATCTCAGTCTACAAAAGCACTCCTTGATATCAAGCTTGCAATGGCCATAGGTGCAAATAGGGAATGAATTGACGTTAATTCCAACCATAACACAGAGAAACTCCATTGTGGTATAAAAAGAAATCTCAAAAAAATAGAAATCAGGTTATGCATCTGATTTTGGGTTCGCAGCAGTGCTCGTTTATACACAGCTTAATTTAGCCCTCTGAAAGTGTTTGCTGTGCACATGTTGAGTTTGCTTGCAGAACTGACAGGACTTGGGTTTGTGGTGTCAGTGGAACTTTCAAAGCTGTAACTTGTCTGCCTGCATTTCACAGCAGAGTGACATCGTAAAGCAGCTTGTACGGGAGCATTCTTACTTTCTCTCAAAGAAACCTGAAATGTATGCAAATGTCCCCAGAGGGGATTAGACTTTTTTATGGGTTTAGAATTTAGTTCAGCCAACCTGAATAATCAAATGTGGGAACAAAGAGAGAGTGTCCCCCCCTCCCTGTGTGTGCATCGTTTCATTAAGATCTCCTTACTGGGGGGGTGGCAGCGGGACAGGAGTTCGGCTGATCGTACAGAATTGCCAGCGTCTGATTACGACACCATTTTCACAGCGGGTTTCCCCGCTCTATTCTGTGCTGCTGAATATGGACTACTAACTGAATGAAATGAACCACAGATTTGGGGCGGCTAAATTACAGAATTAAAGCTATTTCATGCAATTTAGATAGTGACGGGGTTTTTGTGTGTTTTTTTTTTTCTTTTTTTGCAGTACAACTTACTTAAAGTGAGAATGAAGTCACTCTATTTGTTCTACTGTGTTTAATAGTACTTAAGTTACTACATTCTTATTTCAATCTATGCTTAAAGTTTAGAGAATGAATTGGCTTATGTTATAGACATGATAACTTTCCAATAGAAGGAACACAGATACAACCTTTCAACAGAACCTTTGCTCTCTTTTTGATGCTTCCATCCCATCCACACCCAAACTAGCATATCTTGACGTATCTAATTATTTTCCAGGCACGTTGTCCTGGTAAGTAAATACAATTTCTGAAAGTGATTCTCAGTACATGGTATACATACATAAATGAAGAAACATACAGTGCAATCTGTGAAGCTGGAAGGCTATCCTTTAGCTTTAATCACTAAGTGTTAGAAGACAGAGTTACAGCTAAACCATACTTGATCATGGGGCAGCATGGCGGCACAGTGAATAGCACCACTGCTTCACAAATGCAGCGTCCAGTGATTAAAACCCACCCATGTGGAGTTGCATGCTCTCTCATTGCTTTGCATTGGTTTTACACTTGGTACTCCACATTCCCAAAGATGTGCCGATTAATCTGAGTGACATCTTAAAAATGAGTCCTGTGGAAACCTGAATTGGACTTAGAAGGTTTGAGAAATTTTTAATTTTTTATCACCTTTTTCCTCAGGCTGGGTTGAGTTGCCCAGTTTCTGGATAACATTAGTCTTTCATGTTAACGGATAGTGGAAGTACTGTGACAAGAAATAAAGTATTTGCTTCATGAAAAAACTGTTTAGTAGTCTGTTCTTGTTGTTTATTGGTACTTAAAAAATTGTATAATTCCCTATTATCTATGGGATTTTTTTCTGGAACTTTATCAGAATACTATTTTTAATTCTTACTGTGAAAGAAGATCGATAGGAGATCTATTGTGTCTTCCTTTTTGCATGAGTATATTACATTAACCAAAAATGAAACTGCTGTTATGTTTACATTCAACTGACATTATAATGCAATATTCTAGATTCATAGAAGTTATAGCTATTGTCACTTGGCTATACCTCAGCCAGATTGACCAGTGCCACATAAAGCATGTCAATAAAAGAAAAACAGAACTAAAATGAGAGTAATAAATTAGTGCTACTTTTATAGCATCTAATTTAAATAGCTCTGTCAGAAAGTGCTTGACAAATTATTTATCATTACAGCATTCCATAGCACATTGTTTAAATACAAACAGATAAAGACAGTGAAGTCAGAAGATTGCCATTTTAAGGAAGGAGCAAGAATAAATGCATAAAAATTCAAAATTTACTTTTTCAAAAAAGGCAAGTATTAAAACGTAAGATGCTTTGTATGTGCTGAATACAGTATAAACAAAACTAGATGTAGAATACAATTTTAGTTACAACAATGTCCATTTCTCGTTTGAGCCATGCCTGATGAATGAACCCCTTTTTATATCTCGCCAAACTGTACAGTGTATCAATTTAGATATCTTAAATCTTAGACAAGTCTATGATTTCATCCATGCTTCTTTGGGATGTAGTTTTTCACTTTTTGTGTATTTTATGTGGAAATTCTTTAGATGAGTCTTTTTGGGAATTAAAAAGAACAAGGTTAATGAACCCAACAATTCACTTTTGTTATCTCTTCACTTTCATTGAATCATAACAATCTGATATCATTAATGTACTGTATAATAGACACAAAAGCATGATATACTAAAAATAAAATAATTTTCACATTCCTGCTTACCTACAAAAATGTACTGGGAGGTCAAAGAAACACAAAAAGCAAAAGACAGACTCAAAGTGAAATTACCATGAATTCAACAACATTTTCTCACAGAAACTTTAAAGGAAACAACCCACAACCAGTATCACAATTCAAACCTGCCTGAAATCAAGGTCAGGCTTACCCAGTGGTCCTGGTTAGGGTATATGGAACCGGGAAGGGCTAAGGCAGTTACACACGTATAACAGGAAGGTGGCATGTCAAAAGTGTACTGTGACAAAAGCACACAAATAGTAAACACCATTTGAGGTTGGTTTTATGTAAGGGAAAGATATTGTTAATTTTTATAAAAAAACAAAAAATATATAAATAAATTAAAAATGTGATCATGTGATGAAGGCAAAAATTGTGTAAAGACAGGAGATGTACTGTGCAATTTACTAGGCCACAATCTGCATTCCCTTTCATTAAGTCTAAAAGTAATATCAGTCCATTTGTTAGTATTAACTATTGCAGTTAAACAAATAAATTTAACAATGATTACTTGCATACACAGGCGTGTCTCTTTATCGGTCAAAAGTCCTGCTTCTACTGAAAAAAACTACAGTTTCTTTCTGTCTCATTCACACCATCGTCTAACAAAAACAAAAGAAGACAAGACGTTTTCCTGTCCTGTCTTGTTGTTACAAATTTCCAATTTTAAACAGGCATACATTGTGAAACACTCTTATTGCGATGCAAAATTGTAGGGAGCCAGAGCCAGTATCGACTCACCAGTCAGGTTGGACCACACATCACTCTGGACTGCATCCTTAAAGGGAAGGCTCACTTATTACACACAGTTCAAATACAAGTCCTTACACAAAGACATTGCCTTTAAGACACTAAAGTCACATTATGCGACTTCTGTTGTGGGATACAGTGCATCCGGAAAGTATTCACAGCGCATCACTTTTTCCACATTTTGTTATGTTACAGCCTTATTCCAAAATGGATTAAATTCATTTTTTCCTCAGAATTCTACACACAACACCACATAATGACAACGTGAAAAAGGTTTACTTGAGATTTTTACAAATTTATTAAAAATAAAAAAACCGAGAAAGCACATGTACATAAGTATTCACAGCCTTTGTCATGAAGATCCAAATTGAGGTCAGGTGCTTCTTGTTTCCCCTGATCATCCTTGAGATGTTTCTTCAGCTTAATTGGAGTCCACCTGTAGTAAATTCAGTTGATTGGACATGATTTGAAAAGGCACACACCTGTCTATATAAGGTCCCACAGTTGACAGTTCATGTCAGAGCACAAATCAAGCATGAAGTCAAAGGAATTGTCTGTAGACCTCTGAGACAGGATTGTCTCGAGGCACAAATCTGGGAAAGGTTACAGAAAAATTTCTGCTGCTTTGAAGGTCCCAATGAGCACAGTGGGCTCCATAATCCGTAAGTGGAAGAAGTTCGAAACCACCAGGACTCTTCCTAGAGCTGGCTGGCCATCTAAACTGAGCGATCGGGGGAGAAGGGCCTTAGTCAGGGAGGTGACCAAGAACCCAATGGTCACTCTGTGGCACCTGAAGGACTCTCCGACCATGAGAAACAAAATTCTCTGGTCTGATGAGACAAAGATTGAACTCTTTGGTGTGAATGCCAGGCGTCACGTTTGGAGGAAACCAGGCACCGCTCATCACCAGGCCAATACCATCACTACAGTGAAGCATGGTGCTGGCAGCATCATGCTGTGGGGATGTTTTTCAGCGGCAGGATCTGGGAGACTAGTCAGGATAAAGGGAAAGATGACTGCAGCATCCTGGATGAAAACCTGCTCCAGAGCGCTCTTGACCTCAGACTGGGGCGATGGTTCATCTTTCAGCAGGACAACAACCTTAAGCACACAGCCAAGATATCAAAGGAGTGGCTTCAGGACAACTCTATGAATGTCCTTGAGTGGCCCAGCCAGAGCCCAGCCTTGAATCTGATTGAACATCTCTGGAGAGATCTTAAAATGGCTGTGCACCGACGCTTCCCATCCAACCTCATGGAGCTTGAGAGGTGCTGCAAAGAGGAATGTGCGAAACTGGCCAAGGATAGGTGTGCCAAGCTTGTGGCATCATATTCAAAAAGACTTGAGGCTGTAATTGCTGCCAAAGGTGCATCGACAAAGTATTGAGCAAAGGCTGTGAATACTTATGTACATGTGATTTCTCAGTTTTTTTATTTTAATAAATTTGCAAAAACCTCAAGTAAACTTTTTTCAGTTTGTCATTATGGGGTGTTGTGTGTAGAATTCTGAGGAAAAAATTAATTTAATTCATTTTGGAATAAGGCTGTAACATAACAAAATGTGGAAAAAGTGATGTGATGTGAATACTTTTCGGATGCACTGTATGTCCGATTTGATGACTAATTGCTGATCTCATCACTGGACCATGTGAATTTAAACAACTCTCCTTATTCTTCATCACTGAATTCTATCCATTGCATTTCAGGATGACCATTCGTTGATTTCCAGCCCTCATGCCCACAGACCCTGCCCCTAAGACAAAAGATTGAATCAAACAGGAGTCATGGAGTGAGTAACTGGGAATGCCAAATTATGTGACTGGCTTCACCTGACCATGCAGCAAACTCCTTCTAACTCTCTGAGATTATTTAAATGAAGGCTATGACTGGAAATGTCTGATAAAACATTATCTAATTTGACACAGTCTTAATACACTAGCATTAAAATCAAATTTCCTTTATTTTTTTGCATACCCAGCTTTAAACATTTTGTGACACGTCATGTTTTACATTCAATTATTTTCTCGAATGTTTTCACCAATTTTCAGCATACTGGTAAAAAAAATCTTTTCAAAATCCATTTCTGAAGGAGAAGTACTTCTGATATCCTAGATCAACATGCTTAAATCTACACACACATGTAGCTGAAGAATATAACTCTACAAGTTTTGAGTAAGAAATACTGAATTAACCAAAAGTATAAACTTATAGAAAATAGTGTTTATCGTTCAATTTGCTGGCTATGTTTAATTTTTACCCCTGAACAGTTACTGCCAATTTATAAAATCATGTTCCTTTTGTAGAACTATTTCTGCCTGATAGCCCAGCTCACCCCATGCTCAGAACCATCAGTCAGTCAGATGTACGTATAACTGGTTTGTAACTTCTTTCTGTATTGAACTTTAAAAAACACTTGCTTGTCTTATAACATTGCAGCACAGCTCACAATTACCATCTAAACCATCAGGAACTAAAATATCAGGTTCTGCTTATGCCAACAGGTACAGAGAAATTGCTAAGAGCTAGACAAAGCTGGCTCAACATGTTGTGGAAATTGGTAAGAGTCAAGTGAAAAAAGAAAGAAAAGTTGAGTGTAAGTCATGCCGGCTGATAGAATGAGTTCTGGGTAAATTCTGTGTGCTGCCAGTTTTACAAAATTTCTTTTTGGCATCTCTCTCTCTGGATCCCATTCCATGACTGCAGTCAGTAAGTGTGATTCAGAAAATGTTCTTGTTGTTTTAGGGTTACCTTCCTCTCACCTTCTGAGTGAGTTCATTCTAAGTTAGAAAAACACAACTAAAAATTGTAGCTTTTATTAGACTATATTACTGTTAGATGTTACTGAAACAAAGGACCTGTTTTAGTATTACTAGGTACTCTGGGATGCCCCACATGCACTCCTTCCCATTTCTGCACAGAATGATAGAAAATTAAACTCTGCTGTGCTACTTGCCAGTCACCTGCTGAACACTCTGCCAGAGGCAGGTCACCCACAAAAAGCTCCATTCTCTTAATGCACCAGAATAGCACTAATGCACAGTGCCCCAGGAGATCCATTCTACCTGCACTGATTTCAGAGAGTTTTAAGGATTTCCAGCACAATACATTAACAGAACTAGTGGGCCAAAATGATCCCAAAATACTACTGAAAGAAACATACTTGGTTTATATAAAGTGTAATTTATATTAAGCCAGACATAGTGCATCAATGGTACAGTGAAGACAGCAAGAACTATAATCACATGGTATTACAAACACTTTACATGTTTGTGCTGGTGAACTTTCTTTCCTCTTTCTTCCTTACATTTCATAAAATAATCACAGTAAAATCAGAATGTCAATTAACAAGTGGCAGAAGTCCTGAAAATCTGAAGGAAAAGTTTAAAAATCCTTGGAATCTGTCAACAAATAAATTCACATTATCTTTCATTTATTGCTTCTTCTGCAGGGCATGATGGGCATCTGTCAGTCAGGCTACACTTCAACCTATTCCTTTTACCAAAATGGTCAATAAATTAATAAAAATAATTAAGAAACAGACAAAACAATTTTTTCTCATTAAATGAATTACCAAACTATTGAACTGATCCTTAACTGCCAACATAAAATGCATAACCTTTGAGAATTCAGTAAAATTAGTACAAATTTTTCCATCTGTTAATTCAGGTATTCTGCATGTGTGGATGTCCCTACTCGTCTACAAAAGCCCATTTATGTAGATAGAATTTTTCATTCTTTACTAAGATAACCACTCATCTTTGCTGGCCATAAAGTTTCAACACTTCTGTTTATTTTTTTACAATTTCACTAAAAAAAAACTTTTCTACTAACTATTCTCAATATTGTATTTGATTAATTGTGGAAGTTATATTATTTGTTGTCACAACTCTAGGAAAGGAACACAGAAGAGAGGTAAGAAGACATGTTCTGGATAAAATTCAAGTGGAAAGGGCTATAAATTGATGTCTTTGAATAATTAACTTTGGAGTTGACTTAGAATGAAATTGATCTAGTGAGAAACAAAATAATCAGAGATCTTTCCTTTTAAGTTGACGCTTTTTTAAGAAGCAGTACCTATTGCTTCAAGATATGAATCTGTATATATATGGTAAAATCATAATTTTTTTGTTTAAAATTTGCAAAAATAATACCAGAAAAAAAAATCTGACTCTCTTTTATCAAGATGTTTTATGCTGCGGCTGTCAAGTAGCTAACTTGTCTGTGCCATGAGCAAAAACATGAAAATAGTGAGATGATTAGCTGATTAAATTAGGGTATTTTTCCACTTTGTATTATTTGTTTTAGGATGTATACCTATTTAATGATTTTAAAAAGTATTAAAAGTTTTTTTTCCCCCATTATATAAAGGTGTCATCTTCACACTATAAACAACTTTGCTAATTCTAGATACTTTTTATTAAACTTTGCAATCTAAAATAAAATGTCCTGAACAGAATTACCTCAGGTTATATGGACTCAAATGATCACTGACAGCTAATACCCTAGTGCCCCCTTTTAATAATTCATATATAGTTTTAGAAAACTTTCTCTAGGTACACTATTTGAAGGTCCATGTTTATATAGACAAAATAGTCTTAAATGAATGTAAAATGAGGACTGTCTTTCAACCTATTTGAATTCATGCAAACTACAAAATATATTTGAATATTTATAAAATTACTCCTTTGGAATATTTTAAGAAAGGTTATTTTTACTGTTAAGTTTTCTGTTTCAAACCAGGCAACACAATTTGATTTAGCTGTATTATAGATATAAAACTGATATTTTTGGCAGAATTTGGTGAATATTAATAACGTAGGCTGAGACTGAGTCAGAAGTCTACAGTTGTGGCATTTTTGATGGTAGCACACATTTACAAGCTGAAGTGTCAATGATCTGAAAAACTCCAGTACCATTAGCCGTTCTGAAACAAAGAAGGGCCAGGGCGCTTAACACATGCTTTACACCTGCTGCAATTACAGGTTGATGAGCCCTATTGTATCAAGATGGTTAATATTCAGTTCGTTGACACATGGGTTGTGAAATGAATAATCATGGGCCACCTGAGAAATATAGCACATGCAAGACCAAGATTCTAGGTTTATTTTCTAGAAGCATTTTCTAAATGCAGCTGGCACCAGAATAGGCTACTCCTCATCATTCAGATTTATCAACACTTTATTAAAATCTCATTTTATTTGTCTTAGGTATCATTTTAGAGATTTTAAAAAATTTAGAATCTGAAAACCTCTGTCAGAATGAGCTTCCACGACTTTGAATTGCTTAAAGGAGGTTTGGGAATGTTATGTTAAACTGTCCATAATAAAAGAAGCTGACTGCATAAAATAAATACAACTTTACTGACTGAGCAAACCCACTACATCATTGTTGTTATATAGTCTTTTTAACTGTATGGTATATAGTGTCGTTCATGGTGTGCACTGCATCTGAAAACATCCATCCATCTGTTATCCAACCCGCTGTATCATAACTACAGCGTCACAGGGGTCTGCTGGAGCCAATCCCAGCCAACACAGGGCGCAAGGAAGAAAAACTACGGGCAGGGTGCCAGCCCACCGCAGGGCACAAACATACACACCCACACGCCAAGAACACACTAGGGACAATTTAGGATTGCATGTCTTTGGACTGTGGGAGGAAACCGGAGCACCCAGAAGAAACCCACGCAGACACGGGGAGAACATGCAAACTTCACACAGGGAAGACCCAGGAACTGAACCCGGGTCTCCAAACTGCGAGACAGAAGCGCTACCCACTGTGCCACCATGCTGCCCCAATCTGAAAACATTTTCATGTAAGGTACCAATTAATTTATGCTACAATTCTTATAACTTGAGCATACATGTGTTAAAGCACTTATATAGGAAGTCAGTGGTAGGATTTAATCCTGTAGCCATTGTCGTAATTCCCGAAGGAACTAAATTTACAAGTGGTGGTGTTCAACACAGTTTACTGTTACCATATGCTTTGAGTACAAGGAAAAATGCAATTTTGGCTAGTGTTTGTCTGTGAACTGGTGGATGAGGAGTGACAATATTTAGTTCCAAAACTGTGGCCTTTTATTTGTCACATAAATGTGAATCTTTCTATTTGTGCAACTATAAACTGAATCTTTCTGTCAGCCATTTTGACTTTGTTGGTATTTATTTAGCATAATGGCTTTCATTCTCTGTACACTAAGAAGTGGAACAATGTCCACATCACACAAACAACATTAAGTTCCAGTCAAACTAATATCCCTTGAGTCTTTAAAAAAAGGTAATCCCATTCTATCTATAGTTTTATCAAAAAATAAATGATCAGTTACATTGCCAGGTTATGAAAACTTGGCTTCTTTTTATATCCAAAATATATGCAATTTAAATTCATTGGTGAATAAAAACTGGCTGGTGCAGAAGAGTTTCAGGTGTTGTGTGTTATGTTCCATTGACCAGACAAACATACAGTATGGATAAATTGAACTAATAGTCATGCTTTATTTAAATACATATTAACAGTATGTCATATCCAGTTTGGCTTTGTGCAGATTAACATCACGGCTCGGCACAGCTCTGTATTAGTGTGTTTCAAAAGAGTAAACCTCAGTACCCCCATTTTATTCTTACAACACCATCTGACTCCATCACTTTTACCAAAGTATAATATCAACAGGTGACTCAGAAAGATCACCAACACAAGCACTATGCTTCTTTTGAAGAGCTGTGAAAATAAACATTAATAATGGGAAATGAGATTTATTAAATGCCAGAGAGATGTCATAAATAGGAATGGACAGTACTGGGATATTTTTTAAATAAATTGTTCATCAATCTTGCATCCATTCAGCTTTAGAACTCTAAAGGCTGAGGAGTAACATAAGATGCATTTGGAGACAACGCTCAAGGCACTAGGTTTACGCACTGTCTACACTTGAATACATACCCTTATCATGACTATTTAAGTTTAGAACAAATCTTTAGATTATGGGAGCATATTTACTTTAGTCCTTGGAGAAAACTTAGGTAACCATGAGCTAGAAAGCACCATAGATTCAAATCGGACACCTTATTACCTGCCTAATTTTGTTTTAGGCAGTTTACAATTAACGTGATATGATTGATATATGTCTCAAAGACACAGACTATGCAGTTTTCTAGGGTTACACAACCCAAAAATGTTTGAAAGATTTATTAAAATATTGCTATTTTTTATTTTTATGAACACTAATATTATAGCACATTTAATCTTTTTCGTTCAGGTACAATATTCATTCTAACTACTTCAAACTTTGCTTTTAACCTTCCAAATACTAAGACAGTAAATGCAGTGTTAAAGGACCCCAAAAAAAAAAATAAAAATAAATTAAGAAAAATAAAGGCTTCTTTCAATTTCACCGAAATGTGTTTACCTGGTAAGTTGTACGATGTGAGGACCGGGACGGTCACACTAGTTTCACAAATGAGCCTTACACAGCTGACAGCTACCTGATGGAATCTTTCTTCAAGTTTTAATCTTTGATTAAATAGCATATTTATTAAATATAAATATTTTAAAGTAAAATCATTCTAAATTATATTAATCACAGATATAAACATTACTATACACCAGCTATTTATTTTTCTGAACCTGCTTTATCCATTGCAGGCTTGTAGGAGACAATGTATAGGCACTGGATGGACACATGGCAGATGCCAACTGTAGAGTTATATTCTCTCCATTAATGGACACACTAACCAATACTCATGCTCACTTATGGCAGGTGAATGAAAGGTTAACAATAAAACTTAAAAGGAGTGTCTTTAACACATGGGAGGAATCTGCAATATCGGGCAAAAACTGCAGTAGACATTGGGAAATTGCGTACACTCTAAATAGACAGCCATTGGGCTGAGAATCAAACTATATCTTTATCTGTAAGGTATAAGCATTAATTACAATCTTGTATTTGTACTGTGAGAGAAATGCACGGTTTTATATATTGATGTATATAATATGTAAATGCACACATTAACGTGTATAACAGGGATGAATTAATCATAAGTATATAGCAATGCTGTATTGCAGAGGTGATTAACTTGCAAAGATCAAAAGTACACCTGCAGTGTATGAAATGCAAACTTCACTCACTGTGTCTTTCTTGCAATTGGATGAATCGCATTAATTGGTAGGGAAGAATTAAAGCAAAAACTCCTTTTTGCCTCTTTGGATTTTAAATGGTCATGCCCTTCTAACCTTTAGACCTGTCATAAATAACCAACAATAATAGGAATCTCGATTGACCAATTTGAATTTTAAATGACTCTTGTTCAGCATGAAAATAGGAGAAATGCAGAGAGGATCCCAAAGATGCACTACCCCCGCTACCCCCTAACCCCCCCAACTCACCCCTTCCCAGCAGGGAATTGAGTGACCCAAGCCCTCAGGGCGAGGAGAGCAACTCAACCTGACTTAACTTGGACTTGAGAGGCAGGGGGGAGGCATTCGAATAAGAAATAGAGCCTGTGAGTATTACCATGACAAAGAGGCTGCAATCTCCACTGATTGGTGTCACAACGCTAACTAAAGACGGCAAGGCATGCATGAAGATGTGTGCTCCTGATGGCTACTGGGCAGAAGGTGTGAGCTTTAGCAGGGTGTCAGACCCAACAAAAATGACTCTGTGTGCCTACAGTAGTCACAGTTGTACTGCATTATATGCTCTACATGCTTAAGAAAACTGTTGTCTATGTAAGCAACGAAAAGACTTATAAAGGGCGGTTGTATACATGTTGTATTTAGAAAGACCCTGTAAGAGAGAAAACATGTTGAACAAGAACATTTGTTAAACCACAGTGCAGTGTAGTACCACACGGAGTAGTCTGTTAAAAATATTTGCTCTTTATTTCAATGCTTGCTTTATAGGAGGTTTACCATGGACAACATAGTTTAATACTATGTGCTATTCGTAAGATACTTAAAGTACAGCATCATTTGTAGAATCTGTTTTTAATTTAAATCTTCAACAAAGTTATATTGTGTTTTTTTTATTTGAAAGTTCATGTTTGTGTGGTGCTTGAGTGGAGCATTGCTGGCAAACATTAAAAGTTTTTATGTGTTACATACTAGTTAAACATACATGCATTTTCTAAAAATAACTCAATATGCCCCAGTTTTGAAATCTTATGATGTATCTATTCCTAAATCTGATTTTGCCATTACAGAGAGCTGAAGCATATCTTGGAAGCAATGGGTGCAAACCCAACAGAGGACACACTCAAGCACATGTCAATTTTAAAGTCACCAATTAACATAAAACTTACAAAAATGGAGTACACAGAGAAAATGCACAGGCATAAAGAAAACAAGCCAACTCTGTACTAATAATGACTGGGCCAGGATTCTGAACCAAAACTAGACACAGTCTCAACGTCAAACTAAACATTTGCATGCTTGGTAAATTAGAATTGCTGTGTTGGTTCTATAAGATCAAGCATGTGATTGGACTGATGGACTGCTGTCACCTTCAGAGCCCAGTGCTGCTGAGTTCCTGCTACCCGATAACCAAGTAATTGAGAAAGCAATTCAGGAAATAATGCATGGATGGGTGTAATCAATAGCATCACTGTACTGTCTATTTCTATTTCTATTTCAAGGCTATGTTTATTTATTAGTCTCTTTAATTTACTGCGATTTTGAACTTATACCCACTTTTGTGAGTAGTAGGATCCTGTCCTGCACCACTCCCCCCAAATCTGCTCATAGTAGCTTATTTATATGCTGTACAATTGTTACATTTGTTTTTATGGTGTTTTATTATTAGCTTTTATTATTTATTTATTACAATGTATTACTATTTACTGATTTATCATTTGTTTATAGCATAGTTCTTCACCTGTCCTGTGTTTTTATTTATTTATTATATATATATATATTATATTTTTTGCATGGTGGCCCTGGGGAGTGTTATTTTGTGCCACTGTAAGCTGCATTACTGTGTATGAACAGTATGACAATAATACACACTTGACTTGGGTTAATTTCAGTTGATAACATAAATAGATAATGTGCCAAATATTTAAAGCCTTTTTTTTTTTTATTATATTTTAGCATTACATTCATCATTCATTCTTACTTTTTGAAGCACCAGTTTTATTTCTGTCTCAAAGCTATATATAATGTGATACTGAACTCAATAAAGCTTAAGTAACTTCATTCCATATTTGACCATTGCTATACTGAAGGATCATGCCAAACTTTAAACCAGACTGACAAATATATAGTAGCAACAAACTGCACTGATGTCCCAGGAGTCACTGCAGTGCTGCACCTAAAATTAGACTGCTACCTTGGATTTCTTTCATGTTGGGTTTCAAACAGTTGTGTTTAATGCTGGTTTATAGCTTTTGGCAATGTGAGCGTTTGATTGAAGTTTAAAGAGGGAGGGTGGGGGGTTCAAGTTTGCCTGCCACCACTAACTGATGCTGCCTGGTGTACGAGTCCTGGTATTGGGACTGAAGAATGAGTGTAATTTGAATATTGCCATTTGGAGTGATTGTACTACATTCTCAGTATTAAGAAAAAAACAAAGGAAAAGTGTTTTCTTGATAAATCGAGTGTATCCGTTTGTCACAATATAATGCTTGTATATGTAAATTGAACAATTTAATTCAAGATATTTGATTTAAAATTCTAAATATTGAATTTGACTTCTATAGCTTTCTACAGCAAAAATTTAAAAAATGGAGAGAGATTGTTGCTTCCATCTTGTAAAGTGACAAAAGAAAGTTTAGATAGATAGATAATCATTTGGAAATATTAGACAGATATATATCTGTTAAAATCAATTTTAATATCCGTTATAAAACTGGAAAGCAAATCTTTAACATCCTTAAACTTTTTATGATTTTAAGTTTGCTTTTCTAATGGATGAGTTTGTGAAACAGCTTTCTGTTAACCTTTTTAAAGTTTTAGTAATTCGTGTCCTTGTTTGTGAACATCATCAGCATGCCTAACTGCTTTTTGGCCTGCTGCAGGAAAATCCATTTGAAAAAAAGCCATATAAAGAAATTCATGTAAATATTGTCATGCAAGCACACTCAAGTTCCACCTTTTCAACATTTTTTCTGACACACGAAGGCCACAGTGCAAGAGACTGGAGCTTAGCACAAAAGCATTGTAAACAATAGATTGTTGTTATCAAGCAGAACAGAACAATGGTCATGTTTCTGCACATCTAGGAAGAGCATACTGAAACAGGATTACCATGCAGTCTGTATTAGCAGACTATTATGACAAACAGTTTGCAAATATGGCAATTAATACAAATCAATGAATAAACAAAAGAAGCAAATTAATCAAGAAACAGTAATTATTGCAAGTAAGAGAAATAGCATTTATATTATTTCTTGGCTATAATTAATTTCTGTAATTAATAAGTGACATTTAAAACTTTAGGGTGAAATTGCCTGGAGATTTCAAAATGTTTTTAAAATGTAATTCCAACCATTGTATTTCCTATTGGTAAGCTTTCAGATTAATGCAAGTTTATTATATTTATGGAGTAATAAATGAACTTTTACTTATTGTTCCTAATGAAAGTGAAGCTTCACTGACTTTAGAAAAGAGGGATGAAGTTTACAAGAAAACTTGGAAGGATTTCAGGCCCTTTCAGTTTTAGCTGCAATCAGAAGAATTCAAAATAAACATAATTACTTTTCATTTCAGTAAACTAACTTTTTTTTCTGTAAAATCATACTTAAATCTTGTTGTGTTCATTAGAGTACCCTTTTCAGTCTTATTAAAATCAGAACCATATTCAGGAGGAGGCACTCAGAGCATGTTAGCAAGCTTTTAAAATTAGGCTTCAGCCTATGAACAGCGGACATTTGAGGAAGAGAAAGCCATTAGGCTGAACAAAGCCAGCTTCCCCTTTCTGCCGATTTCCTTCTCTCCTGTTTTGAGCTTTCATGGTGCACTCCTCTATTCTCTCCAGAGCCCTCTTGAACCTGTTCAATCTCCCATCTTCAATCTCCCTTCCTTGTGACCCCTTCCATATGTTAATTACTCTTTGTGTGAAATAGTTTTGATTCAATTCCTGTTTACCTCTGATTAGAGATGGGTGTAGAGACCCGTGTCTCCACCTACGGTCTTTACCCTTAAGGAAAGAGCAAAAAAGAATTGCAAAAGGAAAAAAAATGGGTTGAGGTAAACACAGAAGTACTAATCCAAATCCATGACTTTTTCTGTTTGCTGTTCCATGTTATTAACTTTACCTGTTAATGCAGTTCAAGTATGTAAAGCAAGGAAATCAGAAAGATCCACTGCCACTATTGAAATGTTCACTTCTTAACTTCTTAAACAGATAGACCACAATGTCAAAGGATTCTGGGAAAACTAGGATAGGATTTTTCCATTCATAAGAAAAACATTTACATCAGTATACACTCTGTACTTACTCTTTTACAATAATGTACAAGTATGGTCTTCCTGGAAGTGTGGCTAAAGCAGTTTGTTTTTCTAGTGCTACACTTTTCCTGTTTTCATTTTGAATAATTCCTTCATACCTTTGGATAAAACACTCCTTGTTCATGCACTAAATAAATAACTACAATTTAGGTAACTGAGAAATAAATTAACAATTTTTCCCGATCAAGGCAATGCATGATTTATTACAAAGACAATCTCTACTTTTACAGAACAATAAACATTACAGAGGATTATTTATTCCATTTTTATGTAGTGCACATACTACTATAAAATATATTATAGGAAAAATACAAAATAACATTTACCAAGTTAAAAAAATATAAAACCTGAAACACAAATGACATTTTTGGTATTATACATAAAGATTTACTTTTAAAATAAAAGTTCTTAAGCCCACAATCAGAATTATTAAAGCAAAATGTAATGCAACATTTAGTCAAGCAAGTTTATTATAAAATATAGGATTCAAAATTGTAGTCTACACAAGTGATCAAAATTCTTTAGGAAATGCTAAATAAGAATCAAGTTGATATGCCACCCACTCCTCCCCGGGCATTCTACAATGTACTATGAATAAGGCCATTTTAATGGAATAAAATGAAGTTTTCAGCCTGTTCAGTCATGGTGATGGTGGTAAAATGTCTTACCCATGCTTTCACTGCAGATGGCAAAACGGCTAATCTTTTTAAAGTATGAATGGCCACAAGCATATCAGCAAGATATCAAGAAGAAAAAGAAAATTTGAATGATTGCCACACTTTTTAAAATGGAAAATGAACAACCACATCAGCAATATTAATAAGTGCAGAGTTCCTAAGCCTGTTATTTATTTAATTAGTTATTTAAGCCTCTGGATCCTATGCCTTCATTTAAGAACTTTTACTGTTAAGACAACATTTATATTGACAAAACACACAACTCCGTTATATGGAAATCTTTTAGCAAAAGTTTCCAACCTCTAAAAATATTTGACAGATTTCTATGGAATGGTCAACTTTTTAGACCCATCCATCATATGTGCAGACAGCGCCATTTAAACAGGTAAGAAGTGCTGACAAATAATGTGGGTACCCATTTTAGAGAGAGAAATAAGTATAAAGATTAACTGGCTTTGAATGTGACCCAAAAGTGGGTGCTAGGAATGCTGGTATGAGTGTATTAGAAACAAAAAGAGTGTACAGCACTGGATGTTGTACCAGTCACTGATGACATTGTGCAGCTATCATCCCAACCAACTTCCAACTTATTTAGGAACAATCAAGATGGTGTAGTGTGTTCCCGAACACTGGAGACAGAAAATCCATTGCCTGGTCTAACATTTTTCAGATCTTGCAACTGATTGATGGACCCAAGCCATCTAACCACTTTCAGAATACATTTTTTCCTTTATATGAAAAGCTACAGGGACAGTCTTTAACTCACATTGGACAAAGCGGTAGCCCGCTATAGGATACATATCTATATTAGGCCAATTTTACAGTCTGTGATTGACATAATATATTATGTGTGTGTGTATGTGTATATATATATATATATATATATATATATATATATATATAAAATATATATCCCCAAAAGTAATGAAAACAATTTTGGAAGACCTTACTGACATTCTACCCTAACTGGAGGATCCCGACCTGAATTGATGCTCTTCCAGTTGTTTTATTTGTATTTTCTTTTGTTTTCTCCTCTCAACTTCTCAGACATTTATTCTGAATTCACCTTATATTCCTTACTGACTCAACCTTCTGAGCACATTGTGACAAATTAGCCCTAATTATTCAAAATGCCTGCAAAAGTTGTGGAAGCATAAGACTGAGAACTACAGCCGAGAAAATGATTCAATGTCATTTTATCTTGCACTGCAGTTGCATTAATGATATATTCCTAAGTGCTATATAATAATACAATACTTCTCTTTAAAATAACATTTATTTAATTTCTTCTATAATTCATATGAACAATTAGTAATGATTGACATGATATAGCAATGCAGTTTGAACAGTAATGGGTACTGTCAGTAGAGTTCAAATACGATAAGTGTGTTTTTTTTCCATTTCAATTTAGGTGTAATTTTATACAAGAGTGGAAAAATTAATTCACAATGAAATGAACATTTTCTTCAAAAATGGACACATATAGATATCCAATTTTAACAAATACTTAGAAGTTTATTTAAAAAACACTTCTACTGAGTATCCGATGCAACATTTATGCAGTCTTCTTCTTTTGGCTGCTTGGACTGACAGAAAGACAAGAGACAGAGCTGGGGGTGGCAGAGTTAAAGATGTGCGATTTGCATTGGGTGTGACGAGGATGGACAAGATTAGAAATCAGAGGACATTAGAGGGTCAGCTCAGATAGGATGGTTTGGAAATAAAGTCAGAGAGGTGAGATTGTGTTGGTTTGGACATGTGCAGAGGAGAGATGCTGGGTATATTGGGAGAAAGATGCTAGGGATAGAGCTGCCAGGGAAGAGGAAAAGAGGCCTAAGCGAAGGTTTATTAATGTGGTGAGAGAGGACATGCAAGAACAAGATGCAGAGGACAGGAAGATATGGAAACAGATTTATGCAATGTAATTTTTTGAATATAATACAGAAGACAAGTTGCAGTATATAATACAATTATATGTAGTAGGCAGTGAGTTAATGAGGTGTACAGCAGTCAGAGTGTTAAGGGACAACAACGTAAGCAGAATGGCTTTTAATTTAAAGCAACAGACTCTACTTTATGGTAAAAACAGCTCAATACTCGCATGGCTTGGGCCTTTTTGCTGTGGTCCTACCAATCCTGTCTCTGGGTAGCCTTAATATATGGTGGTGCCACCTGTCAAAACATTTTGGGTTGGTTCAGTAATAAATATTTAAAGGTATTGTCTTAACACACCCAGCTGTTAGTCAAAGTGAAAGTGTTTTTGTGCTTTTTACAGTATAAGCAACACAGTTTTTTTCAAATCAAGTTCTCAAAGGTCTACTGATTTAGAATTTTAAAGAGCAGATAAAAATCTTGCACGTGCTCCTTGTATTTAATCACACAGTATACTGGGTTTTGAAGTTTGAGACTATATATTGTAGACAACAACCAATCCAAATGGAAATTAACCGGAAATTTCTGTACTAACAAGATTAAGAGGAAATACATGTACAGTTTGACTGAAAATGAAAAAGTCACTGCTTTCTTTGGTTAAACGTTTCCTTTGGTTGATATTCATTAGGGCAATAAACCCTTTTGTTATGGATCACAGGAATTTGTGCTTTTGTACACTACTAAAATATTAATACCTGATAAAGAAAAACAGACTTCATTTATCAGCTTGGTTTAATTTGGTCTTTTTGACCGGTAAAATTTCAAAGTGGACCACTTTCTAGACAATTGTTACTAATAGAAAACAGACGATTTTAGAGCCCATTATTGCAAGAGCAAACAGTGTAGCATTATTATTTCTTTGAAAACACAAAAATATATTAAAGTAATATTTTACAGATGTATTACAGTATGTATTTGGTCTCATATGTGATAATGTTAGTAGGGATGTGATTATTGGGTAAGTGTTCATTCATGAATTTAAAGGTTTTGGAGAAATTATGAAAAGATATTTTCATAATCTCCTATTGAAGATAACACTACCACATTAATAGGGGTCCATGTCCACTCATTTAATTTCTCTGGCATTTACCAGCTGTCTATCAATTAGTTTATGTCCACTTTTTTTCTTAATGGTTTCTAAAAAACCTGTTTTTTGACCATAGCCCTAAATTAGGTCTACTCTATTGATAGGATTTTGCACTTCTAAGGATGGTTCAGTATATTGTTGTGCAGGTAATCATCCATGGTTTGAATGAGGGGGTGTGTGTCCGTGCCTGTGGCATTTGATGAATTGTGTCCAGTCTAGGGTAGGGTCCTGCATTAATTTCAGTGCTAATGGGACATTTTCCAGAAACTTTTAACCCTTATTCTGAAACATGTCAGAAAAGAGATGAACAGAAAAATGTTTAAAACATTAAATGGGATTTTTTTCATAGTGAAACACCACCTTCTAGTTTGTATGAAATAAAACTTTCAAGCACAACTAAATTAAATGTATGAATAAGTGAAGCATGAAGTTTAGGATTAAGTTTATTGTCATGTGTACATAGAACAATGAAATTCTTACTTGCATAACTTCCATCAGACTAGTGATAATAATACAAAACCAATAACAGAGAAAAATAGGCAAATCAGTATAACATCATGCATGGAATACAACATATATAAAATAATAGCCAGTATAAACAGCTATTGAGCAAGCTTATGACCAGTTGACCAAAACGGTTTCTAAATGTAGTGATGTGAGTGCTAATTGTTCTGTACCATTTGCCAGAATGGAGGAGGAAATTTGATTCTGCAGGGATACTGAGACCTATAATACTGTTTTTGTCTAAGGCAGCATGTATTTTATATATTTTACATAAGAGTGATGATCCTGTGTTGCCTTAATCACTGTGCATTACGGTTTTGAGCATAGCAAGTGCTGTAACAGGACGATGAGCGACCTTTAAAGACTGACTCAACTGTGCCTCTGTAGAACTTGTTGAGCACATTGGAGACCAGTGGGAATGTCTGAGAAGTATAGGCAATGATAAGCCTTCATGAAGATGACTGAAATGCGACTTGCACTCTTTAGGTTATCAGTTTGTTTTACTCCAAGAAACGTAATGCTGATGACCCTCACCACAGCATCCTCTCTAATGTAGATGAGAGTGTGGTCTTCCTCCCGATTCCTGAAATCTATGACTAGTTTTCTTGGCACCACTTTATAAGAAGGTAAACCTCTTTTCTGTAATCTGTCTCACTATTGTTTATAATGAAACTTATGATGCATGTGTTGTCAAAAAAATTGTAACAGAGTATGTTTGGCCAGGCACTGAATAAAAAATACAGAAGTAGTTGCCTGAGTTCAGGATCAGCATGAAGGCAGCAATTCTACTGCATATGCTTGTTCCCATCCATTTGTGGCACTGTGTCTTCGAGCATAATAACCAGCTTTTATCATATAACAGAATAAATAATGTGACATGGTCTAAAACAGCACTCTGAAATTACAATTTTGATTTTCTAAGAATCAGGATGTTATGAATTTCAAGAGATATGACATCCTCTGTAGATTGTGATGACGTTAAACTGGAGGTTATCCAAAGTAGCTGGAATATTATGTTTAATATGTGCCAGTATCAGCTTCTTAAAGCATTTCATTCCACTGCACAGTAGTTACTAAGACAGTTCTTATTTCTTTGGCACAGAGATAACAGTCTTTTTGAAGCAGCTGTGGATCTTACAGTGATAAATTAAACATGTGAAAATGCTAGTGAATTGGCCAATTAACAACGAAAAAAAAAAGATTTGCACTAAACAGAGTCATAATTGATTTTCTGCTTTAGCAAATGAGCACAAAAAAATATATGAATAAAGTGTTACTGTTCGGATGCAGTAAACTAATCCTATAAAAAGTTTTTTTTTTTTTTTTATATAAAAACTCCCCCTCTTAACTATAAGGTGTGACTTCAGAATTATCTATTGACTCAATTTTATTTAATACAAAGAATTTTGTAATAAGCACTGTATCAAAGAACGCTACAAACAATTTAAACGATAAACAGGATAAAACAATAAGTGCACTGCCTTTATGAATTACACTTCAGTGCACCATATAAAAACTGTAAAGGAAAAGGGATTGGAAAAATTAAGAATAAGACCTCCGTCCATTCTTTCAATTTTATACCTACATTTTGAAGCCAATATCTTACTGAATTTCTTAATATCAGGCTTGCTTTTTCAAAATGTAAGCAAAAAATTAATGAGTGGATGAAAGGCTTTAGGCTCTGAGCTTTAAAAAATAAAATTAGCACAGTTCCACAAACCAAATTAAGAAAATTTTACTTTTTTTTTTTCTGAAGATAGAGTTGAAGTACTTCTCAGACCAAAAAAAAAAAAAAAGTATATATTTTGCCTTTGGTGCCAGATGTTGTCTTACTAAAAAAAATCCTCAATAAGTAAATTCAAAGACTTTTCACTGGGCAGAAGGTTCCCGGGTCAAATTTGTGTCAAGAGATGGCAGGCCAATGTGGTGCTTCATCTGGCCAGCAGTGTTCCTCCAGGACAAATTATGAGAGAAAAAAAAAAAAATGACAAAATGACAATGGCAACTAATCAATAAATGACAAAGTGTGTAACTGTTACCCAAGATAACACAGCAAAAACACTGAGGTAGAATGTATTACATAAACCTAGTTGAAAGATGAATTAATAAAAATAAATGTAATGATCAAACACACATTGAATAAAAAGGTTTCACTTATTTGTATTTTAATATTTTTATTTTTAAACAATTATCTATTGCCAAAATGGTAAAAGTCAAGGTTAAACATCAAAAATGGACCAAATTTGAACCTAAACCAATGGAAATGGGCGCACAGTCACAGAGAAAAGGAATACATTGCTGCGAACAAAAGTTGGTACAGCTGTGAAGAGAAGCAGAATTCACAGTGACGAGCTTCTAAATAAACGGTTGTTCACGAGGACAGCTCTAGTTAAGTGACCATATACTGCATTTAGCTTTCTGCTTGAAGTGTGTCACATTAAGATATACTGCCCCAGACTTGAAGTGTTAGGCCATTAGCCGCATTTTAGTATTTTAATACTACCGAAGTAGCTGAACTCAGCTCATCCCTACCCGCACTAGTCTTAGCTACACACACAGTTTACCCCAGGCTTCTTTCAATTACTTTCCACAAACTGATTACAGAACAATTTCGGCAAAACACAAGATAGAGTATAAAGAAATTAGACTGGATCTTTTCTTAACGCTTTCTTGCTCCTCAATATAAAGAAAGTCAGTCTGTCATTTAGAACGCAATCCACGTCATTCTCTTCGATGAAATTGCATTGCCGTCAATCTAATGTGCATCTGTCATGACCTGTCTAAGCCCTAGAGCCCCTGAACACAATCTACACTGACCACTAATCAATATTTGTGCCCTAGTTGAAGCATGCCCCTTCTGTTATTTACACCCCCATTTTTATTATTTTAACATATTAGGTGAAAATCAAAGAGATTTATTTTATTATTTATTCTTTATTTAATCTCTAAATATGTACTTTATTACCACCTGTTAATTATAAACTTTCATTTGGAAAGGAGCTTCCTAGGACAAGTGTCCTGTAAATACTGATTATCAATCAATCTCAATTTTACTCAACACCTTTCAAAGCAAACACCACCTCAAAGTACTTTCCACAGTAAAAAGATCACACTAATGAGCGGTGAAAACAATGCCGCACATAAAAGGGCACCCAGTGAGACTGCCAGCGTATTGGTGTACACTAATTAACTTGATACAGTGCAGAGAAATAATAACAGTGAAGAAAACCATCAAGGCAGGAACGAACTTTGAATATTCATAGTCACATTGGGTCAGTTTGGGATTACCAGCTAACCCAACAAACGTTTTCCGGGTGTGGCTGGAAACACGTAGTACCCAGAGAACAACATGTGTAGACACAGAGAGACCTTCATACATGCAACAACAACTGAGGGATTCAAAGATAAGATACTGAATCTTGGCGAATAATCAACTGCACCACCCTGAGTAAAACATAAATGCTCCCATTATTTCTTAAGCATTGACATCACTAAAAACTATTGCACAATTTTATCATTACTAGCAAAGTATTATTTAATTCAAGTTGATATAGCATACACCTACTGTATATCAAATGAACACAAATGGTTCTGGAGTGAGGGCCTATACCAGGGCTGGCGAACTCCAGGCCTCGAGTGCTGCAGTGGCTGCAGGTTTTCGTTCTTACCAGTTTTTGCTGCCGATTACTTCTTTTAAATTAACTGGACTCAGGCCCCATAGTTTCTTTTTCTTTAATTAGCAGCCAAACAATAAATGAGACAAAACAAGCCACCACACGACCAGCTCCCCTGTGCCCATTACACAATATTTGAAATTAGAGAGGTGATGGTCTTGGTAAGGTTGATCTCTCAGGCCACCAAAACATTTTGACGTTGTTCATAGAAAGAACAGAAAAACAACAGTTTTTGAAATGTGTGCTGTGGCAGAATGAGAGCAGCAACAAGCCATGGAATTAAATAACGGGTTTAATTAACAGCAAGAATTGGAATCTCATTAAGAAAGTGATTGGAGTGAAATTGGTTGGAGTTTGAAGCTCGTTTCACATCTCACTTCTGCTTGGCTGTCATATAATGAAGAAAGGAATCAATTCAGAGAGCTAAACTCTTCTAAACAGGGCTATTAAAGTGATGGGGAAAAAGTTAATTAGCAGTGAACAACGGGTCACTGATTAGGAGAAGGGTTAGAATGAAAATCTGTAGCCACTGTGGCACTCCAGGCCTGGAGTGTTCGCCACCCCTGGCCTATACAGTATGTTTGAAGCACGTGGATTCAGGCCGAGTTTACCATTTAGATCAAGTTTAGTGCACTTCATAAAAGACTAGTGCAGTGCAATGCAATATCTACTACATAATTGATAACCCTCCCAGACTGACAGATGACTGATTTTGCCACAATGGCTGCTAACTAAGAAATAATAGCAGGACCAAGACCAGAGAATGGCAGGAGATACTTGCACTTTACAATTTTGAAAGCCTGTTAAATTTTCTTTTAGCAACATTCTTCATGCTGCTGCAAACTGTGTTGGGTGCCTGTAACTTTCTATTTGATTCAAATGCATTTACTCAGCCAGCTCCTCCTTAATTGTTTATTTCTAGTAGAGAGGAGAAACAAACAAATATAAAAAAAAATATCAGTTAAAGTCTTATCTGAGCTGCAATGTTTAAACTTGCAAATTATTCTGTGTTGAAACTGACTTCATTTACTTGCCTGCAATCCATTAAAAAACATGCACACTTTTGTGCTGTTCAATGACATGTTTGGCAAACTTTTCACTGAACAAATTACTTAGAAACACAAAACCTGAGAACACTCACTAGGAAACTATTATAATGATAAGACAGATCCAAACTCAAAAAGTGAACGTATTAGACTGACACCCAGTTATAACTTTTTGCCAATACTTTCTTAACAAAGGGCAAGTTGCAATAGAAAGGAGACCCTGCACCTATGATTTCATTCCACTGTACATTCTTGTTGTCTTATGCAGACCACAGAAAGGGGCTTGTACCAAACATCTGCTCAGCTAAAGAAGATTAGACTTAGTCAGTCATATATCCCTTGAGTCATGAAGGAAGGTATTACAGAGCTGTGGAGGGATCTGTCCCTTGAACTGAAGCATTAGGGTACTTTACTGTGTCACACCAAGCTTAAACAGCTGTGGGGATAAGAATTGTGTCATTTATTCATTAAGACAGGAGTATAATTAACCATAAGTCATTCCATTAGCAGATTTTAGAGCACTTAGTGCTGCTTCAAGTAAGCCTGGCAATAAAAATCTGAGACTGTATTTAAGCTGCAGTTAACTAATGTATCATAACAGAGTCTTCATCCTTTTGCTTTCAAATAAACTGTCTAAGATACTATAGCACAATAATACATTTTTTAAATTAAAACTTTTTCCTGCAAGCATTTAGCAATGAGGCATTTGCAGTATCTCAATTAAAACCACCAGAAGGTCTACTTCTTGGGCCAGGTATGTTTTTACTGCTTTTTTTCTACCTATAAAACTACTTTATATACTACATATCCATTGAAACACTATATCCCAGCCAGAATAATACAGTAAACTTGCTTCAAATTTTGCTAGAACAATTTTAGATCATTTACTTCATGTTCTCAATTGTTTATTTTCTGAACCCATCTTTCAACAATACAGGGAGATAACATTTGAAGAGGAATGCACAAGATGCTTGCAGGACATACCCACTCACAGTATTTACACTCACACAATTAATACAGTATCTAACCTTCTCTCTGTCATAGAGGACACTACACTGCACAGCCAGTTTCCATATTATATGTAACCCTACTTTTAAATTTGTAAAAGTAACATTCTTTAGGCCTCTCCAAAACTTCCCCAGTGTTTTAGCTTACTTCCTATGGACAAAATTTAGGGTTGTGCCTTTCATTCAGCAGTTCTGAGCTTTCAAAAATATAAAGTATTGTATTGGTATTATGACATTAAAAGTAGTATCCTTCAAACACTTAGGCACTGACACACATTTGAAGAATAAAACATACTACTGTATTAAATATTAATTCATGCATCCTTAGAGTCACACATTTCAGGTGTGTGGCATTCCTGCTGAAAATTCAGCGGTCACAGAACTAGAATCTGATTATCAGCTAGGTATTTGACATGAGGAGTTCCTTTAGTTGCGAGCTGTATACCTACAATCGTCTTATCCCAGGTGTTAGCTCTAGGACATGACTAATAGAAAGTTCCCTTCTTGCCTATACATAGTCAGGTCCGGTTGGGGAGCAGGCACTGGTATAGCGTGTTGCTTCACCCACCACACAATGAAGCAGATCGGGATCCTGGTTGACAACCCCCCCAGGGAGACACACGGTCTAGTCCCACCCTCCAGAAATGACCATCTATCTGCTGAGGCAGGTGGTATGTAGGTGTCTCCTTACCTGGTCCAGCCACTCAGGTCCTCAACAATTAGGATCCTGCGAGCCAGATCACCCTCAAGGAATCACGCCACATGGCCGTAGTACAGTAACTGATGCTCCCTTCACAATGCAGGTAATGTACCGCATTTGGGACTCCATGAGCAGCCGATCATTCAATACAAAGTCATACAAGCAGTACCCAAGGATTCTCCAAAGAGACACTGTAGCAAAAGAGTTCAGTCTTCATCTCAGGTCACTGGCTAGAGTCCATATCTTGCAACCATATAGCAAAACAGGAAACACCAGGACTCTGAAGACTTGGACCTTCGTCCTTTTCCAAAGATAGAGAGAGGACCACATACCCTATTTCCAGTGAACTCATGACTCCCAATGCTCTCCTAATCCACCTACTGACTTCATAGGAAGGAGTCACCAGAGACATGAATGTCGCTGCCGAGGTAAGAAAACCTGTCGACAAGGTCAACACTCTCTCCTTAGACAGATGCCCTGCTGACAGAGAAGGGTGGTCATCTTCCACATACAGTAAATAAAAATACTGCTTCTCTTAGGAGCCCATTGCAGAGCTAAGCAAATCTGGAGAATAAAAATTGTACTCCTCAAAAAGTGTTTGATGCTGTGTCTTTGTGAAGATCATAAATTGATGTGGTACTTATCTATAGGCTAAATATGCACATAGTAGGAAAAATGCATTCTATTATAATGTAAAGAAATTCTCAACACTCATTATGTTTTCACCTGGTATTTCAGTTCTTTCCCATATACTGATGGCTGGTCCTGTGAAGATAAATTTAGACATGTACAGGAGTGTGCTAGGCAGTAAACTGATCTTCCATCTTGAGTTAGTTCTTGCTGCTGGAAGAGTCTTCATTTCTCTGTTATAGTGTAATGAATTCAGTCCGTGGATGTATAGATTATTGTATCTGTGCCACATTGCCTACATACAGCCAATTTTCAGTTATTACATCACATAGAAAATCATAAGTAGCAATACTCCCACTGCAGCTTGCACATTTGTATTTTTCTAATACTCTCCCCATTTCTTTTGCTGTTCATATCTGTGCAAAAACTTAATACAAGTTTAGGAATAACTTCTAGTCACAGCCATCTGCATATTAATGTGTTAGATTTACAGGGATATTAAACATCACAAATTGACAATATCTAAATAGGTTTATGTGGCCTATATGTGAATACTGAAAGGGGGATAATTTGACTTTTAAAATACTGTAGGCCAAAGCAAAGGAAAACCTGCTAAGATTCTACACAGCGGTGCATAGACTAGGCACCCAACAGTGTTATAGTATCAATCACATAATAAACAACATTGAGCCAGTAACACTTCAAAGAACATAAGGTAGGTTTGTTTTAGTGCAAGTGTCAGATGGTTTGTAATGACACAAATGCCAAATAGACATTAAAGCATCTTTTCTTCACATCAAGCTATGGCCTGTCTCACATTTCATAAATTCCTTCTTATTCTTTAGACTTCTGAGGTGGTAGAACTTATTCTGGAACCTATCAGCATAAGATTGGGTTGGCCGTTGAATAGGAAGTTAGAGAGTCATGAGGATGGGATTAAACAGCTATTAGTTTTCTCTCGATGACGGTACATAAATCTTTTTATAGTGAACAAGATGCCAAAGCTCTTAACAGAGCATTTTGTCATAAAAATAATTATTTCTGAAATTGGACTGAAGGAGGTCATGTGACTTGTGTGTCATTACATAGTGTCAAGATGATGATTGAATCAAAACCTTAACACTCTCAGAATTTCATTAGCTTATAGAACAAAAAACTGGATATTCTGTAGAAGCATTACATGGAGCACTGAAGTAAACAGTTTTTCACTTGTCTATATTGGACATTGACTTACTTTAGAAAGCATTTTTCCTTATTCATCCAGGAAAAGCAGGATTCATAATTTTAAATGGCAAAAGAGACTAATTTAATGGTACAGTTATAAAATTCTATACATGGCATTTTGTTTTCCTGAAGAAAACCTAAATAGCAATATAAAAAGTACAAACAAACACCATCCCGTAATATATTTAATTAAAAATTGTGAACCTGGTTGTGTCCATACTTGCACTGAACAGTGAAAATCATACTTGTACCTTTTAACTGAAATGTCTTATCCCCATGACAATGAAAGATCTAATGACAAGCAAGCATTCAGACAACAAACAAATGCAACTTTCTTTCTCTGAGGCTGAATTCCTGGACTGAAGAAAATCATAATCCTGTTTATGACAAAGATAAAAGCTCACGAAAATATCAAACACTCTGAAGTAAAACTTAAAAACAGACACCTCCTGGAATGAGCCCATCATACACGGATAATCTGACAGTTACTGGTAAACAGCATGTTAACTACAGTAGGTAAAGGGAAATTAGTTTTGATGTCACGTATGGAGGGGGGGGAATAAAGTCAGAATTAGAAAAATAAGGGAAGGGGAAACAAAATGTGATGTCTGAGGAAAAGCTTGTGCAGTTGGACTTTTGTCATTTTTGCTTTGTTTATCGTACCAAAAAGTTTTCAAAAGCAATGCTATTAGAATGTTGCCTTTAAAACATATTGGCATATGAAAGACCTTATCAAATATTGTGGCACAACATTTTTGAAGTTTTACCTAGCACCCCAAAAAAAAAAAAAAGAAGAATGCTCACTGTAAGTCCAGAGGTGATCATATAACCTCCTTTTAAGGATAAGCAGTACATTAAAATGAAAACCTTTTGCATTCATAACTTGGAAGCATGTGCACTCACTTTAACTCAGGAGGCAATACTAGTTTAAACTGAACATACCCATTACATGGTGAGGCTTGCAAAGGAGGAACACTGGTTAGGCTGCCATCTTACAATTCCACAGATCAACTTCCAGCCTCTGTTTGGAGAACGTACAATCCCCACCATCCATGAGCTTTATCCAGGCAGCCAGTTTCTCACCCACATCCCAAACCTGCAAGCTATATTCTCAATTAACAATGGTAATTTGACCCTGTGTAACTGGTTCTGGGTGTGTATCTAGGAAGAACTGGCATTCCTTCCAGAGTTGTTTCGTACCTCAATCCTGATATATGTGCTGGCTTCTTGTGAATCTGTAAGAATTCAGAAGTTGAAAAGAATTAAAATGGAAGTCCACATGCTGTCAGATACAGTACCTACACTACATGATTTCTGTAACAACCTTTCCCTTCAGTCTTTAATAAATGTACTTAGATTGCTGGCTTTATTAGGCACACTGAACAAACAGCAAATCGGTTTTCCTATTTTCTCCCTAAACAGCCTGCATTATTCCGAGATAAGCTTTCAACAAGGTGCCCAAATTTTGCCAAAAAGTCCCCGGTGTATGCCAGTTTCAACATATCTCATAACTCTCATTTTAAAATTATCCTAAAGACACGTGACTGGTTTGAGATAGGTGCCAAGCAAGGAAAACTCAGTGCGTTATACTCCAATAACCTTCAAAGAACTTCCCTAGTCTAGACTCTGCAAAAAAGGGCCCATTTGAGGATGTTTTGAGAGAAAATATTGGAAAACACATGGATAAATGGTACATTAGGACACTTACATAACCTGAACTTCACATATGGTGCGACAAAAATGAAAAACTATGATAATTCACATAGATAATGCTAGACAGGTTTCTTTTCGACATGGTAGCATTTGAATCTATTGGCTTACAGTGAAATTATCACAATAAGCATAGGGAAAGAATAATAACCCATATGCACTGGCTGCCTTTGTACTTTCAAAGCCTTTTGTCCCCAGGTGTGGCCCAAAAATGAAAAATATTCAACAACAAAAAAAATATATATATATATATAAATATAAATGTTAAAAATACAACTTCTCACTAGTTCATGTAAAGAGATCCCTCCATTAACATAAGCAAATGAGCATCACACCTGAATATGCTTACTTTTGAAGGTAATTTTATTTAAAAATAGTTGTATTAATGGTGCTCTAACCAGCATATTTTAGTTTACTTTTATTATTACTTTAAACAATAACTCTCTAAACCTATTATCACATGTACAAAATACAGTAAAATTCTTACATTTCATGTATTAAATCAGCATGCGACATGTCGCCACTCTCTGGTCCCATAATTAGGAAGTAGAACAACCTTACCTTGAAACTTCAGGTTTCCTTATCTGGGGAAAAAAAAAAAAAAAAGAAAATAGTTTACAACACATAAACCCTTTCATTCAAATTCCGGTGACACCAGACTATTTATCACTAAGGCTGATCAATTACATTGCACAGGGTGACTGCAGTATTTGTTCTCAGACATCTTTGATTCTCTTCTATTGGTGTCCAGAAGGAAACTTTTTTTTTTCCTCCATCCACAAACTTTGCGCAGCCCAAATTAGGTATGAAATCAATATTTACAAGAACAGACAGATAATTTTAAAACACAAAACATAACATACTGTTTTTAGAATATGTATATATTGTGAGGTAGTATGGGGGCACTCTGGTAAGACATTGCCAGGGCAAAATGTATCACACAGAAAACCTCCATAACAAAGAGAGACACAGCTGCAGCAAGAGACATCTTGCATATGCCAGGAGCCTACACAAGGAAGAAAAAGTGGCAGCCTGGGCAAAAGCACGTGCAATGCTTGCCCAAGATGCTAGGGAGAAGGTAACATAGCAGCTGGTAGGGATTTCTGACCCTTTCCTAATGAGGGCAGCAAAGCCAGTGTGGGCACATTAGAGGTAACAACAGTTCCTGGCATGATCTAAGAAAGGAATGCATGAAATATACCGTACAACATACACAAAGTTATACACAGGTGTTGTTCACCAAAGAGAAGTGGAAATGTGTGAATAACCACTTAAAATTCAATTCTTGGTTACTGGGATCAACACACATCCATTCTGCATTGGGAACGAGGCAGAAAATCAATCCTGGGCAGGGCATGACTAATATAACAGCTTAATTTAAAGATACCTTTTAAAATATTAGATGGTGGAATTTGTACAATCTTGAAGACGGGATTCAAACCTGGAGCAGTGATTCTGACAACTTTAGCCACCGCACTGCACCTGCATACTTCTCAGTCTGTAAATATAAAAAGTCATTTCCACACTTATGTTCACTGCTCTTTCCTCTGCTTATATCCACATTTAATAGCTGAAACCTGAAACTAAATTAAGAATCTGTCTGTACAGACAAACTGGAATTAATTTTTCCCCAGAACAGTGTGCTCTGCAAATTCTAATATGCAGCTCAGTTTCTCCTTGAGCACTATGTTAAAGCCTAATTGCTATAGTGGAAGGAAATCAGCAGGCAAGATGCTCTCCTGTCCCACTTGGTAGCCTATGATACCCTGTGGCTACCAACCTGCCAAGAGTCCCAATATCCTGCTGTGAAGGTATTAAATAAAGGCTGAAGATTGCCTGCTACTCCAAGGCATCTTGTCCGAGTGCCTTTCACAGTTAACAAAAGACATGTTGCAGAGGCAGGAGAAATATCCAATTGACTGAGTGAACCAGTGACATTGTCCTGAAGAATAGGTGAACATTGTCATGATTTTGAAATTTGTAAAACAGTCATTGCTTCACACTGTCTTTCTTTCATGTGGAATCAATTTTTATTATGTTTGTTATTTTGGATACAAATGAAAGGAAAAAAATAGTAAAAGGCATATTTAACCTTCTGAAGCCTTCTTGTGCTAGCAAACGTTAAGGGTACAGAAATATAAATTGAAATTGTGGTGGCACAATAGAAGACTCTACTGTGTAAAGGAGCTATGGTGTTCTAGATTCATGTGCAAGACTTTTAGTACCTTATAATAAGACAATGACTTTCCTAGTTTAAACAACACAGCTGAAGTGAACACCTTATTACCCTTACAGTTTCCCTTTCCCAAGACATGTTTTATATGTTAATATGGATTAATAATGCAAAATTTAGATATTAACTTGTAAAATTTGACAATGTTAAAGTCCACTTATGGTAAACAGGAGACATGAGCCATGAAAGGCCCCTTAGATCACCTTGGTCATGCTTGCTGTGGTGTAGGGAAAAAGTAGTCACATTTCAATCCCCATTTCCCATTATGCTGTTGTTCTGACCAATAAAGTTAGTCTATTTTATTATTTTGTCCACCAACAGGAGATCTGTAGTATATTTACCATACATAAATTTATACTGTCCCTGTATACTGGCTGTACTTTCATTCATAGGTATGTCTTGTTAATTAAATCTTTGAAGCAAGCAATGCTCTGTATCACAGTAACTACTTGGCTACAAAATAGTATAGAGATATGAACTTACATTTACTAAACAGTGACAAGATTATAGTTATCGTGTCTCTACAGTCGTTCAGGAGTAGTGTGTGTAGAAAAAAAAAAGTCAATTTAGAATGGTTTTAACTGTACGGATTCAAATCATTGTAAAGTTTTCACTATAACCACATGAAGCAGAGGGTTTAGTATTTTTTTTTTTTTTAAGTGAAGTTTCTTTGAGGGCGTCAACCAAAACAAGCTTGAAGAGTTTACAATAAAATATTGCAAATTAGTTAGATGACTGGTAAAATGTGCACTATTAAATTTTTGGTTCGGCATATATTACTGCACGGTGGCCAAAAACACAACAAAGCGTTCCTTTTAATTTAATGATGGAGAAGTACACAGTTCTTTATTATAACCCATGGAACAGCAGTCGAATAAAGGGCTAGAGCTAGATGTTCAGTCTTTAAAAAAAAAAAAAAAAAAAGAAGGGGGTCGAAGCTTTAAAATTTACTAAAAACTTTGGAAGTTTCAGAGCATTCATTAGCAAGGACTAACGAATTTTTACAGTTTTGCATTGCGCACTAAAACGTCCCGTTTCAAGCACTAAATTCTCCAATTCTGAACAAATTTTCAAAAATTGGTACAACTTGTATCAATTAGAAAGAAAGCGCAATTTACAACATATGTTCACAAAAGTTACAGCTACGGATTTTAAAGAAATTAAACAATATGAAAAATGTGCAAGTACAAGGAAACGACATCGGCTATAAGCACTTGGTACTGCAGACAAATGTGAAGAGGATCTGCTGTAATTTATATGTTTAGAAAAAAAAAAAGTGTTTTTTATGCTTCAGTTAAACTGACTGAGCACACGGACCAAACATCAGCTTGAACACTAAAAGTGCATAGATAGCAACATTCTTTCCACATTAAGAGTTTATTTAACCCTGGCGACGTCCATGGTATAGGACGTCCATGTGTGCGTGTGATAGGTGACATTCTAGTGTGTGTTTTGAATCTGCAAATTTGGCAGGTTTTTTTCTGCAGATGGAGTGGTTTATATATATTAGCACTTTAATATTGGAATTCTCGTCTTCACAGGCTACAATAAGTTATGCAGTTCAAGTATCAAAGGGCCACTTTCATAAATAGGATTTTTGGTTTAAAAAAAAAAAAGTCAGATTGTCACAGGTGATAAATGTTATCCCACTACTGCAAGCAACAGATACCTACCTTCTGAAAATCGCTTTCTCATACGTTGCAAAGTATTACAGTTTTTACTTCTTGCCTTCTTAAAATCCTCTTTTGGAAACGAGGGAGCAACCGACAGATTTAAAAAGGAATGCGACTTGTTATTCAAAGTGACTGCATTTAAAATGTTTGGTTTCAAAAGGTACGATCATCTCTACGGTCGGTGCTGGAAAGACATAAAAGGCGATTTACTCTCGTCACCGTTAAAAAGCCGTTTGCCCGATTTGAAAGGTAGGCTTTGGAGAATGGTTGCTGTCGAGTACATAAATTCGTTTTAGACAAAAATCAAACATTGTTGCTACCACCTTTCCCCTTTAAAACTGGAATTTAAGTTAACGCATGTTGCCAAAGTTCCTGCGTACATCATCAGATGCGCTTGTATATATTTGGCATCACTAGGAGTATTCTCCAAATAGATTAGAAGTATTTTCCCTTCTTATAAAAGGTCAGGGACGATCGCCGCAGACCCCTCCAGTACTAACAAAATATCGAACCTAATATGTACCAAGCTCCGTCTTTACGAATGACCCAACGGAACTTTGTCTTCGCCTGAAGCATCTCAGCTACTCAGATAGCATGAGGGGTCCCTCGGTGAAGCGAATTTCTCACCAGCGATGTAGCAGCCCAAGCAGAAAATAAACTGCGCCCTCACCAACTCCATACATTTATGCTGGAAAAACAGCTACTTACGCAAGTCCCGGCGATATTCTTTGCAATACCTAAGGGACTGAAAAAAAATATGTATGAACTGGTAAATATCAGAACCGATTTTTTTTTGTATAAAAAAAAAAAGTTATAAAACGCACTCACTATTTATGTAAAGTTGATAGGTGCATGGTGGTGATGCTCTTGGATTCTGAACTTGTTTACAAGAGTATGTTGCTATACCATTTAATTTTTTAAATAGTTGCACCTCAAACGCGACACGAAGAGCGTTCCCTACGAGCCCATTCCCCTTGCTGTTAGTGAACTTACATGGGATGGTTAAGTGGCGCTAGAATTCATGTTTTTTTTAATAGAATCTCGCGCATACTAGAAAGACGTCTGTACTATCGTAAAAAAAATGTCGCCGAACCATTTTGGTGAACGTAAAATGAAGTCCACAATATTAAAATCTTAATACGCAAAACGTGTAAATACTATTGCCAAAAGATGACCTCTTGAATTTGCGGGTCTGCTGCTGTTGCTACCGGCAAGGTCCTTTGGAATAAAAATCAAAAACACAAGATAACAGGGAAGGCAACATTTCCCCTGAAGCGGTTAGATTTAGGAAGTCTAAAAAGTTCACGGCAAAAGCTATGAACAGAAATAAGTTCTAACAAAGCTAAATGTACACCTGTACTAAATGAGGGTGCTTAGTATATTTAAAAGGAAATCTACAAAAAAAAAAAAAAAATTATCGCAATTCCCAAAACATCTAAAAAGTGAAACTTTATACGTCTTTCCTTTGGGGATAAATAAGTGAATTACAAATTTCAATCCAACAAGAGTTACTAAATATGTTCACTCAAGTATAGTTTGATTACCTGACAAAATCGAAATGGTTAAGACAGTCGTATTAGAATTGCACTTGTCACACACTGCAAAAAAAAAAAAAAAGTTAAATGATCAGAGAATAAGAAAACGTGTCAAACCTGAACCAAAGATCTATTTCCAGAAAGCAAAGACCATATATTTACCTTTTAAACAGGACAAAGAAAAAAAAAGTTATTCCATCATTAAGATTGCACTCAAAATTGTAATGCTTTGTAAATAAACCCATTTTATAGCACCGCACAAAACGGTGTAAACAAGCATTTACGTATTTCAGCATAAGCTCTCTTAGGTAAATAGAATAAAACGTGACTCAATTAGCATATTTTGTACAAAAAATTTATTTATCCTTTTGGAATAGAGATGGTCTTAAATTCTGTAGAAACGTCATTAAATTTGTCTTTACTGCAGGTGTAATATCGGTTGAAAACTGATAAGACCAAAAACATTTCACAGAAAACCCCCACAAACCAAAAGAGGAACATTAACAAAACGTACAGAAGTTCACAAGCTTAAAAAAATGCAAACATTACAGAGCTGACTATAAATAAAATATTAAGAAAAAAAAAAGGCGCTTGCGACCTGCACAGTTTGGATTAAAATGTATTAAAATCTAAATGACTGCACAAAAAGTAAGGAGGGGGGAGGGGGACCACACATACACAACACACAATCTACAGTTTTGGACAACCCCAGCGCAAACGTCGACAATCTACAAATCAAATGTAAACATTTCAGAATGGATAAACTCGACCCATTGTTAACATTACCAAAAGGGTGGCCAACTTTAAGAAACAGTTTCTCTCCCCTGTAAAATAAATTTTTAAAAAACAAATACACTTTAAAAATAAAAGTTCGATGCTTCTACAGAACTTAATCGCTTTTGTGCCCATAGTAAAAGCCTCTTTACAATAGAAACTTCATATATTTTTTCGGGCTCTACAGAGTCCGGCCCAAGAGGTGTCATTTTAAAAAGGACTTTAAAATGCTTTCATCCGAGGAAAAAAAAAATAATTGCATTACTTAAAAAAGTTCTCCATTCAGTTTGTTTTTTTCCCCCATTTTAGAGACACAGTATTCCAAGGACTGTTCAGATGTGAGTTAGTGGTAGCGTGGCGTTAACACCAGTCCCGGCCGTCTGGTAGTGCTGGTGAACACTGTGTAACCTGCTGGTCTGCAGGGAAGAATGATCTGCGCCGTCGCCACCAGGAGGAAGGTACATACTGATCATATCTCGCAGATCGCCAAGACACGCTCTTTGGGAATGAGAAGTGATGGCTGGTGGTGGCGAACTGGCCTCAGACTTACACACGGAGGCCATTGAACCCAAAGCCATGCCACTTGCCGTCTGCTGGGTGTAGGCTGCGGGGGACATGGTGTAGGTAGAAGCAGCATTCATGTAGGTCTGGGCAGTAGACATCATAGGGTTGTACTGCAGTCCTGCCATCTCGTACCGATGCATTTGTTGAATCTGTGGGCTGTTCATGCTAGGATGTTGTGGGTATCCCAGTTGGTCCTGCATCAGAGAATAGGCACCGTTGGTCCAGCCGTTCATGTGTGCATAGCTGTCCATTCTTTGCCCTACCGACACAGCAGGGTTGACTGTGTTAGCCCCGGGTGCTAGCAGCCCCCCAGGTAGAGAGTACTTATCTTTCTTCAGCAGGGTCTTGGTCTTTCTGCGGGGTCGATATTTATAATCCGGGTGCTCCTTCATGTGCATCGCTCGTAGTCTCTTAGCTTCGTCGATAAAAGGCCGCTTTTCAGCATCCGTTAGCAGTTTCCAGTCTGCCCCCAGTCGTTTGCTTATCTCCGAGTTATGCATTTTGGGATTTTCCTGAGCCATTTTTCTCCGTTGTCCACGGGACCACACCATGAAAGCGTTCATGGGTCTTTTTACCCTGTCCTGGTCGTTGTTGCCGTTTGCATTTTTGCCGCCGGTTCCTCCTGTCACAGAGCCCGTGTTCGACTGGGGTAACGGGCTTTTAATCTCGGTTTCCATCATGCTATACATTCACCTGGCTTTCGTGTTTCTCCTCCGCCCGGGAAAAGTAAAGTACTAAAACGAGCGAGAAGTACTCAGTGAGCCTTAAAGTTCAAGCGAAAGCGGCAAACGAACTCAGAAAGGTGCGAAACATAAAACTTTCCCCGCCGATGTTTGGCGTCAACAAATGCGGGGACGGTTTTACCTCCACTTTAGCTTTACCCCTCGTCTGCTTTCTACCTGCCTACTGTTACTCACGTCGCTCTGCTTGGTAACTCTGAAAAACTTGTCCTCCGGCCCAGCTGTTAATAGTCACCTCAACATGCGAGATAGATTGACAAGCGCACAATGCTCCTCTCAGCCAATCAGCGCTGCTTTCCGATCTCCCCCCCTCACCATCGCTGACTGGCTGACACAAATCGAGGACAGGTTTTCTACTTTTCTGGTGGGTCACGGAACACACACACGAAGTATACATAGAAGCACATTTTTCTTTTGCTACTCATTAAATCATGCAGTTATTTTACACACTGATGTTAGCGCCTGCATGGGGAGGCGAACACGAACTGGAAGGTACTGGTAACAGTGAAACTGAAAGTTATTACAACTACAGTATATAAAAATTGGCTATGCGTCAGTCTGCATGGCTTTAATTCATCGGTGTTGTCCCCATTTGAAACAGTTTTGCGTGTTTTTCCCCCTTTCTGTTGTAGGTTTCAGGCGCCGAAGTAAATAACATTTACCTTAAGTTGCTGGTTAACGGTAGTGTTTGTAAAATTAAAATAGCCAACTCAATACATCGAATAGCTAGAATTATAAGTAACACCGAATGTGTAAACACTTTTTTAATTTGATACAATCATGAAGATAATTTGTTAAATAAGCAAGCCATTGAATACCGGGATCAGTTTGGGAAAGGGTAATGCTCGCGTCATAGGTCTTCTTTAGATTTAGGTCGACAATCAGCGTGCTGAAAGCGAGTGAGACACACTTAGTGCAATTGGTAAAACTGGTGTTTGAAGTTAATAGTTTAATTCATTGGCAACAATTACATTACAACTTCTTTTGTTTTATTGAAAACTAACATTTCTTTTGCTTAAAACCTGATTAGACTGCTTGCCCAAATAACACAAAAAGTAGCGCAAGTATATATTCGAGCCTAAATACAAAGAAGACAAAACAATGAAAGGTACTTTGTCCTATTGACCAACTTAATTATATTCTCACTCACTGGGACACATCAGTGCGTGACTTTATGTAATGCAAATATATACACATTCCTTTGTAACAAAAAGGATCCTGCCTAGCTTAGTTAGATGACCTTTCCCTCCTTCATCCAGGACCTGACAGGAAACTCCCATAGAGCCAATAGGAACACACACACACTACTGTCTCTTCTGATTGGTATAGATGTTACCTGTGCCCGCCCATTCATTGCTCCGCCTCAGAAACGCACCTGCAAATCCTTGTTATATTTGCACAATTTTAAATCAGATGCATTAAACCAAGTAAAGTTCATCCTAGAACCAGAACTGCAAGTTAACGCAGGGTGTATGATTTATAAATCCAGTATGAGACATTTTGCTTAAGATATTATGCATTGTATATTTACCAGCACATCCCAGAAATCCCGAATTTAAACTCCGATCTTATATTCCAAATTGGCGTCGACTTTTCTTTTATTATGCAAATATTGTACTGTAAAATACCGTATGAAAGAAATTTTTGGTTGTCTAGTCTTACTTCAAAAAGTGGGATTATAGCCGACAGTTATGCAGAAATACGATGTTCTTCTAGTTGTATTTTTAATTAGCCGATGTATTTCAGAACATCTCCTATTCACAAAAGGCAAAATAACGTACTTTCGAAAATAATTCCAAACGTTTAAGTATTTTTTTAGAATCGTACAGAGAATTAATACCCGAACTTGTACATTGGGTTAAGAGAGGCCAAAAAGATCATATTTTAGGTTGCAAATCTGAGTTCAGACAAACGGTCGGTATCACCCTAATTAACCATATTAATGAATTATTACCGCGGCGGCCAAGATATCGCTTATTTTCAGAGTGTACAATTTGCGATTTTATTACTGCTTAACAATATTTTCCATTGAATGTTTGGGCTCATCAATAGTGAAAAAATAAATTGCGATCTCTCAGCGTTTGGTATGATTGACAAAATATTCAGGGTTAGAATTACTTGCATTTTAATTTTGTACATAATATTTATAAATAGAACCTTTCATAAAGACATTCTAAAAATTTTTGATTTTTATTTGTTTTCCAACAGATTGATTTTCATTCATATGTTTTATTTGGTAAAATAAAATTATTTACTATTAAAAACTCCAGTACATTCGATTTTTACTTTCGCTACTATAAGATTTAGTAGTACTGAGACACTGGCGCCCTCTTGTGTTTATGTCACAGACTTTCACTGAAAAGAAGCTTGAGGTGGAAATCTTACTGATTAAACGTTTGGTTTACAGGAAAAGCCAATTGCCTTCTCTAATTGATTAGCAGCAAATAACACTTATTGTATTCTTCGTCAGTATAACTTTGTGCAACTATAACGAGAAAATTACGAGCATAAGTTTAAAAAATCGTTGTTTAGTACTCTCCTTAAAGAAAACAACATTATTTAGTAATTAAGAGTTAGCACAATGTCGTCTTTCGTTTCTTTCTTTTTTTTCAGTCGCCTTTATTATTTTATCCTTTAGGCTATAGTATCCTTTAAACTTTGATGCTTCGTTCGTTTCTTTTATTTTTTTCCGTTGATTCTTACTCTGTGACTGACAGGAAGTATTATGTATAAAATCTCTTTCATATTACCAACGCACCAGCCAAGATAATGGATGTATTTTACCGCGAATTTAGTTGTAAATTCTGCAAGGCAAAATGAAACGAGCCCTTGGGATAACAATACAAAGCACGCAATGAAGCTTTCTACAAGGAATATGGAATTGGAACATATAACTGGAATTCAGATATATAATGCGAAATTCAGGCAAGTTGTTAGCAAAATATCGTGCTTTTGTATAGTTCGTGTTTGTGCTTTAATTACGTGAGTTACGACATTATCAGAATAGTAATACCTTCATTTTGTAAGTTTCATTTTCCTGTGTTTTTCCAGAGAATGCCATTTCCTACCGTAAAACATCATGATACGAGGTTTCGGGTTGTTTACAATTAAATATTTTTTACTATTAAGTATGCTCTGTTGTATTTTGTCTTCAGTTTACTTTTCTTTACCGTCTCTTGTGATTCACCTTTACCTTTGGAGATGAATCTGAATCAGACTTATTTACTCTTTCGTGACCGTCAGAATCAAGACTGACTTGACCTCAGTTCATATGCATCCTGAGATCTTTCTGTAAGCAGCGAAGCAGAACAACAGCAATGCAACTGGCATGTATTCGTCCGTTTTACATTTTGTGTATAGGCCTGCTCTTTACGCAAAAAACAATAAATAAATAAAAACTTTTTTTGGGTACAAGTCAGATGTGATCCTACGAAAAACGTTTACAGATAGGATTTTTCATAAAGCCCATACACGATGTCTGGTCATTGTGCACATAAAGATCATTATAACATTATTCCAAGACGCTGAATTGAAGCAGAAAGTCTAAGCAGAACGGGAGCGCTGTCTGTCTGTCTGATTTTATTTACCAGAATCTAATACGCAGCTGATGGGTGTTTCTCAGTTTTTATAATTCGAGATTCCTGATCTCGGTACAATATGGTAAACTGATGAAACAATGTTAACAATAATTTAATGGAACAAAATCGCGCGCATTTCATTCAACTCTGCATTACTGTTCTATACAGAACGATGTGTTGGCAATATAATATTTGACGATACGGCGCATAACGTCACCACAATAAAATACTAGTAAGTAGCCGGTACCCATGTCAGTACGTTAACTGTAATTTTAAAGGATGCCGACAATTATCACGCCGGTTAAACTGTAAAAAATGAAAAGTTATTCATTATAAAAATGCAAGAGTCATTATTAGCACCAACTATGTATTACTTATTAAGTTGTTTTCCTGATACATAAAGTCTCAGACCTATCCGAGTAGTTTATTCTGACAGGTAGAGTAATAGTGAGAACTTGTTAACAAAACTCGACATCCAAGCTAAAATAATGCATGATCGAAAAACGGGAGCTGTGTAACTAATGCACGTAAAGGAGAAATAGACTGGCTTGAAGAGACGCACATTTGAGATCGTTGATTTGTTCATTTTTTCCTTTTTCTACCTATTTATGGCGAAGTGGACTTGATATAATCTGGTAAAATATTACGGAGGAGTTGATATAGTAAAAGATAATGTAAGTCAAGGCAGAGTTTTTAAAAATACGATCGTATTATTTACTATACTGAACGATGCTATGCTTAGCATATTTGCCTCAACTACTTTTAGGTCACCTAAACTGCAAACCTCTCTCCGGTAGTTTTCGCTTAGGTGTTTGTTTTTTTTTTTAATAAAGTAAATCAGTACAAGTCATTTTGAAATATTTTTTCCTGGTGACTTTCTCAAAGAAAATTGTTATCAAAGGGGAAAAACGCTGAAGACTATAGACAATGAAACTACTGAGCTTTAACTAAAGTTTCTTTGTTTTGCTAAATGGACGGAACTCAAATCAACGATCTATGCGAAGTTAAGCAATGACATAGCAATGAAAGTATATCTACTTGTAAGAAGCTCAACGCGGAAAGAAAAAAAAAACCACCCTGTCTCTGCCATATCGGTCACGTATTTAGCACAGATTTAATTAGTAACTGACAGAACTCGTCCGATTATGTTTTGTATTTTGAGCGGATTTGTTTATCATAATGCTCAACAAACTGCTTTCCATGTAAGCTCCTTATGGAAGCAGACTTGACAGCGGGAAGGAAAGTCTGGGTGTTGCCCCAGGGTTTACTAATGGCAATCTTTTTCTTTCATTTTTCAAGTCTCTTAATTAGTAGGACAGAAAATTGAGGACCACCAGCAACGTTGTCTTGGGAGAGAGTGAGGGGCGGGGGCTGGGCGTAGGGAGCTTGACTCTTGCCGCATATGATTAGTAGATCACTAGAACGAGACTAATTGCTGCAATGTACATATAATTGTTGAACATTACAAATTCAATGTGTTTCTCGATTTTTGTGAGGCACGATGGCCCCGCAGAATTCAAGTTTTCCTAACTAGCCGGAAGGTATTTTTTAATTTCAAAAGGCACATTACTGTTCGTATTGAAACCATCGGTATTTTATGTAGTGGCCACTTTCTGTTCGATTTCTTAAATAAATATTTTCATTCCATGATGAAGAGAAAAAACTGTAACGGCATTCGATCAATTGAAGTTTAGATGTGTACATCAGGCGGTAGAAAAAGAACAGAATATAAATTATTTCTGTTTGAATGGCCTTAATTAGTTTGGTAACATGTAGCAAGCTTACTATTATTCTTTGCGGTACCGTTACCCGAAAAGTTTCTGAAAATCATTGAACCGATTACTGCTACTCCAGTATAAATCGCCAACGCAGTTTTTACATGTTTACAGTATTTTAAAGAGATTTTGCGGTTTTCAGGTCACTTTTTTAGCAATCCAAACCGCTAATCATAAACTGCATATTTAGTTTTCGACTGCGGCCTGTGCCTATTAACGAGTCATAAATTCGTAACAATAACGTGAAGAAACAGCAAAGGGCACCGCAGCTCAGGAGGATCGGTAACCGGCGCAAATGCCATTCGGTGACTCCATTTGGGGCGTATGACAGTTCTTAGCGGTACTGTTTAGCTCGGCCAAATTTGCTTTCTGAGCAATTTATTTCACTCCGTGTTAGATTTGTTATTACAATGCTCCCAGCTTTAAGCCTATTTTCAAGCTGTCTGCATAGAAGGCGAACTAAACAACAACTTTTTAATTACGATGTATGCTTTAATTTTCATTAATTCATATTTTTGTGTTATTCACATTACAACAATAACATATTATTTATATCATTCAAAATTGCGATCAATGACAAACTCTCTAAATCAAAAGCATTTCAGATGGCATTTTATATAGCGTTATATATATATATATATATATATATATATATATATATATATATATATATATATATATATATATATATATATATATATATATATATATATATATATATAATTAGCAATACTTACTAAGTAAAGCGGATGTCAATACTTACTAAGTAAAGCGGATGTCTATATATTCAGTTACAAAAGCAGAAGGTCAATTCGGCTTCAGATTCGCTTATTTTTATTTATTTATTTGCATGTTATTAGTATAATCAGGAGTATAATTTCAGTAATCTAACTTGATAATTAGTTGCTGATAAACCATTCATTAAGGACAATTTAGGCAGAAGCGTGCGCTATTTGTACGGTTCCAGATATTATGGTAATAGGTATATTGTTGCAACAAGTATTTACCGCATTATGAGCAACGCACTGTACAAAAGAGGCTCACTAAAACAGAATTTATTCGACATTAATTGAAGGAAATGCATTTTCTGTCATTGAAGTTTTCGGCACAGAAAAGGTGGATGATGGTGGGTTAGGGGGCAGCAGAATGGATAGTTTTTAATTGTATAGAGCTTTTGATGAAAAAGAAATTAGCCCCACAGAAGGGACAATAGAAAGACAGCTTGCAATGGCAATGAAATGAAATGGACGAGATTCTTAACACCTCTCTGCATGAAAAACCACCTCATTGCTTTTTTTCCAAATGCTATTCATTTTATTAAGAGGCCACGGGGAAGCGCATAGGGTCACCGCGATTCCCCCAGCAATTTAAAAGAATAAGGTTTCAACAACATCCTGCAGCTTTAGTCCTTAAACCCCACAGTGACTGTATAAATCAGTTTAAAAAATCATAGGGGATAGATGGCTCTTGGTATCACACCTCAATGCCTTATACCACGAATAACAAAATCACAAAAAAGGATCAAGTCGGCGTTTTCCTGACTTGATAAAGAAGTGTTAATTTGGGGGTTATTAAATTATGTATATCTCAATTAAGTTATCCTTTATTGTCATAATATTGCACGAAATATCACCTTTTAGTTCTATCTGTTGGGAATAGTTTCTACTGAGTTTGCGTGTTAAATGTAAAGCTGCTTAAAGGAGCGTTTGGCTGAATGAAATAAGTGTGACTGATTTTTTTCGGGGATCATCGTGAATTTTTTGCACTTATAACATTAATACATGCTATTATTAATATTATTTTTTCTGGAACAGAAAACGAAATAGTCATAAAATAGTATTGAGCTATCCAAACGAAAGAAATAGTTAATGTTTTATATTTGTAAAATTACCTATAAAGACAAAATAATTGTGCAGGAAGAGAAAAAATAAACACCTAAAATAGCCCTTTTACATAAAATAAATATGAACAGTTCGTAATAAACTATTTCTTCTTTAAGATTATTTTTTATGTTAACAATTTATATCAGAGTTTTATATAATTATTGTTCGGTCTATGGTGCCATAGTAGACAGAAACTGAATACACAAAATGTATATTATATTATATTATATTATATTATATTATATTATATTATATTATATTATCCATCCATTCATTATCCAACCTGCTATATCCTAACACAGGGTCACGGGGATCTGCTGGAGCCAATCCCAGCCAACACAGGGCGCAAGGCAGGAAACAAACCTGGGCAGGGCGCCAGCCCACCGCAGATATTATATTATATTATATTATATTATATTATATTATATTATATTATATTATATTATATTATACATGAGTATATTTTACAAGCCTAGTTTTTATCTCACTTTCTTTAACTGACCAAAGCATTTCGACATTTTCGGGTTAAAAGCCGAAGTCAGCCTTTCTTGGATACTTGTCCGTGCCCACGAGTTCAAGTCAACCGGAGGACCTTGTCAAAGCTCAGTCCCAGCCGGGCAGAGGGAGCAAACGCCACACAGAATGCCCCTGCATGGCCAAGAAGTTCTTGCATTCTGAAGTCAAAGGGTTAATAAATACGTTTTTTTACAATGTATAAATACTTTAAAATAAAAACTGAAGCTAAGTGAACTTTTTCTAAAATGTTTACTTTTTATTTTAGCTCTCAACGAGGCCGCGCATGTGCAGCATACTATAAAAGTCATTCCGAACGTAGGGATGGCGCAGCGGTTAGCTTTCTTTCTTCTATTTTTTAAATGGGGTCAAGTCCTTGGGGTTTGAAGGTTCTTCCCGTTCCTCATACGTATCTTTCTTTCTTTCTCACTTTCTTATCTCCTGGCATTCCGAACATTTGCAGTAGATTTCGCAGTGCGGTGGCCTCGAGTGCTCTCTGCTTCAATGTATTTCTCAGCGGCTCTGCGCCCAGCCGTGTACGGATAACCGAAACCTGCCTTGGGCTCAGCGTTTCGAAAGATTTGGGTGAAGTGATGTAAATAGAATTAATGATGCATAGAGAAATCTCACAAACTACTCTTGTGTAATACAAACTTAGTTTAGTTTCGTTTAAAACAAAATTCTCGTACACTTGTTTTTAAAGAGAGCACATTTGTTAAGCCTGGTTATTATTACACGTCCATGGAAGACCTAGTTACTGCTGCATTTACACAGTCAAATAATTGAATTCGATTTTACTTCATTGTTCATAAGTGCTGACATTATACAAAATACCTTTGCGAGTTTTCCCCAAATCGTTCACAGTGTGAAACGTATAATAAAAATATACAATTAGTGCGGTCTGCGCCTAGATTTAGTATCACGAATGAATTAATGAATGAATTTGTTTTGGTATTTAAATATGGTGAAACGTTCTCCACCTTTGTCTTTAGACTCGCCACAGAATCTGTTAAGCTCACTCCACGAACAATTCCCCATTCCCGTCTTTCATTTCTTGGTAATGGCAACCACAAGCCAAAAAGTCATAATTTAATCTTGTAAAATATTTACCTATAGCCCATATCGAGGCCAAATTTAAGTAAAGTGTTAAATAATGTGCGGTATTTAGAAATCAGTATGGTTTAATCATTCGTAATGCAAGAGCATTTTACTTTACAGGAAAATTCATTATTGTTCATCCACAGTCAACAAATGTACAGTATATATTAAATGTAAATATTTTAAATGTAATCAGAAGACATTTGGATGGCATGTATTTTTCAACCACATGTAAAAAGACGTTGAAATGTTATTTTCAATGTCAGAAATCTTTGTGGTTTAAAGATACCGGTGGCATCCTGTCCAGAACTCAGAAAGCTGCAGATTCGGAGCGGCTGTTTCATTAAATAGCCGCAGTTTTAGTCGGCTAGGAGAGACTTTGTTATCTGCTGAACAGCGCAGGGAGTCCGGCTGTGCTCTGAGATGAACGACTCTTTAATGGCGTGATTCGCGCAGCGCATCGGGACCCTCCCGTTTGTCTCTCTCTAATGCAAGGCAATGCGCGGCCCAAGTGATGCAGCTTCTCTTCCTTTTTACTTATCAATCATTCCCAGGTTAGGCTTCTTTTAAATATAATTTCAGTTTGCAACTTTTCTGCAAGTATATCATATATTATTCGTTTGAAGTTACTTAAATTAACTGAAATTTAACTTTTAAAATTGCTTTATATTGTCTTGAAAAAATAACCTGTAAAGTTTTAAGTGTTCGTATTTCGTTAACGTAATATGATATCAGTATTTTTCAGAATACGTTTCTACATCTTGACATTGCATAATCTAACTGGGAAAGTCTAAAACAACACCCCTATTTTTTAATATTTTTTAAAGAAGGCGAAAGTTTTAACATTTGGTAACAAATACATAATTATTATATAAATAGGTCTAGTGGATTAAAACATCTTGCGAAAAAAATAAATTTTCAGTAATCTGCAAAAGTAAAATCAGCAATAGTACATTTAAAAGAAATCCTGCCAGAAGATGTGATTTATTGTATTTACCATTTTAAGCCATTTCTGATTCTCCATCACAGAGTCGCAGCTACCCACTCCAGACTGGAGGCCCGTCCTCTGCAGGGCACGCACACACTTAGCGAGTCAATCAGTTTCGGAATGCAGGAATTAACGAGAGCGTCCGGAGAAAAGCAACCCGTGCATTGGGAGAGCATGCTGCTGAACGGCTATGTTATTATCTAATTCAAGGTTGAGGTGTACTGTCAGAGATTAAAGGAATGATAGCAGTCTCCTTGAGGACTGTACACAGCAATGTAGACACAAAGCTAATGTAAGCCAAAGCCTTAAAGAAAATGAAAACAATAATTCAATAAAAAGCAAAATTGTGAGTTTTCTTAAATTTGCTACTTCTTTAGAATTCTTTAAGGACTGGAGTGCATTGAGATTTATTTATTTTTTTAATGCAAATGAGTTTCATTGTCTATCACATGTCAAGAACTGTAATGAAAGTTACATTGGTATAATTTATATACTCCTGTTAACAATTGCTTTTAATGTACCCGAGGAATACTATCAATCAATAAATCACTGATAATTAGAAGAACTAAAGAGTAGTAGTTGAAGGCTGGTTATGAAAACTTCACCCAGACTGTAACTGTAACAGGATGTGAGCCTCAGATCGTTACGGCTGCAGTATAGCAGGGCTCATCACTGCTGGGCATCTGTTGATTTGCTTCTGCACAAGACTCGGTTGTTGTGGGTTTTTTTTCAATTTGCATATATATTTTATTTTCCAATATCTAATTCATGTCCTAAAGCCTGACAAACTGTATAATAAATAGCTGGATGGACACATCTGACCTCCTTCAGTAGCTGAACTCTGCACTCACACAGCACTCCAGATGTCCGCACTGCATTTTTTTCTACATTCTTAAAAATAATAGATCTTTAATGGCATTTTATGGTTCTTTGCTGTGTGGTGTAGTTTCTTGTTGAACTATGGGTTGACAAAGCATAATTACATACTAATATGTAGAAGAAACCTGAAATCTTTAATGTACAGGTGGCTATCTAGAAGGACACTAACACATTATGAAAACTTTGGCATAGCCTGTGGTACTAAGAGTCCTTTTAAAGTCATGACTCATTTGTATTTCACAAAGCTGTTACTATCTAGTTATGGTTATTGACTGTATGGAGCATGTTATGAATCTAAATAAATAAAGGGTCTTTCTGGAACCTTCATGTGGAGGTTTCTTTTGGAAACCAGAAATAGTTCCCCTATGGCATTGCTTTGAAGAACCACTCTGGCAGGCCCCTTTATTTTAAGGATGTGTAGTCTATCAATAATAGTTAACAGATTTTCCCTGTTTAATCAAAATCCAAATACCAAAAATAACTTCTGCCTTATTTTATTTTAAAGTTTCTGGCGTGACAGGAAATTTTTAAACAAATATATAGATAATATAAGGTGACCATCCTTCAAATGATTCTTCATTTGTTGAGTGTGTATCGTCCATTTCTTTTTGGTGTAGTATGGATGACCTGTCCACTGGCAGCACCTTAGTTTCTCAGGGCATGGCAAGTATTTCAAGTGGACCTTGGCTTTTATTTAAGTCATTTGAAACAACTGACTCTGAAAGTGTATGTGTAATTTTGCTACCAGCTCTCAAAAGCCAACATCTTCCTTTTTTGTTACTGGGAGTAACCACTGGTACTCAAGTCCACATACCAGAGAGCAATGTGGTTGTGAAATGGCAGCTCTGTCAAAGTCTGTCACATTGCCGCTGTGAGGCAAGTTCAACAGATCATTGCTGTCTGGTTACTGGCAGTCCATTGGTACAGTATGTGACAAGTGTTATGTGAGTAAGAGTGATACTAAAGACTAAGAGAACACAAATTTATAAGACCTCTAAAATGTCAAAATCACCAAGAGTCATTCTGACTAGTGACATTCTGCTTTAGCCAAGTTGGCCCTGAGACTCGTTTTATGTTGATCTGTGAGGAGAACCCAACATTCAATGAGTTTGAGTACTAAAGTGCCTGTGGTGGCAAAGTGCACTGACAGTCAAAGTCCTCTACTGTATGTCTGCAACACAACATAAGCTGAAACAATGCAGTTGAACATAATGACCTCAATTTATACTGGTAAGGTGTAGGTAACATATAATACTTTCATTTTGAAGAAATACTAATCCTAAGCTCCCCTTAGCCTGCCTCCATCTTGCCAGTGACACTAACTCTTCTAAACCAACAAAATGGCATCACAATAGACCAACCGATGATGGAAGTGCATCAGTGGGACAGAAGAACACATTTTCAGCTCTTTCCTTTTTTCCATCCTTTTGACCAATGCATTGAGAAGGAAATTTTATTGTGAACTCTCAACACTGCTTACACCTTTTGTTGTCTACTGTGTACTCATTTTAAAATCAAATGAATAAATTAATGAACAAATCAATCATTTACAAATCAGGCAGTGATATTTGGAGCAAAGGAACAGCAGAGTGTGGTTAGTGGTGCTGCCTTATGGCTCCAACTTCAAATTGAACTTCAGCTTTATCGTCAAATGTACTCAGTACAATAGAAATCTTATTCTGCGTGTCCTCCAGCAATAGACAAGAATACACAACAATAAACTAAAAACACTCAGGTGAAAAAGAAATGCAAAAACAAACAGAAGTAAGGGTGTACATGCAAATAAATAAATGATTCAATGTAAGCTCAGCAGGTATATGGTCTCAAGATGGCCTTCCTCCCACTAGACGTGTGCAGTGCTGAGTGGTGAGGCAGTGGATGGGTTTTATTTACAAGCCTGATGGCATAAGGGAGAAAACTGTCCTTTAGCCTTGTTATTCTAGTTGCTATGCTGTCCAGTTCTGATGTCACTACATTGGTTACCTGTGTCATTTAGAATTGCCTTTAAAATACTCTTAATGGTTTACAAAGTCTTAATCTCGCTCCATCCTATATACATATCCCTATATGCACCTTACACTCCAAATCATAACCTTAGATCTTCAATTGAGTATCTGCTTATTATTCCAAGAGTTAAACTTAAAAGAAGTGGTGAGGCAGCCTTCTGCTGTTATGCACCTCCAATCTGGAATAGCTTACTGATAGAAATTCACCAGGCTAATATGGAGGAGCATGTTAAAAAAAACTGCGTAAAACTCATTATTTTAACATAGCTTTCTCATAGCTTCATTTTACCTTAATTCTGATTCTCAGTATATGCATTTAATTATCATTATCATTCATGGTGGCTCCAAAATCCATACTAACCCATGCTTACTCTGCTGTTCTTTTTCTGTTTTTCTGTGGTGGCGATCTACATCACCACTACCATCCAATCAAAGCACCATGATGTCCCTACATTGATGGATTAAAGGCCAGAGGTCGACATGACCAGCGTTATCAAGTTCTTCCATGTGAACCCTGAATACCATGAGGACTGATTGAGATCATTTATATTAGGTAGAATGCCTAGAGGGGGCTGGGTGGTCTCGTGGCCTCGGGACCCCTGCAGATTTTATTTTTTTTCTCCAGCTGCCTGAAGTTTTTTTGTTTGTTTTTTCTGTCCTCCCTGGCCATCAGATCTTACTCTATTTATTCTATATTAATTAATATTGCCTAATTTTATTTTTTAATATATTTGTCTTTTTTCTCTTTCTTCATCTTGTAAAGCACTTTTTACATCATTTGTAAGAAAATGTGCTATATAAATAAATGTTGTTGTTGTTGTATGCTCTAGTAGCGTCTCCCTGATGGGAACAGCATGAACAATTCATGTTGAGGGTGGGTTATGTCCTTAATGATGTTATGGACCCTCCTGAGAACTCTGGTGTTATGAATGTCCTCTAGTGCAGCGAGTGCTGTTCCAATGATATTCTGTGCTGATTTTACCAGATGCTGTAGAGCCTTGTGGCCCATGTTACTCTGTTCCCAAACCAGACTGTGATGGAATAGGTGAGGATTCTCTGAATTGTACATCTGCAGAAGTTGCTGAAGATAGTCCTTGGCATGCCAAACCTCCACAGGCTTCTAAGAAAATACAAACGCTGCCATGCTTTCCCTGCCAGGTCTGTGATGCTGTAGGTCCAAGTGAGATCCTCAGAGATGTTAATGCCAAGAAATTAAAATGTGGCCACTCTCTTCACCTCAGTTTCTTGAATGTATAGCAGTGCGTGCTGATTTGTCTTCCTCCATATGTCAAAAATCTTTTCTTTCCTTTCATCATCTCCAGAGAAATAAGTCTGATTTTTCTCCAATAACTGCAGTCAGTTTGCAAATTCTTTACATATTCACAGATTTTCTGTGGATATTGCAATTTTCTTCAACATTTAAAAGATGTTGTGCATATTCAAATAATAGGTGAAACTAAACTGGCACAGTTTGAGTGTTTCCCATAGTAAACTGCCTTTCCATTAAGTATATATACTCCTATAATATTACTGCCTTGGGAAGTTTTCATATTTTATTGCTATATAACATTGAATTCACAGTGGGTTTAATTTGACATTTTTCATCAACAAAAAGACTCTTAAATGTAAAAGTGAGAATGGATCTCTGCAAAATGGTCTATATTAATCACAGAAATAAAGCACAAAGTAATTGAACACATAAGTATCAACCTCTGTAATATGACACAACTAAGTCATCACAGGTGCAGCCAATTGGTTTTACAAGTCCCTTGAATAGTTCAATAGAAATCACCTGTGTGTAGTCAATGGGTTTCAACTGTAGTCTAAGTGTACATTATATGGAAGGGCATCCATCCATCCATCCATTTTCTAACCCGCCGAATCCGAATACAGGGTCACGGGGGTCTGCTGGAGCCAATCCCCGCCAACACAGGGCACAAGGCAGGAACCAATCCTGGGCAGGGTGCCAACCCACTGCAGGACACACACAAACACACCCACACACCAAGCACACACTAGGGCCAATTTAGAATCGCTAATCCACCTAACCAGCATGTCTTTGGAATGTGGGAGGAAACCGGAATGCCCGGAGGAAACCCACGCAGACACGGGGAGAACATGCAAACTCCACGCAGGGAGGACCCGGGAAGCGAACCCAGGTCTCCTAACTGCGAGGCAGCAGTGCGTGCGTGGAAGGGCAATAACCTACAAAATTAAGACAAAAGAACAATCCAAAAAACGCTGTGTAAAGGTAGTAGAAATGCACAAGTCAGGGGATGGAAACAAGAAAATTAATATTGAAATCACTGAACATCCCTTGAAGTCCATTTAATCAATCATTAAGAAATGAAAAAAGTATGAAACAGATGTAAATTTGTCTAGAGCAGGCCATCTAAAAAGTGAGTGATATTGCAAGAAGAAGACAGTTAAGGGAGGGCACCAAAAGATCTGTGGTAACTCTAAAGGAGTTCCTAGCTACAACACTTATGATTAGTGAAAGTGCATACAACAGCTATTGCCTGGGTACTTCACCAGTCACAGCTTTATGGGACTGTGGCAAAAAAAAAAAGATATAGTAAAAGGAAATGCAGTTGATATCTTGGCTGGTGTTTTCCTGACAGCACATGTGAAACCCTGTAGTCAACTAGAAGAAGGGTCTATGGTCCAATGAGGCCAAATTGAATTTTTCGATCATCAGACATGTTTGGTATAAGCCAAACATTGTAAATTATCAAAAATACTCCATTCTCACCGTGAAGTATGGAAGTAGCAGCATCATGATGTGGGGATGTTTCTATGCAGCTAGCCTTGGACAGCTGGTGTGACAGTCAGAGTCCAGATCTCAGTTCAACAGAGAATTTGTGTCTAGACTTGAAAAAAGCTGTTCACTCAAAATCATCATGCAATGTGACAGACCTTCAGTAGTTTTACAAAGAAGAATGCAAACCACTGCGGTATGCAAATATGCAAAATGGATAAAGACCTGTCCACATAGACTGAAGGCTGAGATGGCTGCCAAAGGGGCATCTACCAAATACTGGAAAGGGGCCAAATACTCATGCAATCAGTTGTTTAGTGTTTTATATTTCTAATCAATTTAGAAAACACTGCAGAGGCCTTTTTCACTTTGACATCTAAGAGTTTTTTTTCAGTTGATAAGTGTCAACAGAGCTAAATTAAATCCACTGTAATTCAATGCTGTATAATAATAAAATCAGAAAACGGGTGAACATGTTTTATAGCTGTTCATGTGTATGTGTTTACATAAATATATATATATTGTAGATGTAACACCCAGTGGGAAGCCAGCAGGGCAGCCCTGCTAGACAACATTTTCCAGCATGCCCTGCTGGCTTCCCACTGGGTGGGGATATCTGGGACTGCTGCAATCTAGCGTGCTGGGACTCCACGGACTCCAGATGTCTTCAAAACACGCACAACACACAACAACACACAGTGCCCAAATCACCACGCTATACTTAGTCCTTAGTCCTTCACTTCAGGCTGCCTCCACTCCTCCTCGTAAGCTCCGTCCTCTTCCACCCGACTCGAGCTCACCTGAGTAAGGGAGTGCGGACCCTTTTATTACAGACCCGGGAGCACTTCCGGTACCAGGGCAATTGCCTGATGGAAGTACTTCCGGGTCACACGGAAGTCCATTATTTAAGCAGGGAGCTTGTTTCCCTGGAACACCCTCTTGTGGCACCCTGTGACCCCAGCAGGACTGCCCTGCCAGACTACATTTCCTGGCATGCTTCCCACTGGGATATCCGGGACTGCTGCCATCTAGTGTGCTGGGGGAATAACAGTTCCCTAGTGATCTCTCTGCTTCTATAGGGGCTGTCTGTCCGTCCATTTCTTCCTTCCGGGTCTGCTTCCTCTCCTGGCCAGGATGTCCGTCCAGCCCGAGTGGAATCTACAATATATATATTTACATATATATATATATTGTGGCGAGTGGCTGGGGGCGGTACCCAGCTGGGACACCCAGGAGGACCGGAGGAGGGCTTACGCCTCCTCCAGACCACAAGGGGGCAACTGCCCTGGTGGCTTTGGGGACCACGGGAACTGAGCTTGGAAGCTCAACCCTATAGGGGCCCTTGGTCACCGCCAGGGGGCGCTCCAATACCTGAGGAGCCCTGGCCCTCTGCAATTCCGCCACACCCAGAAGTGCTGGGGGGAAGAAGTCCAGGGACACCTGGAGTTTTCCGGGTGCGCAGCCAGTACTTCCACCATACTGGGGAGTACCGACAGAAGATTATCGAGAGGCATCTGGAGCACATCTGGGTGGGGCTGCCTCCCTCCATTCGTTGGCTGGAGTCGGGAGTGCAGAGGACAAAGTCTTGGTGTAGAGGAGTGGAGGCAGCCTGAAGTAGGAAGAGTCATTGTGTGGGGGCCTGGACTTTTGGGAGTTTTGGAGGTTGATTGTGCATTTGTAAATATTAGCAATTGTAAATAAACGTGTGTGGGTGAATTAAAACCATGTCTACCTGTCTGTGTCCGGGCTGGCTACCACTATATATATACAGTATATATATATACATATTATAGATGCCACACGGGCTGGACAGGCATTCCAGCCAGTAGAGGGAGCAGACCTGAAAGGAAGGATCGGAAAGGGTGGACAGGCAGCCAATTAAAAAGAGCAGAATGAAACGTCAGCCAAAACACAACAAAGCAAAAATCGGGTGAGACACTCTCCGTTTCCTCTAGGGAACGACCGGACAGAGCAGGATGAATGTTCCAATCCTGGCAACAAAATGATATCGCTGAGACAGATCTGTCCTGTCTGCAATTGTCTGGAACATTTCTCTCCATCGGTAGCACTGACAGAACCTAAACCAGATGCTCCTGTCACATCCGACTCCGTGATTGTGACAACACCATCCAACCTCTGCTCTTTAGGGACAAGCTGACTGAGATGGGAGTAGATTCATACCTGGTGACATGGATTGTGGACTATCTTACAGACAGACCTCAGTATGTGCGTCTAGGGAACTGCAGGTCTGACATTGTGGTCAGCAAAACAGGAGCACCACAGGGGACTGTACTTTCTCCGGTCCTGTTCAGCCTATATACATTGGACTTCCAATACAACTCGGATTCCTGCCACTTACAAAAGTTTGCTGACGGCACTGCTATCGCGGGCTAAATCAGGAGTGGGCAGGAGTTGGAATATAGGAACCTAATCAAGGACTTTGTTAAATGGTGCGACTCAAACCACTTATACCTGAACACCAGAAAATCCAAGGAGCTGGTGGTGGATTTTAGGAGACCCAGGCCCCTCCCAGTTCCTGTGATTATCAGAGATGACTGTGTGCAGAGAGTGCAGACCTATAAATACCTGGGAGTTCAGCTGGATGATAAATTGGACTGGACTGCCAATACTGATGCTCTGTGCAAGAGAGGACAGAGCCGACTATACTTCCTTAGATGACTGGCTTCCTTCGACATCTGCAATAAGATGCTGCAGATATTCTATCAGACGATTGTCACGAGCGCCCTCTTCTACGCAGTGGTGTGCAGGGAGGTAGCATAAAGAAGAAGGACGCCTCACGCCGGGACAAACTGGTGAGGAAGGCAGACTCTATTGTAGGAATGGAGGTGGACAGTTTGACATCTGTGGCAGAGCGACGGGCGCTGAGCAGGCTCCTGTCAATCATGGAGAATCCAATGCATACATATCTATCAAATAGCCAAAATATCAAGGACAACCATCAGAAAATCCAGAAGAGCTGATCAAATGGGAAAAGCTTTCGACATTGTTGGAGATGCCACAGATGCTGATATCTGTCTTACGCAATATAGAAATAAATAAAACTGATTTGGGTATACAGGTGAGTGAACCCTGTGTAGTATATAATAAAGGAGTGCAGTGAGAAATAATCCCTGATTCATGTGAGGGAAATACAGTAACACTTACTCCAACAGATAAATCTGGTGTTTTTGATAAGTTTACCCATTCTGAATCACAAGTCACAGAGGTCAGTACTCAGTCTGTGAAAAGTAGGCCGGGAAAAGAAACGGGAACACAGTGCAAAATGGACTCTGATAATACTGATGACATCCATCAAGCACTTGTCCCTACAGCTATGGAAAAATCTGTAGAAGTGTTTTCCAGTGTGGAACCTACTACTTTGGGGACGGAACCCTTACCAGAGGAGGTCCGACTGGGAAGAGAAAAAAGGACAGTGTCTGATGCGACTCATGACAATGTGAGTGGATGTCAAGTAAGATGTGCTCCCATAGAACATAAAAAAGTAGAAAAATATATGTTTTAGCTAATTAAGGCCACACAGACTGCGAAAGCTCCCTCTCTAATTAAAAGAAGGTCTCAAACTGTCCGAAGGCCACACAGAAATGCGGACAGCCAGTCATTTGCCCATGACACACCCAATCAGAGCTGCCAGCCTATATCACGTAGGTGTGTATCCCCGCCTAGGTTACATACCTTCCGGTGACGCTTTGACTGGTCCGGGAGGCTCATGGGGGAGTGATGAGCAGGAAAAGGTAGGATCTAATCCATTCCCTACCTGCTTCAGTAATCACCATGGAAGGTGTTTTGTTTGTTTAAAGAGGGGGCACCAGTGGAGATATTGCCCCTCATGTTTCTCTAAATTGAGACGAGCTCCCTATTATGGACTTCCATGCGACCCGGAAGTGCTTTCATCTGGCAGTCGCCCTGGCACCGGAAGTACTCCCGGGTCTGTAATAAAAGGGACTGCACTCCTTTTTTCACGTGAGTCGGAGCTGGGAGGTAGTGGAGCAACACTTGAGTGGAGGAGGGTAGTGCAGTAGGGAGAAAGGAGATATAGTGTCAGATTTGGAGGTATTTAAAAGAAAAACCTTTAATTATATGAACCCAAGACTGTACAAGTGTGTTCGTGTTGGGGTTTGGGGCTCACTGACACTCTGGGTTTATCACACACATACAGTGAACATAAGTACTTAAACACCCTGCGATTTTGCATGTTCTCCCACTTAGAAATCATGGAGGGGTCTGAAATTCACATTGTAGGTGCATTCCCACTGTGAGAGACAGAATGTAAAAAAAAATTCAGGAAATCATATTGTATGATTTGTACAGAATTTATTTGTATTGCACTGCTGCACATAAGTATTTGAACACCTGAGAAAATCAGGGTTAATATTTGGTTCAGAAGCCTTTGTTTGCAATTACAGAGGTCAAACGTTTCCCGTAGTTCTTCACCAAGTTTGCACACACTGCAACAGGGATTTTGGCTCACTCCTCCACACAGATCTCCTCTAGATCTGTCAGGTTCCGGGGCTGGCGCTGAGCAACACAGAGTTTTAGCTTCCTCCAAAGATATTCGATTGGATTTAGGTCTGGAGACTGGCTAGACCACTCTAGAACCTTGATATGCTTCTTATGGAGCCACTCCTTGGTTATCCTGGCTGTGTGCTTTGGGTCATTGTCATGTTGGAAGACCCAGCCACGACCCATCTTCAGTGCTCTGACTGAGGGAAGAGGGTTGTTGCTCAAAATCTCACAATACATGGCCCCATTCATCCTTTCCTTAATACAGTGCAGTCGTCCTGTCCCCTTCACAGAAAAGCACCCCCAAAGCATGATGTTTCCACCCCCATGCTTCACAGTAGGGATGGTGTTCTTGGGATGCAACTTCTCCTTCTTTTTCCTCCAAACACGGCGAGTGAAGTTTAGACCAAAAAGTTCTATTTTGGTCTCATCTGACCACATGGCTTTCTCCCATGCCTCCTCTGGACCATCCAGATGGTCATTGGCAAACTTCAGATGGGCCTGGACATGTGATGACTTGAGCAGGGGAACCTTCCGTGCAATGCGTGATTTGAAACCATGATGGCATTGTGTTCTACCGACAGTGACCTTTGAAACTGTGGTCCCAGCTCTCTTCATGTCATTGACCAGCTCCTCCCATGTAGTTCTGGGCTGATTCCTCACCTTTCTTATCATCTGTGATACCCCACGAGATGAGATCTTGCATGGAGCCCCAGTACGAGGGAGACTGACAGTCGTCTTTAGTCTTTTCCATTTTCTGACAATTGCTCCAACAGTTGATCTATTTTCACCAAGCTGCTTGGCAATTGCCCCGTAGCCCTTTCCAGCCTTGTGGAGGTCCACAATTTTGTCTCTGGTGTCTTTTGACAGCTCTGTGGTCTTGACCATGGTAGTAGTTGGAGTCTGACTGACTGTGGGGTGGACAGGTGTCTTTAAAGAGCTCAGACAGGTGCTACTAATTAAGATTACTAAGTAAAGTAGAGGGGGACTTCTTAAAGGCAGAGTAGCAGGTCTTTGAGAGCCAGAATTCTTGCTGATTGCCAGGTGTTCAAATACTTATGTGCAGCAGTGCAATACAAATAAATTCTGTACAAATCATACAATGTGATTTCCTGATTTTTTTTTTTACATTCTGCCTTTCACAGTGGGAATGCACCTACAATGTGAATTTCAGACTCCTCCATGATTTCTAAGTGAGAGAACATGCAAAATCGCAGGGTGTTCAAATACTTATGTTCCTCATTAGTATATATATACATATATATATATATATACATATATATATATATATATATATATATATATATATATATATATATATATATATATATATATATATATATATATATATATATATATATATACACTGCGGTGGACTGGCGCTCTGCCCTGGGTTTGTTTCCTGCCTTGCACCCTGTGTTGGCTGGGTTTGGCTCCAGCAGACCCCCATGACCCTGTAGTTAGGACATAGCAGGTTAAATGATGGATGGATATATATATATATACATACAGTATATATAACATACATGAGTGTGCTTCTTCCTAGTGTTTAAGGTTGCATCAACCAAAACAGAAGAGAATGTTAAGGCTCCTGTCCATGGCAGTGCTATGCACTTCATGTCATTTTGCTCTTCAATATGAGTGGAGTTGTAAAACACAATGTAAAGCTTACTACAAATTACATCTGACTCTTCTAAAGTGCACGTGATAGTCACTTTCACAGTTCATCACTCTTATTAAATATAATTTTTTTTACAGTAGAATAGTCATGTAATAGATAAAATAGAAGAAAGTGTGATCAGTATTCAAATTAGCAAAAGGACTGACTGATGTTCAATGTCAGTGTCAGAACTACATGAGTGTGCCTGATGAGGGTTTCTTACATCTACTGTCTGAGGTTGCATTTTACATGTGGTCTTGTGTTTATTGTCTAATGTTTTTACCTGCATTTTTATCACTCTTTAATTTAATATTGTTTTTTAGCAGTATACTGCTGCTGGAGTATGTGCATTTCCCCTTGGGATTAATAAAGTATCTATCAATCTATCCATCTTTCTATCTGTTATACTGCAGTCACTGATTTAAGGCAGACATGCAGATAAGAATGTTCTTGTACTGTACACACATTACAATAAACATCATGCTGAATAAAATATAAAGTGACTTTATAGAAATCTGTGCATCTAGGACTAAAATGCAGAATTTTAATTTTGAAATGAATACAGCAATACATCCAAAGTGCCGCAGAGTATTTTAAAATTAATGAAGACAAATGTAGTGCACAATTATCGTTTAGAAAGGAAATTCACATCACCAGTCATGAGAGAGAATTTGGAATCTTTGTTATTAAGTAGTATAACTAGTTAAAATGTGAAACTTTGTTGTAGGGTTTTTCTATAAACAGATCACTGTTGAAATCATCTGACACCTTTGCACCCTGTCCCATGCAGCAGATGACCTCCTTCAGTATTTTTTTATGTTTTCTAATATGCTGTGAATTTTCAGATAAGCTCATATGTTTTCCAGTTATGAAAATGATACGAAAGAGGAAAAGAGTATGTTAAATACATTCAGTCCACTGGGCTAAAGTAACCAGTGCATAATAATGGTTCAGAAGTAATTCAGTCAGCTAATGGAAATTTGAAGGAAGTCCTATTGATACATGCAGTATCTTTGTAAGCAAAGAATAAGGTGCTAAACATAAAACGTAAAATCTGCTTGGCCTTGAAATACAATGAAAACGAGGGGAATGCCAATGTATGTCCAAACAACAAAGCTTTGAGCAATAACATTTTTGCCCAGTGTGATTATTTTTTTATTTATTTATTATTTGCAGGAATGTTTTTTTTCTGCAAGGGCATTACTATCATGTAACTACAGCCCCTCACGTGTCATGGTGCTGCATGTATATCAATTGTTGTGGGAGATCTGAAAAGATTTTACCACCAAGTTTCATTTCAGTAACATTAATCATGACAGGTTTATTCAAATCTGTATTTTTATTCTGGCACAGAAGACTCTGAAACCTCTATGGTGTAACTCATTCACACTTCTGTAACCTAAAGCTAGCTACAATGGCACAGAAAGGGAAGAGCAATAATACTGTGATGAGTATGTCTTTTGACAGGCTACTGATCTATTTGTTCACATTGCACAGAACTAAGTAGTGTACCATACAAACTGTCAAGAGTCTCCACTGTTTATCTACACACTGAGAGAATTGTCAGCAATGATAAATTTCTTCATGGTACATTAAGCTGCCTAATCCTCCACATTCTCCCTTGGCCCTCATTGTCTGCTTGAAAACTCTTCTTCTTAGCTGTGTGCTCTGTGCTCTCTGGGTGCGTCCCTCTGGAGTAGGAATAATCTAACAGCGGGACAAAAATTCAAGGCATCACAAGCACAAGCCTAAAGAGCTTTAATTACAGGGGGCAAAATTGTTAGCAATCAAATTGGTTTTGGATTAAATAAATGGCTTCTCTGGAATTGCACATTTATTGAAGACTCCACAAGAGACAGCTAATGAGCAAGACTCCTTTTGGTTGACTTCTTTCCTAGATTGACTCAGCTTCATGATGTACAAATAAAGACATTTGTAAATATCAAAAGTTACTAAGCAGGAGTCAATTCCAAAATATACTTGACTGTTCACCTTGGCCTTTCATATAATTAAAGGTCATGGAAGAAAGCATTGCTTGCTCAGAATGTAAAAATGTACTTCCAACACAAAGTGACACTTTGCTGCATTTGCTTGTATTTGTTTTCTTTCTGGTCCGTGTTTACCTTTCCTAATGTGACAGTGCATAACAAGTTTGAATTATAAAGATATGCTGGGATTTGGAAAATGGCCATAGCAGGCCAGGAATATTTGCTGATATTGTTATACAAGTTCTGTATTTCTAAGAAATGACTAGTCTATAAAGCTTAGCAATTTCATTGTAAAAGAGTAAATCAGACAAGTCTGTTATGAAACATTGTGTAGTGTTAAAAGGACCTTCCTGGATTATCTTTGCACAGTCAGACTATTCCTTGCAAACAGCTGGAATGAATACTGTATCTATTAGGAGATGGCAACTCTCACTGTGGTAACTGTGTGTCATTCAGAAATGTTGTTTGGTCTGCACAGTTGCCCATGATATCTTCAAGTGAGGATTCAGTGCTCATCAGCCTTCAGGGTAGAAGTGAGACTGATGGCTAGGATGACTTGGTCAAGCTACTCAAGTTTAAAACAAGTCCCTACACAGTCAACAATAGAAAATAATCTTATTGGGTGGCGTGGATGGCATCCCACCTCTGCAAGTCATGGGTTCATGTTCTGAGATGTAACCTTGCGATTTATGAATGGTGATATAGGTATAGGGAATTTAGATATAGCTTTTATAAAAGCCTTTCTTCACAAGATCCACTTTGTGTGGGGACCTCCCTTGAGGTTGCATCTCTGTACCTTCTACATTATTACAAACAGGAATGAGAGTCTTCCATTAACCATTGTCAACCAGCAATGTCGATTTGACCCCCAGCTTCCTAAGAAAAACCAGCAACTATGTTCCTATTAGACTGACATGTTTGATCATAAACCTACAAAATACATCATCTAGATATTCTGGCTATGCTGTAATACTATAAAAGTACAAGCATGCCTGAGGTCATTGTGTTTTTACACAGTTTGCTTTTTAGCTCCCAGTGGTGAGCACAGCATGCTGCTCTCTCATGTCACCGGTTAGCTAATGGATGTGCAAGTGAAATTATTCACATACTTGGTGATGATGATTTTCCATGTCACTTTTAATGCAACATGAACATTTGCCCCAAGTGCCTAAGGAGACTAAGACAAACATTGTGGCACCTGTTATGTTTTTGTTATTTATATATCTAGTAAAAATATTACTATTAATGTACATAATAATATAAAATAATAATATAAAAAATAACATTTTAAATTCTTCATAATGCATGTTCTCTCTGATCCACACGTTAATTGCCAGGTGCTTCTTGCCCCAATAGTAGTGATTGACAGCAGTTGCCAGATATAGCACATTAAATTTATGATCATAAAAGTTCTCTGAACATTTAAAATGCTAAAATCTATACTTGAGATGATATAATTTGTATCATGAAATGGATTAATGCATATTGTATAAATACATTATTAAGTTAATTTAAATGATCCCAAGTATTAATAATTACAAATGTATAAGATAATATTTATATACTGTATTCTTTAAATGTTGTGAAAAATGTATGTTCTATGGAGGCAGCTGGCTTTACTTTAGGGGAGATGTTTTGTGTATTTCAATTGGTTATGCAGAGATTCAGAAAAGAAGAATAGGAATTGGTTACTAGTATGGTATGAAGAGAGGTAGTACAAATGCAACAAAGACATCCTTCTAAGAGGAATATCCATTACATTCTGTGCCTGTGTCTCTGACCTCCACCTTACGAATCCAACATTGACACATTATAATATGTGAGTGTTGGGTTATAACTGCCCACCACACATACTCCCGTCCTCTATTGTAAAGGTACTCTGCATTGAACATACAAGTGATTTGGAATCGCCAAGGACTTTTTACAGGTATTGTGTCAAAGTGGCCTGTGTCTACTCTTGATGTCTTCCACTCAAGAAATGACAGATTTGTCGGTGGAGGACTGCTGAGTGATAGCAGGTATCTCATTTATGCATGCCAGTTGATAGCTGTAGCTAACCCTCTGTCAGTGTCCAAAGAACAGCACAACGCAGAACATCAGCAAACCCTCGGTGTGGTGGAACGCAACGCAAAGATACCATCAAAGCTACAGAATCTAGAAAATATGCTTCCTCACTTTTTACATATTGACAAATGGAATCAGATTTTCACCTCTGTTTTGCAGTGCTATGATAGCTGTATGTACAATGCTACATAAGGTTGCCATAAGGAGGCATGGGGTTGGAAACATCAAATTTCGATGACTTAGAGCAGAGGGTTTATACTAGGCTGTGGTCATGACCAGGCTCTTTTTTTTATAAATTCACACTGACTTCTAGCAATTATTTAGGCAATATTTTGGTGTTTGATACATTTTTAATGATGTCAAAAATAAGCAGTGACCTCTAGCAATGCCATTTTGAGGAGTATTTGTGGAAGGTCGCTCTGCCATAGGTAGGCAGGGTCAACCGGAAGTGTGTCATGTTTATCATATCTAGGACAAGAGTATAAAAGTCATGTCATGGTTGTCCTTAATTGGATTCAGCCCAAGCCTTTGAATGATAATTCCATCTTTGTCCAGAAATATTTCAGTTAATGAATTTTTGGTGCCCTTTTTTTTTTACCTTGATTTAAGATTATTGTTGTTGCTCTTGTTATGTATGTGTTAATAAGTTTTGGAATTCTTGCTCTCTTTATATGACTATGATTTTTCTCACACATATTGATTGAGCCCTGAGTATCTGTCTTTTGAGCTACCGCTTACGACCCATCACTTGTTGCTTTGGTTATAATTCACAGCTGGTGAGGATGCTAGGCACGGCATTATTACTACCGTTTTCATATAGTTGCTTTGTTTTGTTCAGCAGTTTCTAACTAAAAGACTTTGTTTTCATTTCATTGTATTTGTTTTACTCTGTGTATGTTCAAGTGTTATATATACTGTACAAAATGCACCATCCAATAGAGGGAGGGAATTTCAGTTATGTTATGCCATCTCATAGAACACAATCACCAGCACTGTTCTGCTTAGCTCTTAGTTGACTGAAAATGTCCTGTGTGTTTCAACAGGTCTGTTGTTCAGGTTTTTTCTTTTTTGTGACTTCATATTCTTGACACAAAATTGACAGTCTCATTAATGAGTACACCATTGAGGTTGGTGTTCATCAGAAACTGTTACCCATTACCATGATGTGTTTGAAGTCACTTAAATCTTTACACTTTCCTACACACAGTTCACTACAGTATGGTGCAAATATAATCATTAATACATAGTCATATGTTACTTTTGTTATATATTTATAAATTTTACACATCGAAGTTGTAATCAGCCACACTAATAGAAGTTTTTGGGCTTGCAGTAAGAATGTTAGAAGCTTTAAGGTCCATTACAAATGTAAACAAACAAAGACAGACTTGGCAATAAGTAAAAGACGAAGAGTAAAGCACAATGTAATTTATGTTATCAAGAAGTGCATTGAGTTTACATCATTGTATTAATTGTCTTTTTGCCTGTGCTGTTGGTATTCGATTATTTTGAAGAAAACATGTAAGAATTTCATTGTATTATCTACACATGACAATAAATGTGATCTTGACCTGAGCGACTGGTTATGGAAAAAAAAAGAGGGAAGGAGGGAACATTGAAATGTATTATTTCTGTAAATAATATTTTAATAATGGCATCCGCCACACCCTGATGTTCGCTCTTACACTCTTAGGCTTTCTCTCTATCACAACGGTTTAATACATGAGTGCAAACTAATTGGTTCATCTTGACTTTGGAACTTTTGTCCAAAGCAAGGCATCTGGTCACAGCTACAAAGTCAAGACCTCAGTAACATACAAGTAACTTAATGATACTGCTGTTGTTACCAGAGTCTCTCATTGTAAAGGTGTGCTGCCTTCCTCTGCCAAAATAATTTTTTGCTTAAAAATTTAAATCAGTGTTAAACGTCAGAGTAAGTCAACTGTTTTGTTTTTTTTTTACAATTTGAATGCTTCATCTTTCAATGACTGTTTTAGAGTGTGTGTGAGTGTGTGCTTTGGGCTAGCAGCATGATAAGGGATAGAAAGAACTGCTTTTTCAGCAACTGTATGTTCTGTGAAAAACCCAGGCATCTGCCTATTTGCTTTAGAATGGACTATCTGTGTGATGCTGTCACTGAACTGTTAGGACAGGGAGAGGCAGATATTCCTAATAAGCTGTCCTTCAGTGTATATTACTAAAAGTTGTAAACAGTTGCCATTTTGTTGTACATTCACATTGTAGAGTAAAACATGAAAAATATTTAACTTTACATTTACAAGTTGAATGACACCGTTGTGAAGAGATTAGGGCCACAGCCTCACATAGTCCTCGGTTTAAAACATTCAAAGTGTGCTCCTCGGGTATTCTGAGTGTTCTCATGCTTCATTGTATGGATAATATTAGGTAGTTGATGAGCAGTGCCTCATCTTCAGCAGACCTAGTGCTTGGTGTTTTGCCGAAAGAGTCAAATTTTTGTCTCATTAGACCAGTGAGTCTCTTTCTTTCTTTCTTTCTTTCTTTCTTTCTTTCTTTTTCTGTGTGCCCTCACCAACTGACCTTGTCTTCAGACACTTCTGTTAATTAAATATCTATCTTATGTAAGGGCACATTACTGTATTTATTTTTTTGTGTACTATTTATGCATTATTATTCTAATTTTAATTTGTTTCTCTTTGCATGTAACTACCAATCTGACATTTTGCAAAGAACTTTCAGCTACATTGTATGTAAATATGCTATGGAAATAAATGCTCTCTGCAGTGGGCTGGCGTCCTGCCCGGGGTTTGTTTCATGCCTTGCGCCCTGTGCTGGCTGGGATTGGCTCCAGCGGACCCCCATGACCCTGGAGTTAGGATGTAGAGGGTTGGATAATGGATGGATGGATGGATAAATGCTGTTGTTTAAAATTAAAAGTTAGTTATAATAATTATTGGCATATTATTTCTTTTTATAATATTTAATTCTGGCCTGTATTACCTGTTGCTTTTCACATCCTAATCAAAGCCATTTGGAATAAACGTCAAACAAAATAGTAGAACCGATTAATAATTCATTAGTTATTGATACTGTTAGCCTTTTTTCAGTATTTTTTGGTTTGTTAGTGGCACAGAGCACTGTGGAGTAATGTTCAATAAAGCAAAAGCAGGACACTGTTTTTTTTTTTTTTTAAACAGCAAAGTATTTTTAATGAAATTATGTTTAGGAATGAGCTTAAGTTAATACAGAATAATTTGGGAATGAACTTATTATAAAGGATTTGGATCCCATGCAATAAGAAACTGGGTGTCTGGTCTGGCAGTGGTTCACATTACTGCGTTATTCCTCCAGCATCCTGAGTTTGAGATGTGGGCCCAGATGTTGCCCGTGTGTCATCAGTGAATTCGCCACTTGCCTGCATTGAGGTTTTTCTCCCACATCCCCAAAGACCTGCAGGTTTGTGTAAGTGGCATGTCATAGATGGCTTCACAATGACTCATATGTTCATGAGTAGGCCCCTCCATGGACTGGTACCCTTTCAGCAAGAATTCTTTCTGTGTGTCCAATGCTAAATACATTCTAAAAAATTAACTATGAACTTATTTTCTAACACAAAATGTTATTTTTTTAATTAAAAATATTATCATTCCTTTCGCCCCTTTTGTTTGAAAATAAAATTGTTTGAATTAACTAATTCCCTTAACTAAAGATAATATGGCATTGTGGACAACAGTAATGAATTGCCTTGCTCATTCTTAATTAAATAATTTAACATCTTTAAATTCTGTAAAAAGATTAATACCATTCAGTCATTATCTGCATTTATCTCCGGAATTAAAATATAATGGAAATACTTTGCATATTAATGGAGGAAACAGTAGCTTGTACCGAAGTTAATACTTACATTACTAATTACAAGACAAAGCTTATTAAGCCTTTTATTAAAGAAACAAACAAGTATAAATTGATAGATTAATTATAAGATCTATAAAATTCCATCTTGGCAGTCTTCAGGTGAAAGTGACAAATTCATATCAACATACAGCAGTTGATACTGACGATAGTAGCCATAAATTTAGTGTCAGCAAAAGTCTTATTAAAGGAACCTTAATTAAATTAAGTGTTAGCCATTGCCCTCCAAAGCATTAATTACCTTATGTCTGAGATAATAAGTCTGGGATTACTGATGATTTAATTAAGCATGGTTCCCTACTTTATAGGAAAGCTGGGTCAGATTCAGTCTGTTGACAGGATAATGGATAATATGACCAGAGCAGTCGTCCGTTCACCTTGGCCAATGATTGTGAATGCAACCGAAAGTGATCTTGGGGACATGACATCAAAAAATCCAGATGTAGTTTAAGTTACTGAATTAAATACTGAACATTGTCATTTAGAACTTTAGCAAATGCATGAAAACAGGAAACTCTGCTCTCAATGAATATATGTTCACTTCTGAAGTTGTTCTTTGTGGTCTGAATTGTTATGGAGAACAGGAATAATGTCTATAGGCAGCATGAGATTCTGTCTGCTGCCACTGTGATTTTGTTTCTCTTAGAAAGAAATGCTGATGTCTGGACTATTATTTTCTTTCTTACCTCTAGGCAGCAGTGGAATGGAGATCCAAAGGTTGGAGCTGATGCCTTACAGTTCCATGGAGAGTCTTTGTGTTTTTTCCTGAGTCTCATGGGTTTTCTGCAGGTGCTGTGATTTCCTGCCATCCCAAACATATGCATGCTAGATAAGCTGCTGACTTTAAATCGATCCAATCTGATTACGAATGCCTAAAGTGACCTGGGAGTTTGTCAGGAACTTGGACTTTCTTTGCACCTAATGCCCCTCGCAACCCTGTAATGGAAAAACAATTTGTTAATGAAAAAGATAGATGGAGGATTTATTGAAAAGATCTCTGTTATTGAATGCTTTTAGTTAAAGCACATTCACTGTGCGATCTAATGGACATGAATTAAAATACAGTACAACTTTGTATTACTTTGCAAATTCACACAAGTAATGCATGCCATATTGAAACGCAATAATCATTGTCATATCTTCTTTTTAATTATGACACCAAAACATCAAGACAAAAATATTATGTGTTAAACTTGGATTGCATTTGATTTTGCCACTAATAATCTTCCAGTAACTACAGTCAGTCAACTAATAACAGAGAATAAATCTGGTGCTGAAAATGAAACCACAGAACGCAGAGCTCATTGTATCCTGTCTGCTAAATCCCATTCTTGTCAAGACAAAACATAAAGATAAGGAATACAAACACTGTACCCTGCAGGAGTAGAAACATTATTATTAAAAAAAAAAGTATTAATTATTAAATTCCAGATCAAAATAAGTGTGTTACTATCTTAGCCATAGAGACAGTGTGAGGAGCATAGACATTCAGAAGACTTCAAAGTAGAGCTGCTGTTCTGCATTAAAAGGAGCAAGTGATTAGGATGACTCTTGGGCACATCCCTGGGAAGGTGTTTTGGGTGTGTCTAACTGGGAGGACACTGGTAGGCAAACCTGGGGCAAACTACAGACATTATATATCCCATGCTGGCCTGGAAACACCTCATTATCTCCCAGTAGGAGTCAGAGGAGGTGGCAGAGAAAAGGGACATCTGGGCATCTGACTACTGCCACTGCAATTCAGACCAAGATATGTGGCAAAAAATGAATGAACTGATCGATGGAAAGTCAGTTTCTAACAAATCTTTGACAACCTGTCCTATGATAGCTGCATTAAACGGAGTTCTAGTGACTGAGAAAGGTTTCAAATTCATGACTGGTGTTGACATTTCCGTTTCTAAGCTAAACATGTACCTGTGACAACCCCAGCAGGGTAGCTGTTCTTTATGGAGTGTGTCTGATGTTCACAGCCATGCCTCATTCCAAGCCACATAAGTGTTATTTTCTCTCACTATTGCACACCTGCAATGTCCGTTGGCACCTATATTTGAATTTGTACTAAATAATGGTGCCACTAACTTAGCAGAAGATCATGTATGAAGGAGCTAGTAAACCAAATCAAATGACCCCTCAGCGAAATGTATTTAATTATTTTTTTTATTAAGTTCACTTCCATTCAGCAGCAATACAATATAAAAGTGTAAAGCATAATGTATTTATACAAAAGTAATAATCCTATAAAAGGGTCATCATAAAACAGGACTTCAAATGTCTTCGGATGTCTGCATTGAACTGAATTGTGGTGTAAGGAGGAAAGGAAGGAAAGGAAAGAATAACTAGTTTGGTGTAAAGCTCTTCGTTTGTGATGAACAAAATTTTGTAACCGTGTCCTGTAACACTTGTCCCTCAGCAGTCCCCCATACAGATGTTTAGTGGATTATGTTGACCTCTTTTGTAAGTTGCTTAAGATAAAAGAGTATGCTAAGGAATAAATCTATATGCAATGAAATTCATGGCAATAAACCACATGGTTCTATCTTGTTGAATTTACTACATTTTTACATTCTGTTACTCACCCAACTTGACCATTCAGTTTCTAATTACAAAAAAGTTGGTCTTAGTCAAGGATATGCATCAAAACAGAAAGCAGATTTGTGTCAACCTGGCCATATGTGGAACCCTAGACTGAACAAAAGCAGGCAGACTTGTTCTCGGAGAGCAGCAGATACTTAGCTTTTTCATTGCTGTCGATCTAATAATCATCTGCTTCTTGAACCTATGATAGAGTTTTGGTCCATTTCTAGTCTTTGTTACTTATTTCCACATTTAAAAGATTCTGACAAAGAACATACTGTTTATCTCTGAAAGAAAAACGTGCATGGATGGGGCAGGTAATGAATTGGGAGTTGATTATTTACCATGCTGGTATATGATGTAAGCTTTTTTTTTTATTGAACCTCAGCTTTCTCTAAACTCTCATATAATACTGAATTATTTTTGTTTTACTGACTTATTCAATGTTAAGTTTTATCACTTTATAATAAAATTGCAAAGATGAAAAAATTACAGTATTTCATCATCTGTCTCATCAAAGAAAAAAATATAGCATGTGCTACACAAACATTTATTACTTGATAGACTACAATACAATTGTGTTTCAGTTGCTTTGATACTTAAATTCAAATGCCGGTGCTCAAGGACAACATAAGATATTAACCTGCGTACACATCAGATACCTGTGACTTGTGTGTAACCAGTCCAATGTTAAAATGTGATAATAACTGCCACCGTAACACAGCATTAAAAATGATTTACAATTCAATTTTTCAATTTGCTAGTGCACTTATTTTTCACTATTTTGATTGTGCTTTTCTCAGAACAACATTCAAATGTTTTGCATTCTAAAAGAATACTATTGCTTCTCTCTTCATCATTTTTCTTGCATATTTCTTTCTGAAAATGTTATTGAAGAGGATACAGAATGCAGGCAAAATTAGATTCAGTGTGCTGGTTACCTTTAATTTTGAATCGCATTTTTAATTGGTAATAAAAAAAATAATGGGTAATTTTATCTTGAACAAACTGGTTTGAATAACTTGAACAAAAATCTGCAGCTACTGTGGCCATGAGTGCAGTGTTTCAAATTATTGACAGTTTACAGATGTGAAACAGTAACTTCTATATTTGACAAATAGATTAATTACAACAGGGCTTGTGTCAGTACATTTTTTTAACATCAGTTTATTGTAATTTGACATAATTTACTTGATTTTAATATGTGTCTCATATAATGTCTGTTTTTGAAGTAGCTTAGAATACACTAAAATCTCAGTGGTTTGCCATGCTATTAAGATGCACTGATTATAGCATTCATTTCTATTAAAAAATAAAAATCTGCTTATTGTCACAAGGGCAAGATAAAAATTTATCTTTTTTTCTTTCTTATCAGAAAAGGAAACAAGAATTAGCTCACTAGGGAGCAGCGTCGCAGGTTCTTCACTTCCAGATTATGGGCCCACTCTGGAAGTCATAATGATGTATCGTTTCTTTCTACCTTTCAAAATTTTTGCGAAAGAATAATGTCTCAGTTTCAATCCATAAACATAATTAATTAATTAATTAGTTAGGCTCCTGTCAATCATGGAGAATCCACATCCACTGAACAGGATCAGCTCCAAACAGTGAAGCAGCTTCAGAGACAGACTGCTGTCACTGTCCTGCTCCACTGACAGACTGAGGAGATTGTTCCTCCCCCTCGCTATGCGACTCTTCAATTCAACCCGGGTGGGGGTGAGGGGTGGGGGGGTATGGGGGTTTAAACATTAACATTATACAAAGTTATTGTCTGTTATACCAGTATTTTTATCACTCTTTAATTTAATATTGTTTTTTATCAGTATGCTGCTGCTGAAGTATGTGAATTTCCCCTTGGGATTAATAAATTATCTATCTATCTATCTATCTATCTATCTATCTATCTATCTATCTATCTATCTATCTATCTATCTATCTATCTAATAAAAACACTGGGACAAGACTTGGTTTACAAGGACTTCTGAAATGACAGGAGGGAGACTAGTGCGTTTATGGTTTTGATGTGAAGCAGTGTAGTAGAGTAATCAAAAAGCCCTGATCAGAATTCCACACCAAATATTCATTGTGAAGCATAGAAGCTATTTTCAGCACAGGTAACTTATAAAACTGAATTTCTAGCAGGTCAATTGGCCAGAGACAGAGTGTGGAATATGGAGTGAGGTTATCAGTGGAGTCTTTGGAGTGTCAGTTAAGGACTCTGATTTCGGTTTCGTTAGTAACCTGTATTGGCAGCTCTAACTAAAGCTGGAGAAATAGAAGATACCAAGGGGGCTGGAAAAAACAGTTCCAAAAGACTTGGACATTTTTTAAAACCATAGAAGTCTTGGAAATTTCAAAATAATGTAGAAAAGTGTGAAACATTATAGACTAAAGAAGCATTCATTTATAAATACAAGGTGTTCAAACATTGTCAGAGATGCTGGTTTGCAAGGAGGCGACCTCTGAAAAGGATTTGGGGGTTTATATTGCCGAACTATTCCCATCATCTATTCAGTTTTAAAAGACAAATAAAATGTTAGGTTATATTATAAAAGCTGTTGACTCTAAATCATAGCCTATTACACTAACTTAATCTGGAGTACTGTCTGCAGTTCTCATATTATTTAAAAGACATAGTAGCGCTAAAAGCTGTGCACAGGAGACCATCTATGTGTATCCCATGACTAAAGGTCAACATGCAATTTTAACATCTTTACTCACTAAGCAGAGAGAGCTTCATGGATCCTTAATACAGATCTTCAAAATTCTGAAAGGCACCGATAAAGTTGAACCAGCAGAATTCTTTTTGAGTAAATAGTGAATCATGTACTCAAGGACTGAAGCCAGAATGCACTTTTTCACACAAAGAGTCAGAGGAATGCCTGACAAACTATCCAGTCATGTAGCTGAAGTGGAAAACATGATGTTATGGGCCCTACAAGTGAGCCACAGCAACAAAAATGACAAAGCAACCAATCCTGAAGTGTATGCAAACTTCGCCTCCACCAGAGGATAAGCTATGTTAACCAGGTCTGAAACTGAACCCACCATACTTCAATGGTGATATAATCCAGGGATCTGGCCCTGAAGTCTTCTGTCTGTGAAATATAGGTAAAGTGGAGCAGCAATGAGAGCACACTGCTTTCAGTTCATTGTCCATGTTGCGTCTTAGGAGCAGATAGAAGCCCGGCCCTTCACTGCAATCCATTCCACAGTCTTTTTTCACGGTCCACTCTACAATAGGAACCTATTGTTTCCTAAATAGCCTCACTTTTGGTGATTTAGTACATTAATAAAAAAAAAAACTATTGTGGACACTCTTTTTTTTTTGAGTGCGCCACAATGACAACTTCTAAAAGTATCTGGATAAGAAATTAGGACAAGTTAACTATTAGGTGATCACACAGGCATGATGAATTGATGATGTTCTTCTCTTGTTTATCCAACCTCTTATGTTAATATGTCACAATTTATCTTTAGCACAAGCTATCAGTGTTCAGAATTATCCACGATAGCCTGGTAACTGTTATAATAAATTCTTGTGTTAATAAGAGTTAGCATTCCTTTAAACTTTAAATGTACCTCTTTTATGATCCTGTTGTATAAAATGTTCTTCTCACTCTGTACTTTAGTGCGGTAAAGCACTATGAACAAGCTCATGATAGAAAAACATGCCATACTTGGCTCACAGTGTGAATGTATTTGTAGAAGAGCAGGATATAAGGTGGTAGACTGATCCGACTTTGTTTCTTTATCTGAGGGTCAGGCTTTTCACTTTGTTCTTCTCATTGATGCACATGGACTTGTTCTTTATTATTATTTCCATCATTCCAGGTGTCACTTTTGAAACCTGTTGCTGTTGAATTCTCTCCATTTTCAGTCTTCTATACATCTCTTAGCTATGTAAAATGTTGATATTTTTTATATGTGATGCGGAAGATCCCTAATTTTTGTCATGCTGGGGGAAGAGTATATTTTTTGGTTTATGAAAATGGTTATAACTCAGAGGAGCTCTCTTGGGTTTCTAGTGGTTTTCCTGAGCAGCTGTATTCCTGTTCATAAAATGCTTTAGGCAATTATTTATTTGGAATAATAAATTGCCTTATTGCGGAAATCACTACGTCAGAAATCTACGACATAGCAAATTTGGTGCTATTTTATGGAATTTTTATACTGATTTATTTTTCTTTCTTAGTTTCCCAGCCACAGGGGATGCACAAACCAGTGTGTTTTTTCATGCTGGTCCTAAGCCCGGATAAATGGTGAGGGTTATGTCAGGAAGGGCATCCGGTGTAAAACTTTGCAAAATCAATATGCGGACAATAATACAAATTTACATACCAGATCGGTTGAGCCCCGGGTTAACAACAACCGCCACCAGTACTGTTAGCCAACAGGGTGCTGGTGGAAATTGGGCAACTGTTGGCCGAAGAAGAAGAAGGAGAGGAAGAGGGGGGAGATGTGTCCGGAGTCAGGAGGAGAGGAGGAAAATAAAGAGAGTGGAACTGAGGGGAGGAACTTTGAATGTTGGCAGTATGACTGGTAAGGGTAGAGAGTTAGCAGAAATGATGGAGAGAAGGAATGTTAATATATTGTGCATGCAAGAGACTAAATGGAAGGGGAGTAAGGCCAGGTGGATCGGAGGTGGATTCAAATTGTTCTATCATGGTGTGGATGGGAGGAGAAATGGGGTAGGAGTTATTCTGAAGGAACAGTATGTCAAGAATGTTTTGGAGGTGAAAAGAGTGTCAGACAGAGTAATGATTATTAAGCTGGAAATTGGAGGTATGATGATGAATGTTGTTAGTGCATATGCACCGCAAGTTGGGTGTGCAATGGGCAAGAAAGAAGATTTTTGGAGTGAGTTGGATGAAGTGATGAACAATGTACCCAAAGGACAGAAAGTGGTGATTGGAGTGGATTTCAATGGGCATGTTGGTAAGGGAACAGTGGAGACAAGGAGGTGATGGGTAGGAATGTTGTCAAGGAGAGGAATGAAGACGGTCAGAGGATAGTGGATTTTGCCAAAAGGATGGACATTGCTGTGGTGAATACGTATTTTAAGAAGAGGGAGGAACATAGGATTACATACAAGAGTGAAGGAAGATGAACACAGGTAGATTACATCCTATGTAAAAGAGTTGATCTGAAGGAGATTGAAGACTGCAAAGTGGTGGCAGGTGAAAGTGTAGTTAAGCAGCACAGGATAGTGGTCTGTAGGATGACGTTGGAGATCAAGAAGAGGAAGAGAGTGAGGGCAGAGCCAAGGATCAAATGGTGGAAGTTGACGAAGGAAGATTGCAAGGTTGAGTTTAGTGAGGAGGTGAGACAGGCACTGGGTGGCAATGAAGAGTTACCAGACAGCTGGGAAACTACAGCAGATGTAGAAAGGGTGACAGCAAGAAGGGTGTTGGCGTGACATCTGGAAAGAGGAAGGAGGAAAAGGAAACCTGGTGGTGGAATGGGGAAATAGAGGAGTGTATACAGAGGGAGAGGATGACAAAGAAGAAGTGTGATAGTCAGAGAGATGTCGAAAGTAGACAAGAGTACAAGGAGATAAGGCACAAGGTGAAGGGAGAGTTGGCGAAGGCTAAAGAAAAGGCATATGATGAGCTGTTTCAGAAGTTGGACACTAAGGAGGGAGAAAAGGGCCTGTACCGATGGGCTAGACAGAGGGACCGAGCTGGGAAAGATGTGCAGCAGGTTAGGGTGATAAAGGGTAAAGATGGAAATGTACTCACAAGTGAGGAGAATGTGTTGAGCAGATGGAAAGAGTACTTTGAGAGGCTGATGAATGATGAGAACGAGAGAAAGAAGAGGTTGGATGATGCAGAGATAGTGAATCAGGAAGTGCAACTAATTAGCAAGGAGGAAGTAAGGACAGCTATGAAGAGAATGAAAAATGGAAATGCCGTTAGTCCAGATGACATACTGTACCTGTGGAAGCATGGAGGTTTCTAGGATAGATGGCAGTGGAGTTTTTAACCAGATTGTTCAATGGAATCTTGAAAAGTGAGAGGATGCCTGAGGAGTAGAGAAGAAGTGTACTGGTGCCAATATTTCAGAATAAGGGGGATGTGCAGGACTGCAGTAACTACAGGGGAATACATTTGATGAGCCACAGCATGAAGTTATGGAAAAGAGTAGTGGAAGCTAGGTTAAGACGTGAGGTGATGATTAGTGAGCAACAGTATGGTTTCATGCCAAGATAGAGCACCACAGATGCAATGTTTGCTCTGAGGATGTTGATGGAAAAGTATAGAGAAACCCAGAAGGAGTTGCATTGCATCTTTGTGGACCTGGAGAAAGCATATGACAGGGTGCCTAGAGAGGAGCAGTGATATTGTATGAGGAAGTCGGGAGTGGCAGAGAAGTACGTAAGAGTTGTACAGGATATGTACGAGGGAAGTGTGACACTGGTGAGGTGGGAGTAGGAGTAGGAGTGATGAATGCATTCAAGCTGGAGGTGGGATTACATCAGGGATCAGCTCTGAGCCCTTTCTTATTTGTAATGGTGATGGACAGGTTGACAGATGAGATTATGCAGGAGTCCCCGTGGACTATGATGTTTGCTGATGACATTGTGATCTGTAGCGATAGTAGGGAGCAGGTGGAGGAGACCCTGAAGAGATGGAGATATGCTCTAGTGAGGAGTGGAATGAAGGTCAGTAGGAACAAGACAGAATACATGTGTATAAATGAGAGGGAGGTCAGTGGAATGGTGAGGATGCAGGGAGGAGAGTTGGCGAAGGTGGATGAGTTTAAATACTTGGGATCAACAGTACAGAGTGATGGGGATTGTGGAAGAGAGGTGAAAAAGAGAGCGCAGGCAGGGTGGAATGGGTGGAGAAGAGTGTCAGGAGTAATTTGTGAGAGACGGATATCAGCAAGAGTGAAAGGGAAAGTCTATAGGACTGTAGTGAGATCAGCTATGGTATATGGGTTGGAGATGGTGGCACTGACCAGAAAGCTGGAGTTGGCAGAGTTAAAGATGCTAAGATTTGCATTGGGTGTGACAAGGATGGATAGGATTAGAAATGAGTACATTAGAGGGTCAGCTCAAGTTGGACTGTTGGGAGACAAAGTCAGAGAGGTGAGATTGCTTTGGTTTGGAAATGTGCAGAGGAGAGATGCTGAGTATATTGGGAGAAGATTGCTAAGGATAGAGCTGCCAAGTAAAAGGAAAAGAGGAAGGCCTAAGCGAAGGTTTATGGATGTGGTGAGAGAGGACATGCAGGTGATGGGTGTAACAGAAGAAGATGCAGAGGACAGAAAGAAGTTTGTTTCTACATAGATTAACATGAAAAGGGAGAATAATATTTCCTCCTTTTCTTATGGTGTTTTATGTTCCCCATTACCTCAAAAAATGTAATAACTAAACCATCAGTCCAGTGATTTAAAACACACTTGGAGTCTGATACTGATACAGACAATGTTTTGATTAGATGTTTTTAATTATAAACTAAATCAGGTGATTAACATTCATTGAAAATTCCAGTATTTAGCTTCTGTCAAGACCATAGTAAATTATTTATAGATGATATTTTCACACCATTCAAACATCTTTGTGACAGGTAGAAATACACATCAGAGATTTTTATCTTTGCAATATGCCTCAGTTAAAGTAGACCAGACACTGCAGCCAATCTAATCTTACACTGGGTATTGGCATTTCTGTGGGCAGGCACTGGTCAACGTGAATTTCCAATATAAAATCAAATTAACTTCCTTCTTGGCTCCGAGGAACAATTTTAAGAAAGCACTCATTTCAAAATAATTGAAATTAAATAAAATATATTTCATTAAAACTTGCTTGTTAAGTTTCTTGTAAATCCAGAAAAAAGTGGGTGATTGAATAGCCATTACACAGATATCCTCTTGATTTTAAATCTGTCCGATCCGACATCAAACAGAGCATCCTCTCACTTGCCCGCAACTATCAACCTTCTCAACAAGCTAAGCACATAAAAGGACTCAACTCATTACATACAGGATGGCTTTTAGTTTCCTGTAATCCACAAAAATGCATACAGTTTATTTATACAAAAGAATATTTTTTACTGTCATTAAAAAATATTAATGGATGGGTCAAGCAGTTTGATTAGGTGGGCAAGGGCCCCCTGAGGTTGACACAAAATGATATATGTTGAAGCAACACTTTGAAGAAGCCCCTATATGTATAGTCATGAGTGATGAGTTGAAGGATACTTTGCCTACAAATAAAAAATATGATCAATTTGTGATAAACATGTATTTAAACAATTTCAGATTGTACACCTTTGAAACCTCTCAAAGCTCAGTAAGCTCAGAGCTAAGCATTTAAAATTTTACCCAGGAATGGGTCTGACTTGTGAGAGATGCTACTCATCTCCAGACTCCATTGGCCACAAGCTCTGGCTTTGTCTTCAGCTTCCACTCTACAGGATGTCTGTCTTTACTGTGCAATCAGAGGCCTGGAGAGTTTTGAAAGACCCTGCATGTTTTGCAGTAGCTTTACTATGAAATTTGAAAAAAAAAACTAAATAAAGGTCATCAAAACAGAAAATCCCAGCATGGCATTTTACCTTAGAATTGTATAATATTATTTATGAGAAGAGAAAGTAGGATAATAATTGGAAATGTGGTATGGGCGGCAAGGGATGACCAGAAAATTTTATATTGTATAAATAAAATTATGTATTTCTTAAAAGAGCTCAACATAAACAATATACCATAACTAAAACAAGTGTATATTTCCTAATTGTATAACTTTGATATGTGTTGGATGTTAAAATAATGTTTATGATTATGCTGCTAGTTTTTTGCATACATGATCTTGAGCATCTTAGTATAATACAATTCTGGCAATATTGTATAAATCCTTCTGTTTCTATAAATGATTCCAAGCATTTTTATTTTAATTTAATTTGATTAAAAGATAACATTATTGTTACACAAAGGAAGAAATTGGATTGTTGTCTTCATGGCCTTCATACATTGTGCAGAGATTCTGTGAGACACTTTGTTCTTGTAGTTTCACAGCTACACATTGTTCACTATGGTTTGCACCAGACTGGGAGCTCTGTTTGTCATTGTTTGTTTTCTGGCTCTGTTTCTTTCAAATGTGACACATTCCTTTCATTGTCCCAAGCCTACAAGAGATCTTACGTGTCTTCAACTGACACCTGATTTGATTCAGATATCAGCTACACTTGATCGTAAGCCAATAAACCTTTTACCTAAGAAATTCTTCTTTTATCATGAATTCAAATTACTTGTTTTGGTTATAACTCCAGTCTGAATATCCTATATTTTATACTTCCTTAAAAATATAGTTTCTGAACTACAAAAATTTGCAAGGCCAAAAAAACGAGACAAGTTCTTAAGGCCTGTATTGACCAACTTTGCGGTGTCCTCTGTCACCTGTTCAGTCTCTCCCTAAGGCTGCTGAAAGAGCCACTGCTGTGGAAAAACATCCTGTACTTTTCTTGTTCCAAAGAAGACAGTCACCTCTTCACCTAATTACTACAAACTAGTGGCACTTATGTCTCACATCCTGAAGACCTTTGACAGACTGATCCTGCGCTATATGAGTCCTCTTTTGGTTCAACACCTGGAACCACTGCAGTGTGCATATCGGACAAAGATTGGAATGAAGGATGGATGCAGTTCTCTATCTGTTCCACAAGTCTTAGTCTCATCTGAAAAAACTTGGCTTATGTGAGGATTATGTATTTGATTTCTACAGTGGTTAAACTCATAGATACACAGATGGATGAGGATATAATATCTTGGATAATGGACTATCTGTCAAGCAGACTACAGTTTGAGAGACTCAAGGACTATGTCAAGTGAAGTTTGCTTCTTGGAACAAAGAGAATTGCCAGCCAGCCATTATCCAACCCACTATATCCTAATTACAGGGTCACAGGGGTCTGCTGGAGCCAATCCTAGCCAACACAGGGCACAAGGCAGGAAACAAACCCTGGGCAGGGCGCCAGCCCACCACAACAAAGAGAGCTGTCTATATCTTAACATCAGCAAAACCAAGGAACTAGTTATTGACTGTGTCTGGTCAATATTCATGGAATGGATGTAGTGGTGGTGCACTCCTACAAGTACTGTTACATTAATGACAGGTTGAGCTGGTCTCGGAAAACAAAGGAACTATATAAGAAAGGGATGAGCAGGGTCTTCTGTGATGGCAAGTGTAATTTTCTGTTCTGTAGTGTGCTGGGCTGGTAACATCAGTTCAAGAGAGGCCCTCTGAATCAACAAGTTAATTAAAAGGGCAGGCTGAGTTACGGGATTTACTCTGGACCTCTTGGAAGTTGTAGCGAAAGAATGAATGAACACACAACTGATTGCCTTTTTAAACAATGCTGCACATCCTCGCTCTGAAACACTGAGTACTAGGATGCCATTATCAGAAGGACGATATTAATGAACTCTGATGACGTAAACACCATTTATTAAAGTAAAAGTGCACACATTTCGTACATTAAGCCCTTTAAAGTCCACAGTACATACACAAAAGGGTGCTGTTTGTGCTACTGAAAGAATGTGCGCTCCAGAAACTAAGAGGGACAAAAGTCATCAAAGTCTAATAATACAAACTACCAGCTATTGATAACGTGGGGCGACATCCGTCCATCCCGCCTAAGGCTCCAAATAGGCTTTTGCTTTCAGCCACTGAATTAATTCAGCAGAAGTTCTTCAAGTAATGCTACTGGGGCTCCTTTAAACTAACAGCAATATGCCTACTTAATGCTGACATTGTGATTTGTGTTCTTACTATAGTGTGCGTATGTGTGCCTGGGTGTGTGTGTGTGTGTGTATTTATTTATTTAAGTAGCTTCTGTTAAACCCATATCTATCTATCTATCTATCTATCTATCTATCTATCTATCTATCTATCTATCTATCTATCTATCTATAAAACATACTTCATTCATTGGAACAGGGCAAATATTTAAGGTGGACAAAAGTATTCTTTTCATAGTTGTTTAATTCAATGTGATAATTCTGAAATTTTCTGGAACACTGTCAGCTACATTTCATTTTTCTTTTTAGTCGAATATTTAATCTAATATTTATTTAGGGCGGCACGGTGGCGCAGTGGTAGCACTGCTGCCTCGCAGTTAGGAGACCCGGGTTCTCCCTGTGTCTGCATGGGTTTCCTCTGACAGTCCAAAGACATGCAGGTTAGGTGGATTGGCGATTCTACATTGTGTTTGTGTGTGTCCTGCGGTGGGTTGGCACCCTGCCCAGGATTGGTTTGTGCCCTGTGTTGGCTGGGATTGGCTCCAGCAGACCCCTGTATTCGGATTCAGCAGGTTGGAAAATGGATGGATGTTTTAATATCTATTCTTTCTAATTTGGGATACAATGTATAATTCATAAATGAAACTAACAACGTTTGCTAAATGTGGCTCAGGCATTTGCTATGGATATTTGTTGAAGATTTGGTGGTTGGCATCATTGCATCATGGATTTAATAATAGAATCCTGGTTTCAAATCCAGTACCTGGTTAGTACCCATATTGAGCCTGAATGTTCTCCTTGTGTCTGATAGGTCCTCCTCTAACTATCTATAAAGATTTCTTGTATTAAATTAAATTATGACTCTAAGTTTGTCCTGTGTAGGCATTTGGAGGAGAATTGGGTACTGTAGTGGACTGACCTGCAGTGGACCTTGGACTCTTGGATCAAGTGGATTTGATAATGTTATGTGATGTGTTGAAATTCTTAAGCATATGTATAAATTATTGTTCAATTGTTTCATTTTAACTTTACTCTTACTTGTAAAAGAAATGTTTTCCTTATATGTATGCAACTTTTTAAATCCTCTATTCATTGGTTACATTTTTTAAAAATCTTTAGTCCAATCCAGTGACCCCTACTAGGATTAAGTGCCTTCACATACTGGATGAATAGATGAGTGTGTAGATGGAAGAATGTATCCCAAATTATAATTGTACAAATGAAGTATAACCATTTTTTTATGCTGCTGATGGAATTTTAAACTCATCACTCCATTGAAGAAAATCGCAGGAGTTCATAAACCCAGGACAAAGAAGTGGGTGATTGAATAGCCATTACACAGATGTCCTCTTTATTTTAAAACTGTCCCATCTGACATCATGCAGAGCATCCTCTCACTTACCCATGGTCATCAGCCTCCTCAACAAGCTAAGCACATGAAAGGGTTCAACTCATTACATACAGGATGGCTGTTAAAATATTTTTCTTCTGTATATTTTATTTTTGGAATTATGCAAACATGTTTTGGTATATTACTTAGAGATTACTTAAAAAATTATCCTTGCTTCCAATATGTCTATTACATCCTAAGGAAATCCAGAGTTTTTATGTATGCATTCCTTTCACTTTCACTCGAGTATTAATGTAATATATATCCTCATTACCTAAGTAATTGAAGTCCATCATTTTTAAAGGATTAAACTTTGCCTTAGTTACTCTGAAGCACAAGATTAATTTCTAGATGGTTATGACTTGATTGCTTACCCATCTCATATAACACTTTACAATGCCATGGGTGTCAATGGTCTACAATAATCTTTAAGTAGGTGAGGTAGGGGTACGTGAAGTAACATCCACATAAATGCCAGAGCCCAAGGATTCCCAGCAGAACATTGCTCGGAGCATCATACTGCCACCACCGACTTGCCCTCTTCCCAAGGTGCATCCCACTGCTATCTCTTCCCTAGGTGAGCAACGCAAACATACATGACTGTCCACATGATTGAAAAGAAAATATGATTCAGCAAATCAGGCCACCTTCTTCAGGAACTCCAAGGTCCTTAGTTCTAACACTCACCTGCCCATTGTAGGCACTTTTAGTAGTGGACAGGGGTCAGCATGGTCAATCTGACTAAAATGGTCACTCAAAATTTCTCTGGCTATACAGCTTCAAATTCAGCAAGCTGTGATGCACTCTGTGTTCTGACACCTTTCCCTCATGGCCAGTATTAAGATATTTGTGCTAAAATAGTTCTTCTGTGGGCTCTGGCAAGATGGGATAGCTTTTGCTACCCACATGCATCAACAAGACTTTGGCGCCTATGACCCTATCAGTGGTTCACTGGTTGTCCTTCCTTGGACCGTTTTTGGTAGGTACTAACCACTGCACACTGAGAACACCCCATATGACCTGCCAGTTTGGAGATGCTCTGACCTTGTTATCTAGCCATCACAATGTGGCCATGGTCAAAGTCTCTCAGATCCTTATGTGTCTCCATTTTTCCCGTTTCTGACACTTCATTTTCAAGAAATGATTGTTCACTTGCTGTCTAATATATCCCAGCACTTGTCAGGTGCCATTGTATAATGAATTGCTATTTACTTCACCTGTTTGTTGTTTAAATGTTGGGTGATATGTATATATATATATATATATATATATATATATATATATATATATATATATATATATATATATATATATATATATATATACTCAGTTTACATTTGTAATTATATTATTGCTATTCACTGAAGACAAAAAAGACACACAAACACAAACTTTACTACTCTGCCTATCTGCTAATTGTGACAGGCTACTCTGTTGTATTACTCAGTACATTCTTTTGATATAACCAGTATAGGTCCCGGCACTAAAAACAGGAATTACATTAAACCATTTCAATGGATGGAAGGAAGGATGGACAGATGAAGTTAAAGAGAGAGGCATTGACAGTTTGGCTTTTTCTTTTTTCCTTTAACTGTATAAAAAAAAGTAAGATCATTGATCTTGCACATACAAATTATGCTGTTATTGGAAAAATCTGTTTTTTTCCTGAACACACCTTTTCTTTAATAAAGCTGAGATTTTTTTATAGTAAAGTATTTTTCATTATGTGAAAAGAAATAGAATAATCATATTTTGTTGAAAAAGTTATATTCTCATTTTTCTATTGTGCTGAGTTTGCAGCAAAATATGTGCAAAATGAAACACAACATCATTATCTCACCGTCCGGTGTGATGCTACTTTCAATCAATCAACTTTTCGCATTTTGCAATTTTAGCAATTATGCCAGCCTTGTGATTCAGTGAGTTATGAAGTCTAGTGCCTCTTATCCTGACACCCAGAAACACACAGACAGACATTGCTCCAAAAACAGCCAAGGTGTTTTCAGGGACACGTAAAATACGTAAATCCTGTACCTGTATGAAATAACGCAAAATCACACCCATTCATTATACTTTCCATGGAGTTATATGTAAGTAAACTAAAGTGGAAAAAAAAAACAGATTTTGCCCAATATATAATAACTGTGTACAGGAATTTCTCTAATTTCTAACAATGGTGGGGACTTCTAACGCAGTATTGCCAGAATTGAATAAATTAACTTCTAAATTTAATTGTTTCTTGAATGGCAGCATAAACTCACACAGAATCATGCTACCTTTTGAAAAAATGTTATCATTAAGACTAAATATATAATGTTTTAGATTTTTGGCTAAAAAACTTGAAACTTTTAAAATTTAGCTAGGAGAACTTTCTTTAAATGCTGCCATTTGATCTAGCTGGTTTAAAATGCCTGTTCCCAAAATGGGAATAAAGAATTAAGGTCTATTTTGTTTTCTATGTTAACAGAAAGGTAGAAAGAAATAAAAAGATTTCTAAGACATTTGACAAGCTCTTTTCATACTAGCAATACTGACAAATGCATAAATATTTCCTTTTCCCTTCATTCCAATAATAATACTATGGAAACAATTGCATATCCTGGCCTTGGAGCAAGAGGGAAACATACCTCACATAACATGGGTGTCAGTCACCGGCAATCAGGTCACGCAGTACAACTAAGCTTGTCAATGTGAACCAGGCAACAAAATAAAATAGAACAGAGAAAGAGACATAACAAAGGCCTTCAACACACCTTCCAATACAAGGGGAATGCATCATAGTACTTTTATTTGTCAAATCTCTTGAGATTGCCAAATTGTGGTGGCAGCATGATGGTGCAGTGTTTAGCTCTACTTGTGTACTTCTTCTCTAACTCTGGTTTGATACCTTGCTGTCTTTGTGAAGCTTTCCTTATTTTATTAGTGAGTTTTGTTATTAACTTATCAAAAAATTTGTATATACATGTTTTTAGCTTAGTTTAAGAAATCTTGTCAAATAAATTTTGCTTACATTGGCAGATATTTTTGCTAAATAAAAGCAAAAACAACTACCACTTGCAGTTTTTGTCTAATATTTGTATATGCATTCTTTGCAGTGCAGCACTGATCCAAGCAGATTTGGAATTGATGGAAGTGTATACCTCTGTGCTTTTGCCAACTTTGTGCTTTTATTTGTTTAGAGGAAATCATCCAAATATAGCAGACAATGCTGTATTTCCTTCTTTATGATGGAGATCTTTTAGGTCAAGGGAAAGAAGAAAAAGAACTGAAAAAATACAACAAACTCCATGCAGAATAAAACCCACTCCTTAGATTACCTTACTGTCTTACAGTTGTTTTTTCCATTCTCTCAACCAAATGAATTTCTTGTGTTTCCTTTTTTTCATTATCATGTCATCACAGTCCTCTAAATCTTTGCTAACTTCAGAAGCAGGAAACATAAATTGCTGACCCCAGAGAGCTGTGGAGTGTGTTGTGCTTTTTATTGTGGTGACAGAGGAGACCACCAAGATGGTCAGCACAGACCTTTTGTACTCAAGGAATGAGTCTATCCAGTTAGTTACTCTTCATTGATTAAGTTACCTTTTCATCCATCCTGGAGGGTCTACAGGATAGTTATAACCAACTCCTCCAGTGCCTGTATCACTTTGTTTTTGGCAGCTTCAAGTTGTGAGGGATGGCTGGGACCCATTGCCAACCAGGACACCCTCAACGTGGAAGAGCAGGAGGAGACAACATACAGTGAGTGTTATCTCAGCACCCTAGATTCCCACAGGGCATCATGGGAGTTGGAAATCTTTGACTGAACCCTGTTGGCTTCCATGGATGCTGCCAAGGGGTGCTGTGGGGACTAGTGAGTCCTACTTTTCAGGGCTCCTGCCTTACCTGGAAGTGTCCCCGGGCGATGCCTTTGAAACACTGAAAGTACTCCCAGTGATTACTTAAAATGAGCTGCCTACACTGCAAAAAATGCAGATACAAGTATTAGAGAAAAAAAATTAAATTTAGCAAAAATACCTTCCAATGGGGCAAGCAAAACTTACTTGACAAGATTTTTTAAAGCTGAAAAATCAAAAATACAATTTTTTTGATAAGTCGATAATTTTTACAATAAGGAAAACAAGATTTAATGCCATGATATAAATACTTTTCACTTGAAAAGATTTTATTAAATAACCAGATGTGATGCAACACATTTTCTTTTTCTTTATGAGAAATGTGCCCAGATCAGAAGAGAAAATCTCATTAGACTTTAATATCTGATTACTAATCTTCAAAACCCAATGAAAAGGGCCTAATGAAATATTTTTAGCAGAGGGAAATGCATTTACTATCAGCACAATAAGTCACAGTGTGTCACAAGCAAAGAGCCCGCAGATGAACAGACATATTTCTTGACTTTTAATTAATATCCCATTTTATTTTCTGCTTCAGTTAAAACTAGAGAGCTCCTCTTCCAGGTTCATACACCTTCTGGTAGTGTGTTGCTATCATTTATTGTCACTGAGAGGTTTATTACATTACTGTTGCCATTTAAGGTTTGGCAATGCTATATTACTTCTCGCGAAAAAGTACTGTTGAATTAAAATGAACTGCAAGAGAAATAAAGATAGAGTTGTAAAAGTATAATGTAACATATCTCACACTCACATCGTTTGCTTAGAAATGTCACCTAGCGTTCCCGCTAGCACATGGTATGTTCAATTCATCATAATAACTATTCATAGTGGCTCTAAAATCCGTACTGACCCCTACTCTCTCTTCTGTTTCTTTTTCCGGTTTCTTTGTGGTGGCGGCCTGTGCCACCACCACCTACTCAAAGCATCATGATGCTCCAACATTGATGGACTGAAAGCCAGAAGTCTACGTGACTATCATCATCAGGTCCTTCCATGAAAACCATAAATACAAAGAGGACTGTTTGATTTATGTTAGGTAGATTGCCCAGAGGGGACTGGGCGGTCTCTTGGTCTGGAACCCCTACAGATTTTTTTTTTTCTCCAGCTTTTGGAGTTTTTTTTTTCTGTCCACCCTGGCCATCGGACCTTACTTATTCTATGTTAATTAATGTTGACTTATGTTTATCTTTTATTGTGTCTTCTATTTTTCTATTCATTTTGTAAAGCACTTTGAGCTACATTTTTTTGTATGAAAATGTGCTATATAAATAAATGTTGATTGATTGATTGATTGATGGTCTCTGTCTCTCTGACATTTACGTATTCACCTTGTGACTGTGTGCATTCGTCCCTCAGTACTCTGTTTTGTTTTTTTTCTTTGATATCTCTTTAGTCGATTTTAAATTTTAAATTGTCTCCATGTGAGTGTGGATGTGTTATGTTTTTGCCAGGAATTTTTCACAGGCTTATGTGAATTTTCCTTTTCTGTCTCTCCTTTTTTATTTTCAAGTTTGTTTTCATGTGTGTTATATAATTTACGTTAATATTGTTCTTTTTATTTATTATTTATTATCTATGTATGATGTGTTCTCTGATGTTCCTTGTATTTTGTAGGTTGAACCCCATGAGGGCTATGGCCTATAAATGAATCCCCAAGCAGTTCATTGTCTGATTGTTATTCTGGAATGAATTATCTGTAATTTTCTGGTTTTGGAATTTTGCTGCTTGCTTTTTGCTTTTGCTTTTGCTTTTTGATTTCATTTTGAACTTATTTTGCTCCAGATTGCCTTTAAGGCAAATTCTTACTTTTTTTAGTTTGTTAAATAAATCCTTCCTTTATTAAAGACTCTTACTTTGGGATTGTCTTACATCCAGAGTTTTTACAGTTTCTCTCCTCGGTAAAATATATTTTGGACTTACAAAAACCTATCAAGTTCGAGCTTACCTGGGGTGAGACCTAAATTATGGCAGGCCAGTGAGGATTCTGACATGTATCTGTGGGTCTATTTGAAAGTCTTTCACTATTTTGTGTTGCCAGAATTGCAACAGGGTGCTTATCATGAGTGGGGACAGGAGCCTCATCCAGGGCTGGTTCTTGCCTTGTGCTTTATACTGCGGAGCTAACTGTGATTCCTTCCCTGCCACTAAATTAGATTAAGTGGAATATTAAATTATACAACCTAGGAATATGTTAATCCAACTGTCCATCTTAATATACAATAATTCAAATTGTAGACAAATGGATGAAATTGTCATAGCATGTGATAGACATGTTCCTGATGCTACAGAGAAAGACTCCAGCTCCACATAACTCTGTAATGGATATGATGATTTTCTATAGGCTGGTCAGTACCAAGGCAGTAAAATATATAATGGCACACAAATGAGGACAAATTTACTTCAGTGATAGCACCTTCTTGTGGTTTTTATGACTTTGGCTTTTGTATTGCATGCATTTTGGAGCTCAGTTTCTTATCAGTTCTGAGAAATGATTCCTTTATTTTCTCCTGAGCTTTATATGATAAGCTTTTGGCACGTGGATACCTTTTATGAAAAATACCAACTGCCTCATTAACTGATTGACTGAATGAGGCAATAAAAACATCCATCTTCATCAATTTGTATTATTTTTTGTAATGACTCTAAAGTATTAATCAATAATCACTGCATAGCTGAAGTGAACATGCCTGCAATTATGGTGACATTATCATAAAGGCCATTAAAGAAGGACTGAGTGAGCATTTAAAATAATGAACAAGTATTAAAAGAAATTACTGGTGAATGGAAATTTTAATCGAAACAAGTGTGCTTCATGTGTTGCAAAATTTAATGCCAGTAATGGCTGTTATTTTGCACTGGAACAAAACTTCAATCTTGTATTTCGCAGGATAGCCATGTTTCCCATTAAATGCTATTTGTAATGCATTGAAAATCGAATACAAACATGCGTTGGTAACAGCAGCCTTTGTTAGCTGGTAGACGCGGGCGTAGAGAGCAGGCAGGCTGGCTTTTTCAAAGTGGCAAAGAAAAGAAGCGAGTGCAGAAACTGTGGGGCTGACAGCTGAAAGGCTTTGAGACTGACATCTCAATGCTGCCGAGAAAAGACTGAATCGGTGACCATAGTGGTGTTCTGCGAGGTAACTGCCCACTAGAGCTCTCAGACAAAGCTGCCCATCAAGGAATTGCTAAATGACCGCATGGGTGGCATCCTCTTTGGCCACGAATTAATGAATGTCTTGTTTATTAATAAGAGGCTATCATTTTACTCCAATACAACAAGGGTAATTCCATTATTCGCCAAGGGCTGTGGGCTTTAATTAAATCTCTAATTAAACCAATGCAAATTTGTAAAATGTTATTCACAACACAAATGGTCAGCCTTTTCAAACGTTCCTAGCCAGTTGATTCTTTTCACCTATTGTTACTTTTATGGTTTATAATAATTTTGACCAAGCCAAGGTTAAAGTGACTGAACAGGAAATATATTGGCAGAAAACAGAATTACCAACACATGCTGTTGTTTCTTAAAAAACATTTTGAATCATGTAGCATAAATTATTACAGCACTCCCTTGTGTGTGAAAACAAAGAGCAGGATTAGGTGCCAGAACTTTAAGAACTGGAGACACAAACAGTAACATCATTAGGACGTAACATCTCCAATATTCCTTAAATTATTCCTGATTTGTAGTATTTCTTAATCTCCTAAAGATAAGCAAATCTTTTCAAAATAGCGTAGGCCAAAGTATCTATAAGACAAAGCAACATTGCACAGCGTGTATAGAATAAAAAGTTTCTGGACATGTTTTTAAAAATCTACACACACATAAACACACTAATATTATCAGCTGTATGTCTGCAGGCTCCAGTGTTTGTTGTACCAAAAAAAGCAAAGCCCTTTGACAGATTATACTTCCTGATCACGATTCACTAATCTAGCCGGTCATCTCTGCATTGACTACTGAAAAAGGCAGCCATTGTGGCCTCCCGAGAGCTACAGTGATGAAACATAAACTGGCAAAATGTTTTGTCTTCGTCTCGTTTGCTTGTGTTTATCATACAGTTGAGCTAATGCAGATGCTCTCTCATTCAATATTATTCTACACAATTCTTCAGACTAGCTGTTGTGTCCAGTTTCATTTTGTATTTACCCTTTTTAAAACATACTATTAATAACTCTGTTTTAAGAAAAAGAAAACTAATACTATTACCGTTGTTATTATTAATTGTAAACTGTCATCCAAGCAAAAAGGCTTCCTCACCTTTACAGTGCAGGTACACAGTATATTCTTCTCAATTGCAAGCATTATTTAAATTACGATGCACATCCTATTTGTCAGTTTCTAACTTTAATGCGATGAGGGGTTTCTGCACATATAACCTGAAGTGCATATGCATTTTAGAAAATACAAAAACACCCATTTGAATGATTGACATTAGCTGAGCACAGAAGATATAACTGAGCACTGTAAAAGATAATCACGATTAACATCAAGGCTACTTACTGTGGCCAGTGGAAAAAGGAGAGATGGACACATTCACCGAGGACTCGGCAGGGCTGACAGCCGACAGCTGCTCCGTCTGTTAAGTACGTGGCAAACTATTTAGTGACACTTTCAAAATCTCAGTCTACCCTGAACACATGAACAGATATTATTTATTACAATAGGTATTATATGTAAACACCTTTTAGTTCAGATTAAATAAATGCTTTTGTGGTCTCTTTATGAAGAATTATTCTTTTTTGGATATACAAGATAACCTATAAAAATTAGTGCAACAAAGAAATTACTGAATTACAGTTATAATTATTGTATGTGTTATCATATTCAAAATAATTAAAAGTAATAGTAATTTAAAAGATATAACATTCTTCCATTAGAGGCTTTAACATACATGATACACTGTGTAATAAAGTTAAAAAAGCGTCTCAGCCTGTAGCTTTAAAGTCTTCCTTTTATGTCTGTAGTTTACAAATGGTACAGTTTCATGAACAGGACATTTCCGAATGGATCATTCCGTACACACATGCAGAGCACATTTAAGGATTAGTGCACCAATTAAAAATTAGAAGTTTAATAACTTTTCCTAGGGAGATAATGTACCATACCTCTCATGCATGCACACTTAATTTGCCCCCCGATGTGAAGGCACTCAGGTCTTGAATAAGGTCCTGCAATGACAGAAAACATTCCAGCCCTTACTAGAATATGGCAGTGAACCGCAGCACTTGTTTGAAAGTTGTTAACTATAGATACTTACCAAATACAAAAAAAAAAGAAAGAAATTGTTAATTTATTGTGGATAACAGTATATCAAGATGATGCTTATTTTATCCTTATTTTCTAGCAGCAGAAACAGCACACCCTGAAATGTCTAGGATCCGCAGCGCTGACAGACAAAGCTATGAGAGCTGGGACCATCTCATTCAACCAAGATTGCTTCATAGAAAAGTTGACAATGCACTGCTGAATGCTTTTGTTGATATTCAACATTTTTTAAACAGCTGAGCCAAAGAGACAATATGGCAGGCCGGAAAACTCGGCTGGGGGATCTGACCTGGAGTTCACTGTTTAAAGAATAATGAGAAAGAGTGAGACCCTGTGGAGCAGGAATCCATGGGCTGTAGGCAGACTGCCTCAGGGCAAACTGGCTCCCACGCTCCCATTCACGTATACCTATAAAGTCTTACAGGGTCTACCCACATGTGAAAAACGTACATTTTTAAACAAGCATCTGTGCTGTATATGCAGGAGCAAAACTAAGTGGGGAGAACTGCAGCCCTGAATGCACAGTATTTAGCCAGAATATCAAGGCAATAAAATGATTGAATACAATATTAGATATTATAAATGGTTTATTTTGTAATTTAACATTATTTTCGTGAATTGATATGTACTTTTATTGGCTATTTTTGTTCATGGATTTTCTTTGAGTGTATGCACTACTGATGTGATCCACATTGAAGGCAGAGCCCTTTTTTGAGCTAAGTCTTGTAGAAAGCGGGTAGATATCTTTACTTTAGATCTGTTATTCTTTCCTTTTGATCTTTTCACCCACTTTCCAAACTTTTCCTTTTTGATTTCACTATTTGGTTGTTGTATAAGGTTTTGACATTTGATAGGACTGAGATTTTAGTTTCACAATTTGCTTGGTACTGAACTGGGTGGCGGGAAGTTCTGAAGCCTGGGGGGCAAGGCAGGAACAAACCATGGACAGGGCACCAGTCCATCGGAGGGTGATCACACGCACCCCAATCACAGACTAGGGCCAATTTAGGATCACCAATCCACCTAACCTGTATTTCTTTGGGAGAAAATCGAAACACCTGGACAAAACCCATGTAGACATGGGGAGAACATGCAAACTCCACGTAGGGAGGACCCTGGATGTGAACCCTGGTCTCTTTACTGTGTAGCAGCAGCAGCTCTACCACTGTGCCACCGTGCCACCCCTCTTTATCTACAGAACCTTAATTAAAAAGAAATATCTCTGCCTGTCCCTGAAGACTGCTACAACAAATGTTTGGTGTTATTGGGAAATAACAGTTAACGTTACTGACACAAGTCTTTAGTCTGAATTGAAGTGGTCGTCTTATTGTGTTAAATAAAATTGACTTCAATTTGGGGATTACGCAAGAGCAATGGTTTCCAAGTTCGGTAATGGAGGACCACTGCAGCTGCAGGTTTTCATCCCAATCAACCATCTATTCCTTTGCTTTTAATCAAATTAAAACAAATTTTATTTGTCACATTCAAATTATATAATCTGACTCCTTACTTCTGTGGTGGGTTGGCACCCTGCCCAAGATTGGTTCCTGCCTTGTGCCCTGTGTTGGCTGGGATTGGCTCCAGCGGACCCCCGTGACCCTGTATTCGGATTCAGCGGGTTAGAAAATGGGTGGATGGATGGACTCCTTACTTAATTAACTCTTTCTGGGTCGGATGTCGACTTTTGTCGAAAGAAGGGGCTGACGGTGGTAATCAACTGTAAACGGTGACAAAGCCCACCGTTATGTTTTAGTTGGACTCTCTTTGCTAGAAGGAAAGTTAGCTTCATTGGTTTGACCGAGATTCCCTGAGAGGAGCAGACACTAGCGAAAATGGCATTGACATCTGGTGAGAGATCGAAGCAAACTGCATAAAGCAAAATACTCCGTGGATGATGTTTTGCATATTGTTGATGTATTACACCTACAATTGTCAGACTCCAGTTTTGTGATCGAAAACAAATGTGAGATACTAGAATCAGCTGATCGGTTCCCAGCTGATCGTGTTGCTGAACAGGTTGGTGTAGCCGACATACCTACGGTAACAATGACAAGAGGTACAAACCAGATTGTGATGCACAACGACCACCCTCCTAATGCGTAGACAGCCTGGCAGCCAACCAGCCATGCATTCCCGATGAACTGGTGGCCACAGCACACAGCAAACCATAGCTTTGTGTGCTTTTTGGAGGATTGGGTTTTTCAAAACAAAATATTCAGGCCTCAAAGAGTTAAACAAGCTGTCATTTAACTGTATCTGTGTTTACAAAGATGACCAAACTGGATTTCTAAATGTGTATTGATTTGTGTATGTTACATGGAGACACAATAATGTTTGTATCTTTATTTTAAAATGTTCATCATCCTTATCATGATTTTCATTCCAATTTTCTAGTTGTCCTGGCTATTAAAGTATTTACTAATGAGCACACTAGTGGGTCTGACACTCACATAAGTTCAGCCTTTTACCATTCTCTGTTGTCTGTCCCGGTGTGTACTTCATTCATTGTTAATTATCATTATTAGAATGCCATTAAGGAAGCAAAAACTGTGTTAACAGGAAAATGACAAAAGAGACTTATGTGCTATGGCAAAAACGCAGATGTTTCTACTGTAAATGTATTATAAATGAAAATTTCACACTATTGTGTTTTTTTTAATATTATATAAAAGAAGATAAAACAAAAAGAAGACTGGCTCATTAAACAATTACATCATTTCAAGGTAAAATGACTGACTGATTGTGAAACAGGTTGAGATGTAAATCTGAAGCCACAGTGGTCATCCAGTACTGAACGTGGGAATCACTGGCCTAGAGAACTAAGTGGAGGAATGGCGTCCTTTTCAGGCTTTAGCATCATCTTGTGACTGTTACACCTGGAACAAATGTAATCCTGTCTTAATTACAGAAAAGCAGTAAATGAAACCAGTCCAACAAAAGGGTAAAATGTTTAGAAGTTGATATTAATAGGCTTGTCTTTAAGAAATGTAAACTTGATTTTTTTCAAACTTAAGTTTGAAACAAATCATAGAAGCATTTGAATTTACTTACCCTGTATCTGAATCCAGAGCCCTCATCATATGGGCAACATGTTATGTTGATGTTACGGTTCTGTTTCGAATGTCACTGTTTTTCTAAATTATGTTCTGGTCTTCTTTAAATGCTAGTTACATTTTTTCTTGTGGAAATGATATTGTTCCTATGAAGTACCTTAGGACTATATGGTGAGTCGGTTGTTAGCTAGCTCTGGTGACTGGGGAGTGTTTTTTACACAATGTGACATAACACAACACATTATACACCAGCAAAAGCGGCTTGACTCAACTTGACTTGAGTTGACATGATGCATATTTAATTATCTAAAATCCCTCAAAGTGTAATGTTACTTAGATCACAGTCAGTCAGTCATTTCCATATCCTAACACAGGGTCACGGGGGTCCGCTGGAGCGAATCCCAGCCAGCACAGGGCGTAAGGCAGGAACAAATCCCTGGGCAGGGCGCTAGCCCACCGCAGGGCACACACACACCCACACACCAAGCACACACTAGGGACAATTTAGGATCGCCAATGCACCTAACCTGTATGTCTATGGACTGTGGGAGGAAACCCATGCAGACAAGGGGAGAACATGCAAACTCCATGCAGGGAGGACCCAGGAAGCAAACCCCAGGTCTCCTTACTGCGAGGCAGCAGAGCTACCACTGCACCACCGTGCTGCCGTTACTTACTGTAGATCTGATTTTCTAATTTCAGTTTTCCTCCATGTGCTTTTCTACTAGAAAGTTGGTTAATGATTTTGGCTTAGTTATTTTTGATTTCTCTGATCTCTCTGTCTCTGTGATGATTTTAGCTTTCATATTCCACCTGCTTTCATTTCTTGGTCTCAAACCTCTCTTCTTTTCTCATGCTTAACTACACCATAACAGCATCAGTGAAAATGTTTTGTTATGTTTTATTGTTGTTTTTATAATTTTGAGTTATTATTTTTCATGTCTTTGTGTTATTTCTGTTGGTTTCAATTCTAATTCTGTAATTGTGTACTTTCTCCTTAAATGATGTTATGTTCCTTGCTCATTGTGGGTGGAGCCTCAGGAGGTGGGGCCATCTCTTATATCACGACTCCTGAGCTTTCCCTCAAGTTATATAAGTGTGCTGGGAAGACTCAGGACTTTTCTTTTTTCCTTTTTCGAGAAATAATTTTGTGCCTTTTTCCTTATTAGAGCACTTCCCAAAAGTTTTGTATTTTTTGGTTAAATACAATCTTTAATTTATAAAGATTCTTTCCTTGCCCTGTTTAATATAAAACAAGGGTTTATGGTCACACCACCACTTATGGGGCTTTTGTTATATTTTGAAGCCATCGAGTAGTTCTGGCTGAAGTTGTGTCTCTTCTGGGAAGGACAGTAAAGATCCTGCCCTGCCAGTTGTGGTTCTTTTTGAGACCTTATACCCAATTGTTTTTCAACTCCATTGTGTGTTCTCACCCTCTGTTCAGTTCCCTTTGGGCAGTACACTAACTGCAGACCCCTTTAAGCCTATGACTTCAAGTGGCTTTACAGCCTTAAGCTGGGGTAATATCCAGGGTCAGTTGCAGGTGGAAAAATTTTAGAACAGTTCCATCTAGTGACTGCGTATAGAACAGTGCCCTGTAAATCTTATATATCCATGAAAGAGATAAACTATGGCAGCTTCCAGTCCATTTTTTCTTATATTTGGGGACTATTTGTTACCACCTGCCCTCATGCCAGGGCAGAATAGTTTTCTTGTAAGCCAACAGCATGTAATGTGTGTTAAGAACACACCCAAGGATTATTGTGAGCACTTTAAAATACCAAGGAGATAATAAGAAAAACAAGGACAAAAAAGGTTGAAATCATAAGATCAATCCAGAAAAGGCAACCTAGACAAAACAACATCTGAACGTCTTAAACAAAACAGTTAAAAACCAAAAAACAAAATCTTACTAATAAGACAATTTTGAAAAATAAGCTAACTGACACTAAGGAGTCTGAGAAAAGGTTCATCTACCAAGATTAACACTCTCATGAATCGAGGAGTACTTCTTAACTAAATTGGCTTAAAGTAAAAGGGGCAAAGAAAGAATCTTTAAAAATACAAATATTTGTCTTACAAAAATTCTCTGAAAGAGAGGAAGCTCAGAGGAGCGCAAAGGTCCTAGAAGGAATTGTTTGAAATAGGCAATTCATTAGCAAAGAAATCCCAATACGAAATCAGAATGAATGGTCAAAATCAAAGCGAAAAGGTCACAAAATCCAGGAATACAAAGAGTTAAATGCACAGTAAAGCAGAATTCTCCAATACCACAAAGCACATTCAATGAACCACAAAGGACTGCTTGTTTTCCCCAGCTTTTATAAGGCGCGGTCAGTCCTTATGCAATGATAGGCAGGTGGCCCACCCCTTGGGGAACCTCGCACAAAACACACATAGCAGAGCAAAAAGAGGCACACAGAAACTAAATAAGCTAATAAATACATAGTTAATAAATAATAATATTGACATAAAGGAATCATGAATAAACATAACAATCATATCGTGTCATTGCTGTCATATTTATAGCGTCACTTCCTTTATGTCACCAGTGTGACAATAATAGTCATGTTGGGTTACATTAATAAAGATAATAATAGATTTTAATGAAATTAAAATTTGTAGCCTTAACGCCAAATGTAAAATAAATATCAGAATTTGAACTCTTATTGTTTAAAACCCTAAAATGCACAAAAAAGTCATAAAATGAATGATTTTTTTTAAAATGCCCTCTGTTAGTCAGGAGTTGTCCTGACCTGCCAATTCCTTTTGGCACTTCTCTGTCTCTGTCTTTCTGTCCTTGACTTCAGACACCTGTGGTATATTTTGTGCTTCCTTGCCTATAAACATATTGGTAAAACAATCTAAATTCTAAATCGCAGCTGTCTCTCCCCTTTTCTTTAGTACTTATTGCGAAATGGAAATAGAAATGGTGTGGAAAAGTAACACATAACCAGAGCCAAATCCTAGACAAAAAGAAGGTCAAAAACATTTGTAACCAGGAATTCAATAACAGCAAAGAATGAATGCAAAGATCTTTTAGGAGAATCCATAATTATGGACATACACTAAGTGCACAGCTTAACCTTTATGCCTATATGACCCAATAATGTCACATGGCACACTCTTCCTTACCTAGCAATAGCATAGTAAGTGTCTACAAAAAGCTCTCAAAATGGTGATGGCCACAAGAAAAACCCCATGGAGTCACTGGAGAATGTTATTTATTTGTCAGAATCATTAAAACATATCAGGTACAAAAACAACTGTGATCATGAGATTCCTTGTCCTTTAAAATCCTTGAAACAAAGTCAAAATAATTTGTAGAAGCCCAGGTGAAATTATAAAAAAACAAAAACAAATGCCAGGTCACGACACTTCCTATTAATTTCTGCAACTCCTAGTAGACTTATAGGGCTTATTGTCCCTAACTGTGGCCTTCCTATTGCTCAAGCATGCAGATTTACATTACTACTTCGAGTCTGCATTTATCGCTCTCTATCTTTCTCAGTTATAGTAGCACTGGGCCCTTAAATTCTCCTGTGGCAAAACTTAATACCTAGCAGTCGTTACCCACTGGACAAGTCATCATAATGCATTTTTCATATGTGTAAATGGCAGGTTCCTAAAAGTGTTTTGTGTCTTTGAGGGGGGCATTTTAGTTAGGGCTGCTCCTTTCCCATTTTAGTGACTTGTTGTTTAGTCCAGCCACTGCCAAGCTCTGAAAACTAAAAATCTGGCGTTTAACAAAAAAGGCTTTATGGATCCAGATGAAAACTAGAAACTGAAAACTGGCATGGCCCCAAACTCTAGAAATGGGCTTTTTTGCAGAAAATGTCAAAAACAAACAAGAAGTTAAACAAAAAAGGATATGTATTAAAAGGTAACCCTCAAAGTCAGTCCAAGACAAAAATCAAAAGCCAAAAACAAATGCAAAAAGGTCAAGTCAAATAATATTTTTAACCCACTTACTCCATACTTTGGTTGCAGGGGGTGCTGTACTCTGTTCCAGCTAGCATAGGGCACAAGACAGGAATAAACCATGGACATGGTGCCAGTCCATCACAAGGGAAACACACACCCCCAAATGCATACCCCAACCCCACATGAGGGCCAATCTGGCATCGTCAATCCTCCTAACCTGCATGTCTTTGGATAGTGAGAGGAAACTGGAGCACATGGAGGAAACCCACACAGACATGCAAACTTCACACAAGGAGCACGCAGGATGCAAACTCCTTCCTACTGCTGCTCCACTGTGCCACCCTCTTGCAAAAAAGAGTGAAAATCAGAAAATCAAAAGAGCACTTGCAAAAGATGACATCCAATAATTCAGGAAGAAAAATGAACAGGAGAAGTATTTACAGAACAGCTTATGGCCTTCTAGCCCCTTAAATAGGGCTGAGAGATGTCCCATTACTTCAATGTGAGGGGACCCTGCCTCCTTGGGTTCAATATGTAATTCAAGATACATACAGTTGTGCTTGAAAGTTTGTGAACCCTTTACAATGTTCTATATTTCTGCATAAATAAAGATTTTCATTCAAGTCCTAAAAGTAGATAAAGAGAAACCAGTTAAGCAAATGAGACAAAAATATTATACTTGGTCATTGATTTATTGAGGAAAATGATCGAATATTACATATTTGTGAGTGGCAAAAGTATGTGAACCTCTAGGATTAGCAGTTAGTTTGAAGGTGAAATTCGAGTCGGGTGTTTTCAACCAATGGGATGACAATCAGGTGTGAGTGGGCACCCTGTGTTATTTAAAGAACAGGAATCTATCAAAGTCTGCTCTTCACAACACATGTTTGTGGAAGTGTATCATGGCACGAACAAAGGAGATTTCTGAGGACCTCAGAAAAAGAGTTGTTGATACTCATCAGGCTGGAAAAGGTTACAAAACCATCTCTAAAGAGTTTGGACTCCACCAATCCATAGTCAGACAGATTGTGTACAAATGGAGGAAATTCAAGACCATTGTTACCCTCCCCAGGAGCGGTCGACCAACAAAGATCACTCCAAGAGCAAGGCGTATAATAGTCGGTGAGGTCACAAAGGACCCATGGGTAACTTCTAAGCAACTGAAGGTCTCTCTCACATTGGCTAATGTTCATGTTCATGAGTCCACCATCAGGAGAACACTGAACAACAAAGGTGTGCATGGCAGGGTTACAAGGAGAAAACCACTGCTCTCCAAAAAAAACATTGCTGCTTGTCTGTAGTTTGTTAAAGATCATGTGGACAAACCAGAAGACTATTGGAAGAATGTTTTGTGGACGGATGAGACCAAAATAGAACTTTTTGGTTTAAATGAAAAGTGTTATGTTTGGAGAAATGAAAACACTGCATTCCAGCATAAGAACCTTATCCCATCTGTGAAACATGGTGGTGGTAGTATCATGGTTTGGGCCTGTTTTGCTGAAGCTGGGCCAGGACGGCTTGCCTTCAATGAAGGAATTCTGTGAACAGAATGAATTCTGAATTATATCAGAGGATTCTAAAGGAAAATGTCAGGACATCTCTCCATGAACTGAATCTCAAGAGAAGGTGGGTCATGCAGCAAGACAATGACCCTAAGCACACATGTCATTCTACCAAAGAATGGTTAAAGAAGAATAAAGTTAATGTTTTGGAATGGCCAAGTCAAAGACCTGACCTTAAATGTTGTGGAAGGACCTGAAGCGAGCAGTTAATGTGAGGAAACCCATCAACATCCCAGTGTTGAAGTTGTTCTGTACGGAGGAATGGGATAAAATTCTTCCACGCCGATGTGCAGGAATGATCAAAAGTTACCGGAAACATTTAGTTTCAGTTATTGCTGCAAAAAGGGGTCACACCAGATACTGAAAGCAAAGGTTCACATACTTTTGCCACTCACAAATATGTAATATTCGATCATTTTCCTTAATAAATAAATGACCAAGTATAAGATTTTTGTCTCATTTGTTTAACTGGTTTCTCTTTGTCTACTTTTAGGACTTGATTGAAAATCTGATGATGTTTTAGGTCATATTTATGCAGAAATATAGAAAATTCTAAAGGGTTCACAAACTTTCAAGCACAACTGTAAAACATAATTACACAGCAGACACAATAAGAAAACAAAATATGATTAATCAACAAAATGATATGCATAAGACACTAGACAAAAAACATATTCTAAAACAAAATAATATTTAAAGGACAACATAAACCTGGCTACTCCATAAACATTTATCAGAAGGGAAGAGTGAGCAAAGCAGCTGTGCAGTATACCAGAGATCTTTAATTATACTATTTGACTTTCTGAAGCAGTGCACTGAATGTTGTATATATCTTAAATGGAAGTAATTTTAGGTGTGACCTTCACCACCCTCTGCAGTGCTTTATGATCTTGAGCTGAGCAGGTGCTGTACTAGAATGTGATGTAGCGAGTAAGAATGGACTCCATTGTGTATCTGTAGAAATTCATTAGGAGAGACATTAAAATTTGTGCGTCTGAGGAAGTAGAAGCGTTGGTGAGCCTTTTTCACAAGAATCGAAATATGTTGTGCCCACATCAGTTCATTGGTGACAGTCACTCCAATACATTTATACTGCTTATATTTTCAACAGCATCCAATGTGCCATCTGGAGGTGATTATGTCTATCTGGAATATTCTATGCTCAGAGCAGTTCATCACAATTGGAGTGAGTCTTTTAAAATAAAGGCTGAAGCTACTTGCATCTGTTTAATGGAATAAATAGATTTTGAAACTATTTGTAAGTATTTATTTATTTATTTATTTTAACCTCCTGGCTTGGATAGTATGGTGGTGTCAGCATGCTGGTTTTGAATCACATGCCTGCTCATTGCCTGTTGAGTCTGTATGTTCTCCTTTTGTCTGCGCACATACTTAAGGACATGCAGGTTATGTTCACTGGTCCTGTGTGAGTGTGAGTCTACCTAATTTAATGTGACTAAGTAAACTTCTGTTTTTAACTAAATATACTCATTCTGATTGCATCATATAAGGTTCAGGTTTCAATAAAAAACTGTTCTGATGTAACATTTAAAAATGTGTCTATTAGTGTACTTTTTTGATATTCCTGTATTTTCTATTTTCCTAAATTTGCTACCCATCTATGTTATATAAAAGCATAAAGGCTTAAGTCACAATGATATGGTAAAGTAATTTCAATGCTTATTATTCAAGTGTTGCCTTTGGATGTTTCTATATCTGTACTCCTACTAGGTGCCTTTCTTTTCTAAATGAAGCAATCTGCACTTCATGTTGAGCTTTCAATGCTGAAGATTGACCCCAGAACATCATTTGAATGGTGTAAAACTACAGCCTCCTCAGATGAGATAGACAGTAGACGTGGCTCTTCGGAATAAAATAAAAATGAGTTTTAAACTGACAAAAAATTATTATCCATTAATAAATGTCTCTTTCCATGGCTGCCTAAAATCAGAGTTAAACAAAGTGGTTTTGGTTTTAATTATTTTTTAAATCAAATATGAGAAAACCTGCTAGTAAATAAGGGAGAACCATGTAAGGCAATTGAGAAAACAAAACCACAATGTATAACACTTTTACTTTTTGGATTCTTTAGAGGTTTATTGAGCTATCTGCCCCCCAGATTCTACAGTATAAAGATCTAGCCCTTGCACCCTGTCATTAACTCACTCCACCTAGTTCAGCTTTTGTTAAACTAGGAGTGAGACAGGAGCTAATGTTGTCTGTGGGGACAGTTTAAAGTCACAAATCGGCTTTCTTGTACACATGTTTTTTAATATGGAGATCAGAGAGCCAGATTGCCCAGAGAAAAACCTGCTCAGGCACTATGAAAGAACATACAGCCCATACAGACTGTGACTGAGCTATGATTCAAACATTTGATTCGGGGGCTGTGAGTTAGAAGCACTAACTCTTACTCTATACTGCTTCCAAATACATTACGTTAACTTCTCCAACCCCCTTAAATCCAGTTCCAACTCATGTGCTATAAACAGGACAAGGAATTAGTCCATCGCAGGGCCCACTTAAGTACATGGCCAGAATTGCTAAATAGCCTAACCGTCATGTCCTGGGAATGTCAAAAGTAGGCTGGATTACTTAGAAGGAAACCCACACAGACTCATGCAGACTCCACAAACTGAACATAGGACATTAGATCTGTGCCATAGTGTCCCTCTGCAATATTTGCTTAATTTCGTAAGTTTTTCTGTTCTGTTCTTTTAAGCTTTTAGAATGAAATTCTAAGACAATCTAAACTGCCACATTTATCAGGATGGAGCAAATCAAACGAAGTGATAATCGAACACAAAACACAAAATTAATCGTTATTATCAGAGCTGGTGTCAGATCGAGAAATTTCTTGGAACCAGTAGTTACAATTTTCCATCAGGCCACAATTTCATAATTCATAACCTCTGGGCTCTTCTCTGTCTTGTTTTAGCTTCAGTAGCAATAAATAGTATAAAGAAAACACAGAAAGACTTTAATTTAAAAAAAAAAAATTATATTACAGTAATAATACAGTTCCAGTGATGTGGTTCCTTGTAGAGATGTATACTTTTACTACAAAGATTGATCTGTTTCTATGAATGTTATCCTTTCATTTTAAACTTGCCTCACTCGTGCATATACTGCAAAATGTTTCCCTTACATCCAAACATAGTAAGAGTGAAAAGTTCATCTTAACATTTAAATGGATCAGTCTTCAGCACTTCATCATAAATGATCTATTTTCACAAATGTGATCATCTTACTCAGCCTATACCAGCCACTCATTGCACTTCAAGAGAACAGAATACCCTGTGCTCAGATTAATCGGGATATTTATCCCTGACTTGATATTTTCATCAGTCACCCATTCACATGCAGACTGGCTATTAGGAACTCTAGACTGCAAGTGAAGGATAAGTGAGTGACAGCAATTTACGGGTATTTCCATGTGAACGTGTCCTTTAGACATCTTTCGTAGACCGAGCTGACAAGCTCAAAGGTGGTGCCCCAAATGAGTGATGTGTTTTCGAGTCCCTCGGACAGCCAGGGAGGAGTGTTGTTTCTCCTTTTACCCCACCCACCTTCACTCATTTAGAATCAGTTTTCTGATGGATGAGGAGTTTCATTGCATGTCTTCAGGGCAGTTTGATAATGTGGGTCATAAAACACAACAGTAAGTACAGAAATTACAAAAAAAAGTATTGCAATAGCTAAATATTTCACTGGATGTTCAGATTTTGAATGGTAAGTGTATTTTTTGTTTTTCAGCACATAGTTTTGTTCTCCATTTACTAATCTTAAGGAAGATATTTTTTAACATTAATTATGATGTTGAAATTTTCAGGGTTATACCCCAAAAATGACATATTATCAGCATGGCAGAACAAAAACATTGCAAGGCTAGTGAAAGCCAGTACTAAAAAGAAATATCCTATTTTGCAGATTGTGGTACTTTCACTTCCTAAATCATATCCTTTTAAAAGCCTCGTGTCACCCTTTTCGATAACCATTTATACTTCTGATCAATAAGAAGGCCACTATTTAGTTTTTAAAAAAGACTAGTAATGAGTGAAGCTGGTACGTTTCCATTTGCATACAGAGTCACGAAACTAACAGAGGGTTGGGGGAGGGGTTTATAGATTTATTTTTTTGGGGGTGGAAAAAAAAAGAAATATTACTTCCTAAAGCCTCTTTTACACTTCTGTTTTTACCTGTCTTTTATGCAATTATCAGCTGAAGAAGAATTATATTATATTATATTATATTATATTATATTATATTATATTATATTATATTATATTATTTGCGGTGGGCTAGTGCCCTGCCTGGGGTTTGTTTCCTGCTTAGCGCCCTGTGTTGGTTGGGATTGGCTCCAGCAGACCCTCGTGACCCTGTAGCTAGGATATAGTAGGTTGAATAATGGATGGATGTTCTTTTGTTTATTGACGTTAAGTTCAGTATTTAAGCGAGGGAAAGGCCATTAATTTGTTGTAGGTAGGGTTAAAATTAAATAAATACTTGTGATGGACAGCCGGGTCCCATGCCCAGCTGGGACGCCCCTGCTGCATATGTTCTGGGGGAGCCACCATGGACAACTCAATACCTCCCCTGGGACGTTAGGTGGCAGCCTCCCTGGCCAATATTCATATCCCACACTCCCGCGTGGCTCCATGGTACATGGAGTCCTCCACAGCCTGGTTGGGACATGGGGTGGCCGATAGGGGGTGCTGCAGAGACTCAAGAACCCGGCTGGACGAGTCATCAGCCCCACCCGGAGGTGCAATTGGGACCAGGTGGTCAAGCACCTGGAACACTCCCGGGTGGGGTATAAAACGGGCCAGCCTCCACCACTAAAAGGCCGGAATCGGGAGGAAGAGGACGAGGTTACCTGAAAGGAGTGGTGGTGCAAGGCGGAGAGTTGTTGCTTTTGTGTTTAAGTGTTTTTGGGACTGTGTTAGGCCTGTGGGACACGGGGAAGACATGTGCCCACGGGTGAAGAAAAATAAAAGACTGTGTGATTTGTACACGTGCCTCTGTGTAGTCTGTGCCGGGTCGGGCGCTATATAGCGCCTTTATCGCATACTATAAAAATTAAAACACTGACTTAACATCAGGGCGTTTATTTAGTGATTTTAGGTTCAGTGTTTGAGCGAGGGGAAGGCTGTTATAATTAATTTATCCATCCATCCATTATCCAACCTGCTATATCCTAACTACAGGGTCACGGGAGTCTGCTGGAGCCAATCCCCGCCAACACAATATTATATTACATTATTTTATATTAATTTTATATTATATTATATTATCCATCCATCCATTATCCAACCCGCTACATCCCAACTACAGGGTCACGGGGACCGCTGGAGCCAATCCCAGCCAACACAGGGTGCAAGGCAGGAAACAAACCCCGGGCAGGGCGCCAGCCCAGCACAATATTATATTATATTATATTATATTATATTATTTTATATTATATTATATTATACTAACTGTGTAAGCCTGTGCTGTAAAAAGCACAGGGTCCCAGAAACTATTGAAATCGTCAGAAAAAAGACTGAAATGTAGAGATGTCAGGTAATTGAAAGGAACTACTCTGGGCATCTCTCTCCTAGGAGGATTCGTTTTGCCAACGTGCTCACATCGCTTGTGCATTAGCGGCAGGAGGAAAAGTAAAAGGGATACTGTTTTGCTGTTAGCGGCTAAGCTACTTTGTCTTCAGGGGTATTGTTTTGCCGATGTGCGTGGCTCAGTTGTGTATTAGATAGATAGATAGATAGATAGATAGATAGATAGATAGATAGATAGATAGATAGATAGGTAAAAGGGGTACCATTTTGCCGATGTTAGTGGCTCAGCACCTTTTTCTTTTCTGAGGTTTCATTTTGCTGATGTGCTGGCTCTGCTTGTGTTATTAGCGGCTAAGTGAGTTTTCTGCTTCCTTGCAAGTAGAGCCCTTACCCCAACTCCACCACTACAAGCATATTATATTATATTATATTATATTATATTATATTGAAATGAAAACAGGAAACAAGATAAACATATGGAAAACTATTCTTTAATAACCTGTATCGATATTTTCCCTTTAAAGCATATTAACTCACACAGCAGATTTTCATGTTTCAGCACAGCACATATTTTTCTTTTATTCTCCAAAGAGCCATTTTCTTCACCCTCCTCTGTCATCAGACTGCTCTTGATGAATCAAGAACCTCTTTTAAGGGTCCACTGATGGGCAGACTCAAGTCAGAGTCACCTCAATTCTTCCAGGATAGGCACTTTTGTGCTATCCCAGAAGAGACAATTTGGACACTTCCACCCTTTTCACTATGGAATAATCTCACTCTTGATATGTAGTCCATTTTAGGGTACTTGTAAGAGTCTACTTTGGCGTTAGGTGCAAGGTAGGAGACAACTCAGGAGAAAGCTCACTCTCACACATTCATACTCAACTCAATTTAGAGTTGCCAAATAATCTGACCTGTACTTCTTTGGGAAGTGAGAGAAAACCAAAGTATTAGGGGAATACAAATGTGAAAACAGAAACAATATACAATTCCACAGAGACACACAGCATGCCTGGCCAGGATTCAAACCCAGAATTATGGAGCTTTGAGGCTCCATTGGTCTGGCTTCAGAATGTAGTCTGGACACTCTCTGTGTGGTGTTTGCACCTTCTCCCTGCTTCTGTTTTATCTTCAGATACTACAGTTTCCACACTTTCCTCCATTCCAAAGATGTGTGCACTAGTTTAAGAGGTGATTTGTGTGAGTGGCTGGCATCCCATTCATGTGTCACTCCATATGTAACAAATCTTCACTGCTAATTTAACCGTTTTGCTTATTTATTATGTCAGCATCTTAACATCGAAATAATTAAATATTGTTTCCTCTACTAACACTCAAAAAATTAATGATATTAGAGATAACATAGTATATCTCCCCAACACTGCAGAACCTCCAAAGCCCCGGTACTCCGTTATAAACAAATTAAATGCTTTCACCAGGATAGATTTACCTGAATTACATAGTATAATCAATCAATCAATCAATCAATCAACATTTATTTATATAGCACATATTCATACAAAAAAAATGTAGCTCAAAGTGCTTTACAAAATGAATAGAAAAATAGAAGACACAATAAAAATAAATAAACATAAGCCAACATTAATTAACATAGAATAAGAGTAAGGTCCGATGGCCAGGGTGGACAGAAACAACAAAAAAAACTCCAAAAGCTGGAGAAAAAAATCTCTCAACTGAAACCCTCCACCTGCGTCCTTGATCCAATACCAACCAGGTTTTTCAAAGAAATATCAGGCGTTCTAATTGACAATATTCTGGACATAGTAAATTCATCATTAGATACGGGGGTCTTTCCAGACTGTCTTAAGACTGCTGTAGTTAAACCCCTTCTTAAGAAACATAATCTTGACCCCTCTGCCTTTGAAAATTTTAGACCCATTTCTAACCTACCCTTCTTAAGTAAAATTCTAGAGAAGGCAGTCATTATGCAGTTAAATGACCACCTAAATAAACATGCTATTCTTGATACTTTTCAGTCAGGCTTCAGAACAAATCACAGTACAGAAACTGCACTTGTTAAAGTAGTAAATGACTTGCGGTAAATGCAGACAGAGGCCATTTATCTGTTCTCATCCTCTTAGATCTGAGTGCTGCATTTGACACCATTGATCATAATATTCTTAGAAATCGCCTTAGTCAATGGGTGGGCCTCTCTGGCAGTGTCTTAAATTGGTTTGAATCCTACCTGGCAGGGAGAAAATTCTTTGTGAGTTGTGGTAATCAAATCTCAAAGACACATGATATCCGATATGGTGTTCCACAAGGCTCTATCCTGGGTCCGCTGTTATTTTCAATCTACATGCTTCCGTTAGGTCAGATTATCTCAGGTTACAACGTGAGCTACCACAGCTATGCTGATGACACACAGCTGTACTTATCTATAGCACCTGATGACTCTGACTCTCTCGATTCACTAACACAATGTCTTACTGGTATTTCTGAATGGATGAATAGTAATTTTCTCAAACTAAATAAAGAGAAAACTGAAATTTTGGTAATTGGCAATAATGGATTCAGCGAGGTTATCAGAAATAAACTTAATGCACTAGGATTAAAGTTAAGACGGAAGTAAAAATTTAGGGGTAACCGTTGACTGTAATCTGAATTTTAAATCGCATATTCATCAGACCACTAGGACAGCATTTTTCACTTAAGAAACATAGCTAAAGTTAGACCTCTTATATCATTGAAAGATGCTGAGAAATTAATTCACGCTTTTGTTTTCAGTAGACTAGATTACTGTAACGCACTCCTCTCAGGACTACCCAAAAAAGACATAAATCATTTGCAACGAGTGCAGAATGCAGCTGCTAGAATCCTAACTGGGAAAAGAAAATCCAACACATTTCTCCAGTTTTGATGTCACTACACTGGTTACCTGTGTCATTCAGGATTGACTTTAAAATACTGCTTATGGTTTATAAAGCCTTAAATAATCTCGCTCCATCTTATATATCGGAATGCCTGACACGTTATATTCCAAATCGTAACCTTAGATCTTCAAATGAGTGTCTCCTTATAATTCCAAAAGCTAAACTTAAAAGAAGTGGTGAGGCGGCCTTCTGCTGTTATGCACCTAAAATCTGGAATAGCCTGCCAATAGGAATTCGCCAGGCAAATACAGTAGAGCACTTTAAAACACTGCTGAAAACACATTACTTTAACATGGCCTTTTTATAACTTCACTTTAACTTAATCCTGATACTCTGTATGTTCAATTCATCATAATAACTACTCATGGTGGCTCTAAAATCCGTACTGACCCCAACTCTCTCTTCTGTTTCTTTTTCCAGTTTCTTTGTGGTGGCGGCCTGCGCCACCACCACCTACTCAAAGCATCATGATGCACCAACATTGATGGACTGAAAGCCAGAAGTCTACGTGACCATCATCATCAGGTCCTTCCATGAAAACCCTAAATACAAAGAGGACTGTTTGATTTATGTTAGGTAGATTGCCCAGAGGGGACTGGGCGGTCTCTTGGTCTGGAACCCCTACAGATTTTATTTTTTCTCCAGCCTTTGGAGTTTTTTTTTTTCTGTCCACCCTGGCCATCGGACCTTACTTATTCTATGTTAATTAATGTTGACTTATGTTTATCTTTTATTGTGTGTTCTATTTCTCTATTCATTTTGTAAAGCACTTTGAGCTACATTTTTTTGTATGAATATGTGCTATATAAATAAATGTTGATTGATTGATTGATTGATAACACGACTCATGTGTTAACAGTAACAGTGTGACATAACTGTATAAACCATATGGTTAATGATGCCCAGATTTCTCATTTAAAGACAAAGCTTATCAACCAGTCAACCAACAAAAAATATTTACTTTAAATCCTATCTTTTATAGTTATGAAGATGTTTTAACTTCCAAAAAATACACAAAGGGGATACATTAATATATGCATTATACACTGAAAGAAGTAAGTGAAGATGTAGACATTGTGATGGAAATCGGAGCGTCAGTGAGCCCCAAACCCCCAAACACAATCACACCGAGTTCCAGGTTCAAATAATGGAAGGTTTATTTATCAATTCCTCCACAAAGTCACATAAGCACAAACACAGTTTATCTCTCTTCTCAATACTTCTCTTCTTCTCACCACCACACTGCCCTCCTCCAGTCGAGTGTTGCTCTACATCCTCCCAGCTCTGACTTGCCTGGATAAGGGAGTGAGGTCCCTTTTATTATGGACCTGGGAATACTTCCTGTGATTGCCCAATGGAAGTACTTCCGGGTCACACGGAAGTCCCATAAATTGGGTAGCACATCTCCCTACAGCACCCCCTTGTGGTGCCCATGGTCCCCAGCAAGGCTGTATTGCCAGACTACATCTCCCAGAATTCCCTACTGGTTCCCTAATGGGAGGCTTCATGGAGGACTTCTGCCATCTATCATTTGGGGAGAATAGTAAGTCCCCTGTGACCTTCCAGTGGGCTGTCTGTGCATTTCTTCTGGCCATCACTTCTAGCTCTAGTTCATCTCTCTTCCCTGGTTGGGATGTCTGTCTGCCTTTGAGAAGCCTCCTGTCTGGGTCAGGAACCATTCCCTCTTCTGGCTGCATTGCTGGTCCAGGCCATGTGGTATCTACATTTATGTACCTTCATATTGCATGTCAAACAAAGTCTACACATTTTGTTCTGGAAGCAGATGAAAAATTGCAGCTGCTGACCTCGTGGAGCTTCCAGGGAACTACAAGAGAATGATGCCAGTCCATAACACAAAGATGCATCCAAACTCCTTTCTTTCTGTCTCTCACTCCGATCTAAAGGCCTTATTCTACCCAAAACTTTCATCCTTGAGTAATATCCAAGGTCCTTAAAAGTTCAAATACATGTAACGGTGGTGACAATTGGCACCCAGTCACACCATTTTAAAGAGGCACGTAGTTTCTAATCAGAATTTCTCAGAACCTCTTCCCAGGCTATTTTTCAAAGGAAAGGAGCAGGAACAGTTAATGAATCAATACCAATATATGGCCACCCCAGAAGTAGAGATTATGGTCTCTGGTAGTCCCAGAAACCCAACTACTCTTCTTCCAATACTGCTTGTACTCCTGCCATGTGGAAATCAGTCTATATGTTTCGATAATTATGATATTCTTATCCCAATTGAGAAGTCAAGTATTTCTCTTTTGCATTTTAGATCTGCTGGTCTCATATTTTTGCCTTGGAACCTAACTTTTTTACCTACTGGGTGTGATGAACCTTGGGTGAAATTGTAGTGTACTTTGGGACTTTACATTGGGCTTATAAAATATGTTGAAATTCAAACTTAATGTTTAAGTGTTTAAAGCTCAGTGGTGATTATCATCGTGTTTTGCCTCATTACAAAAATGTGGGTTATTTTTTCTATATATATACTTAAATGCATTTCTGACACTATTTTGGAGTTATATTTTTTATATTGGGGTATGTTGGAATCTGTGTTCTCGGGGCTACTAAGAGTGATGATTGTCATTGGGGTTGGTTAGCCTTGAACAGTGAACAATTGTCAACCCTTTTAAGAGTAGTGTTTATAACAGACGTGTGGGAAACCTCACTTATATTGTGGGGTTTGCTACAGAACAATATAATACTGTTAATTCTGTCATGCTATCTATGGTGTCTTACTGCAAACCTACTTGTATATTACTACTTGATTGAACATACAGTTGGCAGGTTCTTACCATTCTGTCATTATGATCTTGTGATTTCTCCTGAATTTACGTTATGTTCTAATCCACCATGCTTTGTCTTGTTTTAATACTTGCCCTTTAAATCATCTTGTGAAGATGTTCACTGTGGAAGGCACCATATTAAAAACCAATTCATCAATGAATTATTTTTTTAGAATAACAGGATATCTGATTCTCACTGTCTTCAGCCGTAACTGTAGTTTACGAAAGCACAGTTGTGTCATGCTTTGCATCCACATTTGTCTTCTCATGACCCTGTATTGGAATAAATGGGTTGAGAAGATAAATGAATGAAAACTAATTATTTTTAATGACACCCCACACCCTGCCAGACCTCTTTTTTCTCTCAGTCTTTCTCTGCTTTACACACTCCTTTTCTCATTCATTCCACTGGACCCCAGCAGGGCTGCTTAATAGAATAAACAAGGTGAGGAACTGCTTGTGGCCCCATGGAGAGCGAAGGGACCACCTAAACCACAGAAGAATAAGTGGATGGAAAAGAGATAGGAGGCCCAAAATAAACATCTGGCTTAGAGACATAAAAAAAGCCAGAAGCAGCCTTAGTTATAACCATGTTACTTGAATAGATAACCCTGAGAGTTGCTTTAAGAATAAAAATATATTTTTTTCTAAAATCAATATAAATCGTCAGTTTAAATCTGAAATTAAATATCAAAGCAGCCTTACTAACATAAAAATCTTTGCTGTACAGTGACTACAAAGTTAAACTAGCTTTTGAAAAGTCTAATAAGGCTTGACGTATTCAATTTGCATTCTTCACTACCTTTATCCACATCACAAGAATGTTAATTAAAAAAAAATCATGCTATTATTTCTCAACTCATATAGGAGATCAGTAAAAGAAAGAAAGCATGTACTTTATGAGTTACCTAGGTGGCTTAAAAGAGGCGCAGGGATCGGAAAATTAGGCTAGACACAGCATGGTCATGCCCACCAGACATTTTAACTGGATGACACGGATTGGATTTGTGTCATTATATGAAGAAGCCTGTGGTAGAGTAAAGCAATCTGAAAACTGGTTCTATGCATCTTCAATGTAGTGGGAAGGTGTAATTATATTCATCAGTAAAATTGCAGCTTTCAGGGGCCCTGCCAGACTGCCAGGTATAATCTTACCAGGTATTTCAGCATTGAGGAGGCAGAAGTCTCCTGCTGTGCCCTTCCCAGCAAACCCGCAAGCCTTCCTGTCATGGCCATCTATCATAAACTATTAGCCAGCATCAAAGCATTCATTTAGCTCTAGCATTACACAGATCTTCTTTTTTTTCTGCACTTGCCTCTCTGGTGGCACTTGTGCAGCCCTGTGGGAAAGAGACGTTCATTCTTGAGTGTGATGCATTATACAGAAATTGGAAAATGACAGGTCTTCTCATGTTTCCGGAACAGAGGTGCTGTTCCTGAACAGTCAGGCTGGACTCCAGGAGCAGTGGTCACAACATTTCTCCTTCCTTTTCTCCTCTCCTCCGGACCATGCAAGCAGCAATCTAATACAGCTCTGAGTAGATTACCACGACTAAATATGCACTCAAGGCAGAAAAAACAAAATAATTAAAATCAATGTTACTTTTAGGAGTCTGCAAACTGTAACCTGGCTTCTCTTTCTTTTCTGAAATCATTTTGTCATTTAAAGGCTTTTAAGAGATATGCGTCAAGTGAAAAGGCTTTTCCAGGCAGGGAATTTCTCTCTGCAAGTTGTTTAACTAAATCTGATTTCCTTCTAAATGAGATTATCTGGTGGAAATCAAAATGAAGGCAGAAACACACAGAGGGAAGCTTCCACATGAAGGCAAATGAAATCTATACTGCAACTTTTAAAGCAGAGTGGCAGAAGAAATTCACTTAAATGTTCTGAAAACAAAGCCTGACAATTGTGGGAAATTGAACAATACTGTATAGTGTTCTACAATGCAGAGGCAATATGATTTCTGCATACATGGCTGCTTTTGCCATTGGCCAACAAGTCAAGATGTATGTTTGTCCCTCTGTTTCTGAAAAAATGACATGACAATGCATGCTGTATATGTGAATATGCAACGTGGTTTCCAAAAAATATTTTTTCTTTCTAAAAGTAAATTGCATTAGTAATTTCAATTTAAGTGTACTTTAATATTTCTTAGAGCACGGAAGACTGAAGAGCTGAATGCATGCCTTCTGCACCATTCAAAACAAAATCATTTTTCTATTTGGATTTCTAACAGGCATCTAGCTGAAAAGAATCGCAGAGCTAAGCTCTTCAATATCCTAAGAAAAATATGCAAATAATTCTATTTCTTGATTTTCTGTGAATTTGCTAAAGTGAAAAGTTATTTAGCATCTGGCAAAATGTTTTATAAAATCAATTTAATTTTGTTCCTATTTGAATTTATAATTTCCCTGCTATTCCCTTCTATTTCATTTTTGCTCTTTCTGACATCATTTTTTCACAAATTCTGATTTCTTTGTTCTCAGTTTTAAAATTGGTGAATTCACTTTTTGTTTTTTTTTTTGTTTTAAAATTCTGTATTAGACTGAAAATTTTAAAGTGACTGAGAAAAATAATTTTATAGCAACTTAAGTTAAAGATTAAGCATCAATGTTTTTTAGGTAAGGAGTATGCTTTGCCTTCTAAAATTTACTGCTTATACAGCAACAATTTAAGAAGTGACACACAACTTCTCATTCTTATTTACTTAATAATTACAGTATCCTTAAACAGCACCACATTTATAAAGATGGCTAGAGATAGACAGGACGCTGGCTGAAAAGCTGATCTTTATTGCAGGTAAAAACATAATAAAATGTTAATTGCTGATTCCATTTCATTAGTTCATAATTAAGAGATTAGTAATTTGTCTTCAGTTATATTTTTAATTGAATACAAGACAATAAGTGAACATTGCGGAAAAAATCAAGTATCAGGTGTTGTCGACCGTAATAATGCAAGAGTCTAAATGAAATGTTGTATTTGAAATAATAAGGTGAGGCAAAAGAACAGCCACACGATGGAACAGTAAAGATGAAAAAGGTCTACTCAGCCATTAGCTGCAGTTGATAAGCTCTAGAGTGGTCAGGCTTCAGGGTCGGAGCTCCGTTGGGTAGGTAACACATCTCACAAATTAGATGCCTTCTTTCAGGAGCACCTTGCTTTTATAGCTTGTGGAACAGAAGGGGCAGAGTCAGTAGCTTTCAATGGGTGTCTTCTCTGAGCTGTGGGTGGAAAAAGAGACAGAAAAGTCAGTGATCACGCCTCCTGGTGTCCCGGAGTGGTACTGTTTACCTTTGACGAGCCAAGTAGTTGACCCTCTGATGTGCATGTGTGACATGAGATAAAAGGTGAAATTCTGCCTTGGCCACACTGCTTTTTGCTTTGGCTTCAGATTTAGATAGATAGATAGATAGATAGATAGATAGATAGATAGATAGATAGATAGATAGATAGATAGATAGATAGATAGATACTTTATTAATCCCAAGGGGAAATTCACATAATCCAGCAGCAGTATACTGTGTGGTGAATGGCCGGCCATTTATCCCGGCCAATACCCCCAAGTCGCCAGGTGGAGCCCTCCTTGCAGTATGGCGGTCCACAGAAGACCAGCAGGGCATCATGGACATTGTAGTTTTTATACGCAGCCCTGCTGGATACCGTGGGGGCCACTAGGGGACGCTGCAGGGAGGAACAACAGATATTTTCCCTACGCGCCGGAAGCACACATGGACAAGGGGAATGACGTGCTTCCGGGGTGAAGAAAAGGACTTTTTACCTGACCCGGAAGTAATTGAGATCACATGGACAGGAGATTGGGAACACTTCCGAGTCAGGATATATAAAAGGACTGTGGGAGCTCCCAGACGGCGAGCTGAGCTGGGTGGAAGGGTGGCAACGCGTCTGGGAGTGGAGGATTGATTTATTGTATTGGTTAGTGATTGTATATGAGTATAGTGGAGGAGAGGGTGCTTTGTGCACTGTGGCGATTGAATAAAGTCAAAGTTTGGACTTTTACCTGGTGGCTGGAGTCGTGGACAGGGGTTCAAGGGAGTGATAGTGCCCCCAATCTGTCACAACTGATACAAAAAAACAATATTAAATTAAATAGTAATAAAAATGCATGTAAAATGAAGAGTGAATTTTAACATTTCCAATCAGCTTTATTACCTGTATTGAAAGATAAGATTATTATTATAAACTCCTAATCAAAACAGAATAATACTCAGATATAATATTATCATGTAGATTGAGAAATACCATGGCACTATAATTTTTACCTCTTGGCTATTTTTAGGAGCATGTGCTCTTCATTTAGTAAAATAGTTGAAGAATGTAAAGTTTCAAAAGAGCATACTTATAATGTCTGTCCCTAAATTAAATACTTCTGAAAGTTAGTAGTGTAAACCATTCATAATCACACCTCAGTAAACCCACAATCAGATAATTAAACATTACAGTGTCGGAAAAGTATGCTGACCACCAATCAAATACTTTTATTGATTTGTTAATTACTCAAATTTGATTTTAAAGCATTCATAGTGTTCAGAAGTAACTCCCATTCATCCAATTTCTAGCCCACTCTTTTTGTTTAGGGTTGCAGGGATTATGTCCTTAGTAATTGCTAATGAAATGTAAACTATTTTTTTTAATATTGTTGCAGCTAGGATTATATGGTAGTGAGACCAGCTATGTTATATGAGTTGGAGACGGTGGCACTGACCAGAAAGCAGGAGACAGAACTGGAGGTAGCAGAGTTAAAGATGCTAAGATATGCACTGGGTGTGATGAGGATGGATAGGATTAGAAATGAGTACTTTAGGGGGTCAGCTCAAGTTGGACGGTTGTGAGACAAAGTCAGAGAGGTGAGATTGCTTTGGTTTGGACATGTGCAGAGGAGAGATGCTGGGTATATTGGGAGAAGGATGTTAAAGATGGAGCTGCCAGGCAAAAGGAAAAGAGGAAGGTCTAAGAGAAGATTTATGGATGTGGTGAGAGAGGACACGCAGGTGGTGGGTGTAGCAGAACAAGATGCAGAGGACAGAAAGAGATGGAAAAAGATGACCTACTGTGGCAACTCCTAATGGGAGCAACTGAAAGACGAAGAAGAATTTCCAGCTAGGATTATGCACACATACCGTATGTATCTCAGCAGCACTAGGCAAAAAGCAGTTCAGTGTAGGGTATGCTTACACAAACACCAACACTCACACAATTTAAATCCACTAACTGATTTAATTGGCACAGCTTAAGGATCTGGTAGGAGAACCCAGACAAAAAGCACACATAGAAACTAGAAGAACATACAAGACATGGCACAGGTCAAGACAAGACCAGGATCTCTTGGAGCTGCAAGGCAGGACTGCTAAATGTTCTTTTAAACCTGAATATTTTAAAATACTGTCTACATATAATGAATTATATAATACAATGTCTTCTTTATATTATTAGTATGCTTTATGTTCCATTGTTAGCAGATTCCTAGAACTTATGCATTTATTTACAGAGGGTCTTGTCTTTAATTCCATTTAGTTTTAGGACTTTTATTAAAATGAGTCACATTGAAAGCAGTAGGTTTCATGCTCATCTTCTTTTTTTATGAGCTTGCGTTTGTCTGTTATCAGTGTAGTGGACTGCAGACAGAGACTTTTAGGGTTATACTAAGTCAGTTCTCACTTTCTATTGGCTGAATAAATTTGTGGCCAATAAAACAATAGCATAGTTTAAGTAGTTTCATTTTAATTAAAAAATAAAGAAGGTTAGATGGCAGGATACTCTTTGATTTTCATAAAATAGTTTGCCCTTTCCATCTGACTGAAGCCTATTTTTGAGTCTGTATACAGTTTCAGAGAATCAGACATCAAAGTTTAAATTGAAATCCAACTTCCATAATTGGTCCTCCAAGTTGGGAAGTCCTGGTTAAAGCAAAACAAAGCATCTCACATGAATAAGGTGTAGTGCAAGATCACACCAGAAAATAATCATCTCAGTAAGAAAAATACAAAAAATGCATTTAAAAGTCAAACCATTAAACAATATATTCCAAGAAAGTGAGCACGGAAATCTTTCAATCATAAGCTGATAAACTGAGAATGCGAGAAATTAGTGAACCAGTCGTGGGATTTGAAAGTGCAGCCATTGGTAGAAAAATCTAGTTATTTAAATATTGGATCAGCCTTCGTTTGTATTGAAATGGCCAGATTCTTACCTCTTTGGAATTATTCTAAGGCTGTTGCTGTACTAAACACAAGTCTTTATGATCTGTGATCATTCTCATGTTGCCAGTCGTTGTTTTTTCATTCCACTGTCATAACACAATCCTGATTTTAGGCTGTACATGATCCTCATTTGGAATAATTAAAATAATCAATCCCAATTAATAATCAAACATTTAAAATGTAGTAACAAATACTTTTTGTTTTAATATAGAGTATCAGAGGGAAGTTCATTGGGTCTGCACTACATTATCAAAAAAACACTTGTCATTAAAGATGCTGTGTTTTCAAAATTCACATTTTAAAGTCCTATGATCCTGCACTGTGACAAGCAGAGTAAGAAAATGGGCAGAAGGAAGTCTGAGTGCCAAAATGAGGTCTAAATATTGTATTAACCACAATTTTTATATCTGAAATGCAAAACAAAATTATTTGTACTCACTCTGAATAATTTGTCATAGCACAGTTTGCCTCTGCTTTCTTAACAGCTGTACATTTGTTCCAAAAGAATTTAATTAAAGCTGCCACTTAAACTAAGCAATTGTTATTAATTAGAAATAGTCACACCCCCGACCCAAACGCTTTGCACCAGGCACTAATTAAATGTCTTTTCTTCTTGGCACCTGGGTACCTTTGCTTTTTCCTCAGGCTTTGTATTGTTTTACCTCATCATTGCCAGCTAGGGGTGTGTGTGTGTGTGTTTGTGTTAGCAGAGCTGTTTCTTGCAAAATTCAGAGCCCCTCGAGAAGAGTTATTACAGGTTACTACTTCACACTCTGTGTAATCATCATGTAAAGGCAAATTTAGTGAAGAAATTTTGACAAATATTGATTATTGTTAGTTAATATTCATTTTTTATATTTTTATATTTTGATGGGTGATCTTTCATTCAAATTGTGCTAGATGTGCTTTACTGTCTAGTGCTAATTTATTGCTCATTTAGCAGGATGACATTGCTGATCATAAAGACTGTTGAGTCAGAGCTGCATGTTGGAAGTTGGTCAGATATTTAAGGAGAATTTCACTGTATTTTAGAAATGTGACAAAATTAATATTACTGCTAGTGGAAGAAATACACAAGGAAAATTACATGACATTTAAATTTATTTGCTCGCCAGACACTTTTATTCAAAGTGACTTACAAAAGAGGTTACGTAATCGAGTATCATTAGCCAAGGGCCTGTTTGTTCAACAAGTGTTGTAGGACAGGTAGCAAAAGTTGATTGCCACAAGTGAAAAGATGTAATAACTAATATATTTACAATCATAGATTAACATGCGATAGAGCAATTTAACTTAATGCAACAACAAATCAACCAAGAATATGGAAGATCATAGAGCAAAGTTTTTTTTTCAATCAATCAGACAGATATTCCCAGAACAGGTGGGTTTTCAATTGCTTCTTAAATCTATTGAGGGAGCCAGCAGTTTGGATGGAGATGGGTAGCTCATTCCACCAACTTGAAACGACACAGGAAAAGAGACTGGATTAAGACTTGATACGGGCCTCTGCATTCTGGATCATATGCAGCGGCTTGATAACACACGGCTACTCCTACCAGTAGTGAGGTTTAGTAGTCTAGACTTTACAAGACTAGAGCCTGAACCAGAAGTTGTGCTGCATACTTTGTCAGATAAGGTCTGATCTTGCAGATGCTGTACAGCGTGAACCTGCATGTACAAGAAACAGTAGATATGTGGTTAGAAAAAGATAGCTGCTCATCAATCACCTCCCCAAGGTTGTGTACTGACCTAGCAGGTGTTAGCGACAGTGAGTCAGTCTGTTCAGACATGGGGAGTTGATCAGACTGGCTGGCCAGGATCACATTATGCTTGTTTTTTGCCAGGTTAAGCTGAACATGGTGGTCCCTCTTCCAGGTTGAGACATCAGTTAGATATAAAGAAACTCGAGCTGATACCGTATCATCCTCTGGAAGGAACAACCAGTAGAGCTGTGCATCATTGGTTTAGCACTAATAAGAGAACCCATTGGACCGAATGATGGAGCCCAGCAAGGTGGTGAACAGAGAGAAAAGTAAAGTACCCAGCACCGATCCTTGGGGTACACCTGTGCCTGTCTGGTGCGCCCCTGACAACTCTCCTTGCCAGGACACACTGTAGGATCTACCCAAGATGTAGGAATCAGACCACCTGAGAGCAGTCCTAGTGATGCCAAGGTTGTTTCGTTATTGTGAGAACTTGCAATTTTAGATGCATGTAACATTTTTAATTTCTGCATGTAAAAAAGAATGCTTGCATCATGGCTGGTTTTGATGATTTTATTTGTATGTTTTAATCAAAATCATCTGTATGTGATTTTTTTCATAATGAGTCCAGATCTGTAAAGATGTAGTTCTTCAAAAAATTTCCAAAGGATTAAATATGCAGAAATCAGAAGAAAGTGTAAAAAAGGGCTTTTATGTTTAAGAGTATGTTTAAGTATATTGTGGCAAGCAGCCGGGGGTGGCACCCAGCCGGGTTGCCCGGAAGGACAAGACGACCAGGGGCACCAGGTGCGCAGCCAGTACATCTGCCACACTGGGGAGTGCTGGCAGAAGATTATCGGGGAGGCACTTGGAGCACATCCAGGTGATTATAAAAGGTGCCGCCTCCCTCCATTCAGGGACTTGAGTCGGTAGCGGCGAAGGACAGAGCTCGGGAGAAGAGGAAAGGAGGCGGCCTGAGGAATGGAAGGCATTGTGTGAGAGACCTGGGGCCTCATGTATAACGCCGTGCGTAGAACTCGCACTATAACATGGCGTAAGCACAAAAGCCGAAATGTGTTTACGCACAGAAAAATCCAGATGCAAGAATCTGTGCATACTCCAACTTCCACGTTCTTCCGCTACATAAATTCCGATCAGCGTGAAAACTAACGCTTGTGCACGCGCTTTATGTAACGCCCCAAATCCTCCCAGAATTACGCCTATTTGAATATGCAAATCAATATAAATCGCCCTTAAGCTCAGCCTTCTGTGAAAAGACAATGGGAAAAGCACGGGGAAAATATAAGAATTTCAGCGAATACCAAGTGGAGGCAAAGGAAAACATACTATTTGTTCAAATAAACCGTGGTATAATCAACAAAAGGAAGTTGATCGAGTGACATAGCGTGTTGGAGAAACTTGAAAGCTCACGTTCACAAAATCGCACAGTGCCGGAAATAAAAAAGAAGTCACATATCAAAGTCTCCGTGAAAAGGCGAGTTGTAGCCCACTGTCTGAGTGTCATATGAAAGCTTGTTAGGGTACAGAGAAAAAAGGCACACAGTGGGGAAAAAGCATGAAATGTCAACTTCAATCTCGACATTTCCACTTTAATCACATAGTTTATTTTGTCATTAAAGTAGAACATCATAAACTTCATCTTAAAATCGTTTAATTAACCAGTTTCTCAAATCACATCGTAATTAAAGTAGCACGTTAAATGCTTTGTTTTGTATTTGATCTTCTATGTGCCTATGTGTGTGAATCACTACTTGCTTCTTAAACCGGCTCTCTTCCTCCAACTGGACACAGAATCCATTACATTCGTGATATTACAGCTCTCTGAATAACTAAAATACTGAGATGTATACGTGATGTCATTTTCATGATGATAGAAGTTAAAGCACGTTATTAAACATGAGTTTCATGGCGCAGTGATTGTGTGCAACCTTCGATGAAATAATTTATTGCAGCAGTACTCAGGGGCGGCTCTAGGCTTGTGGTGGCACTGGGCAGAGGAAGAATCAGTGGCTCCTTCGCCCGCCAATGTCAGTAAGGTAGCTTATGCACGGTGGATGGCCATGTCCGTTGCAGACACTGCATAGCCGCCTCACGCTCATGACACAAGCATTTAACTTTTGCCGAAATTTGTCACTTTGTTTTTAGCTGTGTTGTTATTTTCTCTTTCTGTGTTATATTCAATATATATTGGCGTAGCCGTCACTGCAGTCAGTGCTTTTCTTTCCCCAAGTAACCGATCGCCACACAATCAGCTCTGTAATAGAAGTTAAGCCATCTGTAAGCTTAGCGCCGATTCTTCAAAACGTTTAAGAAACATTGAAATATCTTCGTAGTACATGTTTAATTATTCTATCCTTAACGACACTCCCAGTGAAGAATATAGATTATTTAAATGAAGTTAAAGTTTTATCTGTATAATTTAATAAACATATTTTGCTGCATTTCACCTTAAAAATGATATCGTCATCATATGTAAATACGCACTTTATAAAGTGGCTCAGGTTGTGCGATATTATAACTGTAGTGCAAGTTTACAGTGGGGTGATTGTACTTATAAGTACAAACAGTTCTACAAGGTGCAATTGATTGAGTGCATTTAAAGTTCTTGGGATGAAACTGTTTCTGAACCGCGAGGTCTGTACAGGAAAGGCTTTAAAACGTTTTGCAGTGGCTGAGTGTCCTTGAAGCTGTGTACCGATAATTCTCTTTCCGATCAGCTGCTGCTGTGATTCACACTCAGATACAGTGATATAAATACTCCGAGTCGTGCAGTGAGAGTAATATGGAAAGAGATGATGCGCTGTGGCAACTCCTAACGGGAGGAGCTGAAAGAAGAAGAAGAAGAAGAAGAAGAAGAAGAAGGAGAAGTGAGAGTAACAACGCTAAAGCAGTTATGGTATTTGGAATACTATGGCTGTTCCCTGGACCATTATATTGTTACAAGTTAATTACAATCAGATGCATTACACTAATAAACAATATGCGGTTAGTTTCAGTGTATTTATAAAGCCGCGTCAGGAAAATAATGAGTAACCACACAGGAACAGTACCATTGCTTTGACGCTGGGTGCCGCCAATCTGCAAAACCAAGCGGAGAACTTGTGTACGACAAGGTATGAGGTACCGTGGAAAAGTGCATGGCTTTACGCCAAGTGTAGGTTTTATACATCTCGATTTGAACGTGGAAAAGCTCTTACGCAACATTTCTGTGCGTACACACCGTTTATACATGAGGCCCCTGGACTTTGGAGGAGTTTTGGGGTTGTGTGTGTTTCACTTGTGTAAATGTATAATAAACGTGTGTTGGGTGAACCATCGCTGTTCACCTGTCTGTGTCCGGGCCGTGTTCCACAATATATATATATATATATATATATATATATATATATATATATATATATATATATATATATTGTAATAAGTGGAGACCAGAGACGCTAGGTTTGGGGCAGCCACCCGCTTATTACGGTTTCCGCTGCAAAAGTCTTTGAGGCATTGTAATAGTTGTTTACACAACAGAGTCCAAAACAGAACTGCCTGCCTAAGCCAAGGCAGTGAGCTTTATAGCACAGAGGGCGGAAATGATGTCGTCCTCTGGGCCGGAACTGGAAGTGACATCATCCTTGGGGCGGAACCGAAGTGACCTCATTCTTGGGGCCGGAACCGAAGTGATGTGTCCTTCCTGGAAATGGCGGCTCCTGGTGGGATTTCCGGTAAGACCTGCAGAGAACTCAGAAAGAGCGCCAGTGCACCCCCCTGGGCAGATGTATAAACAGTATTTCCTAAGCCCTTCAGCTGCTTCCCATGCACACGCAGTGTGACAAGACTCCCCTCAGCCCAGACCCGCCGGTCGGGCGACCTGCACCGAGGTCGGGGCCCGGAGAGGGCATCGGCGTTGGCATGAAGAGACCCCTGTCGATGAACGAAGCGTGATACTTGTACTGCTGCAGGTCAAGAAACCACCTGCGTGACCCGTGGATTCGACTCCTGTGAAGGGCCATCCACTTCAGAGGTGCATGATCCGTCACCAGAGTGAACACGCCACCCAAGAGGTAGTACCGCAGCTGAGTTACTGCCCATTTGATCGCCAGAGCCTCTTTCTCATACCGCTGCACCTGGTCTCCCTGTCCAACAGTTTCCGCTCAGATACATAACGGGTGTTCAACACCGTCGACGCTTTGGCTCAACACGGCACCCAAGCCTGTGTCCGAAGCGTCCGTCTGGAGGATAAAAGGGAGAGAGAAGTTAGGGGAGATCAAGATAGGTGCTGAAGTCAGAGCCCTTTTTAAGTCACTGAATGCAGCCCCGCTTATCAGACCATACCACCGTATTAGGAGCTCTTTTCTTTGTCAAGTCGGTCAAGGGCGCCGCTCTCGAGAAGCGAGGCACAAACCGCCAGAAAAACGGAGCTTAATTCGCTCTAATGTTTTATCGGAGCCGAGATGGCCTCCAAGAAGGTGGGAGTGTGCTAACTCAAAACCTGCGCCGTAGGTCCGCTGGATTAGCAACAACTTCCGGACCTTCCCTCATGTTCAGCGACCCGATACAACAAATCATTATCAACGACAAAGTGAGGTCCCTGTGGCATGGGCAAATGCGTCGTTGGCGCTAACGAGAACCACTGCATTCTTTATGTGTTTCAGAGAGTCGTCGCACCAGCGTTCTCCTCGAAGGACGGATAGCTCTTTGCATAGAGCGTCGACTAAGGAGATTTCCCGCTGCGGGCGCTACAAAGTTAAATATGCAGTGCTTTGAGATGAATAGGAAGCGGTGCACCAGGGGTTGCGAGAAGACCATGCGCAGTACATCTGCCACACTGGGGAGTGCTGGCAGAAGATTATCGGGGAGGCACTTGGAGCACATCCAGGTGATTATAAAAGGTGCCGCCTCCATTCAGGGACTTGAGTCGGTAGCGGCGGACAGAGCTCGGGAGAAGAGGAAAGGAGGCGGCCTGAGGAATGGAAGGCATTGTGTGAGAGACCTGGGGCCTCATGTATAACGCGCGTGAACTCGCACTATAACATGGCGTAAGCACAAAAGCGAAATGTGTTTACGCGACAGAAAAATCCAGATGCAGAATCTGTGCATACTCCAACTTCCACGTTCTCCCGCTACATAAATTCCGATCAGCGTGAAAACTAACGCCGCGCGCTTTATGTAACGCCCCAAATCCTCCCTGAATTACGCCTATTTGAATATGCAAATCAATATAAATCGCCCTTAAGCTCAGCCTTCTGTGAAAAGACAATGGGAAAAGCACGGGGAAAATATAAGAATTTCAGCTAATACCAAGTGGAGGCAAAGGAAAACATACTATTTGTTCAAATAAACCGTGGTATAATCAACAAAAGGAAGTTGATCGAGTGACATAGCGTGTTGGAGAAACTTGAAAGCTCACGTTCACAAAATCGCACAGTGCCGGAAATAAAAAAGAAGTCACATATCAAAGTCTCCGTGAAAAGGCGAGTTGTAGCCCACTGTCTGAGTGTCATATGAAAGCTTATTAGGGTACAGAGAAAAAAGGCACACAGTGGGGAAAAAGCATGAAATGTCAACTTCAATCTCGACATTTCCACTTTAATCACGTAGTTTATTTTGTCATTAAAGTAGAACATCATAAACTTCATCTTAAAATCGTTTAATTAACCAGTTTCTCAAATCACATCGTAATTAAAGTAGCACGTTAAATGCTTTGTTTTGTATTTGATCTTCTATGTGCCTATGTGTGTGAATCACTACTTGCTTCTTAAACCGGCTCTCTTCCTCCAACTGGACACAGAATCAATTACATTCGTTATATTACAGCTCTCTGAATAACTAAAATACTGAGATGTATACGTGATGTCATTTTCATGATGATAGAAGTTAAAGCACGTTATTAAACATGAGTTTCATGGCGCAGTGATTGTGTGCAACCTTCGATGAAATAATTTATTGCAGCAGTACTCGGGGCGGCTCTATGCTTGTGGTGGCACTGGGCAGAGGAAGAATCGGTGGCTCCTTCACCCGCCAATGTCAGTAAGGTAGCTTATGCACGGTGGATGGCCATGTCCGTTGCAGACACTGCATAGCCGCCTCACGCTCATGACACAAGCATTTAACTTTTGCCGAAATTTGTCACTGTTTTTAGCTGTGTTGTTATTTTCTTTTCTGTTTTATATTCAATATATATTGGCGTAGCCGCCACTGCAGTCAGTGCTTTTCTTTCCCCAAGTAACCGATCGCCACACAATCAGCTCTGTAATAGAAGTTAAGCCATCTGTAAGCTTAGCGCCGATTCTTCAAAACGTTTAAGAAACATTGAAATATCTTCGTAGTACATGTTTAATTATTCTATCCTTAACGACACTCCCAGTGAAGAATATAGATTATTTAAATGAAGTTAAAGTTTTATCTGTATAATTTAATAAACATATTTTGCTGCATTTCACCTTAAAAATGATATCGTCATCATATGTAAATACGCACTTTATAAAGTGGCTCAGGTTGTGCGATATTATAACTGTAGTGCAAGTTTACAGTGGGGTGATTGTACTTATAAGTACAAACAGTTCTACAAGGTGCAATTGATTGAGTGCATTTTAAAGTTCTTGGGATGAAACTGTTTCTGAACCGCAGGTCTGTACAGGAAAGGCTTTAAAACGCTTTGCAGTGGCTGAGTGTCCTTGAAGCTGTATACCGATAATTCTCTTCCGATCAGCTGCTGCTGTGATTCACACTCAGATACAGTGATATAAATACTCCGAGTGGTGCAGTGAGAGTAATATGGAAAGAGATGATGCGCTGTGGCAACTCCTAACGGGAGGAGCTGAAAAAAGAAGAAGAAGAAGAAGAAGAAGAAGAAGAAGGAGAAGTGAGAGTAACAACGCTAAAGCAGTTATGGTATTTGGAATACTATGGCTGTTCCCTGACCATTATATTGTTACAAGTTAATTACAATCAGATGCTTACACTAATAAACAATATGCGGTTAGTTTCAGTGTATTTATAAAGCCGCCAGGAAAATAATGAGTAACCACACAGGAACAGTACCATTGCTTTGACGCTGGGTGCCGCCAATCTGCAAAACCAAGCGGAGAACTTGTGTCACGACAAGGTATGAGGTACCGTGGAAAAGTGCATGGCTTTACGCCAAGGTGTTTCACTTGTGTAAATGTATAATAAGCGTGTGTTGGGTGAACCATCGCTGTTCACCTGTCTGTGTCCGGCCGTGTTCCACAATATATATATATATATATATATATATATATATATATATATATATAATATATAAAGCAGAGTCTATATGTGTGTGTGTGTTGCTTGTATGTTTGTTTGTTCGCCATACAAATCTGCACCGGGCGTCCGATCGCCACCAAACTGGGCATGGGGCTCCTTTGTGACCAGGAGAAGGTCATGGGGTATGTTTGGTTCTGAAAAATGTTCGTGGTGAACTGCAGGGCACTTTTTCACCGACACAACATTCGGCACGCGTCACCATACTTAAGATGGCCGCACGTTGTAACAGAACTTCACCGCGGCGCCATTTAGCGGCAGCTTTGGTCTCTGTGCATCGCACTTTAACCATGTTTCTTTAAATTGCCAAGAGATGGCAGAAGTGTCCAAGTATGAGAAGGCCTACTACTTTGATCGGGTGAAGAGGAACTGCCGCATAGATGTAAAACGTGAACGACCCAGTGCGTGCGACCGGCTGACACACCCGCGTTTCCGCACGTCACACTCCCACACACACTTGTATTTCATTCGCCAACGTCCATTATATAAAAGCAGGTTTGAACAGAGACTCGCCTTAAAAAAAGACAGCATCCTTCTCCCACCATTTTCCCCAAACGCAGCACCGATTGTATGTCACTTCTCTCTGTACTTACCATCGCCAACGTCCATTACATGTCATCACGGTTCAACACAGACGCTCTTTAAAAAAGAGCACCTCTCCCCACTATTTTTCCCAGTACGGTTTCAGTGCTACTCTTTCTAACTGGCTTTCCGTATTTGTGGTTCTACTTCCTCACTTTCCGACTGACAGTATGATTTCAGTGTTGCTCTTTCTGACTGACGGGTGCTATTTGTTTGCTTTCCGACGTATTCTAAATAATGTCAATTCACCTCTCTGTGGTACTTATTCCGTACGTAATACCATGTAACACATTATAATTCTCCTGCTTTTCGCTAATATACCCATGCCACTGAAAAAAAGACGTAGAATTGGAAGGTCCTATTTAGATGTCACAAGAAAGTCTATTTCAAGGGCATCTGAAATGCCACAGCACACAGAATCCAGAGTGGAAGAACTTACAATAAAATATCAATCAGAAAACTGTTTCTTCTATTTTTTATTCTGTTTCTTTCATTTGGGAAATTCACCGGTTATAGATTACCGGGCAACGCCGGGTACACATTTAAGCAGAGACTCACCTTAAAAAGACAGCATCCTTCCCCCGACATTTTCCACACACGCAGCAGTGGTTGTATGTCACTTCTCTCTGTAGTTACCATTGCCAACGTCCATTAGATAGCAGTACCGTTCAATACAGACGCTACTTATTGTGTAATACCACTCGCCTTTGTGTCAAGGCTCTCTATCCAAATATTACTGAAGCAACTATCATGACACGTTGTGCAAGACATACAGATGTTTTCACACAAAGAATACTGCTGATTCCGAGTGATTTACCCATTGATTTCAAACTGCTCCAATTTCCTGTTCGTTTGGCTTTTGCTATGTCAATTAATAAGGCTAAAGGGCATTCACTACAAGTTGCAGGCATCAATTTTGAAAATCCATGCATTTCACACAGACAACTCTACGCAGCATGTTCTAGAGTGGGCAATCCTCAGAATTTGTTAATTTTGTCACCACAAGGAAAAACAAAAAATATAGTTTATCCAAAGGCTCTGGTATGAGCACTTATATTACCTCTTACAATAAAATGTGAATCAGAAAACTGTTTTTTCTATTTCTATATTCTCTTTCTTTCATTTTGGAAATTCACCGGTTATAAAACGTGAACGACCCAGTACGCGTGACCGGCTGACACTCCTGCGTTTCCGCAAGTCACACTCCGTCACGCACTGATAGTGCTGTATTTCATTCGCCAACGTCCGTTATATGGCAGCACGTTTAAACAGAGACTTGCCTTAAAAAGACAGCATCCTTCTCCCGCCATTTTCCACACACGGAGCAGCGGTTGTATGTCACTTCTCTCTGTAGTTACCATCGCCAACATCCGTTAGATAGCAGCACGGATCAACACAGACGCTCCTTACTGTGTAATACCACTCCCCTTTGTGTCAAGACTCTCTATCCAAATATTATTGAAGCAACTATCATGACACGTTGCGCAAGATGTACAGATGTTTTCATACTGTTGATTCCGAATGATTTACCCTTCGATTTCAAATTGCTCCAAATTCCTGTTTGTTTGGCTTTTCCTATTTCAATTAATAAGGCTCAAGGGCAATCACTACAAGTTGCGGGCATCAATTTCGAAAATCCATGCTTTTCACACAGACAACTCTACGCAGCATGTTCTAGAGTGGGCAGTCCTTAGAATCTGTTCATTTTCTCACCACAAGGGAAAACAAAAAATATAGTGTATCCAAAGGCTCTGCAATGAGCACTTATATTACCTCTTACAATAAAATGTGAATCCGAAAACTGTTTTTTCTATTTCTATATTCTGTTTCTTTCATTTGAGAAATTCTCCAGTTATAGATCCCCGGGCAACGCCGCTTATTCCTGCTAGTATATATATATACTGTATATATATGTCAGTTACATATAGTTTTAATTGTAAAGTTTAAATTTAACAAAAACATAGAACATAAATGGTTTTTCATTGCAACATCTTGTCTGGTATATTTATATTAAAGACCTCTTAGATCTCGAAGCATAGGAGTTAAATGTATAGAAACGAGTCAGGTCTCTTTTGTGAAGAAAATCAATCAGACACCACAATGAGTGACCCGAACTCTCAAATGACTCATTTTTAATTGAAAGCCTATCTCTGATGGAAAGAGTTCAATAATATTTTTTTGTTAAAAAATGTCATTATATTCTACAATTATGTTCAGCTTTACTTTCAATTAGTCCATCAACAAAGAATAGTTTTCATTAGTAATATCACACCTAGATGAATCTGGCATTGTGGGGAAAAAAAAGATTTCATCATTACTTTCAAAATTTAATTAGTCAAAGAGCAACTTTGTGTGCTGGTCAATTGTTGTGGAAGGCATAGCACATTTCATGAGGACAGGAAGGAAAATGTAGAAGCCCTAACTTTGAGCTAATGCATTGGTTCAAATCCAAGAATGGCAAGTTCAGGATAAAAGTGAAGCCCTATAATTGAAAATCTTGGTTAGTCTCACACGAAGTGTGTTTCATTTTTTTTCTTTCTCCTAGTGTATTAATGATTGAAGGTACAAAATGAAAATATTGTAGTATTTTATGGAACATAGTGCTCCATTCTGATTGTGGTGGCTACTGCATAATATCTTAAACTGTTTTCATGTCTAAAAACAGTATCTAGTAAGAGCTGAAACCTGCACAGTATTCTTTTATGTATTATTTTCATAGATTTGGTTTTTAATTTACAAGGAAATGCAGGATTTTTCATAAACCTTACTCCTGCACTAGGCTCCAAAACAGTGTTTAGTGCCTCCAGATCTCTCCATTGATATACTTAATTATACATACACACACATTCTCAAATGTCTTACAGATCACAGTGTCCTTAAAGATTTATCGAATGATGAGAATATTTGCTTTCAGAAAGCAAGGTGAGTCATAACAGAATTAGCAAGTGTAGTTTTTTGGGAAGCGGTTCCTATGTTATCATTAGCTTTCAGAAGAGGTGTCATACAAAAAAATCAGCTTGATGTTTATTAGGGTGAGCTGTGATGTGAATATCAATTCTGTATATGCACATTAAACATGTGGTGGGCTTATTATTGTAGCTATATAAATGCAAAGATTTATTATTATTATATAGGAATGAGAGTTGAACCAAAACTCTAGCACGTCAGAGCTTAGACTCTCTCTATGAAGATGGCTGTACTGTAGAGGTATGAGCAAAGAGATGTACTCTATCTCCTGAATGGAACCGTTGATTCTCCTCTCTCTAGCATTTTTATAATTTGAATCTAGAAACAGAGGAGCTACTAACAAGTTGGTCAAATGTATATGTTACACTAGTGCTGTGAAACTGTAATATTTTGCATTCAGATTCAAATGGCCATGCAGGAGGGATCAGTGTAGCTGAGTTTTTCCCTGACTGACTCTGAAAGTGCCTTCAGCTCTGCTAACAGAAGAACAGTAGCTGGTCCACTAGTGAAGTGTACTGAACACCTGTACACACATCACATCAGAGTGCTGTCATATGGTGGTTTTGGTACTTGAGTGCACTCAGCTCATTTCTTTTGAAACACTTCTGTATTTTATAGTGGCTCCCAGGCCAGTGCCCTATGGCTGTACCTGAATTCAGAACAGTACCAATTCCCACCAGATGAGAAGGGGTCTGCATCACCAAATGGTGTGCCCTGTGTTAATTGTTCAGTGTTGGATTGGATGAGATGAAATCTGAAATGAAGTAAGTGTAGTTATTGAAGCAAAGTCCTCCATCATGAAACCTTGAGTTACTCCTTTTGTGTTTTTCAGAAGTTGACTTTTACAGCATATACAGTATATTGCTTAAGTATGTCAACGTTTTGCAACAAATGGGTCAAACTGCTTGCTTAGGGTTATCCACTGAGACCCAAAGACACCTTTATAAAGGGAAGAATGTAATGGCTGTTGGGTGAAGTATCTAATGGCATACTGTTGTGTAAAAAGGACAACAGTAGATTTAACTACAGGATACATATAATGCCACAGCAGCACTAACTGCTTTTATTTTAAAGCAAAAGGCAGATGCTCTATACAGTTTTTGCTAGCTTTGGCTGAAATGGATCCATTTTACTCAAGTTTGACAGCTTCAAAGCAAAAATAAATTAGAATAAATCATTTTGATAAATGATAGCCAATTCAGTTTTCATATAAAACTATACAGTATGTACAATTTTCTAAGTTTTTAAAACATAATTAACTTCCATAGATATATTATAATGGGTGAAATGATGGTTCAGTGATTAGTGCTCGTCTTACAGTTCCGCTTCCTGGGTTTGAACCCTATACCCAGGTGCTGTCTCTGGGTAAATTCCATGGTCTTTGCATATTTACATGGGCTTTTTCCCCAGGTACTCCAAATTTCATGCCACATCTCAGCAATGTTTAGGTTAAATTGGACCTTTGTGGGTGTATACATGAGTGGGCCCCACCATGGACTTCTGTCTGCTCTGGTCCATTGTATCCCTAAAATGAATTAAGAAAGTTTGAAAATGTTTACATTATGTTATGATTATATGCAATAATATATGCAAAAATACAACCCCGATTCCAAAACAGTTGTTACACTGTGTAAAATGTAAATAAATACAGAATGCAATGATTTGCAAATCTCATTAAAACCATATTTTATTTACAATAGAACATCAAAAACATATCAAATGTTGAAAGTGAGTCATTTTACTATTTCATAAAAAATATTAGCTCATTTTGAATTTGATGGCAGCAATACATCCTAAAAAAGCTGTGATGGATCAACAAAAGGCTGGAAACGTAAGTGGTACTAAAAAGAAACAGCTAGTAGAACATTTTGCAACTAATTAGGTTCTTTGACAACAGGCCAGTAACATGATTGGGTATAAAAAGATCATGTTAAAGAGGCAGAGTCTCTCAGAAGTAAAGATGGCCAGAGGTTCACCAATCTGGAAATAAACTGTGTCTACAGATTATGGAACATTTTCAGCATAATGTTCCTCAACATAACATTGCAAAGACTTTGAATATCTCATTATCTACAATACATAATATCATCGACAGATTCCAAGAAACTGGAAAAATTTCTATGCGCATGGGACAAGGACGAAAGTCAACATTGGATGCCTGTGATCTTCAGGCCCTTGGGTGGCACTGCATTAAAAACAGGCCTGATTCTGTCATGGAGATCACTGTATGGGCTCAGGAAATCATTTATAACACAGATCACTGAGCCATCCACAAATGCAGGTTAATGCTCTATAATGCAAAGAAGAAGCCATATGTGAACATGATTCAGAAACACCAGAGTCTTCTTCGGGAACAATCTCTGGATAGAGTGCCAGCTTGCCGCTACCACTGCGCCCCTGTGCCCCCATGTTTTATATATGCTTTAATTCCTATCATCACGAAAATTATATCAAGTCTACATTTTGGTATTTAAATTGTTTAGAGAGCTGTAATATTATGAATGTAATGTATTCTGTGTCCTGCCTGTGTAAGAAAAAGCCCATTTAAGAAGCACCTAATGATTCACACACACAGAATATGAAGCATTTAACGTGCTACTTTAGTTACAATGGGATTTGAGAAACTAGTAAATTATACAATTTTAAGATGAAGTTTATGATGTTCTACTTTAATGACAAAATAAACTACGTGATTAAAGTAGACATTTCACAATTAAATTTGACATTTCATCCTTTTCTTCCACTGTGTCCCAATTTGTTTTTCTTTTCTCTGTACCTTAATATGCTTCCATATGACACTCAGACGATGGGCTAAGACTCGCCTTTTCACTTTGATATCTGACCACTTCTTATTTATTTCGGGCACTGTGCGACTTTCTGAAATTGAACTTTCGAGTTTCTCCACCACTCTATGTCACTTGATCAGCTTCCTTTTGTTGTTTATACCACTGCTTAAACCAACAAATAGTACGTTTTTCCTTGCCTCCACTTGGTATTCGCTGAATTTTTTTTTTCCCCTGTGCTTTTGCCATTGTCTTTTCACAGGACACTGAACTTAAGGGGCTGTTTATATTGATTTGCATATTCAAAGAGGCGTAATTCTGGGAGGAGTTGGGGTGAATTCTATGCACGGCATTATACATGAGGCCCAACGTCTGTTTCAGGGAAGGCTTTGCATATTTCAGGAAGACAATGCTAAACTGCATACTGCATCTATTACAATATCATGGCTTCATAGTGGAAGAACCCAGTTGCTGAACTGGCTTGCCTGCAGTCCAGCTCTTTCACCAATTGAAAGCATTTGCGGCATCATGAAATGAAGAATATGACAAAGAAGACCCAGGACTGTCAAGCAGCTAGAATCCTATATCAGACAAGAATGCAACAACATTCCTGTCCCAAATGTCCAGAAAATGGCCTCCTTACTTCCCAAACGTTTACGGACCGAAATGGGGATGCTTCACAGTGGTAAACATAGCCTTGTCCCAACTTTTTTGAGATGTGTTGCTGACGCCATCAAATTCAAAATGATCTTATTCTTTTCTTAAAATGGTACATTTTCTCACTTTCAACATTTGGTATGTGTTCTATGTTCTATTGTGAATAAAATATGGGTTTATAAGATTTGCAAATCATTGCATTCTGTTGTTATTTACATTTTAAACAGTGTCCCAACTTTTTTGGAATAGGGGTTGTATATCATCAGAGTATTTTAATGTCTTTTGCTACTGAAAGACAAAGCCAATGACCTACTTTATGTATTTGTATTCTGCTGATCAGCAGCAATACAGAGAATCCTGGGCAGGCTGTTCTGATTATTAATCAAAAGAAAAAGTTTTCCTGAAAAGTTCCATTGCTGAAGTTTCACTTTGAGGTGTATCAGCTGCCTGGAAGCTGACAAGCTGAACAGTTTTGTCTTTTCATTTCTTTACAGACGTCTGCGCATGCTTAAAAACTGAAAGAAGAATGTTAAGTTGGCCCCGTGAGTGGAAAAAAAATCAGATTTAGAAAAAAGAGTGGGTCAAATATAAATATGCAGATGCAAACATTTGAATTACCTGGCTTTAGATAATGGCAATGCAATAGATTAACTTTCATTCCTTAAATGCAAAACATTTAGGTAATCTTGTCCAGCAAAAAAATGTCACAGTTTGAAAGGCTAGTCCCCCCATGCTATCTGCCACTGGTGGCCTTCTTCGCAGAAGCAGCTGGCAGCCTGCTTACTCCGACTGTCACAACGCAATGTGAGATCTAGTTATAAAATAATTGAATTTTCATATCAGAGGGGACCAGAGTTTCGCAGACAATGAGAGTGCTGAGTCCTCTCTGTTATTGGCACAGGCCCTTTGCCACGTTTCTGAAATCAGTATGTAAATGTTGCAGTTTTTTATTTAAGGGCACTTGTGCCTTCGCAGTGTACTACCAAGGAAGTACAAAATGGATGAAGATGATAAGTAGGCCAACCAACCACCCCCAACCCAACACCCACATACAAGCCACCATTATTAAAATTGTAATTTATTTTCTAAATCAGACTGCCAGTTTGCTTGCTATTTTTCAGCAGGCTGTGTATTATTGAGCTTTAATTACTTCCTTAACTTTTCTGACCTTAAGCGCACCATCTCGTATGGAAGAAATTTTCCCACAATGAATCTCAATTGGCATAACATTTTGGCTTATTTTAAAGGCAGACTTTATCGAGCTTTTGCTTTTAATCTGATTTCTGTTAACATTTCACCTTCATTTTTTCCTTTATTTATTTATTTTTTTTCCTTTCACCAGCTGAAACGCAAATAGAGATTTGGTACTGCTACCATCCTCTTCAGCTTTTTGAATGGCTGCAGGTTAATGTTTAAAACATCCATTTAAAGAAAGTTGACAGCAAATGTTGGGCCATATGAAGAGAAACAGCTTCAGTCAGCATTCATTTTTTTACCATATGTATGACAAAATCTGCAAAAGAAGTTCACCTCCTAGTGAGTGAGTGGTGGGTTTAGTTGTGCATTTATATTCATTCTGATGGACTCTGAATTTGTTCACAGCCTCACTTCTAGCAGGTTCGTAGTCAGACAACATTAATAAGCCACAGCATCAGTACAACCCAAGTTCAGGCAGACTTGGTGTAAACCCATTGCACTAGAGGACGAACTTCTAGACTAAGAAGGATTAGCATGAATGACAACATCACAACACAACAAAACAGACTTCTTAACCATGGAACTACTCTCTCTGCTTCCTCCACTCCTCCCAGCAAGCCTCATCCTCCTTTTCCTGACTCTGGCACCCAGAGTTGTGGCAGACAGCTCCTTTCATGTTACACCCGGAAGCACTTCTGGGTCAGGTGGGAGCAAAGAAGGGCTCACCAATACCCGCAGCACCCCTTGGTAGCACCCACAGAACACAAAAGAGCTGAGTCGAAGGTTCCCATAATGCCCTGTGGGAATCCGCGGTGCTGCCGCAACCCAAGGGTGCTGCCATCTAGCGCTCTGGGGAAGTTAATGCCATGTGCACACTATCAGATAAGGCTCCTGGCCATCTTTAATTATTATATAAACTATATACAGTGCCCCTTCCTGATTTCCTCCATTTTGCTTAGTCATAGCACTTGTTTCTGATCTCCAAAGAAATTTAATTTAATACAAAAAGATAATGGCCAGCACGATGGCGCAGTGGTAGCGCTGCTGCCTAACAGATAGGAGACCCAGGTTCGCTTCCCGGGTCCTCCCTGCGTGAAGTTTGCATGTTCTCTCCGTGTCTGCATGGGTTTCCTCCCACAGTCCAAAGACATGCAGGTTAGGTGGATTGGCGATCCTAAATTGTCCCTAGTGTGTGCTTGTGTGTGTCCTGCGGTGGGTTGGCACACTGCCCGGGATTGGTTCCTGCATTGTGCCCTGGGATTGGCTCCAGCAGACCCCTGTGTTCGTGTTCAGTAGGTTGGAAAATGGATGGATGGATACAAAAAGATAACCTGAGTAAATACAAAGTAGAGTTTTTAAATGATCATTTGATTTATTGAAGGAAAAAAGTACACGAAAACCTATATCCCCCTTGTGAAAAAGTAATTGCCAACCCTACTGCCCCACCAAACTTCATACTTGGTTCTGCTACTTTTGACAACAATGAACGCAATCAAACCTTTCCCGTAATGGGAGATCAGTCTTTGGCATTGCTGTGTAGAAATTCTGGACCACTCTTTACAGAAATGGGGTGACTAAGTTGCCATATAACCTCCATTTCTTTGGGGATGTGAGAGAAAAAAACAAGATACCCAGAAGAAAACCAATACTACTGTTGGGGTAACATACAAAATCCACCAACAATACCCAGTCCTTTGGATTTAAACCTGGGATGCTGAATCTGTAAGACAAAAAGATTAACCATACATACACATACAAACACACACACACACATATATATAAAGGATTCAGAAAGTATACAGGCCCCTTCACTTTTTGCACATCTCATTCTGTTTAATTTTAAAATCAATACATTTGCCATTTTGCCCATTAATCTATACATGGGATAATCCATGACAACAAAGTGAAGATGTTTTGAAAAAGATTTTGCTAAACCTCCAAAATGCTCCACAAAAGGCAGGCTAGGACCTTCACCAACCTACACAGAAGAGGCACACCCCAATCCAGTTTACTTCAACTGCTAACTGCTGCTTCCAGCCTAGAAGGCCTCACAAATGGGAAGCTGGCTTAAATGACTAGAAAAAAACATCAAAAGCCCCATAAGAGGAGAATGACCGCAAACACTTGACTTGTGCACAGAAAGGGTAACAAAGAATCCTTATAAATGAAGGATTTATTAGAAAAAAAAACAGAAAAATCCAAAGTGCTTAACAGAGGAAATAAAGACGAAAAGGGACTTGAAAGGAGTTATAAGCAAACAAGTCCCAAAATATAATCATGAAGACAATATCCTTGAATAAAAGCAAGAAAGCCACACAAACCATTAAACCCAACAAAAACAAAACTGATCTGAGCCTACTCAGATATGGCCTTGAATAGTCAACGTGAGGGCTCAGATGAAATGATATCAGGGTGGCTCTGACTCCTGGGGCTTCACGCACAATTCACAAGAAATGAAACTGCAATTAAAGGGACAATTCACAGTTATGAACATAACAGAAAATACGTTGTCACAAGAACGACAGTCATTGGAAAGGTTTGGGGCAGCCACCCATATAATATTTCCCGGCTGTAAAATCGATCAAAAGGCGCTTTTCCACTGCATAGTACGGCACGACACGGTTCAGTTCAGCTCACTTTTGGGGGGTTTTCCACTGGGAACAGTACCTGGTACCTGGTCCTTTTTTTAGTACTCCCTCAGCCGAGGTTCCAAGCGCACCGAACTGTTACCAAAACGTGACGTGTAAACTCTGCTGGTCACTGATTGGCCGGAGAAAATCGTCATTACTGCGTCACTGAACTTGCGACACGAGACACAACAGACCCGCTAGATTTTTAGCACAGCCAGCGAAGGTTCGGACGCACCATTTTGTTTTAACCAAAAATGGCTGTTTCGTGGTCTATTGAGGAAGTACAGACGTTCCTCTCATTGGTAGCCGAGGAGTGGATCCAGCGAGAGCTGGATGGGGTGACGCGGAATGAAAAAGTTTTTCAGGAGGTCGCTAAGCTCTTGGGCGCACATGGCTACCATCGGACTTACAAACAGTGTAGGTACAAGTTAAAAAAAATGAAGAGCGAGCAGTAGAGGCGGCGCAACTATAATGACACGTGAATAATGCCGCCCACTCTAAAGCGGTACTAAACTGCAGTGAAAACGCAAACCGAGCCGAACTGAGCCGAACCAAGGTGAGCTGTACTGACCCGTGCTGTGCCGTACTATGCAGTGGAAAAGCGCCAAAAAAGAACAGACGTGTTCACATGACTGAGTTCAAAGCAGAACTGACCGCTGCCTTAAACTGGTGACCTTTAAATGCAAGTAGAGGAACTGGCAGTGATGTCATTGGTTGCCCCAGAACCGGGCGGGACTTCCCGAGAATGGTCTGCAAGGAACTGAGAGAGAGAATCAATGCACTTTGCCGCCCCCTGGTCAGGCGTGGTATTACATTTATTTAAGCCCTTTAGTTGTCCCCTAATTGTGCGTGTGTGGCAACATACAAGCATTAAAATAATTCTAAAACTACAATAATCTATAAAATACACATACTATAAATACAGAGTATTACATAGCAAAACAGAGTTGTGGATGTAACTATTGCATAGGCTATCTGCAGGATCTAAGTGAGGGTGAAAGCAATTGTGGGGTCCTCATCAACTTTCCCTATATTATAAGTGTCATTTAGACCTGGATGGGGAAAAACTTGCATCAGAAATGAAAAATGTCTCTGGTCTGCCTCAAACCCATCATGACCATCCTGGAATTGGTATCATTTTTACAACAGAAAAAAAGTGCAAGTAATCACTGAATTATGTGGAAAGCCTTCAGGACTTCTACCACCATTCCAGTCACTACAGAACCTGCAGAAAGAAAGGTTTCTCTAAATCGAAGCTCATCAAAACATACTTGAGATCTTCAGTGCCACAAGACTGTCTCAATAGTCTAGCTATGATGAGTTTGTCTCAGACAAAGTGATAAGATGAAATCATTTTGCAGTGACAGAAAATCAAGTTGTGTGTCCAATTTTAAACAAAAAACTGGGATCAAATCAGTATACTAGAATCAAAGGAAAATGAAAAGAAAACTCACCAAACATGTTGTTGAAACTGAAGTGTTTCCAGTTTATATTTTACAATGTCACATGTTTTTACATTGTGGCTGCTGCAAAGCCCCCTTGTGGCAATAACTACATTATTAAGGTGTGTTCAGTAGACTCCTCAGAAAGGTGTTTGTTAACACTGGCAGTTCTCTGTAAAATATGAGAGTCAAACAGATGCTAAAGGTTTATTTGTTGCACTTAGTATATTGAGTTGAGGTATTTACATCTCTATAATAATAAGGACCTTCAGTGCACAGTATATACTTGCAGTTTAGCTTCTATTTCAGTATTGACTAATTTTCTGTCTTTTATTGAGCTATTTGCAGGAATTTTCTGTTTGAATTCAGTTGTTTATTTGATATAAAACTGCTTTATGGCAGTTTTTGCATTTGGATAGATTTGCATAGATATTTATTATTATTGTTTTGCACCTCTATTTATTTGCTTTATGGTAATACATTCATAAAAAACTGTATTTGTTATAAAACTTAAGCTGGTTGCACTGTGTACATTGTAATGCAAGCAGAATGACATCAATGCCGTGATTTGAATGCGTGTGTGTTGCTGATGATTGGTAAAGGGTTCCAGTGATTGTCTGGCCTAGGGCACAAAAATGGTCAAAAACAGCCCTGCATGAGTGCCATTCAGGTGTTATCTGGTTAGCGTAGGCACACTCAGGGTTTCTATAGGCCAGTTGCTGCACAGTATATACAGGATTTATGCAACAAGAACACATAAGCTAGCCTTTGGCTGTATATCTGAAAGTATTCATTTCAAAATGCTGTTTGAAATCACAGGTCCAATGTAATGGTTCTCGAGTAGAATCAGCTTGTAGCAATGTAAGAAAAATTTAGAAAGCTCAGGAATTACTTGAGCACAGAGGTCTTCTTTGGCCCAACTAGCAAAAACCCACCAAAGTTTGCTCTCTTCATTGTTCTTTGTCTGCTTCTGGATTAGCGATGATTCACTATACTCCTTTACTACATAAAAGAGCACACGACAATATGTGTGTTCAGATGTCTTCATTTGTAATCATTGGTTGATGATGTCAATGGGGCCACAGTCACTGTCCCATAGGTTTCTGTTTGTCTCAGGTTAACATGTTCCCCAGGTGTCCATGTGAGTTTTTTTTTCAGATACTTTGGTTTTCCCCTACATCCCTAAAGTTGCCCCTTTAAAGTTAACCTGCATGTTTAAACTGTCCCAGCATGAAAGAGTATGGGTGGGTGCTGATTTCACAAATTCAAAGAGTCAAATGGTCAATAATGCATTGTACATTTATTGTAAAAAAAAAAAAAAATCATATGTAGCATGTAGCTCATCTTCCAATATTGCTCAAATGATATCTGTAGAACTGAATGAGTAATTGTGAACATAACAGACTTTAATGGGAAAGTTAGGCAGTTATCTGAAGTTGTTTATCTCTCATTACAATAAGTCGCTTATGTATTACTGAAACCTGATGTCCCTCCCCCAATATCATCTTTGCTAATTTGGTGTAATCCCCTCATATCGCTCTCACCTTCTCCCTGGGTTCCAGGGTAGGGAGTGAAAATGGTGGGGGTGTCTTCTTTTGCTGACTGCTAGATAATTGAATGAATGATTATCCTTGCTGTTAATGGACAGTGATATAGAAAATGCTGCAGTATGTTGTGAATATTAATGAGAGAGCTGCAGAGACAGATAAGACTCAATGGTGGTTGCATTTTGAATGGGCAGGGGTAAAGTAATCAGCCTTGCCGTGACTGCTTGCCTACTCCAGGGTGCCCCAGACTTGTGACTGACAGCCTGGCACAGCTCATACGAGAGCTGAGATGGCTGTAATGCCTCAGCCAAAGTTTAAAATATTCTGTGGAAAGGAACAATACAGGGCTAAAGGAAAATCGACTCTAGCAGGGCCCTAATGTTAACTCTTCTGTGTTGTTCTGTGATAGCAAAGGAAAAGCTCTTGGATGAACAGAAACATTTTTCAGGGAATTAAAGAAAATTCACTTTTTTAAGAGTTGCAAGCCCTAGTGCGCCACTGGAAAAAATTGTACTATAGAATGAAATGTTCCCCGCAAAGATACCATGTTGCAAGGTAACAGATTGAACAGAAAATAAACTATGCAGGCAGGCAAGAAAGGTATGAATAAGGCCTGAATTTAAACACAGGATTCTGCAGCACTAAGGCAGCAACACATGCCACTGTGCCACCATGCCACCCTGTTTTTTAAATTTAAAGTGGTTTCTACATTAATGACATTATTGTTATGTATATAGATTAATTATACAGAATGACAAGCATTCATAAGTGTGTTCAATTTTTCGAAACAATGATTTTCTTTATTTTTTTCTTGTTTAAGGAGGATGAGTGGTGCCACAGCCTTAACACTCAAAAAGACTGACTTTGTATCATCGTTCATTACTGTCTTTATGGAATTAACACATCGTTTGTGTTATTTTTGTTGCAGTGTCTCCTGTTTAACCCAAACACAAGCAGGTTACATTAGTTGGCCCTGTGTGAATGAGTCTGAGTCTTCACATGAGAGTGCCTGGTGACAGACTGGTGTCCATCCTGCTGAAGGTTCTTTCTGGGATGCTGACAGCTGGTAAACCTCAACTGGACTAAGCAACGTCAGTCAAAGGACGGATATTATTTTTATACAATGATGACCCTCTTACTTAAATATATCCCATAAGTTACAATGGAGTTTTTGTATCACAATTCAAATAAATGTGATGTTTTTAATGTGATAATGGCTTTACACTGGTAACTGATATAATAATCAGATGTATGTTTTGAGCTATTTTAAATCAAAATGTAATAATTAGTTTATTGTAGATAACACTCAGTATTAGGTAGTGTTCAGTATACCTTTTAAGTAAGGTGTATCATCTGAATTTAAATGTCAAAAGAAAGAGAATAAATATTAAATACATGCAGTAACTGTAAGTTATATTAAATTTGAGTTATTTAAGATAATTTTAAAAGTGTGCACCTGAGGTTTTTTTTTTCTCTTACATCCCTAAAAATGTGGTTATTATGTTAATTGGTGATTCCAGATTTGCTTTGCCCAAGACAAAATAGCACACTATACCAATGGTCTGGTAAACAACTACTGCACAAATAGCAAAATGGGGTTTCTTTCAAACAGCAAAAATCTTGACAGCTAGCATTCAAAGAATATTTATCCAAGCACCACAACTAAACCAAACACTGCTGCTTAAACATGTAGACATCCGCATAACTGGGCAGGAAATGTCTGCAAATCAGTTACAAGAAATGTCATGGCTAGCAAAATCAACTCACTAAAAATCCAGATATCTACTGATTCTGACAAAAGCAAGTGACCAAAACTACTTTACCGAAACTATAAACTCTGACCCTTGAAGTTCTTCTCAGATAGGGCCATCTGAGAAATTACTCTTACAGTATAAAGTAAGGTCAAGGCTCAGTAACGCATAGGTTTTTAGAAAAAGTCACATTTTTATAATGAAATGGCCCTTACAAGGATTTTGTCTTGAAAAGTTGAAAAAGACCACACTGGTCACAATTTATTGAGTGGCAATTTTTAATGCATTTGACAAATGAATTCAAATATGCTTACTAAGAATATTATAACCTGTTTAGAAATAAATAATTGATCACTATTGATGAGCAAAACAGGGACATTTCAATTCACATACAATTTTGTGAAACTAATATTAAAATTCACTTTTTCAATTGCAAGGCTTATTCACATTTCAGTGTTTACTTGTGTTTTTCTTCATCTGCGCAATGCAAGGTAACTACCTGCACCCCAACCTAGTCAATAATCTCATGCTTAGCACCGCACAGGTGCCATGCTGCATATTTTCACAACAAAATGCACCATTGTGAACACTTCTGGGTTTTTTTCTGCAGAGAGACTCACTAGACAAAAAAAACGCTTGCCGTCTCCCCTCACCTACCCGTTGTTTCCTAGAAACTGCCCTTTCCTGAGTCTTGATTACTGCAGATGAGGGTCTACACACTCCATGCACTGTGGAGCTTCAAGTTTAATTTCTTTCTCTGATGTATCTTTAGGATTGCGATTACCAACACTGTATTTATAATTGACAAAGCGGGCAACCTCCTACCTGTACAAACACAATACATATCTGATGGCTTAACAAAATGTCTACACCTAACAGGATTGCTTTCTGTCACTAAAGATCTTCATTTAAATACTGAATGACAGGTAGACGAATGCAGAATTAATACATAAAACTGCTTCCACACAGGATGTGAATTCCACTGCAAATTGCAATTTCTTTATTCTGGACAGTAAAACTGAGTTTCCCAGCAAATTCAGTTTTGCTGAAGTCATTTTGCATATCACTATCGATCAGCTGGAAAAGCTAAATTAAATCATGGGTATGATGGTAGTAGACACCAGCTCACACATGTGTTTAAAATTCAGGGCAATTCTAAGAAAAGTTTTTAAATTAAAGATTATTTAAGTTTTAGTGTTTAATAATGTTGCGTGCATGCGTGTCTCTCTCTCTCACGTGTGTGCGTGTCTCTCTCGCTTGCGTGCGTGTCTCTCTCTCACTCGTGCGTGTGCTTGCGTGTCTCTACTAATTACTGAAATAAATCAACTTTGTCATGATATTCTAATTTCATGACCAGCACCTGTAAATGGCCCATGACAACTGAGGCAGTACTGTGGTTGGCCACGGCATGCATATCTCACTCCACCAAGCTACTAATTACAAAATGTCTTTCTGTCAATGGGTGGTGACAGCAAGGTAGCACTGACATAATCCACTCATCGGGTATCTGAAAATTTGATGTATTCATGTATTATAAGAATTTGAGTTACCACTTGTGATGTCTGACCAAATCACATTGTTCTAAACATGTGAATTTCTAATTGGTGTTTTGGGAAAAGAGCAAGGTTGCTTTTGATCCTCAATCCACATTAAAGCTTTGCTCTTTTTTGCGAAAATAAAAAGCAACTAAACATATTGTGTACTACATTTAAATCCTGTGTTATTACATGTGTTGGTACCCTTCTAAGACAGCTCCATATCTTTATAGGAATGGTACAATTCTCTCCCTTTTCCCCTGTGTTCCACAGAAGCTTCACTTCAGTTACTGAGATTTCTCCAAATGAGTAAGAGTGGGAGTTTACATATTTTTATTTCTGTTTTCTTCTATTTAAACTATGAGGAAATTAATGACAAAGTTTAAAGCTTTAGATATACTAACCCATGAGCAAACCATTTGATATAGAAAGCTGTGCAAATTAGGTGACACAAAATGTTATGGAAACTCACAGGTAAGCTCCATTGCTTCACAGATCCAGCATCCTGAATTCAAATCCTATTCCCACTTCATTGGCTGAGTATCATTTGCATGTTCCCCCTGTGCATCTGTGGGTTTTTATTTCACATCACCAAAAGTGTGATTATTATTTTAATTGGTGATTTTAAATATGCTCTACCAAAGACAAAATAGCATGCTATGACAATGGTCTGGTAAAAACATTATAAATAGCAAAATGGCCTGTCTTTCCAGATGCTTTGCACCTTTTCCTTCATGAAAATGATAGACATACCCTGTTAATATTAACAAACCTTTCATTATTATTAATTTACAGGGTCTCATTTGTTTTCTAACTGTGGGAGAACAGGCTCTTTTAGGGTTTGTTTTGACATGGCACTGCGTGGCACCCATTTCCTTATTATGAACCTGCATGTGGCCACCAGGACTCGAAGATCAGCTTGTGCTACTCTGTGCCAGCACTTTCCTTTGGTGTACTGGCAAATAATGTATACATACTGGTGCGTACCGGCAAACCCAGAAAGTTGAGAGATCAGTGCTATATACAGTATCTTTGGGACTGTGTCTGTCACTGCCTAATTTATACTACATAGTGAAGAGCATTACAAGCCAAACCCAGCTGTGATGATACAAAACGAATCCATTTCATAATATTCTGACTGGAGTAGTGCATTGCTCATGCGTGAAGTAGATCGGGCTATGACATAAAATGGGAGGTGGAGTACGCTTACAGTACATATGTGTGAAAGTTCTGTGCATGGCTGCTATAGCTTTGTTTTGTCACTTTGGCCTTTCAAAGCATAATGCGGTGCTAAGATATTGTCTAAACTACAGTGAATTTCCAGTAAAATATTTAGCAAACAAGATCATTTGAGACCTTTGCTGTGAAAAATGTTTTGGCTAATTTCACTGATCAATAATAAAAATAATAATCGTTCAACACAAATTTAGTGTGTAAAGAAAATGAAAATACATTTGAATTCTCTATACTTCCAACTCATGATACATAATCACATATTGGAAGGAATATGTTTAAAATAAAGAAAAAAAATGAATAAACATAAGTTAACATAACAGTGCATAATTTTAGATTGTGAAGTACCTTTTGTTGAGAAAGACAGAAAGCCTGTTTATTCATGAAAAAACCCTGAATGGAAAATTTCTTTAGGAAATGAGCTCCATAATTAAAAGGACCCTATGAGAATGAGCCAAAGATTTCTTCAGTTTTACACATGAGTGTTTTCATTTCTCCATCTAATTTCTGGTCTCTTTGTGATGACCTATAACTTCATGCTCCTGACTTCCCTCTCAAGCAGTTCAGAATTTGAAAAGTAGGATTCCTGCCATGTTAGAGGCTGAGTGCGTATAATTGTTATACACCAAAAGGGTGTTCTGGGATTTGTGAATCTGATGAACATTTGTGGATGATACAGATGTTCAGTTATAAAAAATAATAACACAAGGAAGAGATAAACAAGAGGAGTAATAAAGGTACACAAAATAAACGAAATTATCAGGAAGTCCTTATTTGTTTATTTATTTTTTGTACAATTTGCAACTGTTATTGTGTGCTATTGGTTTTAATGGTGATGTTATCACACATTCATTTTTTTTTGGTGTCACCATTAGTTTAGATCAGGGGTCCCCAAATCCTGTCCTGGAGGGCCCCATTGGCTGCAGGTTTTCATTCTAACCCTTTTCTTATTTAGTGACCTGTTTTTGCTGCTAATTAAATTCTTTTGAATTAATTTCAATTGACATATTTTTAAAGGTTTGTTCCCCTGAATGTCTTCATCGTTCCTCTGAATTACTTCATTTCTTTCCTTAAAATTGCACCCAAACAGAAATGAAATGAGAAATGAGTGAGCCAACAGAAGACCAAGTCAGGGCCTCAAACTCCAACTAATTTCACTCCAATCATTTGCTTAATTAGGCGCAGAGTCTTCTTATTAATTAAACCCATTTTTTAATTCCATGGCTTGTTGCTGCTCTCATTGTGCAATAGCAGACATTTGTAAAATGTTCTCTTTTCTAAGAGCACTGTTAAATGTTTTGGGGACCTGAGCAGATCAACATTCCTGAGACCTTCGTCTTTCTTTATTTTAAGATATTGTATGATGGACACAGTTTGCTGGTTGTGTTTTTGTTCATTTTGTAGCTCATTAGTGTTTGGTTGCTAATTAAGGAATAAGAAATAATTAAGGGGTCTGAGTCTTCAAGAACAAGTCAAATAAAATTAATTCAAAAGAAGTTAATAAGGCACAGAAATAGGTCACTAATTAAGAAAGGGTTAGAATGAAAACCTGCAGGCACAGTGGCCCTCCAGTACCGGATTTGGGGACCCCTGGTGCAGATTTTTACTTTACTGAAATAAACAGTGATGTTAAAAAGGATCAGGAGAGAAAATGTAATTTTAAAATCCAATCTGAAATCATAAACAAGTATCTAACTGATCTTGTCATTAAAGACTTGAAACATAAATAAAAAATTAAGTATTATACGTAAATTTATTAACCAGGAAAATATTTTATCAGAAGAATCACACAACAAAACAATTTTTATCCAGTCATGGATATCAGGAGGTGTACAGAGCTGACCCTTATACCCTTGACCAGTAATGACACAAACCGTGTGACCCCGGATGTCACCCAAAGCAATGTCATAGCAACTGCACACAACAAAAATGCATATAATGATGCCATCCAAGGTCAAACAAATTCACATTGAATCAAAATGATAAACATATTTTACTTTTCAAAATTTTCCTAAAATGAGAAACTAGAGTCCTCAATGTCCAAAACATTTAAATATTTTGTGAGAAAGTAAACACAAATTGACAAAGAAAATGAGATAAAGTAACAAATCATAATATTTGCATGGGCACCTCCAACTTTGTTTATCTGGTCACTAAGATGCAGCGTGGTGGCCTGGCATGTCATACATATGCCCTGTGATATGTCACATCAATGCTGCCATGATTTATAAGATAGCTGCTTGCATTTAGTAATCATCTGAGATTTAATTTGCAAAAGACTGTGAGAAAGAAAATTCCTGATTTTTGACTTTATTTTACAACTTTGATTTTAGTTTTATTCTTAAAGATATTAATAATTATCATTGTTATTATTTTACTTTAACTTTTTCAAGCTCAAGGGTACTTTACATGGTATTTACAAATGTATGAATCCAAAAACAAATAACAATAAGAAAATAGAACAAACAATATAGTGAGATCGTACAAGTGTTAAAAATTTTACACTGAAGCAAAATATTGATGAATTAGAAACGTTTTCAATTTAGTTTTACAAAGGAAAGTCGAGACTAGTCACGCAAACGTAGATTATGGAGGTCGACATGAGGAAGACCATCACAGTGAATGATCTGTTCACCCCATTAAGAACGTTTGGTCCTGGCCTCAGGTGATATTTATTGGATGACCCCTGGGTTGTCTTGTCAAAAACCTGCACTACGAATCAGGAAGGAGGACAATGATGAATGGCCCAGCATCAGCACATAAAAGAAGACCAATACAAACTTTTTCGAGAGCAGTCTTACTGCTGTGTAACAAGCAAAAATCAGACTGGAAAGGTCCATAAAGATACAGTGTCACTAAATAAGCCTGAAGGTGTGTAGTAAACACCTCTTCAAGCACCTTTGCTAGAAATGGGAATCTAGAGATGAGCTTGAAAGTAGCGATGGACCAAGACCAGATTTCTTAAGAACAGGTGTGATAGCAGCAGTTTCAAAGGGAGGATGGAATGGAGTCAGATGGCAGAGCTGTATTAATAAGTTGAGAAATCTTGACCTGCAAAAACAGGACTTAATAAAAGAAGCAGGATCAGGGTTGAGCTGTGAGGAGCTGAATTTTGATTCAAAAATGAACCCAGTGACACACAAATGACCAATAGTGGCAAAATTATTTCAAAACACTGAGAAAAGTCAGGGACATATCACAGGAAAGAGAAAAGGAGTTAATTGTAGAGAACTGCTGATAGGTACTACCCAGTGTATTCCTAAAAAAAGTGAAAAATTGCTTGATATTGCATGACAGAAATATAAGTACATGAGGTAGCAAGTTGTGTAAGTTTGATTCTTCTAGAAAAAATATTCCTGGGATTGCTGCTACCTTCAATTATAACAGAAGAATCCTTCTATATAAAAGCGGTCGGGATTGTCCTTCCGTCCCGTGAGTGCTACGCAGGCACGGAGTTTCACACACGCCCTGTCCATTTTGCAATGCACGATGGGATATGTAGTTTCGTTTTTCCAGGTAAAAGATGATTTTCTACTCCAGACTGTGCGATATCTTCTTCTTCTTTCTTACTATATAAAAGCGTTTGGGATTGTCCTTCCGTCCCATGATTGAAAAGCGTAGCGGTATTCCGCTTATCACAGACTTACTACTTGCAGCTTGCGGTACGAAGCGACATGATGTGAGCAGAGTTCTGGTGCTCCCATCGTTCCCATGCTTTTGTGAGCGATGCGCTGGAAAAATAGACAAAATTATGTCTCTGGAAATAATTAATGTTGATGGAGTACAAATGCCTCACCGCGTAGTAAATATCAGGGGGGTTCAAAAGGGCGACCTCAATATAGAAAAAAAGTTTAAATTTTATAACAAAAATAACAGAAACTACGAGTATTAAAGTAATACCGCTCAAATGCAATATAACCAAATTAATGAGTTTGTATAAAATATCAAATTGATCTACATACTGAATTGCCTTAAGAAGTGGTCAACTTAAAAGTCGGTCGCCTTAAAAGGCAGATGAGCCTAGTAGTAAACAAAACAGGCTTTATTTTCCGGCATTCAGGCAAATGACCAGATGTTTCCAGCATCCTAAGCTCAGATCTACTCCACAGGGAACAGTGGAACCCATATGATTTTTAGCAGGGCAAAATAATTAAAACAGATTGTAACGGCCGACCCCTTACCCAGCCGGCAGCTACACCTCCAAGACCTGTGGCCTGGATAAGTTACTGAGATTGAATCTTATATATCAAGCCGTACCTCTAACAAATATAATTTTCCCCACAATCGACGAATTAAATATAGGCACACAAAAGCAGATATGTAAATTTAAGTAATTCATTATATTAAATGAAATAACAAAAAATACAACTTTCACACGTAAAAATATATATGTATATCCCTCCACCAAAGCAACAACGTGACACCACCATATATTTACACAACAAACCCTTCCTTGCCCCTGTAACATATAACAAACAACAACGAATAACAATAATGAATGAACTATGGAATGAATGATCGTGAACTTGAGTCCAAGTATAAAACTGTCATGAATATGGATGACATATGGATATGATGTGTTTGAATTTCCTGGAAACAAAAATGGAGCAACCTCACCGTGAATCTTCGGCGTGTGGTGGACAATGTAGTTCAACCCCGGGGTCTCTGACAATGATTGAATTGAAGCAAGTCAGGCAAAATGAAAAACAAACTGGTATCAAAAGCACAATGTGGAAAACAGCAGGTACTGGTGGTTCATGATAATGAATTGTGATCTCTGTCTTTCTCCTCTCCTTCCTCTTGCTCCCCTCCTGATTGCTTATATAGTGATGAGCTGGTTGTACTTGATTGTAATTGAAAACAGGTGCTTTCCATCTTGGGGCTGTGGTCTCCTTCCATCATCTGTCCCCCCTGTATTTACAGGGACGACATTCACTGACGCACACAAACAGCAAACGAGCTGATGGAAACAAAACGCACTTAGTACTAACATTGACAACACCATTCTATGTAGCCCCTCTACAAGATGTGATTTTATTGAGAAACCATCTCATTTGGATAGCGTTGATGAACCCTTTAGGCAACATAGGCAACCACCTAGGGTACCTTCTTTTAGAGGCCACGAATTTAGCAAGCTGATTCTGCACTCCACGCCCTTAAGAACGCATGTCCTTATTAACCATTATGTGTAAAAGTAACATTTGTTCTTTGTTTTTCAAAGAAATTACCATACCACTAGACTAGCAAATCCAGCCATCTTTATCCCCTTTACCATTATCTGTGAGGTAATTCACTCACCACTAGTCACAAACATACTACCATCCCAGCGTTTAACAGTGAGCTACATGTCATGGTGGCTGTTGAAAAGTATTTGCAGCAGCAGAACGGGCTGAATACGGGCTGTTGGAGCATAAAGAAACCAAATGATCTGTTGTGCTATAATAGTGACAGAATTACAGGCTATGGTTCTAGTGATAACCAAGCATATGAAGGTGTGGATTTTGCATTAACAGTAAACAGCTTTGGGTAACTTTTACAACTGCAGCTGTTCACTGATCTCCAGGGGGCATGGCAGATATATCAGATACAGAGGATTCTTTATGGCATTTCAGTCTGTTCACAAGTGACAGTATATCAGCTTTAATTATGAGTGAGCTAAACACACAGCAACACATCAGGCCTGTACACTTAAACCAAATTTCACGGTGCTCAATTTGCCCTGATGTCAGTTATGACAAGCTGCTGGCTTTCTTTGCACTTATTGTATGTAATAATCCAAACGTCTTACATTGAAATGTACTGATCACAAAGTCTTTACTTAAAACGTCTTATGGACCATTTCTGGACATGGTGGCGAGTAAAAAATGTTTAATCTTACTTGTCAGGTGTTTTTATTTTTTTGACAAAGTTACTTTGCACAGTTATGAGAAATCCATTTTGAAAATGAATTTGTTCCTGACAACGTTACATTCCTGAGCAGAATGTTGCTGTTGACAAGCCATAAACTGTGCCTTGTACAATCACTCAGTTCGCTCTAACTTTGTAGACTGGACAATGTGAAAAGTTTATTGGCCGCTGGGCAATTTTTGAAAACTCTTGAAAACTTTTTATTTTATTGTCTAAATTTATTCTTTATCTATTTTTACTTTTGTTCTCTAATTTTACCTGTTTTATCTTCACAGCTAAAAATACCTAATCTTGTGAAAATAGGTACTAGAATAATGTTTTTAAATATTTGTCCTTGCTCTCTCTTTCTTTGGCTTCTTGTTTCATGTAATGTCATAGTGGTTATCTAATTGATCCTACTAACTAAGCAGGCTGTAATGAGTATCAACTATGAGCAAGGAAGTCCAGGAAGGTAAAAGTATACATAGAAAAGTTCTCAGTGTCATGCCAGGCCTTACATTTTGCTAAGTGTCAGTTGGGAAAGTCCTGCAATTATTGAGTTCTGTTTAAGTGATATAATGTATAATATGCACAGTTCCAGAGAAAATTGTATTCTTCAGTTTAACCTTACATTCATATATTTATTTCAATTCTGCATTTGCCACAAAACATCTATTTAAGATTATCATTATTACCTTGTGTGCATTATGTCTATTGTATTAAACAAAGGCATTTGTGCTTTAACATCCATTGTCCAGGGCTTTGACCGGCACTGCTAGTAGTCTTCTGGGTTTTAGGAACGAAAATACAAAGCTTACAGGCTATGAGTTTATGATCAGAAATCTTACCCCAGAAACCCAAGATAGCAATATCATTAAGTCCTGAAGGACATATCAGATCTAATTTATGACAGCAATTATGGGTAGGAAAATGAACATGTTGTGTCAGGTTAAAACATTCAAGAACATTGATGAAATAACAAAAGAACAATTAGTATCCATAAGTATATTACAATATCCCAGTAAAATCATAGCAGGGCATACCAATGGAACAAGTATAAACAATTAATTTAGTTCAGGCAGAAAGAGACACAATTTTAGAGGGCAATATATTAATGTGGAGCTAATGCTGAAGTAAGGACAACATCCTTTACTTTTAAGTTACTATGGAATACTGCAGTAAACCCACCAGCATTACTCTTCGAACTGTGCTTTGGATAGAAAATCACATACTCAAGGTTTCATCAGATTTAAATTGTATATAGTCCCCTGGTTGTTGCCACATTTCACCAATCAAAAATATGTCAAGGTTAAATCATAAAGGAAAGATGCATTATTCATAATGGAATGGCAGTTTATCAAAGCAAATCTGGCATAATTAACAATTACAGACCGCCCAGTAATAGTAATCCCTCGAAGAGGACAAAGAAGACTGTGGCCAGGTCTGTGAGGTTTAGCTGGTAGTAGAAATGCATCATTTGAGCTAAGATTATGAACACTCTATGTGCTGGAAAAAATCGAGTGAATATTAGTGATCGAAGAGCGATGCACAGAAAAGTAACATCTGGGCAAGTAGTGAACGTATTGTGACCATTGCACAATCCCAAGGCTTTCTAATGATAATATACAGTATGAAGCTGAAGATGTGCATTCATACTTCTTGGTTGAGGAATGACATGATGAATATCAGAGTGCCATGTCAAAGATGTACCAGATGGCAACCCTGCAGTATCAATGGGCCAAAGATTTCCAGGAAATTTTCAACACCAGCCTCCACCAGAGCCAGAATCACATCAAGGACTAGTGGCGGTTTGCAATGAAGGGTGCTGGGGAGCTATCCACCCAAATATTTTAAAACTCTACTTAAACTGTTAGGTAATGTGAAATACTCATGAAATAAATGTGTTCATTTGCACAACGTGCCTGATGTCAGCGCATGGTAACATTCATAATAATAATAATAATAATAATAATAAATTTTATTTATGCTGCACTTTATATAAACGATCTCAAAGTGCTACAGAGTAAAATAAAGTAATAAAACAAAAACAAACTAAAAAAAAAATACTTCAATAATAAAATATCTTTCTAAAAAGATAAGTTTTTAAATCTCTTTTAAAAACATCAATCGACTGTGGGGCTCTTAGGTAATCCGGGAGGGCGTTCCACAGTCTCCGCGCCACAGAAGAAAAGGCCCTGTCACCCATGCTGCTGAGCTTAGTTCTGGGAACTTGAAGAGTGTTAATGTGTACAGAGCGGAGGGTACGTGAAAAAGTATGATGGGTAAGGAGTTCCTGTAAATAATGGGGGGCATGCCCATAAACACAATGATGAGTAAGGAGGGAAACCTTATACTTTATTCTAAGTGAAATAGGGAGCCAATGAAGGGTTTCCAAAATAGGAGTGATGTGGTCATACTTTCGCACCCTCATCAGAATTCTGGCAGCACAGTTCTGAATATACTGGAGTCTTTGGATACTCTTACCAGGAATCCCAATAAAAAGCGCATTACAATAGTCCAACCTGGAGGAGACAAAGGCATGAACAAGCCTCTCTGCATCTGCCAGGGTAAGTATAGGGTGGAGTTTAGTAATGTTCTTGAGATGATAAAAAGAAGATTTACAAATATATTTAATATGGGTGTCAAAAGTGAGTTGAGAATCCATTTTAACACCCAAATTAGTGACAGATATAGAAAGAGGAATGTTTTGACCAGAGAACGTAATACCGGTAATGATAGAAGAACAAAGATGATGTGGTGTGCCAACTAAGATGGCTTCTGTTTTGGATCTGTTCAACTGAAGAAAGTTAAGCCTCATCCATGCCTCTATCTCCTCCAAGCAGGTAGTCAAAGTAGATGTTGGCAGAGGAGCATTAGAGGAGGTGGTAGTAGTCCTGAGGTAAAGCTGAGTGCCATCAGCATAACAATGGAAGGATAAACCATGTCTGCCAATGACAGTTTCAAGGGGAAGCATATAGATGTTGAAGAGAATAGGGCCCAAAACAGAGCTCTTTGGGACACAAATGAATGGGAAACATTCATTTAAAATTGGCTCTGACTTGCAGTGGTTTCATTTCTTTGTGAATTCTTATATTTCCTGAGTGAAGGGACGCCGGCCAAATGAGAATATATGTACTATAAGTCCTTAATCTTTTAGCAAGCAGGTGACCTGAGGCTACCCTTTCATTGGCTGCTTTCAGCATTATTCTGGGAATGCAGTTCTCTGTGCCCTGGACTCTCCCACATTTATTGGCAGCAAATTAGTATTGCTTTAGGTTTTTTTAATCTAATGGGATTGGACAGTCGTCAACATGCTATTTCACGTTCATATTAATGGTTTATATTTCACAACTGCCATTAACATAAGTACCGATAAGAGAGTGCAACTATAGAGAAATGGCAACTTCAAGTGGAACTTCAGAAATCAAAGAAAACTTGGTTATTTCTTTAATGAAATACCCCTTCATAAATTGTTCACTTGAAGAAAAAAAGAAGATAAAAGGACCTTGGACTGAACAGACCTGACCTAAGAATTCAACAACAGGCAAGCGATCGAGGATAAGCTTATACATGGACTTTTTCCACTCTTGTTATGACAAACAGTGTTGGCTAACTGGATGTGGTGTAAGCAATGCCTTTTTTTTCTTTCCCTGTTTGCTGTTTCGCAGTGTCAAAGAGCATTGTGGACAACGACGGGGGTACAAGACGTAAAACATCTTTCTGAAAAATGCATGTGGCATGAAAGTAGCCGCATTCATCTAGAGCAGTGTTTTTCAACAATGGTGCGCCATGAAAGCTACCCAGTTGTGCTGTGGAAATTATAGTGTAGTGCACATGGGTCCGAACCTCAGAGGGACAAGCTCTGTCTGAGGGGGATAGGTCTACCTAGATCACTATCTTGCAGAAACAGCACTTACAGCACTTCAGACGTGTCTGCATATGAAACTCTCTGCTAGAGTCCATGTATCTTGGGTATATGGTTGCCGGCGAGCCCTGCCTGAGGCAGAGGAGCACTCAAAAGGGTGAAGCAATCGGACCACATCGGGACGCGATCATTTTGGTCCTAATAACCAGCTGGTTCGATTACACGAACATATCCTATACATGTGCAACCAAGACAGGACGTGCTATAAGTAACATATTAAAATGTCATTATGACTTTTATTGTGCTGCACACGCATATGGCGAACGTACAAATAAGAACTACGTACATGTACATGTACGGTTGCCTACAACTTTGTTTATTGAAAAAGAAATCTACAAATTCTTTGAAACGATCTACACAACACTCATCATGCGAAGCACAATAAAAAAGGTTACATTACCAAATTCCAGTCAACGTTTGAAGAACTTGTCTAGTGTGATCTGACGCATTCTGCTGACACACTGCACTTGTTTATGCTCGACTTCATGTCGCCGGCTACTGGGCGGTCCGTTTTAGGAAAGAAAGGGCAGGCATGTTCAACCCCACTGGTTTGCACTTGGTACAAATTTTCTGACTTCCTGACCTTTGATAAAAGCATAAATTCTCCTGGGGAGCCCAGGGATCCTCCCGATGTCACTGACCCACTTTACATCCGCTTTCTGCGGGCGACTTGTGGCTTCTTTTTCTTATTCTCTGTCACGTTCTTTGGTCCGATTAAACGGAATTTTGGTACAAATAAGCGAACAATATTAGGTTTATGTAATATGATCTGTTTCGGTTCTTTAGGATTCGGTCCAAATAAGTGGCTGGTCCGATTAACCGGTGGTCCAATTAACTGGAATTGGCTATATAAAATAGATAGATGTGAAAGGCACTACATAATAGGTAGATGGATTTGAAAGGCACTATATAAAGATAAGTGCTGCTTTAGTTTGTTCCCCCAAAAACTGCGCCCTCACCCAAATTTTTTTCACCAGTCACCACTCTGACACACTAATGGCACAGGATAGTGACAGACAAAATCTACTAACTTTGCAGCTCACGTAGTGTTAGCCCGGACCAACAGACTCCCCATCAGAAAGGTCAGATGAAAAGAGGAGTGATGGAACCAAACAAAAAAATTGGAGAACACATCCTGCTTAGAATGAAAACATACACTCAACAGCCGTGCCAAGAGGTGCAGGACATTGTAATAGAGGGATCGCACCAGTAGTACAAGGTGACTAAACAGGTCTACTGGTGATGCGTTATGAAGATGGGCTCCTAAGCAGATGTAATTTAGATGTTCCAGAACTCTGGTAAGGAGACAAGAAGTCCAAAGCAGACAACAGTTCTAAACATTGTATCCAAGAACAATGTAGCACAAAGTAATGACTTACACCACACTTTCAGTTCACAAAGAGGAACAGAGAAAATGACAATTTTCTTTTGCTAGTGAGAAGCTACAGCCAGGCGCACATAGCACACTCTCCATAACAAATGATTTAACATTTAATATGTAAAGTATAATCAATTGAATTATAATTTAGAATTGATTATTGTTTGTCTTGGCTATGGATATCTTTTATTTTGATCCTAAAAAAAGATATTTTACTCTCTGCTACTTACTAAACAAAATCTTTCTAATGGGACAGCCTAATCACTAAATATCTCCTTGTTTTGATTCTCCCATTACTCGTAACTTAACAGCAGGTCTTATCCTCCAAACACCAGTTGAATTCTTGTCCTGGCTCATCTTCTGATTCTATTTTCAATTTAAGTCAAGTCAATTTATGTATAGAGCACATTAAAAACAGCAGAAGTTGACTATAGTGCTGTACTGCCAACATCCATCCATCCATTACCCAACCCCCTATATCCTAACTACAGGGTCATGGGAGTCTGCTGGAGCCAACACAGGGTGCAAGGCAGGAAACAAACCCTGGGCAGGGCGCCAGCCCACCGCAGGATGCACACACACACACACCAGGGACAATTTAGAATCACCAATGCACCTAACCTGCATGTCTTTGGACTCTGGGAGGAAGCCCACACAGACACAGGGAGAACATGCAAACTCCATGCAGGGAGGACCCGGGAAGCAAACCCGGGTCTTCTAACTGCAAGGCAGCAGCGCTACCCACTGCGCCACCGTGCCACCCTACTGCCAACATAAATAACACTAATACACAATACACAATATACAGTAAATACACCAAAATAAATACTTACATGCAAGGCAAAAAGATTTAAAAGTGACCAAAGTTGGTGCTGATCTAATATAAAAGAGAAGATTATTCCAAAGCTTAGGGGAAGCTACTGCAAAAGCATTGTCCCTTCCAAGCTTAAGTCTAGACCTCGGCACCACCAATAACGTCTTGTCAGGGGACCTCAGTGATTGTGAAAGGGGAGCAAGGGTATAAAAGGTCAATAAGATAAAGGGGGTTAAACCATTCAGAGACTGAAAAACAAACAGTAAAATTTTAAACTTAATCTGGTAGCAAACAGGAAGCCAGTGAGGAGAAGCTAAGACTGGTGTGATGTGATTCTGTTTTCATGTGCCTCTTAGAAGCCTGGCAGCAGCATTCTGGACAAGCTGAAGATGGGCAAGTGATGATTGATTAACTCCAGTATAATGAGTTTCAGTAGTCAATATGTTCACTGATATGTTGGCCTGTAACATGCTTTAAGCAAGAGGTTCATCAACAGTAAGAATGGCTCCCTGGGATTATGTCAGCCATCTATCTAGAGCTCCCTGAAGTCATCTCAGACATCCCAACATGCCCCAGAACGCACTTAAAGAACAATGTAGCCACACATAGCCTGGCCATCACAGCCAATGGACTATATACAGCAATAAACTGTTTCTTGTTTTGTCATTCATGTCAGCTTCCATGTTCACTTAAAAATACTTTAGTCTGCCTTGCACTTTGAGGTTTAGTATTTTGGTACCATTGCTTAGTACCTGAATAAAACAATTCCTAATACTGGGCTCACCAGGAAAGACGTCCAGTATTACTGTCATGAGTAAAGGAATTAATAAACCAGTTCCATTCTGCAGATAAATATAAGATGATATTGCATATCAGCAGGCTTCTTGATATGCCTTTCTGATGTAATTCTTCACTTTGAATTCACTACTTCATTATCTGTTGTCTCAATTTACTTAAATTAAGTTTATTAATTCCTTTCTGTTGAATATATTCCAAAATTGTCAAATGCTTATTTAAAATTTGAATCTCTGAAGTCTTAAAGAGAACAGAAAACATTTCACAGAAACTTAAAACTTCACCAGGCTCAGAGAGAGTGGGAGAGAAGAAAGACCCAGCGGAAAGCAGTTTCCTGTTAGTGTACTTGAAAAAAATCCATTACAGTGTTTGCGATAAACATTATTTATTTTTAAAAAATCATTTTCCGTTCTTTAAAGGTTACAGGTGAATTTGGACTGATCCATTAGCTAATCAGAAAACACAGCCAGCCTTTAGAAATTGTGTAATTTGCTGAACAATTTTCAATTCTTTCCAGATTTAGGAGTGACTAGTAAAACATTTAGTTTGTGGGCCTACATTCTTTGCCCTGCCAATCAATACCTTACATTTATTAGCACTGAGAAGCAATATTTTCCTTTTGGGTCCACAATAATTGCGTTTAGTCCTGTGAAGTACCTTATCACAGGTTTGTCTGAGAAATAAAGACAGGATTCCATGGCAACCGTGAAAGCCATCAGCATCCTTTTCAGGGAAATAATGGACTTCTCTCCTCTTTATGTCAGACGTCTACTCAGCTCTCACTGTCTCTGATTAAATTCTAACCCACGTGTCCTTGAAACCCTTCATTTACTTAAAAAAAACAGTGTAGAAACCATAAGAATAAGCCTAAACATTTTAATGACTAAAACACAGAGTTCAATGTGCAATGGGATGTGCTCAGGGATCAGGCTTTTTACTTTGTAAATGGTATAGTACTTTCAGTTTAAATATCACTTTAATAGATTAAAACATAAAAAATCTTTTTGAAAAGAAGCAGTGACCCAGTCTGTAATGAATAACTATAAAAGTTCTATCCTCTTCTATCATCCTTTCCTAGACCAAAGTTTTATCTGGTTTCATAGGGGCACAGAAACTATCCAGTCCTGCTGACTATACTACCAATCTCTTAGTGTAGCGTTCTCTGTAATGCTCACTTCAGTTCAATCTCTGAACATTTCAGTAAGAGCTCACAACATTTAATTGAATAATGCCACTATGCATTTCCTAAATCCCACAACCCAAGTAATACTTCATTAAATGACCAGTATTGGATCTGAGGCAGTTGCATACCAGAGTTTTTTATGTAGCATCTGAAGTATACTGGGTCAACAAACTAGATGATAGTAATTTCAGTACTTATTACATCATTTCAATATTGATTTTGATTATGTAAAACCTATAAAAGTTTTTTTATCCTAAACTTTAATAGGTGGTATTGAAAGTATTTAGCAAAAAGCTCTCTCTGAACCAAGTTTTAGTCACACTTAAAGTGTAAGGTCCTCTGATTCTGGAAATCGTGTTGTGCCTTAAACTAACCTGTACTCTGTGGGTGACAGGGCCTTCAGCTGTATAGTGCTCAGACTCTGGAATGTACTCCCTAAATTAAGGAGATCAGCTGATGCCATTCATTCTTTTGAAAAATTAGGAGGCTTCGCCCCTTGCTCACTTCGCTCGCATACCCCCCGCCTGCACTACGCGGCAACCACTTTGCATCTCTACCACTCACATTTTGAAGAGCGTGGCTGAACGCACCCCAAGGACACACAATTGCTGCTCCGACACCCCCTCTTAAACGGTGATACAATGGGAAACATATACAGTTTTTTTTACCTCCTCTTTGCTCAATCAGCTGCTGGATTGCTCAATCAACTGCTGCCGTGCCGTGTGATCTGCATTTCGCACTTCTTTCATGTCACCTATGTTCATATATTCGATCTCTTTTCACTTTTACTTCGTCATCAATATCACATTGAACTTTGACTCCATGTTTGGAATTACATTGTGACAACACAACGTATAACTGCATATCGAATATCGTTTCTTTCTTTCTACAAGAAATGTGTCTGACATAATCATGCAGACTTTTTCCAAATCTCTTTGCATAAGCTCTTGTCTCGTGGGTCTTCCGGCCCTAGGCATGGTTACATCGCTTGGTAGGAAGACTCGTCTCGCGGGACGTGAAAGTGTCTCTGAGAGAATCACGTCTCGTGTCCTTCCAAGATTTTTTTTTATAATAGAGAAACAACTTAAAACACACAGTTTTAAAACTCCTCAGGAAGTCTCTTAACTTAACCTAAAATTCTGTCCCTTCTTTCAGTTTACCTCTCTATCCAAATGCGCAGGGTGATTTGTGCGTGTGTGTGTTATATCACAAATTATGTTATTTGTTCAGGCTTTTCGTTTAGTATTGAATTAAGTATTTTACTCTGGTTTATTGTCTTTGTTTCAGTTTAATGCTTTGTATATCCTGCATTTACGGTATCTGCTGCATTGTTCTATGCAGGAAATATTTGTATCCAATGTTATATATACCCTGCTGTTTGCCTGAGACTCTGTAAAGCGCCTTGAGCATGGCAAAGGAGCAATATTAATAAAATTTGTTATTATTATTATTAATATTAAGGCAAGATGTGTGAATTACTGATTTAAGAAGAAAATCAATTCATTCTCAACAGAAAATCATCAATGAACAGGCAGCAGAGAATGCTGGAAAACAGCAAGTATCTTAGAACAATCATTCATTCAAACTGGCTTTTAATCAAAACACGCAGCACTGAGGACCAACAGCATCTGTTCTGCCTCGGCTAGCTGAATCTTTTTAACAAGAACTTGTTTATCTCTTTTATAAATCATTTATTACATTTATTTGACTTTACAGCATACTCTGTTGACTTTGTTTGTAAATCTTAGTGCAAGCAGTAAAAGCAGAATTAATCAATCCGTAAAATTAAGCAACAGCTTAATAAACTCCCAACAGATAAATCTAATATGACTATTGAACAAGCAGGTATTATGGAAAACAGAGCTTATTCTTTTGGACAAAGCTTACGCATTATATTTGGAGTTCCAGCTCTCAATTTACTTGATAAGGCTTACTTTAATAGACATCTGAAGGCCTAACTTATGGTCCAAATAGTTATCATTTTGGATGACCATTGGCTGAGTATTAATATTGGATTAAGTATTTTATTAAGTATTATTTGATATTATTTGTTGCAAACTGGAATAACAAGGTAGATAGCAAAGACCTCAGGTTTGTGAGATGAAAAACAGAAAAAAATGAGGGTCAGGCTTTCATGAGGATGACCTGTTTAATTTTGTTGTCTGAAAGATTAGAAAATGTAGCACAATTGTACTGAACAAAGGTTTGGAGAAATACCTATTTTGAAAAAAGGAACTTCAGAGATGCGGAGCTCTGTTCTCCCCAGACACTGGTCCTATAATGGATGCTGATTACAGTTAAATAGGCTTGAGACTGTAATGAGTGTTTTCTTCTCCTCCATTCTGTGGCAACAGACAGAACAAAAGTTAGTGTCAGCGTCACACTCTTTTCCCTCCCCATATTCATCCAGCACAAGCTCTTCCCATGCTTAAAATGTCTGATATGTTCCAACCAAGAGACAGAAATAGTGGTGGCAGTAATGTAGGTGCATAATACTTAATAACTGCCCTGCCTCTCTTATGTTTACCCTCTATACATCAGACTTCCAGTATAATACCAATACTTGCCGTCTACAAAAATTCTCAGATGACTTCTTCATAACAAGCTGCATTAATAAAGGAGATGAGCTGAAGTACAGGATACTTGTGGAGGACTTTGTCTTGTGGTGCAAGGAGAACTACCTGCAGCTCAACTTAAGCAAAACAAAGTGTTGATGGTGGACTTCCAGCATGCCTAAGACCAACATGAGACGAGTCGCCATTCAGGGTAAGACATGGAAGTGGTGCATAGTCTACAAATACATGGGGATTCACATAAACAGGAAATTGGACTCGTCTGACAACATAGAAAAGCTGTACAAGAAGGGTCAGAGGAGACTGTACCTTCTGAGGAGCCTCAGGTCTTTTGATGTATGGAGAAAGCTGCTAGAAATGTTTTACCAGTGTGTAGTAGCCAGTGTATTGTTCTATGTTGTGGTCTCCCAAGGAGGTTCAAACGATGTAAAATGACTGAACAAACTGATAAGGGAAGTCTGCTACATCACAGGGCTAACCCGGGACACACTGGAATCTATAGTGAAAAAGAGAATGGTGGCAAAATTGGATACCATCATGAAAAATCCCCTCCATCCTCTCCCACATATGCTGTCTTAGAGCACTTTTAGCACATTCCACCATGGTGTGCTAAAAAGCATCTTTTGTGCCCACTGCTATCAGGCAATTCAATGCTTTCTGCCAAAGTTTCAAACTACATGCTTTCACTTTACTATTTCTGCATCATAATAATAAAATTTTGATTACAGTCCTGTGAGTCCATATCTTTATATTTCTCTGGTGCGAATGCAACTAATTTCTCCTAGGGATTACTAAAGTTTATCTAATTTAATTGAATCTAATCTTATTTTTGTAGGTGTAAAGTAGGATTTCTTCTGACTGAGACATCAGATGTACATGCCATAAGAGAATATCTGTTCTCCCTTATATTTGTGGTTTAAATAATGTCCAGGTCTTGCTTCATGGAGCTTTTATTTGTCCTTAATCGAAGAGCAGTGTTGGATTGGAAGTGACACCACTCCTTCTCCTGTTGTTGTTCCTCCATCCTAGAGAGGGAAATGGTAACTGGATGACTAATGGTTGAATTTCACAATCCCTTCCCCAGGGTGGCATTTAGTCCTAAGCTTGCATGTTCAACAACATTATGTTCCAACCAGGGTCTCTCCCCTGGTTTGGGTATAAATTCCCTTTTTATGTCTTTTTTGTTTCTTTTGTTTATATTAATATAATTACTTATGTTTATCATTTGTGGAACTAAGGATATATCAGTTTTTATTTAGTTTGTATTTGTCTCTTTTTGTCCTGCTATGTTCCATGTGCTTTGTTGGTGTTTACCCAAGTGGCAGGGCCATCTGCCTATCATTGCATAGGAACTGTTTCCAGTCTTGTAAAGGCTGGGGAAATTAAAAGGCCCCTTCGGTCCACTGAATGAACTTTGTGGTGTTGGTGAGCTCTGCCTTTCTGCACAATTTAATTTATTGTGTTACTGGATTTTTGAGTTTTTTTGCTCTGGTTTTGACCATTCTTTCAAGTTCTGTATTGGGAGATATTTGCTACTGGATTGCCTATTTCAGGCAACTCATTCTGCGCCTTTTGTGTTTCTTGGAACTCCTTTTATTTTTGAGGATTTTTTCAACATAAATCTTTTTATTTATAAAGATTGTTTGTTTACCCTTTTTGCTTCAAGCCAAAGGTTGACAGATCCTTCCTCTTGTGGGACTGTTTGTTGTACTTTTTGGGACATTTAACTATATTGGCCAGTTTCCAATTCTGAAGACCTTCTTCCCTGCTACCTTGAGAGACTTCATTACTTCATTGAGAAGAACTCCTCGATTCATGACAGACATGCATAGTGTTCAATTCTATATATTATTTTGTTGTAAAAGGTGGTGTTGGATTGCCCAGTGTTTGTCATTATCTTTATAAAATAACCATTCTTTAAATATTGTTTCTGGCACGAAGTTAAAGTACAATAGGAAGCCTCCTGTTCTTATGCCCATTTACTTGCTGAGTTGTACAGGGGTCAACAGACAGGTCCATTTAAGAGAACATGTCAGTATTAGACCAGCCTGAAACAGCATATAAATAATGTAAATAAACATATTTTATGTAGAAGTATTGATTTTTTTCTCCTTCCATTACCAGCAAATCACTGTCTTCAAATGCTCTATTTTCCATTTTTCTAGTTCCAACAAGACTAGTACAATTTCCAAATGAACATGAAATAAATACTTTTAACACATCCTTATGGGGGTAATTATTATGACATGATATAACATCATGTTTTAAATCTTTATTTGTGCATCTCTGGTGACTTCTATAGTTAGCTATTCCATTTATTAAACCCACTTTCATTAACTCTGCCATTCCCTTATTGAAGACAATGAAAAGCACTGTATTTCACTTTGGTTATTAACATTCATTAATATAATTCAGCACTGATTAGGACTTCATATTTCATTCAAATTTGTGATCACAGACCTAAAAACTTTATCACTTGCCATACAAAACAGCTTTTTATTCTTGTCATCGACCTAGCATCCAAGCTGAGTAGATGTCATTTTTAGGCTGCATTTAGTCTAACTGTCTTTCCTCCTTCTAGAACAACCGCTGTGCACAGCACTCAATGCCAGTCCATTAGCTATCACCACTTAAGAATCCAAGGTCATTTACTTTGCAAGAGCTGCATTCCCTATTTGTCGTTTAGACACTCTCAGTGCGTACAGCTAATAATATTATTAACTTGCAACCCTGAAGCCTGAAATTTCTTTAAAAGATGAACTTCAGCTTCCTCATATTCTTTTTTTTTTCTCTCATACGAAGATACTTCGGGCAATGTGCATTCACAGCTCTTTAACCTTAATTTTTGTCTGCGAAAGTCACATAAACATGCCCAAAGCCTTTCTTTGAATTCAGCATAGGAATTTTGTTCAAGCCATTAATCTTTTACAGCTCTTTAATTATTTTCTCCCTTTGTTGTAAGGTGCTTGCTAGACTCTGACCCCATACATGCAGTACAGCTTCAGTTCTCTTTCATCTGCTCAGCAGCGGTGTCCTTGAGCTACGAAAAAGCTTGCCAAGGGGAGGGGAACCTGTTCTACATGAATATGCCAAGCAAAATGCATTTCTCTGTGAACAAGAAGGCAGAATAATTACCATTTTGGGGGAAAATAGATGTAGAGCAATAAAAAATATTTTATTAAGGTAGAGAATTTTATATGCACAATAATTATTTACACACAGGACAGTTCAGCAGAAGCAAAAATCAAAGCCACTCTCTTCCAAAAGAGTTTCTTTTAATATAAAACAAATTGAAAACATTTTTTTATTTACTACGCCTTAGGGCATAGTGTTTCCATTTAACAACGACCGGACTTGAGGACTGATTCAGGATCAAGTAGAGTGTCTGATTCTCATATTGTACCATCACATGTTTTTCCCCCATATACCAGACAGTTGTAGTTTACATTGCAGCTCCGTGACCTTCATTTCTACTCATTGGCAAGGCAAAAGAACCTCCAGACCCAACAGACTCCCTCATTGGTTCTATAAAGAGCCATACACAAAAATATTTATTAATTTTTGAAAACAAAAAAATATTTATTGCATTTTTTTGGCTAAAGAAAACAGTGAGAAGCTAGTGTGTCCTATCATGTGACATTATAAAATTACTGTTACTGAGTTTACAAGAAAATAATATAAAAGAGTCCAAAGAGCACTTTATGGGTTGGTCTGAAAGACAGCTTTCCAGGAGTGCTTCATAGTCTACGTGTCTTTCTTAGGAAAGTAATAAACTGGAACCCTATGTAATCACTGCAGTGTTGCTGTATTTAGATGTTCAATGAATAAGAGCATGACTGGTACGATTCTGTGGCAACGCTTTCGAGTGGGTTTAAAGTCTCAGCGGTCAGCAGGAATTCACAGGGGCTGATGGGAGAATGGCACATGCATTAAAAAAAGTTTATTGTTTAATGAAACAGTGCCAGCAAAGCCAAAATGAGCTTTGACAGATTTCAGTTATATAAGTCATGACAAGTAGCTTTTCTGTGTATTGCTGGTGTGTTTTTAAATTGAAGACTGTGTATCCGTGAATAATGCAATTTGTGTGCCAAAAGCAGCGTTTCTCAACCTTTAAGTATTTGCGACCCAAGTTTTCATAACAGTTTCAATCGCGCCCCCTAACGTTTTTTGAAAGGAGCCCACTAATACCAATTTGTTCTTTTTTAATCTATACTAATAAAAGGCAAAGCCCTCACTGACTGACTCATCACTAATTCTCCAACTCGTGTGGGTGGAAGGCTGAAATTTGGCAGGCTCATTCCTTACAGCTTCCTTACAAAAGTTGGTCAGGTTTCATTTCGAAATTCTACGCGTAATGATCATAACTGGAAGCTATTTTTATCCATTTACTGTAATGGAGTTGAGCTCGAAAGCCGTGGGGGCGGAGTTTTGTGTGACATCATCACGCCTCACACGTAATCACATGAACTGACTGTCAAAGCAGTACATAGAAAACCAGGAAGAGCTCCAAAAAGCGCTGAAGAAAACATGCATTATATAATTGAGAAGGCAGCGAAACAATACGAAGCGAGCGAGTGACATATACAACCATATTCATGAGTGCTGCTACTTCGGAAACAAAGCACAGTGTAAACCTAAAGTTTAAATTAAGTTCATAGACAGGCTACCGCTGGCGTTTCACATGCCCACAGGTAATGCGGGATACAAGTTTAATGAGAGGACGCAGGATATAAACGAGAGTTTTGCTCACTTTGTAACTAAGTTAAAATTACTGGTGAAGGTCTGTGGTTATGCAAATTCCGAGAGACTGTGTTTATGGGAGATTGACAGTTAAGGCGGGTGGGGGTGTCACGTCATCATCTCCCCTCCCATTCACCTTATTTCGCTCTGAGCTGAGCTCCGCAGCTAATGTAGTGTTACGACTTTGTGATGCTGCCACCAAATACTCACAGAAAAATCCACAAGTTAATACACACGCTGTCTCTACAGTTTCTCCACACTGAATCCTCCAGGCACGACTTACAAAAGGTTACATTGACAACCGTGTTACGTTATTTTTAAAATGTTTCCTTTTCTTAGCACAAGCACAGCTGAGAAGCTTCGATGCATGTGTTCCATAACGTGTTAAAAAATAATGCATTTAATCACACTTTGCATTACAAACAAAGGGGAACTTCTGTCAATGCATGATTTCCTGGTACACCGATTACATTGATCAGCGGTTCCCGATTCATTTTACCCTCGCACCCCCTTGGTTTGAGAAGAAGTATGAAAAACTTTGAGGTTAACACAGAAAAACAGATCACCAATTGAAGCTTTATGAATAATCGATTCGCCAGCAATAATTGTTTTGGTAAAGCCATACTCAGTGTAATCCTCCTTCCATTTTATAATTTTTCCGACACTAGCTATGATTAAATGAACGGTAAAAAAGTAAGAGCGAAGCGAGGGTGAATTATTCAGGCAGGCAGGCGACAGCTCAATAGCTCGAATTTGGATATAAGTAGCTTCTATTTAGTCGCCAGAAATATCTTTGGTAGGAATGGAAGTTGAATTTAGTCTTTAAATTTCTATGGTAAAGAAAAAGTTATGCAATGATGACTACATTTAACTATATAAAGTCAAAACTTGTATATATAAAGTCATTCCCGAATATATAAAGTTAAAACTTGATTATATAAAGTCACTGTCGGAATAAATAAAGTCAAAACTTGAATATATAAAGACAGCGTCGGTATATATAAAGTCAGAACTTGTTTCTGAATATATAAAGTCAAAACTTGAATATATAAAGTCAGCGCTGGAATATATAAAGTCAAAACTTGAATATATAAAGACGGCGTTGGAATATTTCTGAATATATAAAGTAAGCGCTGGAATATATAAAGTCATCTATACTAATAAAAGGCAAAGCCCTCACTCACTCACTCACTCACTGACTCATCACTAATTCTCCAACTTCCCGTGTGGGTGGAAGGCTGAAATTTGGCAGGTTCATTCCTTACAGCTTCCTTACAAAAGTTGGGCAGGTTTTATATCGAAATTCTACGCGTAATGGTCATAACTGGAAGCAGTTTTTCTCCATTTACTGTAATGGAGATGAGCTTCAACGCCGTGGGGGCGGAGTTTCATGTGACATCATCACGCCTCCCACGTAATCACGCAGTACATAGAAAACCAGGAAGACCTCAAAAAGCGCCAAGAAAACATGCATTATATAATTGAGAAGGCAGCGAAACAATAAGAAGCGAGCGAGTGGCATATACTACCATATTCATGAGTTCTGCTACTTCGGAAACAAAGCACGATGTAAACCTACACTTTAAATTAAGTTCATAGACAGGCTGCCGCTGGCGTTTGTAATTTAGTGCCTGCCCATATAAGGCCGTCCGTCAGCGGCAATCCAATAGCAAACTGCCACGGGTAAATATTCACGGGTGAAGGACTGTGCTTATGGAGAGGAAGATGAGATGGTCAGGGTGGTGTTTGACACAAACTCAGCGAAACTGCGAGAGAAAGTTTTAAGTGCCAGGACTAAGGTAACATTAAATAAAGCTATGGACATAGCACGAGATGGCACCAGCACAGCTGGGAACCTTCGATGCAAGTACACCGAGTGGCTCACGTGAACTGACGCAGTGCACAGATAAAAGCAACAGTTCCAAAGAGCGCTGAACAAAAACCGAATTACACAATTGAAAAGGCAGCAAAAAATATGAAGCGTCTGATAAGCATATTCATAAATGCAGCTACTGTGGAAACAAAGCACACGGTGGAAAAAGTCAATGTCCCGCTAAAGGAAGACAGTGTAAAAAACCCGTGCATGCAGTGTGTCAGGTCTCAGATAAAGAAGAAGACGAGCTGTTTATTGATGCAGTAAGAAACTAATCGATGAATGAAACCTGTCATCTTTACAACGATTGACAAACACGGAATGTAACTTGAACACAACACATCGTACAAATCGACCCTGATTGAAAGAAATAATGATAATCAAATCCTTGATGACAGCAACATTCAATAACACTCACAAAACAATTACTGTATATTGACAATCATGTTACGTTATTTTTAAAATGTTCCCTTTTCTTTTTCATAACTTCTACTTCTCCACTGCGATACGCGGGTATATATTTAAATGTATATATATACCCTGATCTACAGTACATACTCTCATAGACAAGCCACATGCTGTGGCGCAATTGTAGAGTCTTCGCCTCTAATGCCGACATTCAAGGTTCGATTCCCGAGAGGGATGCACTGAGTATGTACGCGCTACTGATTCATTTTACCTTCGATCTCCTTGGTTTGGGACGTATGAAAAATATTCGGTTAACGCAGAATCATGTTACGTTATTTTTAAAATGTTTCCCTTTATTAGCACAAGCACAGCTGAGAAGCTTCGATGCATGTACTCCATAACGCGTTAAAAATAACGCATTTAATCACACTTTCAATTCCAAGCAAACGGAACTTTTGTCAATGCATGATTTCCTGGTACATCCATTACACTGATGCACACATCACAGCTACAAAAATGTTAGAGTCGGAATAAAGCCGCTCCTACGACTGATCATTTCGACTTCCCGAAGCCTTGATAAAAGCATGGTTTTGTGCACACTGAAAAGCAAGCAAAATTAGATGCATTACAGAAAGCGGACTTTGTGGCTCTTACTGGGGATCATTGGACTTCCGTGACCGTTAGTAATTCTAATTACATCTAATTACAAAATGTTCAATGATCACACTGTTTTAGCCTAATGTACAAAATAATTTTGGCTAAGGTTACTCAGAGTTTAAAGATTAAGTTGGTCAAATTACCTTTTATGTTTCTGACTTATTTTTTAAGAAGAAAACTGCACTTTATGTTGAAATTTTGGTTATTATTATTTAAAGACAATACTATTCTGAAAATCTACTTAAAGTACTTAAACTACCACTTTATTTTTAAGTCTGCCCAATTTTAACCAGGGATGATATTTTTGTTTCTGTTTTGAATTCAAATGCAGTTTAAAGGCTTTTTTTTCAGAAATTAAAACAGCTTCAGTTTACAATATTCATGTACATGTCTATTATTTGATTCTGTCGCCCACTAAAACACTTTTAAATAAAAAAAAAAAACATTTGCGATTTGGGGCAAATTTACGTGTGCGATTACATACGATTAATCAAGATTAATTCTTACACAGCCTCTAATTAATTGGATTAATTTTTTAATCGAGTCCCACCTAATATATATATATATATGTGGATATATATATGTAGATTTGTATATATAAATGTGTATATACAGTATATATGTAGATATGTATGTGTATATACAGTATGTATATATACAGTATGTATATATGTATGTGTGTATATGTATATATATATAACTGTGTATATATATGTGTATAGATGTATATATATATATATATATTTATATATATATATGCCAGCAACACTCATGACAATGACAAAACAATTACATTGTCAATCATGTTACGTTATTATTAAAATGTTTCCTTTTCTTTTTACTTCTCTGCCAATCGTAGGTATTTTGTATATATATATATATATATATATATATATATATATATATATATATATATATATATATATACAGATATATATATATATATATACAGATATATATAAATATATATATAGATATATACAGATATATATAAATATATATATATATATATAAATAGATAGATATGACAACAACACTCAATATCAATGACAAAACAATTACATTAACAATCATCTTACGTTATTTTTAAAATGTTTGCTTTTCATTTTCATAACTTCTTTAACACACTACTTCTCCGCTGCGAAGCGCGGGTATTCTGCTAGTTAATGATATATCATAGATGCATATTTTATTATACCTACTTAACTTTTATTGACATTTATCTAACTCTATATTTATTTTTCTAGTATCAGAATGTAGTTTAAGTTAATTTGTTTTGATTTCAATAGATGTACTTTTTACATTTTTGATTCTTGTTTTCTTTTTTTCACATCTTTTTCCCCTTCTTTTTATTAGTTCGCGCCCCCCTAGGGGGGCCCACCCCACAGTTTGAGAACCACTGGACTAAAGTGTGCATATATCTTAAATGATCACATTCTCCATATCTAATTTATTGTGTATTCTGTAATACCTGAGTACAATTTCAACCAATGGGACTCTCTCAGTTACCACAGGATATTTTGCACACATACCACAAGCCAACTAATAAAGGTGTACTCAGTGATCTGCCAGCCGCAGCCCCAGATAGAAATAATGATTTGCAGCATTTGAACAAAAAACAAGTAAATAATCACACTGGACTCTCAAAATGCTTCATTTTTGTTATGTTAATTCCACTGCAGTTTTCACTGAAATTACAACAAACTGGCCATGCATAACTCAGTTTAAAAAAAAAAAACAAAACAAAAAATGTGTATTGAAATAGTTTCTGATATCAGAGGTGAGGTGGGTGGGTTTAAAACGAATGCATTCTGCAGTGGCCACAAATTTTCCACTATATCAGTGTCTCTACTAAAGAGTAAATGTAAGTGGAAAGCTGAATGTACGTTTTCAAGATTAAAGATTGTTTAAATAATGACTGGAAGAAAAATGAAAACATACATTCAGTTTTATTCATTGTTCCACATTGATCAATAAGATGTAATGAGGAAAGAAAGAGAGAGAGCAAAGTCTTGGGGACATGCTAGCATCCCATTTAATTCAAACAAAAGATTGGGGAAAGAAAACAAAAGTTCCAAGTGAGTTATTTGCAGATGTTGCACATCCTGAGTGCCTCTCTTCTCAGGTTTCTTTGGGTGCTTCTTCTTTGCACAACTCAGTGCTCTCCGTTGTCTTTTTTGAAATGACTTCTGACAACATGATTCTTTAAATAGCACTCTGGGTGGAAGAGGTGGGACCTTTGGGACTAAGCTGGAAGTGACATCAGTGGGCTTTGTCCTCCAGGCTGCAGATGAAAAGAGAGGCTGTTGGCAATATTGATTCTCCAGATGCTGGTGCCTGTGTCCTTACCTCAATAATGTCATTCTAATACTTCCAACTTGCTCACATGCAGCAAAGGATAAGAAAAAAGATGTAATAAAACCTTCTTCATAGAGAAAAAATGCATACTGTATATATATGCATTTATGTATTTATATAAGCATGGCATTTATTAAAGTCACTGTGGAGTTGCCGAAACTACTTCACAGCCAGCATCTGTTGGTGAAGAAAGATTCATAGATCTTGACTTTGCTGACAATGCTGTGATCTTTGCAGAGTCAATGGAGGCTCTAATCGAACGCTTGAAAGACTGAGTGAGGAGTCTGAGTGTCTGGGCTTGCGAGTGACCTGGATAAAAACCAAGATCCAGGCCTTTAATGACCTCTTGGGCACAGCCATCAACAGTATGTCTGTTTTTGGAAAGTGTGTCGACCTTGTCGAGAGGTTTACTTATCTTGGCAGTGACATTCATGTCTCTGGTGACTCTTCCTATGAAGTCAGTAGTTGGATTGGGAAAGCATGGGGGATCATGAGGTCGCTGGAAAGGGGTGTGTGGCACTCCCAATATCTATGCAAAAGGACGAAGGTCCAAGTCTTTAGAGTCCTGATGCTTCCTGACTTGCTATATGGTTGCAAGACATCAACGCTATCTAGTGACCTGAGACAAAGACTGGACTCCTTTGATAATGTGTCTCTCCAGAAAATCCATGGGTACCGTTAAGTTTGATTTTGTGTCGAATGAGCGTTTGCTCATGGAGTCCCGAATGAGGCACATTACCTGCATTGTAAGGGAAGTGTCACTTAAGGCTCTACGGCTAAGTGGAGCGTTTCCCTGAGGGTGATCGAGCTCATCGGATCCTCATTGTTGGGGACCTGAGTGGCTGGACCAGGCCAAGGAGTTGCCCACGTAACACCTGGCTGAAGCAGATGGAGGGTCATTTCCAGAGGGTGGGACTGGACCGCGTGTCTGCCTGGGGGGTTACCAACCGGGATCCTGAGTTGTTTTGTCATGTAGTGGGTGCAGCAACGCACTGTACCAGTGCATGCTCCTCAACTTGACTTGACTTGATTATCATTTTTTTATTTATACCTTGTCCTTATATGTCCTTTTTGTGGTGCTTGTGGTCCCATCTTTAAAGAGGAAGACCTGTTTTGAGGTATCTGGAGTTCCTTGTTCTTTCAAAGAGCTAAATCCTGGTATAGCAAACTGAAATAAGTTAAGAGAATATTGTATAACAAACAGAGAATAGTGAACAAAAATACACATAGAATAAAATTCTCAAGTGTTTCTAATTTCCATTGCAGAGTCCACTAATCGCCAATACACTCACACACACAGGGCCAGTGTATAGTTGCCTTTTAAGCTAATTAGTGGATCTTTGGAGATGTGAGAGGAAAAACATAATATCTGGATGAAAACCCAGGTAGAGATGGGGAAAATAATACAAACTCAACACAGACAACAACTGGACATACAATTCAAACCCAAAAAAAAGACAGTGAGTGGATCCAAAAAGTAGCAGCATTATCCTTTGTCTGTAATACCATATCAATGTATCAAAACAAATAAGCAACCACTACCCATTTAAAATGAGCAAATTCTTACTGATAAATCACAAGAGCACAAGAAAATGAAAGCTAATTAAAGATAGCCCAAGACTTACATCATATTCTAAAATCTTGGTAGGATGAGCTGTGTAATAAATCAGGGATGTTTCAAATCAAGAATCATGTGGAGACAAAAAACAGGTGAAAGGTGGCAGCATCCCTCCCTTTCCTTCAAGAGAAGTAATCTTAATATAATGATATATGAAAACCCCCACAAATGGAAGAAATAGAATCACTGACAATGTCATTTTTAGTGATCTTCAATGCCCTAGAGAGATAAACCGCAATGTCAGCTTGTTCAGGAAGCTATTTAGAAGGAGGAGCATCTGCAAAATCATGGGGACTGCAGAAGACCAGTGGCATGCAATTCAAGGACACCCTCCATCACTGACCTGTGATATACACAGATAAAGACTACAGTACTTTGAAGGTGTGTGAACTCTCAGGTCATTTGAAAAACACATCCTTGGTATGGGTAGTACTAAAAAAAACCTACATAAAAATTGCAATACCCTCTATTTGCCTTTTGAACTTCTTGGCTTTGTTGGATGTTGCTTGTGTGTTTTGCACACCAATGACCTAATTTCCTGAGACTGCATCTTGTCCATGTTTGTGTTTTCGGCAATCATACAAAAAAGGTTAAGCTGACATTTTGCAAAAAGCCTGCTATCAGTCCAACTTAAAAATGAAGCTAAATGGTGTTTCAAAAACGTCTTTGGAGAAAGAACTTGTAATGGGGTCGCAACCAAACAACTGTGCATTATGCTAAAATGGCTGAGTCTACCTTGATAAAAAAAAATTCCATGGATAATAAAACTAAACTAACTTAAAATCCAGGCTACATGGCATTTCAAAAAATTTATTAGGAAGGATAAATATAATGGCGGGCATCGGGTGTTGTGTAAAAAAAAAAGCATCACCCCAAAACAGCTGAGCTGAAGTTCAAGAAATTTTCCAACTTCAGATCTACACATTAAGACCTTTCAATGGTACCAATGAGAAGCACAATTGTATTTAAGGGTAGCAAGCAAAACCAAACCACATTATCATGCCAAAGTGGCTCAGCTGATGATAATTAATTTTGCATATTGTTTAAGCTTGGCCCTACTCAAACTGAAAGCTACATCCCAGGTCCATGATTTAATGAAATTGATGGTTTTGTGCGATGTGGGGTAGTAGTAGATGAGGTGTGAAGGGAACCAACGCAAAAATTGTGCATCATTCAAAAATGGCTGTCATGCTATTTAAAGTACAAACTTCATGAAGTTTCCAAAACTTCACTGGGAAGTCATAATGAGTGAGCCAAAACCATAATAACAATGTATTATTCCAAAACAACTGAGCAAATATTATTGTAATTTGCCATATATGTAACAATTAACCTAACAATGGAAAGAATGGTAGTTTTGCAGATCATACATACACATCAATGATTCAATTATTCAGCAGACAATCCAGTTTATTTGTGTGTCATTAAAAATCACTTCATGAAACCACAGTAAACCAGGAAATATAAAAAAAAAAATAGTGTTTGTGGATCGAACTCAGCAAGGAGTTATGGCATTAATTCACAAAAAGTACAAATTCTCAACTTATCAGTGCAGTTAAAAGGTGCACTGGGTTTGGAATTGACATTCAGCTACACACTCATGTCTTTGGGGTGTTTGAAGAAAACCAGAGTACCCAATTTCCTAACATGTAGTGATTAGTTATTGGGTATAGAACCAGAACACTGGTATGTTAAGATGAACGTCTATTAGACAACTATTTAGCATTTATGAATGCTATTGGACGGGTGCTCTGGACAATTAGGCCCCATCCCATGCTGCAGAATTATGATAATAATGATATTAATGTAATGTAATCAATAAGATAATAATGCCTGTGGTATGTACACATAGGAACGCTCACTCTGGACACCAAGGGGGAAGTCATCATAACACAACGATAATAAGTAGGCGCCATTTATGAAAGTACAATCAACAGGCACATGTTTCTTAAAGTCCGTGGTATATGTGTGCACTCCAGACACAGAGGTGGGCACCTTCCCTACAAAGGTCATCCAAGTCTAATATTGCCAACTACCCTGTATAGACAACAAGGAACGACATCCATCAACCCGACCTAGGGATCCAAATGGGCTTCAATCAGCACTGCTACTGTGCAGCCTTGGTTTTAAATAACTATTTTTTACTGTTGTCTTTTTGTTAAGTTTGATGCAAAAAAGTGACAAACATTGAATAAGGGAGGTGACCTGGAGGAGAAATATAAAAAAAATACTTAGAAAAGAGCACTACCAGGAGTCATATGTTTCAACAAAAGCCTAAATGCTAGTCAAAAACTGTAGTCAAGGCCAAACAGGAGTAAAAACTATAAAATCCAGCACTAATAACAACATACAGATTTATTTTGCTGTATCTACACACTTGGATGAATAAGAAGTATTTGTCATGAATTTTATACAAACGACCCCGGAAATCATCAGCCATGTGCATCCAGATCAATAAAAAATCAACATGACAGCAACAACTCGACAAAATTGCAGTATACATGAAAAGAAGTTAGCATTCTAGCAAAAAAGCAATAACAGAATTGAATCTGACAACCCCAAAAATCTATATAAATCTTATATAGCAAGATGAGCAAACTAAGTTCAAAATAATGTACAAAAAATTAATAAAGAATACCAGTCATAACACTTTTTAATTGAAATATGGTGTTTTATTGAAGCAAATCATTTGCTTTTTCACTTTATTTGCATGCTTTCCTATTTGTCTTGTTCACTGCTGTATAAACGCTACATTTCCAAATTTACATGAATGTCTGTAAATGAAAGAAAACCTGGACCTGGAATAAATGGATCCACAACAAGCTTCTGGAGTCTTTTCAATTAGGGCGTATACTGATTCGGAATCTGTGGCAGAAATAAAATAGTCTGAAACAGACTGCAGCAGGGTGAATGGATAGTCAAAACTTTCAGATTTGGGCCTCCCGCTGAATGAATCATGTTCCTTAACAATGATAAGTAATACTAGCCGAATACCCGCGCTTCGCAGCGGAGAAGTAGTGTGTTAAAGAAGTTATGAAAAAGAAAAGGAAACATTTTAAAAATAACGTAAGATGATTGCTAATGTAATTGTTTTGTCACTGATATGAGTATTGCTGTCATATATATATATATATATATATATATAGCAAAATACCCGCGCTTCGCAGCGGCGAAGTACTACATTAAAATTTTTATTAAGAAGAAAATTTTACCTTTTTAAACTGAGGGAAAATATGCCAATAATTATTTGTTAAGGATCTCTTTGTATACCATGTTGTCAGTTCGGCCCTCCGATTGTAACATGACCAAGCTGTGCGCTGAGCTTACTTTTGAGCATGCAACTTACAGTTGGCCATGTGAACAGTAATATTGTCTCAAATCTCACAGCTTGGATTGCTGCTGTCATAATCGGTTTGTTTCATGGTTTGTTTCAATTATGACAGTATTTGCAGGATTTGTTGTATTGAAGTGACATTCGGCATCTGTCAAGCGTTGTAAGCACACAACCGGTTTCAGCGATAAAATCACATCCAGCCTTTGCGAGTTTAAACCTTTATAAACATCAAGGTGTCCACTACTGAAATCGTCACCTGTGAATCTAAGATGTTTAAGAGGCATTGGCAGTTGTCGAAAGGTGTAAAATATTTGGCCATTTCGGTACACCTGAAAGCGTCAACCGAACAATTCAGCTGCAGCCATCAACTCACATGCAGAACCATAGGTGAAGGGCTTAAGCATTTCACTCTTATAATGCTCCTGTGTAGTATAATTATCTCCTGTAACGTCATCCGTCCACACATTGAACCTGTCCCAGTCATTAAATACATAAGACACAATGTTCCTCTGGATATGAAGAGTGAGCCTGATATGGCTGTGCAATATGTAACAAAGAGAATGGAAAAGGTAGGTGGTATCTCCGGGCATGGAAACCACTCGGTAAGTGATAGTTCTTTGATCGATAGTGATCATCTCGATAGACATGGTAATGGGGGTTGGAATGATAAAGGAAATGGGTACCTGAGCAATGTAAAGTAAGTGTAAAATACCTATACAATAATTATAATTGTAATAAACAAACAATAAAACAGCGGAGAAGCCGTGGATTAAACAAAAAGGCTGTAGTTATCAGTAGGGAGACGTGAATCCTGTGGCGAAGCAAGAAAGGGAGTGTAGAGACTGGAGCAACGGACGACCTTATATAGGCAGGCAGCCAACAACGTGGGAGGCGTTGGGATGGGAGACCCAACGCTGCCTTACATGGTGACCGAGCTGCAGGCTATGGACGTATATATGTACGTAAGTAGGATTCAGTTAGCGTTGGGAACCCGTGTACCAAATTTCTTGAAGATGGGCCCATAAGTAACAAAGACTGTTGAAAAGTTCAATATGGCGGCCGACAGTGGCATCATACCACTGAAATAAGTACGTACATTGGTTTTGGTTAGCTCAGGGAAGCCGCCTACCAAATTTCGAGAAGATGGGGCCATAAATAAGAAAGTTCAACATGACGGATGTTGTTGACCGTTATGACCATTACGCATAGAATTTCGAAATGAAACCTGCTTAATTGTTGTAAGTAAGCTGTATGGAATGGGCCTGCCAAATTTCAGTCTTCTACCTACACGGGAATTTGGAGAATTAGTGACGTTGGAAAGTTCAATATGGCGGCCGACAGTGGCGTCATACCATCGAAATAAGTAAATACATCGGTTTCGGTTAGCGCAGGGAAGCCGCCTACCAAATTTTGTGAAGATGGGGCCATAAATAAGAAAGTTCAACATGGCAGACGTTGTCGACCGTTATCGACCGTTATGACCGTTACGTGTAGAATTTCAAAATGAAACCTGCTTAACTTTTGTAAGTAAGCTGTAAGGAATAAGCCTGCAAAATTTCAGCTTTCTACCTACATGGGAAGTTGGAGAATTAGTGATGAGTCAGTCAGTGAGGGCTTTGCCTTTTATTATTATAGATTTTTGATTAATTTACCTTCTACCAGTACATATTACATATCTATTGTCTCATATGTCTTTTCATGCCATGAATCCCATAAAGATATTTTGCATTTGATTTTGGCTGACATTGAACTAATTATGAAGAAAGCACAATGATGCAGTGGCTAAAAGTGCAAAGGTAGATACAGAAAATATTAAACGCACATGAGCATTTTTTCAGTGTTTGATCAGATGCTGTAACAGAGTAATTTAAACGAGAGCCTTTTCATTGCGGACTCATCCTGTGCTGACATATTTAAAGTGATTCTTCTACTTAAATGATGTGCAAGCTTTTATCAGTAGATCATGCAAAAGACATATGGTCTGATTTTGTTTCTTTGCACTTTGGGGGACCTTTAAAGACAATAGGTCAATTAACCCTGTTTCTATTAAAATTAAAAATGGAGTATGTGTACACCAAACTCAAGGTAAAAGAAAGTAAAAAATGCATAGAGGCTTCTTAATGTTGTTAAAAAATATCATGGGGTAATTTAGCTTTTTGTAATAGGACAGTTATATTGTATACGCTGATTATGATAAATGCATTTATTTTATACTTTAAAACATTAATTATTTTTAAGTAGATTAAATTAGCTTGATAACCATTGAGGCTCTTCATTGAAATCAACAATTAAACCCTCCCAAAGCTGTGATCTTGAGAGATGCCAGTCACGTTGGACTTAATGCTATAACCCCAAAGTACATCACTATAGCATAGACAACCTCCTCACTGTTCTAGTGCATGTATCTTCTGATCTGCACTAACCAAGTCAACCGACTCCCTGATAAGGTGCTTTGAGATCAAAAAGCAATAATTTCCTCAGGTAGAGTTAGTTGAGTAAATATGACATAAATAACAAATATAAATGTTGATTCACTGCACAACAAAGTTTTTGCTTCTAGAACACTGTTGGGTGTTTCTTCTAGACTTTTGAGTGCTGATCATGAATATCACATCAAGATTTACTCAAAAAGTACCGTTTACGTTTTGTCATGATTTGTTCTTATATTTGTATCCAAATATTTTTGCTACTGTAAGTGACTTATCAACAACGGTTTGTGCAGCCTGGGCATGTCCAGGCATGGAATCAGGCCAGGTTGGAATCTGTTCTGTGGAAGTTGACATGGTGGGCATGCCTGGGCAGGTCTGAACGAGCTTGACGCTGTCTCAGCATGCTATAAAGGTGGCTTGCATACACCAATCCTGCTCAATTGGTTTATATAGATAGTCAGTGTGTAGGTATAGTATCAGTATAGTAAAGTATAGTATCTGTAGCAATATAACAGTAAGTAAGCTTGATGCTATAGACGTTTTGGTGTCGGGCAATGTGTCTCGTCAATGTCTTAACAGCCGCGATATATTCTGCTATATCTCTGGCGAATATACACTTGCGCTTCAGAGACGTTGGATGACTGCTCTTGTGAAGAAAGCTTATCATATGTATTTCGACTGCAAAATTGGTGATCAAGACAAGGAATGGGCTCCTCACATTTGCTCTGCGACATGTGCTGTCAGTCTAAGAGCCTGACTCAGAGGCCCTCGAAAGACGATGCCGTTTGCTGTTCCGATGATATGGCGAGAACAGAAGGACCATGTGATGAACTGTTACTTCTGTTTGACTAATGTGTCTGGTTTCTCTGCCAAAAACAAGAAGTCAATTGAATATCCTAATCTGCCTACAGCAATGAGACCTGTGCCACATGACGACAGTCTTCCAATTCCGAAACCACCAGAGGATTGGACCTTAGACGAATCAGATGAAGAAACTGCAGTGCAGGGTACTGACAGTGACAATGACTCGGATTTTGAACCGTGCTCATCAGGCGATCCACATCTGATAACACAGTCCGAATTGAACGATTTGGTCAGAGATTTGGGTCTGTCAAAAGCAAAAGCCGAGCTGCTGGGTTCGAGACTGCAGGAATGGTGTTTGCTGTCACCAGGTACAAAGATTTCTGTGTTTTGAGGCAGACATCTTGATATAGTCAAATTTTTTGCACAAGTCGACAGTCTCTGTTTCTGTTGTGACATTAAAGGATTGTTCTTGGCCTTGGGTTTTAATCACAACCCAGAAGAGTGGCGTCTCTTCATTGATTTGTCAATGTTAAACCTGAAAGCTTTTCTGCTACACAATGGCAATGTTTATCCTTCAGTACCTGTTGGCTATGCAGCACACACGAAAGAGACGTATGAGAATATGGAACTATTGCTGAAGCACGTCCAGTATAGCAGGTACAACTGGAATATCTATGGAGATCTTAAATTCGTTTCTCTGTTACTAGGACTGCAGCTCAGCTATACAAAGTACTGTTGTTTCATCTGTGAATGGGACAGCCGTGCTAAAGAGTTGCACTATTCTTGACAGAACTGGCCACTCCGTAAAAAGTTAGTTCCAGGACAGAAAAATGTGGCACATGAATCGCTTGTCGACCTGGCAAAGATATTTTTGCCCCCTTTTCACATAAAACTGGGACTCAGGAAGAATTTCATGAAAGCACTGAACAAGGAAGGGTGAAGGTTTTCATTATTTAAGACAGATGTTCCTAAGAATAACTGACTCCAAGATCATTTAGGGCATTTTTGTTGGCCCCCAGATCAGACATGTTATGAGTGACAAGTGGTTTGAAGATCTGTTAGTTGTGCCATAAAAAATTGCCTGAAAAGCCTTCAAAGACATTGTTGATAATTTTCTGGGCAATTACAGAGCCCCAAACTATATTCAGCTGGTAGACAAACTTCTCAAAGCATACAAGACAATGAAATGCAACATTTCACTCAAGATTCATTTCCTCCACTCACACTTGGACTTCTTCCCTGTAAATCTCGGTACTGTCAATGACGAACACGGTTAAAGGTTTCACCAGGACATTGCTACGATGGAGAAACGATACCAGGGCAACTGGAATCCGTCAATGCTTGCTGTTGGACACTGCAATGTGATGCAGCAGACATTGAATACAAAAGAAAATCAGGAGCAAGACACTTTTAATTCTGTTGAATTTAATAGCTTATGTGAAACATAAATGTGACTAAATACGTTATTGTCAGTAAACATATAAATGTCTATTTCTCAGAGTTCCCATGAGATGCAGTAAAACCAAGTAGGTACCTGTCACAATCAGCAAACTTTTCAAAAAAATTGTTGTGCAGTGTTATTTAACTGGTGTCGTGAAGTAAAAGAGAGAGGGAGATCATGAAGAGCTGGGATCCATCCAGTCACTCCAGTTAACGAAGGTAAAAATAAAGAGAAAAAAGGGAATGCAAAGTCCTACTAAATAACAAGCCTTTATTAGTTGGCCCTTTCAGATTCAAACTTCCTGAGTTAGGAAATTTCTTCCATTGGAGATGTGTCCTTTAAGGAGATATGTTTATCAGAGAATGCTGACTTATAATGTCTCTGCTTTTTGTATAGTTCTGGGTGTGGAAGAGGTGGGACATCTAGACGAAACCTGAAAGTGACAACAGATGTTTTCTCTTGACTCATCCTCCTGGTGGAAAAGAAGGAGACTATAGTGGAAATTGAGGAGGAGATGTCACCTTATGTGAGCATTGTAGATGCTTCCTGCATGTGTGTTACAGCTAACAGATAAATAATTCACTGCAGGAGCACAATATGGCAGCATTTGTTGAATTGTATATTGTTTAGTATATGATTATGATATGAAATATTGCATATCTTCATGAATGATATAAGGTTATAGGCAATAGTAATTTATAAAGAGAAAACATAATTTATGACATCAGAAGAATGAAATTCTGTTAGCAGCTATTGAGGAGGTGCATATTAGATAGAAGCCAGGAGTGAAGCTTCATGCAACATTCTATGGGAATCCAGGAAACCTACAGAGTCATAGAAATGAAGTGAGAAATTTGATAGATTTGAAAGTAAAAAGAAAAACAAGGATGAATATTACAGGATTTGCTTACAGAACATGGAAGTTTCTGAAATATCATCCTTGTTTTCTGCTGAGAAAAATGAGTTCACATTATTAAAAAAGACAATATGGTCTGATAAAAAAGCAAATACAGTACAGGATTTGCTATGTTAGCCTAGACTTGCCATCTCATAGAGGCTCAGTTTCATGCACTTTCACTCGCCATTGTCCAACCTGTGAAGATTTTTAGTGTTCTCTGTTTTTTCCATACTTTTGACCTCTTTATTTAGTCATTGTTACAAGACACTTAAGTGTCTGAGGAGTATAGTGAGTGCTAAAAATTGACCAGGAAATGTTGTGATGAAAGATATGGTTAGGACAGGAAAGGGTTTAACACCATGAGATCAGAAGAACAAGGCAACCAAGAATTGAAGAGACAAGAAATGAATCAAAATTCAAAAACCAAAACAAAAAAAACGATCAGGCCTACTTGATAGTAAAGGTAAAGGCCCTATTAGATTAAGAGACTTTTCCTGTGATTTTCAGTTGTAGCTGTCATGTACAGTACATATTCTTAGAGAATTAGTGGCAGTCGGCAACTCTTAATTACTCTGCCACTCACTCACATAAAATCAGACAGGTTTAATTTTGCTTTTAGTCGTAGGGTTGGGCTTTGTGTGAGCAAGAGCTGAAAACCAATGAGCGCTCAGCCAGGAGAACAATACATAGAATGGAGCAATGTGGAGTAAGGAACATGTGTTTTTTGAACCTCACAAACAAAATTAAGGATCATTTTTCTGATGCATTGTGCTTTACAGTGATCCCTCGCTATATCGCGCTTCGACTTTCGCGGCTTCACTCCATCGCGGATTTTAAATGTAAGCATATCTAAATATATATCATGGATTTTTCGCTGGTTCATGGATTTCTGCGGACAATGGGTCATTTTAATTTGTGCTACATGCTTCCTCAGTTGGTATGCCCAGTTGATTTCATACAAGGGACGCTATTGGCAGATGGCTGAGAAGCTACCCAATCAGAGCACGTATTACATATTAAATAAAACTCCTCAATGATATACGATGTGCTTCCCGCGCGGTGCTTGATTGTTTGCTTTTCTCTGTCTCTCTCACTCTCTCTGCCTGACAGAGGGAGTGTGAGCAGAGGGGCTGTTTGCACAGAGGCTGTTTGCCTAGGGCAGTGGTGGCGAACCTATGGCACGCGTGCCAAAGGGGGCATTCAGAGCCCTCTCAGTGGGCACGCGCGCCGTCGCCCGAGCACAGAGTTCGTTATTATAAAGCCAGAGGAATGCGGGGCCGGGCTGCTCCCCTCACTGCTCCCCCTCTTCACGCCGCCGAGGACGCGTTTCACATCCCCGCCCCTCTGCCCAGCAGCCCAATGGGAGCGCTTCCTTCCTCTCCTGTCTGGGGTAAGGCGGGCGGCACACATGCTGCTTGAAGGTGCAGCACGGACTGCAGCCTTTTGAGCCTGTGATTCTCGTGGTGGGGTTGGAGGGGATGTGGTATAGCGGGTCCACAGCTCAAAATTGAAAAGGTCAGTTTTAACAGATAATTGCCGCACTCGCGGCTTAAAGGGGGTTATGGTAGAGTGGCCGGAGCGGTTTCTGGGAGCTTTGTGATGCGGGCAGTCCTCGCTTAAGCGCACAGGTGAGGAGTCGTCCGCATCTGTAATTATTGCCGGAGTTGTTAATCGCCACACCTGATCCACGACCCCGTAATATATAATTGAAGCTTTGGGGGCGGAGCTTAATAGGGAAGACCTGCCTGAAACACTTGAGAGGATCGAAGGGATGACAAAGGACAGCACAGTTAGTTATGAAAATGAAATCCTTAAAGTGTGGAATTCTCTGCCAAATAATCTTAAGTCAATGAAGGCACTTGAGATTGCTTTCCTTACTTTGTTTGGAACATCTTATGCTTGTGCGCAGCTGTTTTCAGCTTTGAATTAAATCAAATCTGACACCAGAAACAGACTAGCAGATGACCTGAGTGCTGCATGTGTTGCTCTCAAACTTACAAAGTATGAGCCAAGGTTAGACAAATTATCAGCATGCATACAACAGCAAAAAGCACATTAATTGTTCAAAAGCATACCGAATGCAAACTTTTACCTTTCAACAAAAAGTTGTTTGTATCATTGAAAGCTCTGTTATTATGTTTTTCTTTTAAGACAAAAGATGTTAATGTATGAGTTGCTTTTCTAAACTAAAAGCTCAGTAGATAGATAGACAGACAGAGCATCAGTATTGGCAGTTCAGTCCAATTTATCATCCAGCTGCACTCCCAGGTATTTATAGGTCTGTACCCTCTGCACACACTCATCTCTGATGATCACGGGGTCCATGAGGGGCCTGGGCCTCCTAAAATCGACCACCAGCTCCTTGGTTATGCTGATGTTCAGTTTTAGGTGGTATTCAGGTTAAATTGCCATGTTGGCACTTTGCGATAAATAAGTGGGTTTTGGATTGCAGTTTGGGCACTTGGTTTCTAAATGGTTCGCCATCATTGGCCTAGGGGATACAGACGTTCCTGTAAAAAATGTCGCTTTATCGCGGTGCTTCGGTATACTTAAAAGCACGTATTGATTTTTTGATTGTTTGCTTTTCTCTCACGCTCTCTCTCTGACATTCTCTGTTCCTGACACTCATTCTTTGAAGAGGAGGATATGTTTGCATTCTTTTAATTGTGAGAAAGAACTGTCATCTCTGTCTTGTCATGGAGCACAGTTTAAACTTTTGACTAAAGGGTGTTATTTCATGTCTAGAGGGCTCTAATAATGTTAACAATGTGGGAAAGTTTATAAGGGCTTAAAATATATAAAAATAACCATACAAACATATGGTTTCTACTTCTCGGATTTTCATCTGTCGCAGGGGGTTCTGGAACGCAACCCCCGCGATCGAGGAGGGATTACTGTACATACTAAAACAGAATGGAAAAAAGAAAAAAAGGGCTTAGACTGTAGCTGATTTGCTGTGCCTGTGAACCCTCTGTATAGCACCAGCTCCATCAGGCAGCACATTTTTCATTGTCATAAAAACAGGCAAGGACAACTTTCCTAGAAAGTCATCACTCAGTTGATAAAGGTGATAAATGTCACATTTGCTTAACTTCACTAGGGAGAATTTCAAGGTGTTGTAAATCAATCAAGAATGAACACATTGAGTAACTGCTGGCATATTTACAGCATTGACATCTGTGATGTTATCAATGCAATGATAGCAGTTAGGGGATGCCTTCTTAAAACTTGTTGCGTTCTCAAAATTGAGACTGGAATCAAATTAAGTGTGGTCAAAACAGGTCTAAATGAAAAATAAACCTTAACATCGTGCCAAAAAACATGAAATACATCAAAATACTTGTGTAAACCAAATATTACAGCCAAACTGTCACGGTGCTCTATAATTATTTGTGCAACTATGGCTGTCTTTTTGTAAGATCCTAAACTCATTATGCGGGTTTTCTGAGCCAAAAAAATAATTTCTGGGATATACTTTTAAATTTTCCAAATACTTAAGGAGTTTTATCATTTTTTTAGTCTTTTCAGTCATATTGGCATAGTCAGAATGTGTCCTCAGAGGTCATGACCCTTTGGTAATAGACAAGACGGTTTAAAAGGTCAGCTGAACGAACTGCTTTTTTACTAAAAAATACTCTTGAGTGATTTTATGGCACTGACCTTCTAGTAATAATTTTTGACTTTGATTTCTATCTCATGCTTTGGCCTTTTTTGCTGTTCTTTTGATCTTTTTTTATTTATACATGAATCTCCTGGTTTCTTATCAAAACTTCTTGCTTATTCAATATACGGTCAACTGGAGCCAGAAATTACATGGCGAAGTTACTTTTCTCAGTCAATACTTGCCATAAATAGAGGTTGTAATGAAAGATACAGAAAAGAAGAGAGGGGAAAGAAAGAGAATGAGAAAGAGAGAGAGAAAATGTCAACTTTTCTAATATCTTAAAAGCACCACTATTGTTGGGGGTAAGCTTCCAGTATTTTTTATTTGTATATGTTTTGTACTTTACAGGATTCTTTTTCTCCTTTAATTATAGCAGTGTAGGTAACTACCTTTCTCTTAGTTTGTATGTTGTGCCCAAGGGGATGGGGCCTCTTGACATTACAGGTATATAGCTTATGGAGCAGCTATGCAAGGTGTAAAAAGAGACAAACACAGGAAAAATGTTTGGGGGGTCCACCCCATATATTGCAGGTTTCCCAAGACCAAACAAAAAAAGACTGTGATAGCCTGTTGAGACTGAGTCACCAACAAGGACTGACTGCAGAGCAAAGGTGTTGGGTTTATGTAGTAGAGAGACGAGGAAGAGGTGGGTCATCTGGAGGGAAGGCAGATGTACGGTCATCAGGGGGTGTGGTCTGAAGCCAGCAAAGAAAGGAAATTCATTCTTACTGCTCCTGAAAGAATGGGAGAAAAGCCATTAGCACACTTGGTCACCCGTGTGACAAAGGTCAATGTAAGAACTTAGCAGTCCTCTGACTAACAGCTGAGGCATTAGCTGGCTTCCCTGGCTTATGTTGTTTAGTTTCCTTTATTATTCAATTTTTCAGCTTTGTGAACTTATTTAGTGTTGGATTTCCTTCTTTTTTGTGTCCATAAGAAGTACTTGCAAATGCTTTGAAATAACCTCCTGACTCACTGGTATGAGAAAACCTTTCGACTCATCGTGTTTGTTGTTGTTATACAAGACATTAAACTTTTTTGGATACCCCTCTATATTTAGCCCTCTATACCCAAAAATCCATCTATTTTACATTATTGTTGAACAATGTTTTGTGCAAGCAATTACATCCTCATAAAAAAAGTAAACCAGTAGCAAAATGATCAAAAAGACTGGAGGTTGTACATGAAACATCAACCAACCCCAGGTGTTCACAACCTAATGGAGTATATGGGGTCAAAGTTACTCCTTTTCACAACTTCTTCTTTCTTCGTTTTCTTTCGGCTGCTCCCGTTAGGGGTTGCCACAGCGGATCATCTTCTTCCATATCTTTCTATCCTCTGCATCTTGCTCTGTTACACCCATCACCTGCATGTCCTCTCTCACTACATCCATAAACCTTCTCTTAGGCCTTCCTCTTTTTCTCTTTCCCTGGCAGCTCTGTCCTTAACATCCTTCTCCCAATATACTCAGCGCCTCTGCTCTGCACATGACCAAACCAACGCAATCTCGCCTCTCTGACTTTGCCTCCCTACTGTCCAACTTGAGCTGACCCTCTAATGTACTCATTTCTAATCCTGTCCATGTTCGTCACACCCGGTGCAAATCTTAGCATCTTTAACTCTGCCACCTCCAGCTCTGCCTCCTGCTTTCTGGTCAGTGCCACCGTCTCCAACCGATATAACGTAGCTGGTCTCGCTACCATCCTGTAGACCTTCCCTTTCACTCTGGCTGATACCTGTCTGTCACAAATTACTCCTGACACTCTTCTCCACCCATTCCACCCTGGATGCAGTCTCTTTTTCACCTCTCTTCCACAATCCCCATTACTCCGTACTGTTGATACCAACTATTTAAACTCATCCACGTTCACCAACTCTACTCTCTGCATGCTCACCATTCCACTAACCTCCCTCTCATTTATACACTTGTATTCTGCCTTGTTCCTACTGACCTTCATTCCTCTCCACTCCAAAGCATATCTCCACCCCTCCAGGGTCTCCTCAACCTGCTTCCTACTATTGCTACAGATCATAATGTCATCAGCAAATATCATAGTCCATGGGGACTCCTGTCTAATCTCGTCTGTCAACCTGTCCATCACCATTGCAAATAAGAAAAGGCTCAGAGCCAATCCCTGATGTAATCCCACTTCCACCTTGAATTTATCCATCACTCCTACCGCAGACCTCACCACTGTCACACTTCCCTTGTACATATCCTGTACAACTCTTACATACTTCTCTGGCACTCCTGACTTCTTCATACAATACCACAACTCCTCTCAAGGCATCCTATCACATGCTTTCTCCAGGTCCATAAAGACGCAATGGAACTCCTTCTGGCCTTCTCTATACTTCTTCATCAACATCCTCAGAGCGAACATCGGATCTGTGGTGCTCTTTCTTGGCATGAAACCATACTGCTGCTCACTAATCATCACCTCACTTCTTAACCTAGCTTCCAATACTCTTTCCCATAACTTCATGCTGTGGCTCATCAAATTTATCCCCCTGTGGTTACTACAGTCCTGCACATCCCCCTTATTCTTAAATATCAGCACTAGTACACTTCTTGTCCACTCCTCTGGCATCCTCTCAGTTTCCAAGATTCCATTAAACACACTCGTTTAAAACTCCACTGCCATCTCTCCTAAACACCTCCATGCTTCCACAGGTATGTCATCTGGACCAACGGCCCTTCCATTTTTCATCCTCTTCATAGCTGTCCTTACTTCCTCCTTGCTAATCAGTTGCACTTTGTGATTCACTATCTCCACATCATCCAACCTTCTCTCTCTCTCGTTCTCTTCATTCATCAACCTGTCAAAGTACTCTTTCCATCTGCTCAACACACCCTCCTCACTTGTAAGTATGTTTCCATCTTTATCCTTTATCACCCTAACCTGCTGCACTTCTTTCCCAGCTTGGTCCCTCTGTCTAGCCAATTGGTATAGGTCCTTTTCTCCCTCCTTAGTGTCCAACCTGTCATACAACTCATCATACACCTTTTCTTTAGCCTTGCCACCTCTCTCTTCACCTTGCTCCTTATCTCCTTGTACTCTTGTCTACTTTCTGCATCTCTCTGACTAACCCACTTCTTCTTCACCATCCTCGTCCTCTGTATACTCTCCTGTACTTCCTCATTCCACCACCAGGTTTCCATTTCCTCCTTCCTCTGTCCAGATGTCACGCCAGGCACCATCCTTGCTGTCACCCTTACTACATCTGCTGTAGTTTCCCGGCTGTCTCTCTTCACTGCCACCCAATGCCTGTCTCACCTCCTCCCTAAACTCAACCTTCCAGTATACCTTTTTCAATTTCCACCATTTGATCTCCAATGTCATCCTACAGACCACCATCCTATGCTGCCTAACTACACTTTCCCCTGCCACCACTTTGCAGTCTTTAATCTCCTTCAGATTGACTCTTCTGCATAGGATGTAATCCACCTGTGTGCATCTTCCTCCACTGTTGTACATCACCCTGTGTTCCTCCCTCTTCTTAAAATACGTATTCACCAGAGCCAAGTCCATCCTTTTGGCAATATCCACTATCCTCTGACCTTCTTTATTCCTCTCCTTGACACCACACCTACCCATTACCTCCTCATCTCCTCTGTTCCCTTCACCAACATGTCTATTGAAATCCACTCCAATCACCACTTTCTGTCCCTTGGTACACTGTTCATCACTTCATCCAATTCACGCCAAAAATCTTCCTTCTCATACATTGCACACCCAACCTGCGGTGCATATGCACTAACAACATTCATCATCACACTACCAATTTCCATCTTCATAATCATTACTCTGTCTGACACTCTTTTCACCTCCAAAACACTCTTGACATACTGTTCCTTCAGAATAACCACTACCCCATTTCTCCTCTCATCCACACCATGACAGAACAATTTGAATCCACCTCCAATCCACCTGGCCTTACTCCCCTTCTATTTATTCTCTTACACGCACAATATATCAACCTTCCTTCTCTCCATCATATCTGCTAACTCTCTCCCCTTACCAGTCATACTGCCAACATTCAAAGTTCCTGCCCTCAGTTCCACTCTCTTTACCTTCCTCCTCTCCTCCTGCGTCCGGACACATCTCCCCCCTCTTCTTTTCCTTCTTCGGCCAACAGTAGCCCAATTTTCGTCAGCACCCTGTTGGCTAACAGTACTGGTGGTAAACGTTGTTAAACCGGGGCTCGACCGATCCGGTATGGAAATTTGTATTGTTCTGCGCATACTGATTTGACAAAATTTTACACCGGATGCCCTTCCTGACGTAACCCTCCCCATTTATCTGGGCTTGGGACCAGCATGAACAAAACACACTGGCTTGTGCATCCCCTGTAGCTGGGTTTTACTCCTTTTCACAACAATTCAAAAAATTGGGCTGAATAATATAGGCATGTGAGTTTCATTTTATGATATTTCAAGGTTGCTATTACAAATATGTTACTATTTTTGATATTTGATTCTTTACTGGTGGTCCCAGCCTTGTAACAGCCACTCCCAGATGGTTAAAAATGACAAATTTAAACCTAAGTCTGCAGGGTATCATTTAATACAATTTCAAGGTCAGTGATTACAAATTGTTTATGTTGTTTTTGTACTGCTGTATTGTTGACATCATTTTGTTGATGTCACGCTTTGAGGTTACAGATGCTTTCCCATTGTTTTGGTACTGTTGCACACTTTGAATTGTCAGTGATTTATCACATACACCTAACTTAATACAGTTGGGTTATACTGCTAATTTAGCCAAATTTTACTTTAAAAGAAGGAAACACTTTTTGTTAAGATGAATAAAAAGTCCATATTTCAGTTTACGAATTACAGGTTCACAGTTTTGCTCGCTGGTTCTTCCTTATTATGACCCATTAAAACCTGCTTGTCTGATGATTATAGTTTTAGGGTTTGTGCTTAAAATCCTTCCATCAAGGAGTAAAAAAGGTAAAATTACAAGTCATACAATCATTTCATGAAAAACATTCTCGTTGGTCACAGCTTGAGCCCCAAATTCATGCTTTCATGTACAATTGTCTATAATCAGGATGAAATGTGGCTATATAGGTTTTAAGTCTGATGTCAATGTTCTTTTTGCTGGTAGACACACAGTAGTCCATGCAGAATTTAATACAGGATGTTACTGGCTCCATGTTTTTGCTAAACAAAGGAGGGAGTCTTTAAAGTTCCCCATTATTTTTTTATATAATTTATTTAGTTTTTGCACAGCCATATCCAGGTGCATCATTAGTTTTGGTAGATGTCATTATCTCAGTACAACTGATTATTGTGTGAGACATACATTAGATCACAGTGTGAGGGAGTGTTCCCCATGGAGTTCATATGTGAGTCATACATCATTAATAATACATTGAAGGACAGGGTAGGAGGTCTGCTAAAATATTAGGGGCTAGACGACAGACATTAGGGGCTTTAGCCCAGGAAGTCCCCCCTAAAAATGCCACTGGCCATTGGCCAATACATGGGGTCAAGTTCAGAATAATGCTGTCCCTTGCAGCAGTGTGCCCCTTTTATGGCAGTTAACTATAATAAAAAAACATGGTAGAAGTAGATTGGTAATACTTTTTTCAAACTGCTCAAGTTGAAGGCCTCCACTACTATAATGGAAGCCTCAAGGTTTACGTTGTCATATTTACAGATGAGGCTGTGAAGACCATAAAAAGCTGCTTTGTCATTAACCTGTGACTTTAACAAAATAATGGAGGAAAACTTTGAAGTTTTTGGAAAGGGATGATATTTCACTATGATATTTCCAATACTATGGTAAGATTGTTATCCTTGAATAGCTTTCTTCACTAAAGAAGTAGTTCCATTTTTTAGGCACTTTGCTTGCTTTATTGATCATTTCTCTATTTACAGGAGCACTGAACATTTGGGCCTTGTTTAGTTTTAATGTTCTTACAACTGTCAAATAGTGGGAAATACTGATGTACAAGGTTATTGATGTTTTGGACTTCTTGACTAATATTGTTTCTTCATAGTTCTCTTTTCTAGTCTACTCTGAACACTGGTTATGATTTCATGTTTTTGACTTCCCTAGTGTAATCTGTATCATTTTTGGAATCTATGTATTTTTATTTTAGTTATATTCTGTTATGGTCTTATCTCTGCCAGATGGATTTTCACTTTGTTAAAACAAAATATCTTATTTAGTGCTTTGCCTTTTGCTATGTTTCTTTTAATTAAGATTTGGTTCAGCAAGACTCTGTTCCCTTAAGCTCCTTCCAGCTGATGGGTCTTCTTTCATTCAAAGTAAACACAGAAAGATTTTTTTTACATAGAGAGAACCACAGACACATAGAATACATTCGCTTGGTAAAAAGTAGGATGGCAACCACAGTAATTTGGAGCGTCTGTCTTTTTGTGTTAAATTCATGGTCACCATGCAAAGTCATATAACATATACAGTACACAGAAACAGCTTCTGAATATCAGTTGCAGTGAGCCACCTGATGTGACTCCAGATACTATTTTTACATCTGTGGATCTTAAAACTTTGTTGATTACATTCGCTCATGCAGCTAAACAGGTAGTCTGACAGCGGAGAACCAGAACTGGAGTCATGGCTCAATTCAGGAAGCAACCCCTACCTGGAATACGTCTATTTAACGTGCACTTGCTTGTAAACAACTTTGACAAACTGCAGCGTATAATACATACTAAAACTGACCTTTCTTTGTTATTTCCTCTGTGCTCTACAGAAATGTGGCTGAATGATTCTATTCCCGACTCTGTGTTGGGCATACCCGACTTCACACTGTACCGAATGGACTGCATTACTGAAATTTACAACAAAACACAGGGCAAAGGAGTGTGTTTCTACATTAATTAAGGCTGGTGTACTGCTGTGACAGTTCTTTTAAAATCAAACCCGAACCTAGAATTGCTTATTATCAACTGTAAGCCACTTTATTTTAGTTTTTGTAAGTTTTTTTCAATGATTCTAGCTGGTGTTTACATTTGCAGTCGTGTTAATGCTCATGAAGTGCAGTGGCGATTCACTGATGTAATCACTGAGATTGAAAAAGACAACTTGAACTTGCTAATCGTTATTCTGGGTAATTTTAACCATATCAATGTTAACCAGGTCCTTCATACATATCAACAGCTAATAAAATGCCCTAAAAGAGATAGAAATAGTCTAAATCACTACTACGCAGCTATCAAGGATGCTTATCCTACCTTCTCCCGAGCCCCTCTTGGTAATTCTGACCATTATATAATTCAACTTATTGCCGCTTACAAACAAAAGCTGAAAACTGTAAAGACAGTAAAAAAAATACTTAGAAAGTGTGCCAGCAAGGGAATAGAGGAACTTCAAGACTGCTTTGCCTGTACAGACTGGAATGCCTTCAAAACTGCCACCTCCAACATGTATGAATATACTAATGTTGTAACTTCATATATTTGTTTTTGTGGAGAAAACCAAAAACAATTGTGAAGTTTAGCAATGATAAGCCTTTTGGTTCACCCCAGAGCTCACACGACTGCGCCAGGTCAAAGAGTGTGCTTTCAGGTCTGGCAATCTTGAGGAATACAGGAAAACTAACTATATCTTAGAGAAAAGGGATCAAAGGTGTCAAAAGAAAGTAGTGAGAAAAGCTACAGGAACAACTGCCTGAAAATGACAGTGCAACAGTCTGGAGAGGCCTTAAACATGTCACTATCTACAAGAAACAAACATCCAACAGTTCTGCTGATCCCAGTCTGGCTAATCAGTTAAATCAGTTTTACGGTCGATTTGAAAGACAGTGGGACATAAATCTACCTGATTGTCTCACTGTTATTACTCTACACTCCTCTTCTTCTCAGCTTCCCCCTCCAGTCTTTACTGCAGCTTATTCAAAAACCAAAATATTTTACAAGCTGCAGGCCAGTTGTCTACAGTATTTACTGGTATTTTCAACCAATCTTTGGATCTGCGCACTGTTCCTGCTTGTTTCAAGACCTCTACCATCATTCCAGTAGCAAAAAAAAAAATCAAAGGTTGCAGGCCTAAATGACTACAGACCAGCAGCTTTATCCTCTGTAGTAATGAAGACCTTTGAATGCTTTATTCTGAATTACCTCAAGACTGGTACAAAAGACTTCCTAGACTCATTTTAGTTTGCATACAGGGCCAACTGGTCTGTGGATAATACAGTGAATTCTGGTCTGAGCTTTATTTACCAACACCTTGATAAGCCAGGGGCATATGTGAGGATCTTGTTTGTGGACTTTAGCTCTGATTTCAATGGGCTCATCCTAGAGCTCCAAGATAAGAAACTCGCCCGGTTCAACCTGCCTAGTTCAATCGGCCATTGGATTACAGACTTTCTTACAGATCTGAAACAGGATGTGTGGTTGGGAAAACTTGTCTGACCCATTAATTCTTAGCACTGGTGCACAGCAGGGTCCTATCCTTTCTTCACTACTTTTCTCACATTACACAAATGACTTTACCTCTGGCGATTCATCTGTCAAATTTCTTAAATTTACAGTTAACATCACCCTAATAGGCTCATTTCAAACAATGATGAGGCAAGAGGTGGAAAATCAGACATTGGGGTTAGACCTTAACATTCAAAAAACTCAGGAGATGATCATATATTTCAGGAAACAGTCACCAGCTGATTTATCACTTGCTATAAATTGCTTAGCCACTGGGATGACAGAATCGTTTAAGTTTCTGGTCACTGTGCTGTCACAAAAGCTTAAGTGGGACAATAACATCACATGCATTATTAAAAAAGACCATCAGAAAATGTTCTTTTTGAGTTGGGTGAGGAAAGTCAATCTCCCTCAAACAATATTGGTCCAATTCTGCAAAGTCATCATCAAGTAGATTCTGACCTCATCTATAACTGTCTGGTTTGTTGCTGTCTGTGTTCAGGCTAAGGCCAATCTGCAGGCATCATCAGAGGCTGTAACTTATGGCACACTGAAATCCTATATGAATCAAGGGTAAGGAAGCAGGCTGCAAAGATCATTGCTGATCTGACTCACCCGGGGCATTACCTACTCCAAAGATATCCTTTCTGCAAACGTCTCTGTGAAGTGAAAGCTAAAACAACACATCACCTAAAGAGTTTTTTTTTCCATCTGTAATTATTCTTACTAATCAGGTCTGAGCTTCTACTCAGTATCTACAGTATATATACCTGCACACTAGACTGTCAAGACATTTTAATCCTAATATCTCTTTGTTTTTGATTTGCTCTTGTATGCTGTGTCATATTTTACCATTTTATATTTCTTCTTCTTATATTTATCATTTGTATTATGTGCTTTCCTTATATGTTGCACCAATACAATCAAGACATATTCGTCCATCTATCCATCCATTCTCTTCCGCTTATCCGAGACCGGGTCGCAGGGGCAGCAGCTTGAGCAGAGATGCCCAGACTTCCCTCTCCTTGGCCACTTCTACTACCTCATCTGGGGGAATCCCGAGGCGTTCCCAGGCCAGCTGAGAGACATAGTCCCTCCAGCATGTCCTGGGTCTTCTCCGGGGCCGCCTCCTGGTTAGATGTGCCCGGAACTCCTCACCAGATTACTGAGCTTCTCACCCTATCTTCAAGGGAAAACCCAGACACCCTGTGGAGGAAACTCATTTCAGCCGCTTGTATTCGCGATCTCGTTCTTTCGGTCACTACCCACAGCTCATGACCATAGGTGAGGGTAGGAATGTAGACCCTCACAATACATTTGGGCCTACCAGGCCTGACCGGCATCCTCCCCCACCATCGAAGCCAACTCACCACCAGATGGTGTTCAGTTGACAGCTCCGCCCCTCTCTTCACCCAAGTGTCCAAGATATGTGGCTGCAAGTCCGACGACACAACCACGAAGTTGATCATCGAACTGAGGCCTAGGGTGTCCAGGTGCCAGGTGCACATATGGACACCCATATGCTTGAACATGGTGTTCATTATGGACAATCTGTGATGAGCACAGAAGTCAACAACATCAACAACAACATGTATTTATATAGCACATTTTCATACAAAAAATGTAGTTCAAAGTGCTTTACGTAATGAAGAATAAAAAAATAAAAGACACAGTAAGAAAAATAAGTCAACATTAATTAATATAGAATAAGAGTAAGGTCCGATGGCCGGGGAGGACAAAAAAAACAAACAAAAAAAAAAACTCCAGACGGCTGGAGAAAAAAATAAAATCTGCAAGGATTTTAGACCATGAGACTGCCCAGTCCCCTCTGGGCATTCTACCTAACATAAATTAACAGTCCTCTTTGTATTTAGGGTTCTCACAGAAGGACTTGAAGATGATGGTCATGTAGACTTCTGGCTTTTAGTCCATCAATGTTGGAGCATCATGATGCTTTGAGTAGGTGGTGGTGGCGCAGGCCGCCACCAAAAAGACACTGGAAAAAGAAACAGAAGAGAGAGTAGAGGTTAGTATGGATTTTAGAGCCAAAACCAAGTCCAAAACCAAAACACCGCTCGGGTTAAGATCGGCGGGGCCATTCCTCCCAGTCACCCCCTTTCGGGTCTCACTGTCATTGCCCACATGAACATTGAAGTCTCCCAGCAGAATGAAGGATTCCCCAGAAGGTGTGCCCTCTAGCACCCCCTCCAGGGACTCCAAAAAGGGTGGGTACAAAAAACAGTTAGCAACAGTTACCTACCTAAAGGCACAAGGAGTCTACTCTCTTGTCTACTGGGGTGAACCCCAATGAAAAGGCTCCAAGTTGGGGGGTAATAAGTATGCCCACACCCGCTCGGCGCCTCTCACCAGAGGCAACTCCAGAATGATAGAGAGTCCAGACTCTCTCAACGAGATTGCTTCCAGAGACCACGCTGTGCGTCGAGGTGTGCCCAACTATATCTAGCCGGAATCTCTCGACCTTGCGCACTAGCTCAGGCTCCATCCCCTTCCCTGGTGACCCATGTCTGGGCAAGGGAAAATGCTGTCCAAAGTTTTTATTCTTCATGGTAGGTTTTCTCTTGTCCCTCACCTAGGACCAGTTTGCCTTGGGTGAACCTACCAGGGGCATAAAGCCCCCTGACAACAGAACTCCTAGGATCATTGGGACACACAAACCCCTCCATCACGATAAGGTGGCGGCTCGAGGAGGAGAGACACATTCCTAGGACACATTAGTGTACCTGGCCAATAAAGTGAATTCTGATTCTGATTATTGCTATTTTGGAAAAAAATTAGGCAAATAGGACTTTTTTGAACTGAATGGCTTATTTCTGTCAAAGTTGTTTTAATCTGTATCCACCAGTTTTTCTTCCTGTGAAGCCAATGTCTGTTCCAGACATAATAAGCATAAGGCAAGAATATTTTCTAGATGTTATGTCTGTCCTTTGAACTCACATGGAGCAGCCTTAGAGTTGGGCGATGTGTTGCCTCACTCTGGGAGGATATTTGAGTCTTCAGAGTATATCTGTCCAAACATTTTCAAACTTGCTTAATCCAGGTCAGGGTTGTAAGGAGAAGAATAAAATAACACCCTTAAATGTAAAAAATAAATAATAAATAAATAGAAATAAAATTTTAGATAAAACAGTGGCCTATGTGTCTGTAAGTTTTTCTCTGGTTTTTCCAGTTTTCCTCCCACATTAATGTTAGATTAATTTATAAGACTAAAGACTAGCCATTGTGAATGACTGGAGTGAGTGTGAATCTGCCCAGTGGTGGATTGGCATCATGTCTGGGTTTGGGTCTTACCCTATACCCAGGATCTGACACCTTATAACACTTGTCACACATGTTCGAATGGAAGGTAGCTAATGGGCCTAAATAGTGATAATTCCACGCCAGACCAGGGGAGGGCGAGGCGCACTGACTTTCTCTCTCAATCCTCTGCAGACCATTCATGGGAAATCCCATTGGGTTCCCACCACGCCTACGACGTCCGGGGTCTATGATGACATCACTTCCGGTTCCACTGTCTATGATGATGTCACTTCCGGCAAATATGATGATGTCACTTCCGGTCCCAGGCTTTAAAGCTGCCATCTTTGCATCTCTAAAGCAGTTCTGTCTTGAACTTTGCACTAGTCATAGCTCTTGAAAAATGTACCCATTTGCAGCCAGGGCATATTACACAGGTAGCTGCCCCAAACCTTTGATGAATCCTGTATATTCTTATCACACACTGTACTGGATACAATATCATAACATTAGAAAACAAATGAAGAGAAGAACTGCCTCAGTAAAATACAACTTTAATGTGAGTAGAACTGGAAAAAAGCTGATTCAAGAAAAATATGAAAAGATAAAAGATTTTATTCATACACTCGCACTATAACAGTATTTTCAGCCTTTCTTAGTGGCTATGGTTTTGGAGTATTAAGCACAAGGTTGCCAGTGCAATGTCTGCTTCTGAATTACTGTGTTAAACTGCCTGGGATTTCAAAAATATAAATGTAAAAAATGTATGGAGTACCATAGCCAAGACCTTTTTAAATAAACGATTACACTGACATCAATATCACTGGTTAACTAGATATGCTTGCTTGTGTCTGTAATTAATTTTTGATTTTATATTATTGTTGCAGTCTTATACCTGTAAATCTGTATCAGAACTATAAGCCTATACTCAGTAAAAAGTGCTACAGTGTGAAATGAACTGGACTTGTGCAGCATTTTATGATGGTATGTACTTACTATACTGTAAAAAGGCAGTATATTAAAATAAAGGCTGTATTTTATTTTTGCACTACTTTCAAAAGCCATATTGCCTAATAGCTTAACAGCATATTCTCTGCATTCACTTTACAGACAGCCAACTCCATTGCTATGCTATTAAAGCATTCGTAGAAGTGAAATAAAAGAAAAACAGTACATATAATTCAGTCAGACGGCAGTGGAACAGAAAGTTACCTGGTTGCATTTCCCTAATTCATCCTCCTTTCTTCGTATTTGCACTTCCAACAGTGTTTCCCCAATAGAGTTGACAGTTTAAGTAATTCTTTCCACTTTCTTTATCATCGCTGCCTGGATACGATGGAGGCAGGCTGACCTTAACACCCATTTGGCTTTGTTACTGTTATATCTTACAACACAGTTTTTTTGTGTGTGAAAGAAACCCAACATAGAGGCATTTGCTGAAATAAAGAGTAGCTACCTTTATTGCAAAACTATCTAAGTATATGCTTTCTATCCTCTGCATCTTGTTCTTTTACACCCTTCACATGCATATCCCCTCTCAAAACATCAATAAACCTCCTCTTTTCCTCTTACCTGGCAACCCTACCTACAATTCAAAAATGAGCAGGTTGGCATATCCAGTTATGTTAAATTTCACCAGGGTTAATGTGGATGTGCACATGAGTGGGCTTTCTAATGGACTGGTGAACTGACCAGGGGCCTCATGTATAAACCGTGCGTACGCACAGAAATGTTGCGTAAGAACTTTTCCACGTTCAAATCGCGATGTATAAAACCTACACTTGGCGAAAAGCCACCCACTTTTCCACGGTACCTCATGCCTTGTCGTAGCATAGTTCTCCGCTCGGTTTTGCAGACTGGCGGCACCCAGCGTCAAAGCAGTGCTACTGTTCCTGTGTGGTTACACCTTATTTTCCTGACGCGGCTTTATAAATACACCGAAACTAACCGCATATTGTTTATTAGTGTAATGCATCTGATTGTAATTAACTTGTAACAATATAATGGTAGAGGGAACAGCCATAGTATTCCAAATACCATAACTGCTTTAGCGTTGTTACTCTCACTTCTCCTTCTTCTTCTTCTTGTTCTTCTTTCAGCTGCCCCCGTTAGGAGTTGCCACAGCGGATCATCTTTTTCAATATTTCTCTCACTGCACGACTCGGAGTATTTATATCACTGTATCTGAGTGTGAATCACAGCAGCAGCTGATCGGAAAGAGAATTATCGGTACACAGCTTCAAGGACACTCAGCCACTGCAAAACGTTTTAAAGCCTTTCCTGTACAGACCTCGCGGTTCAGAAACCGTTTCATCCCAAGAACTTTAAATGCACTCAATCAATTGCACCTTGTAGAACTGTTTGTACTTATAAGTACAATCACCCCACTGTAAACTTGCACTACAGTTATAATATCGAACAACCTGAGCCACTTTATAAAGCGCGTATTTACATATGATGATGATATAATTTTTAAGGTGAAATGCAGCAAAATATGTTTATTAAATTATACAGATAAAACTTTAACTTCATTTAAATAATCTATATTCTTCACTGGGAGTGTCGTTAAGGATAGAATAATTAAACATGTACTACGAAGATATTTCAGTGTTCCTTAAACGTTTTGAAGAATCAGATGGCTTAACTTCTATTACAGAGCTGATTGTGTGGCGATCGGTTACTTGGGGAAAGAAAAGCACTGACTGCAGTGACGGCTAAGCCAATATATATTGAATATAACACAGAAAAAGAAAATAACAACACAGCTAAAAACGCAGCGACAAATTTCGGCAAAAGTTAAATGCTTGTGTCATGAGCACGAGGCAGCTATGCAGTGTCTGCAACATCCACCGTGCATAAGATACCATATTGACATTGGCAGGCGAAGGAGCCAACGATTCTTCCTCTGCCCAGTGCCACCACAAGCCTAGAGCCGTACTGCTGCAATAAATTATTTCATCGAAGTGAAACACATGTTTAATAACGTGCTTTAACTCCTATCATCATGAAAATGACATCACGTATACATCTCAGTATTTTAGTTATTCAGAGAGCTGTAATATCATGAATGTAATGGAGTCTGTGTCCAGTTGGAAGAAGAGAGCCGGTTTAAGAAGCAAGTAGTGATTCACACACATAGGCACATAGAAGATCAAATACAAAACAAAGCATTTAACGTGCTACTTTAATTACGATGTGATTTGAGAAACTGGTTAATTAAACGATTTTAAGATGAAGTTTATGATGTTCTACTTTAATGACAAAATAAACTACGTGATTAAAGTGGAAATGTCGAGATTGAAGTTGACATTTCGTGCTTTTTCCCTACTGTGTGCCTTATTTCCGGAACAGTGCGATTTTGTGAATGTGAGCTTTCAAGTTTCTCCAACACGCTATATGACTCGATCAACTTCCTTTTGTTGATTATACCACGGTTTATTTGAACAAATAGTATGTTTTTCCTTTGCCTCCACTTGGTATTCGCTGAAATTCTTATATTTTCCCCTGTGCTTTTCCCATTGTCTTTTCACAGAAGGCTGAGTTTAAGGGTGATTTATATTCATTCGCATATTCAAAGAGGCGTAATTCTGGGAGGAGTTGGGGCGTTACATAAAGCGCGTGCACGAGCGTTAGTTTTCACGCTGATCGGGATTTATGTAGCGGAAGAACGTGGAAGTTGAAGTACGCACAGATTCCTGCATCTGGATTTTTCTGTGCGTAAACACATTTCGGTTTTTGTGCTTACACCATGTAATAGTGCGAGTTCTACGCACGGCGTTATACATGAGGCCCCTGGATTCAAGTTATGGCTCAAGTGCTAATTGTTTAGAGTTTATACATTCTCCCTGTGCCAATGTCTGTTTTCCTTCCACAGCAAGTTATCTTACTTGCCAGTTTTTGACTGGACGCTAAGAGTGAGTGCAGTGTGCGTGACTGGAACCAAAAACTGGGTGGGTTCCCACCTTGCACCCAATATTGCTAATGTTCCATTAGCCTTCTGACAGACTTTAAGATGTACTTATTTGTAAGCATGTAAGATCTTATTTTGCCAATATAAGCTACCTAGTGACAACTTTATGGGTTTATAGGGTCATTATTATCATGTTTTCAGAGGAGAGTGAAATTCTCATTTACTTAAATCCGCACTGTTAACACATTTTAGATGGCTATAGTAAATTCTTTTAGCTGTTTCACACACCAAGCCCACAACTTGCTTTTGTTTAGGAGTTAGGCAGAATCATAGATTCAATTCCTGGCCTGGGCATTGATATTAAGAACTCAGTATTCTCCCCAAATTCACACACTTCTGGGGCCTCATGTATAACGCCGTGCGTAGAACTCGCACTATAACATGGCGTAAGCACAAAAGCCGAAATGTGTTTACGCACAGAAAAATCCAGATGCAGGAATCTGTGCGTACTCCAACTTCCACGTTCTTCCGCTACATAAATCCCGATCAGCGTGAAAACTAACGCTCGTGCACGCGCATTATGTAACGCCCCAAATCCTCCCAGAATTACGCCTATTTGAATATGCAAATCAATATAAATCGCCCTTAAGCGCAGCCTTCTGTGAAAAGACAATGGGAAAAGCACGGGGAAAATATAAGAATTTCAGCGAATACCAAGTGGAGGCAAATGAAAAACATACTATTTGTTCAAATAAACCGTGGTATAATCAACAAAAGGAAGTTGATCGAGTGACATAGCGTGTTGGAGAAACTTAAAAGCTCACATTCACAAATCGCACAGTGCCGGAAATAAAAAAGAAGTCACATATCAAAGTCGCCGTGAAAAGCCGAGTTGTAAGCCCACTGTCTGAGTGTCATATGAAAGCTTATTAGGGTACAGAGAAAAAAGGCACACAGTGAGGAAAAAGCACAAAATGTCAACTTCAATCTCGACATTTCCACTTTAATCACGTAGTTTATTTTGTCATTAAAGTAGAACATCATAAACTTCATCTTAAAATCGTTTAATTAACCAGTTTCTCAAATCACATCGTAATTAAAGTAGCACGTTAAATGCTTTGTTTTGTATTTGATCTTCTATTTGCTCTATGTATGTGAATCACTACTTGCTTCTTAAACCGGCTCTCTTCCTCCTACTGGACACAGAATCAATTACATTCGTAATATTACATTTCTCTGAATAAGTAAAATACTGAGATGTATACGTGATATCATTTTCATGATGATAGGAGTTAAAGCACGTTATTAAACATGTGTTTCACTTCGATGAAATAATTTATTAAGGCTTGTGGTGGCACTGGGCAGAGGAAGAATCGGTGGCTCCTTCGCCCGCCCGTCAGTGAGGTAGCTTATGCACAGTGGAAGGCTACGTCCGTTGCGGACACTGCATAGCCGCCTCGTGCTCATGACACAAGCATTTAACTTTTGCCGAAATTTGTTGCTGCGTTTTTAGCTGTGTTGTTATTTTCTTTTTCTGTGTTATATTCAATATATATTGGTGTAGCCGTCACTGCAGTCAATGCTTTTCTTTCCCCAAGTAACTGATCGCCACACAATCAGCTCTGTAATAGAAGTTAAGCCATCTGTAAGCTTAGCGCTGATTCTTCAAAACGTTTAAGGAACACTGAAATATCTTCGTAGTACATGTTTAATTATTCTATCCTTAACGACACTCCCAGTGAAGAATATAGATTATTTAAATTAAGTTAAAGTTTTATCTGTGTAATTTAATAAACATATTTTGCTGAATTTCACCTTATAAATGATATCGTTTCTGTTTCTGAACCGCGAGGTCCGTACAGGAAAGGCTTTAAAACATTTTGCAGTGGCTGAGACAGCGTGTCCTTGAAGCTGTATACCGATAATTCTCTTTCCGATCAGCTGCTGCTGTGATTCACACACAGATACAGTGATATAAATACTCCGAGTGGTGCAGTGAGAGAAATATTGAAAAAGATGATCCGCTGTGGCAACTCCTAACAAGAGGAGCTGAAAGAAGAAGAAGAAGAAGAAGTGAGAGTAACAACGCTAAAGCAGTTATGGTATTTGGAATACTATGGCTGTTCCCTCTACCATTATATTGTTACAAGTTAATCACAATCAGATGCATTACACTAATAAACAATATGCGGTTAGTTTCGGTGTATTTATAAAAGCCGCGTCAGGAAAATAAGGTGTAACCACAAAGGAACAGTAGCACTGCTTTGATGCTGGGTGCCGCCAGTCTGCAAAACCGAGCGGAGAACTTGCGTATGACAAGGTATGAGGTACCGTGGAAAAGTGCGTGGATTTACGCCAAGTTTAGGTTTTATACATCGCGATTTGAATGTGGAAAAGTTCTTACGCAACGTTTCTGTGCGTATGCACCGTTTATACATGAGGCCCCTGGTCCTCTGTGAGTAAATGTGCCCTGCAATAGACTAGTGTTATATGCAGGGTGAGTTCCTGCTGTGAACCTGAAGCTACTGGGATTAGCTTTGACCACCCCAACAGTGCAAAAAAAGGGTTCATAAAATAAATGAACATAATATAATGTAATGGTAAGCATCATCACAGATTGTACAGCTAGTAGATGTTGGATATTACATAGAGAAACCTAAATATAGAATCAGTTCTCTACTGATGTGCATGAAAAAGAAGGGAACAACACATAAAAGGTTGAAGTCCCCAACATGAAAGCCCAGTATTATTCCCCTAGGCAGTTAAAAAAAAGAAGAAAAGTACGAGGGTACAAGACACTAGTTGTTGAATAATAAGCTTTCTTTCAGAAGAAATGACGTTGTCACAAATAATGCACTGAGAGAACATGTTGGTCTTCAACTGACTAACTGTCACATTTACAGGTTCGGCATCTGTTTAATATACAGACTGGACGGGGAGCAGTCCTGGAAGGAGAACAACTGATGACATTTTATGAAGGACAGGAGAGCAGAAAAAAATGCTAGTGACTCTGCAGCAGCTTCTTTCATCTCCTTGTGTATCTGATGTCCACGTAAGGCAGGCTGTTATCTGACTCACTTACTGTATCTGACAAGTGATAAAAGGAAGCAGCTTAGACATCTTAAATTTTTTTTGATTTGAGAAATACGACTAAATAGTAACTGAAGAGTAAGGCTGTTCTCAGTGGCACCTTCTCAAAAAATTATCTGTGTACAAATTAAATAAAAGAAGCACAATTTTTAATAAATAAATTTATGTAAAATTAGTTAGACTTAAATGTTGACAGAAATTCTCTTCATGCACAGAAACAGAACAACACCTAAAAGAAACAACAGGGGTGTGTACCATTAAGTCCAATGGGTGTGTGTAAGGAGGAGTGTGGTACTGATATGGAGGTTGCCTCTTGTGTGATTGTTTTGTTGTTTGTGTACACAACTCCTTAATTTTCAAAGTTTCCCAATAATTACCTCATCGTCCTTTACTTGTGATGCAAATTTTTTGTGGTTTAGGAAGAGTTCATAAAAATGGCTACAAGCTCCTTAAAAAAAACACAGTTTACTTTTGATGGAGTGGTGGCTCTGAGTCTAGGGATCTGATCTGGCAATCAGAAGGTTGCTGGTTCAAATCCCGTAAATGCCAAAAGTGACTCTACTTCGTTGGGCCCTTGAACAAGGCCCTTAAAATGGCTCCGTCCTGGGGATGACGTTAATCTACATCCAGCCTTGCATGTAGGCCCTCCAACCTGCACGGAAAAACCTGGGGGTTGGTGGCAGAATTGTCACTCCAGCCACCATAAAAAACCTCACACTGTTCCACTCCATCTGAAATAGTGTGGTGCTGAGGTGTCACCCATTGCATGTCTGCACTCGGGCGCTGAGTTGGTTTGTCATGTGGTGGGTGCTGCAATGCGTTGCATCAGCACATGCTCTTCTCTCTCTCTTACTTTTGATACATGATAAGGTTTTATAGAGTATATGAGATTATTATAGCTACATGTATAAAATAGTCCATTCATGTTGTTCCACAATTGTATGGTGCTGTTAACTTCTACAAGGCACATTGACCACTCACTGACTTTCAAGACAAACATGTCTAAGTGAGGAAACGTAAACAGGTACAAGGAGAATGTGGAAAATCCTCACAGACACCGTTCTAAATGTGCATCAGAGCTAGGTCCTTTGAGCTGTGCAGCAGCTATGTTAACTACTATGCCATCGACAGCATCTATAAATGTAATAAATTTAAAATAAAACAAAAAATAAATATGTAATATAGATATTTTATTATACACACATAAACATCTACAGTATGTATATTCAAATTCTTGCAGTATTTCTGTTTCTTAATTAGGTAGGTGGTAATACCATGTTATGTACATTAAGTTTGGGTAAATAATGATAAAGATGGATAAAAACATAATTGTATATTATATGCAGACTCAGGTGACACTAAACCTCTGGGAACACATGTTGTCTTGATAAAGGAAAAAGAAACCGAGGCTCTGTTTATGCTCATCCTCTATTATTCATCCTTATTTACTTAACTTTATTTTCCATCCATGTACTGAGATAGTTCTTCTTTAGAACATTTCTTTAACACTCATTTTTTGTAAACAAGATTCTCCCCTGACATGTTTCTTTTTAATTTCATTTTTAACCCAAAAATATAGAAGGTATTCTCTTCTTTTTCAGAGTTTATCCATGCATTCATATTTTTGTGCTTTCTGACCTCTTTCCTTCTAAAATGTTCTGTATATTGTACTCCGACTACTTGTACTTTAGTACTCCTCCATAAATTCCCTTGCCCCTATTCCTTTTATCTGGCCCAGCACACTTCCTTATATTCTATTTCGATACGTTTTTTTTTCTTTTTCAGTTCTTCTGTCTTAGCATATTTTCTGCACTTCTCCCAGCTGAGTAGTACATTTATTCAAATTCTTCTTTAAGATCTAGAGCACATCCATGTGGCCACCACAAGGAATTACCATAATCTGTCATTATAAGTGCACTTCAAGAATTGTAGATATTAGTGTTTTTTGTCTCTGTATGGTTTATTTTTTTCTATAAAACATGTAATATCTGAGATTAGTTAGTAATAAAGTATATAAATGGAAAGACAGTATAGGATCACTGGTGAATCTAAAACAAACAATTCACACATTAAGCAAAATTTTTCGTTTGTTTGTTACACAGTTCCCAATGAGTTTTAGATAAACTCCACTTTACAAAAGACCTTTGATGGAAAAGATCATTAGTTTACAAGGGTGTATATTTATTTAATTAATTTGTTTAATAAGATGCACATCTAGATTTCTGGAAAACTGGACAATAATAGACATGATAATAACTCACAGCTATAAATTGGATAGATAGATAGATAGATAGATAGATAGATAGATAGATAGATAGATAGATAGATAGATAGATAGATAGATAGATAGATAATGGTGAATGTTGACCATCAATAGCTCAATCGTTACCATCCCACAAATGTTTCACTATAGTAAGATGTTGTGGTTGTGAAGATTGCTCGATTAATTGTTAATGCAACCTTTCCAGAATTTTCTAGCTGTTTGGCATGGGGCATTATTGTGTCAAAAAGGCTAATTTACAGAAACAATTCACCACTGTCATGCAGAAATACACCCGATTGGCAGATATCCTTTGGTATTTAAATGTTTCTGTAGTTAGCCTTGAGAAACAACATATGTGCTGCAGAAACACATATCGCACTGTTGCATTGCTTTGTCTAACAGGCATTGTTCACAAGATTAACCCATAGGCTTTTTCACCATATTTGACCCAATAATCAGTATGCATCAACAGGAAGAGACAGACCTCTTCAAACCAGGTGAGGTTTTTCTAATCTCTCAGTGTTTATAAGCTCACCAGAAAAAGTTTTTTGTTTGAAAACTTGGACGAGTCATTGTTTGTCATACTTAGTCTCTATATTGTGTCAACATTTGAGAAGTTTTGAGTTGTTATGTGTCTTTTTTAGGAATGACTACTGCATTTTAATTACTCTGGAAAAGTTGAGATACCCTCTTTAACTTCAAGTATAAAAAATTTGTTTCTTGCCCCAGGGTTACCATTCCCATAAATGAAAGTCTCTTGATTGTGATTGCTCGGTTTTAAGGATATGGCAGAACTTTAATGATGAATAAAGAATGTACTGCATTTTTAGCAATATCATATTGTTAGTGTGGTATATTTTTTTCTTTTGATCAGTTTTGTTCCATTCAAAATGAATCAGAATTATATAAGTTTGATGTACTACTATATGTGACACTATTGGCTTTGAGTGTACAATGTGATTAGGTAGCTACCAGCAGCCATTTTCAGAACTGTATATGTACAAGCTCACAGTTAAATTTAGGTTTGCTTGAGTATAGTCAAAAGCACTCCAAAAAGGGTGGGCAAAACGTATAGACGTTCTTTGTGATCCTGTTTACTACTGAGCTTTGACTCTTTTGACTTAGAGTACTGTTTTCTCTTTGGATCTTGGCTTGGAAATCATAATTAATGATATTGATGGAGTTGGTCTCGTCCATTGTGAGTGATGGACATCTAGGATGGAGTTCCTCTGGCAGTGGTGTTATCTAGCTTTTTTACTATGTATTCGAGGTATCCCGTATTTAGTCATCTACAAGTACTGTATATTATAAAGCATGAGCAGGAAACCAAGGGGTCAGAATGAGAAGGAAGAGAAGGGAAAAGTAGTTAAAGTCTCATTAAAGTCTAAGCCAGCCCCTAGTTCAAAAAACAGCCTGCCAGAAGCCAAGTTGGAAGAGACAAGTGAAGGTATGGATTAGCCAGGATCTTATGCTGCAGCATATGTTCTGGCTAACAAGGATTGTGGAAAACAGCGGGTGAGGAAAGCACAGAGAATTCACTGATCTCAGATGGGATATTGGAACCAAGCAAGGCCTCTTTATCCCCGCTGTCAACTACTACTAACACCCCCAGCGAGTCAGCAGAATCAACTCCAACAGGTTACATATCTCCACTCAGAGCATGGAGAAGATCAAAATGAGCTACATGAGCTGAAGGCGATAATTATCATACTCACGAGAAAAATAGATGATATTCACAAGAGAACAGACAGAATTTATATTAGAATAGACAGTAGAGTCGACAGCAGAATGAACAAGCTGTTTCAGGAAATAAGATCAGGAGGTACGTTTAAATAATAAATCTGATGTGAACCTTAAGAAAATTCTAACAAGTAGCGATGAAAAAATACAGGAGAATATAAGCAAAATTGAGAAAAAAATAAGAAAACTCAGCGATAACCAGAAAGATGTTAAACTAAAGTTAGATATAGAAGACAAAATATCAGAATCAAAGGTCTCCTGGAAACCATGGAAGTCAAACTCAGTGAAATTCATAGCTGAATTACTTTCTAAAAAAACTGGAGAAGGCTTTAAATTGAATTCGGAGATCACTGCAGCTTATCACATACATGGTTTGAATGTCGCAAAACAGAGAAATTTGACTTTCCAATTCAAGAAACTAAGTATCAAAGAAAACTTTACGTTAATTCTCATACAGAAAGAGGAGATTATATTTTAAAATAATCACATTTGTATTTTCCCAGACTTCTCCCCTTCAACAGCTGCTAAATGAGCTGCATTCTACAGTATCAAACAGTACTTATGCAACTCAGAAATCAGATACAGCCTCTTGTTTACAGTCAAATTGAAAGTTTTTTTCTGAAGGTCAATTCTGCATTTTCATTTCTTCCAAAGAAGCTGAAAAAGGGCTAAAAGACTTGTCCAGAATGTGAACACGAGTCATGTTGTGTTCTGGTTATGCAATATGCTCACTACTTAGTCTATCTTAAGTGCCACATTTACCATAACTATACATTCTGTTTCCATTCCTTTCTATTCCCTTTCGGCCACTTTTTCTTTTTTCATTTACAGTTACCATAAATATACTGTACTGCTCAAAAGAATTAAAGGAACACTTTTTAATCAGAGAATAGCATAAAGTCAATGAAACTTATGGGATATTAATCTGGTCAGTTAAGTAGCAGAGGGGGTTGTTAATCAGTTTCAGCTGCTGTGGTGTTAATGAAATTAACAACAGATGCACTAGAGGGGCAACAATGAGATGACCCCCAAAACAGGAATGGTTTAACAGGTGGAGGCCACTGACATTTTTCCCTCCTCATCTTTTCTGACTGTTTCTTCACTAGTTTTGCATTTGGTTACAGTCAGTGTCACTACTGGTAGCACGAGGTGATACCTGGACTCTACAGAGGTTGCACAGGTAGTCCAACTTCTCCAGGATGGCACATCAATACGTGTCATTGCTAGAAGGTTTGCTGTGTCTCCCTGCACAGTCTCAAGGGCATGGAGGAGATTCTAGGAGACAAGCAGTTACTCTAGGAGAGCTGGAGAGGGCCATAGAAGGTCCATAACCCATCAGCAGGACCAGTATCTGCTCCTTTGGGCAAGGAGGAACAGGATGAGCACTGCCAGAGCCCTACAAAATGACCTCCAGCAGGCCACTCGTGTGAATGTCTCTGACCAAACAATCAGAAACAGACTTCATGAGGGTTGCCTGAGGGCCCAAATGTCTACTGCCCTGTGCTCACTGCACAGCACCGGGAGCTCAATTGGCATTTGCCATAGAATACCAGAATTGGCAGGTCCACCACTGGCGTCCTGTGCTTTTCACAGATGAGAGCAGGTTCACCTTGAGTATATGTGAAAGACGTGAAAGGGTCAGGAGAAGCCGTGGAGAATATTATGCTGCCTGTAACATCGTTTAGCATGACTGGTTTGGTGGTGGGTCAGTGATGATCTTGGAGGCATATCCATGGAGCGACTTACAGATCTCTACAGGCTAGACAACGGCATCTTGACTGCCATTAGGTATCAGGATGAAATCCTTGGACCCATTGTCAGACACTACGCTGGTGCAGTAGGTCCTGGTTTCCTCCTAATGCACGACAATGCCCGGCCTCATGTGGCAAGAGTATGCAGGCAGTACCTGGAGGATGAAGGAATTGAAACAATTGAATGGCCTTCACGATCCCCTGACTTAAACCCAATAGAACATCTGTGGGACATTATGTTTCGGTCCATTAGGCGCCGCCAGGTTGCTCCTCAGACTGTACAACAGCTCAGGGATGCCCTCATACAGATCTGGGAGGAAATGCCACAAGACACCATCCGTCGTCTCATTAGGAGCATGCCCCGACGTTGTCAAGCATGCATACAAGCTCGTGGGGGCCACACAAGATACTGAAAAGCATTTTGAGTAGCAGAAATTAAGTTTTTGAAAAAGTGGACTAGCCTGCCACATCTTCATTTCACTCTGATTTTAGGGTGTCTCTTTAAATAGTAAACTGTGGACAGTTTTGTAATTCCAGTATTAATTTACAAGCAGAAGCCAGGGGGCACACATTTCTACAGCACAGATCAAGCTGTGGAAATAAGTGTCTCCTCTGCTAGAAGAGATTATGAGACACAATCGACATGAAAGTGCTATAAAAGACTGTCTGATAGGCTTATTAAAGAAACTGTGCACAATTTTAACTGCCTGGTGTTCATTTTGTAATGGACCACTGCAGATGAGGAATGCCACAGGCTGCTAAAAGTTTTTTAAATACATTTGATGAATTTTAATCTCCCATGAAAAACGGTGCACAGAACTCCTATGTGTTTAATAGGGTAATTGCACCTGCTGTGAAAATGAGAATCCTCTCCAATGTGCAGGGGTGAAAGGGTGGGTGTGATAGGAAATGTATTTATTTATTTAAATATAACTATATTTCATTCCAATAGTTTTAATGGCTCACATGGCGGAGGTGAAATTTGAGTTCAACAACAAAACCTTTCCCGTGGAATTTCCCCCCCTTTTTTATTCCCAGGAAAAACCACCTGTGTACATGTTTAAAAGCAAGCTGTCACTTATAGCATGACAATGGATTGCTACATTTATTTTAACGAGCTGTCTTTTAAATGTCTTTGTAAAGTGTTACTGGATGTCGAGTAATGTATTATTTTTAGTCTTACTATGCACGTTTCTTTGTTGATGAGCCCCGTTGAAGAATTTTTGGTAACAGAACAGCAAACACGTCAAAACGACTGAAAACACAACTGACGACTGGTATTTTTCGATATCATTTTAACAAAGTTTACTGTCCGCCCTCAATCACAGAGCACCCCAGTAAAACGTCAATAGCGTTTAATACACCTGCAGCCTTAGAACGCAGATATCAGGACATCGATGCGCGTGCGTGTTTACTAACAGATATGACAGCATTTTGCACGGAGCATGCGTTAAAACAAATTGATTAAGATCAGCGAGTTTCAACGGTTCACATGTTTGCCGTAAGATTTTTTAAAGCAAACTAATTAAAACCTTCTTTGAAGAAATTTGACACAAAATAAGTCGACGACGCAGATTCTATACCATTTTATAGGATTTTTACATCATTATTTTAATAATATACATGTGTGGACTATAAAACAATACATGTATAATTTCGTGCATTTTAACCAGTTGACATCTCTCAACTTGTTTAAAAGTTGGATATAATTAATTTATATGAACCTTTACTTTAATAATATACACATTATGTTTGCATTGCGTGTGCACCTTGCTGTGTAATTATTTCAATGAACTCGTGGTATTGTCCCTATTCATACCCCACTACGCAGCGGCTGACTTTGATCATGCATTCACACGTATAATAAATAATAATAATGATAATATTACTATTATTATTATTATTATTGTTATGAATTCCTTACATTTCTTACTACTCAAAGCAATTTGTAAAAATAAATAAATGAATAAAATAACAGAAAGAAAGCCCCCCGGACACAAACCAGTGATCATTTAACTGCGAGTTAGTCAGTAGTGTGTGCGAACCAAGATGTGTGAGTTTGAGTGTTTGTGTTGTGTACGCGCGTGTGTGTTTGGTTTTCTCACTTTTACAGTAAAAACAGACATCAGTTATTTGTGAAGCAGGAATATTCTGATCATTCTGGTCCCTGATCACTGATAAACATTCAGAAGAAACAGCGCTATTCCAGTGTTTTTCTCCATAACATCCTTTCAGCAAACAGGACTCAGTTCCTTGCTGAAACAGATTGCCCTTTAATGAAATGCTGCCAATACGGAATAACAGAAATCACCCGGTGGCTTTCGGTCAATGATAAACCAGCGTCTGTTGAGGTGAAAAAATGGTAGGTACTGCGGTTGCTATCAATGCTTCCTGGTAACTCAGCTTTTGAGAAGAATCTGTTTTATGGGGTGAAAAAATAACCGCCCTTGACAGATACGCTTAATCAGTAGTACGTGCGACCCACGATTTGCGAGTTTGAGTGTGTGTGTGTGAGCGTGTACGTGCTTGTGTGTGGTTTTGTTAGTTTTACTATAAAAACAGGTAAACATCAGTTATTTGTGAAGCGGGAATATTCTGGTCACTTTGATCCCTAATCAACATTTAAAGAAAGTGAGCAACTCCAGTATTTTCCTCCATAACATCATTTCAGCAAACAGGACTAAGTTCCTTGCTGAAGCAGATCGCTCTTTATTGAAATGCTGCCAATAGGGAATAACAGATATCACCGGGCAGCTTTCCACCAATGATAAACCAGCATCTCATGAGGTGAAAAAATGGGACGTACTGTGGTTGCGATTGATGCTTTCTGGTAACTCTGCTTTTGAGAAGAATCTGTCATGGGTGGGACGAGAGGGAGCGAGTGAGGCGGGTACAATGAGCCGGAGCAAGGCGAAGAGGCGGGTATCTGTGCGAGTGTTTTAAATAATGAAAGGAAAAAATGTGCTTTGAAATCCACGCCCCCCAACCAAGAGGGCTTACGAAACAAAACGCGACAGACAGGCATATGCTACTTGTATAAAATGTGCACAATAATTACAACAGTGTTGAAGCAATGATGAAGCGAAAGGGAGATGCTAAACATGGGTGGTCGCGTTGTGCCTGCCCATAAATCCTAACCAATGTATATATCTGAACGGATGTATCTGAACCGATGTAAATATCTAAACCAATCTATTTTAACCAATACAGTATATACAGTATATTTAAACCAATGTATATCAACCAATATATATATCTCAACCAATGTATATATTTTAACAGATGTATTCAAACCATTGTATATATCACAACCAATGTATCTAAACCAATGTATATATCTGAACCGAAATATATATCTGAATGGATGTATTAAAATCAATGTACTGTATATATTCAAAACAATGTATCTGAACCGATATATATATCTGAACCAAAGTATATATTTACGAACCAATTTTTTTTTCCTGAACTGCCCCTCATACTATATATATATATATATATATATATATATATATATATATATATATATATATATATATATATATATATATATAATATGCCTCTATATATATATTATGGGGTGCCAATCAGTCAAATACATTGATTTTCTGAATATATAAAGTTGGTGTCAGAATATATAAAGTCAAAACTTGAATATATAAAGTCAGTGCTGGAATATATAAAGTCAGCGCTGGAATATATAAAGTCAAAACTTGAATATATAAAGTCATTCCAGAATCTATAAAGTCAAAACTTGAATATATAAAGTCAAAACTTGAATATATAAAGTCAGCATCAGAATATATAAAGTCAGCGCTGGAATATATAAAGTCAAAGTCAAAATATATTGATTGAAACGATTCAGGCACATTTTTAGTAAACTAAAAAAACTGAAACAAGTTAACAAAAACGTATTCAGAAAAATAAATTAAAAAAACACTGTTTGGTTAATGTTTTGAAAATGATGCATGTGCCCTGCCCAGGATTGGTTCCTGCCTTGCGCCCAGTGTTGGCTGGGATTGGCTCCAGCAGACCCCCGTGACCCTGTGGTCGGATTCAACGTGTTGGGAAATGGGATGGATATTCCAGCGCTGACTTTGTATATTCCGACGCTGACTTTATATATTCAAGCTTTGACTTTAAAAATTCCAACGCTGACTTTATATACTCGGGTTTTGGCTTTATATATTCCAGCACTGACTTTATATATTCAAGTTTTGACGTTATATATTCAGAAACAAGTTTTGACTTTATATATACCAACGCTGACTTTATATAATCAAGTTTTGACTTTATATATTCGGGAATGACTTTATATATTCAAGTTTTGACTTTATATATTCTGACGCCAACTACATATATTCAGAAAATCCAGGTATTTGCCTGTTTGGCACCCCATATCCAACCTGCTATATGCTAACTACAGGGTCACGGGGGTCTGCTGGAGCCAATCCCAGCCAACACAGGGCGCAAGGCAGGAAACAAACCCTGGGTGGGGTGCCAGCCCACCACAGGGCACACACACACACACACCAAGCACACACTAGGGACAATTCAGAATCGCCAATCCACCTAACCTGCATGTCTTTGGACTGTGGGAGGAAACCGGAGTACCTGGAGGAAACCCACGCAGATACAGGGAGAACATGTAAATTCCACCACTGTGCCACTGTATATATATATATAAACAGTGGAACCTCGGTTTGTGAGCATAATTCGTTCCGGAAACATGCTCGCAATCCAAAGCACTTGTATATCAAAGTGAATTTCCCCATAAGAAATAATTGAAACTCAGATGATTCATTCCACAACCCAAAACTATTCATATATAAATGATTAATACAAAATATAAAGTAAAAATACATAAAACAAATTAACCTGCACTTTACCTTTGAAAAGAATCATGGCTGGTGTGAGTGAGTTTCTAAATTCTTGTGGTATTCCACCCAATGGGACGACATGTGGAAGAACATCTCACAGCAATCGCAGTCTCCCAGCGCTGTAGCAGTTCGCTGTTAAAAGCGAATCCAGAAAGATCACAGACATGCTATAAGTGCCTGCCATCAGTGGGTGATACAAGGAACAAGGAACATTATAAATGCGCAGGGCACAGTACTACTTGGCCACAACACTGCCTGACTGCTGTGTCTGTGTATAGGAGAGTGGCAGACCCTGCTACAATAAATAACTGCGCTGTTGCTGTTTCAAGCTGAATAAAGCTGGTGGTGCAAGACGGGGACTTGCACGTCACAGCACACACATGCGCACACGTGCACACGCACGCACACACACAGTCACAATGCTGTAGTAAACAGTATATGCTCATACGGATGTTGACTATATGAGTGAGGCACGCTGACTCAGATGGAGAATAGGAGACGATTGCCTACAATCCTGCAGCGAGAGAGAGAGAGAGAAGAACCATCAGCTCAGTTGTGATTACATGATGCTCAGCAGACAAAGCGTATACATACTACTCGTATTGCAAGACGTCACTCGTTTATCAAGTCAAAATGTATTAAAAATTTTAGCTCGTCTTGCAATACATTCGTAAACCAAGTTACTCGCAAACACAGGTTCCACTGTATATATATAAAATGGGAACTCTTAAGATTTTTTTTTCCTTTTCCTTATTTCTTAAGGGGACTATATTTTACCCTAGATTTTTTTACATTTTTTTTACTTATGGACTGCACTATCATAAGATCTCTGATTTTTTTTTTTATCTTCCCTAAGAGGACTGTTTAACATCCTACCCTAATGTTCTACTCAATTCTATTCCAGAAGAAATATTGACCAGTTTTGAAGACTCAGACAGCATCTCAAAATGATATACAAATATTTTGAAGTCCCTTCCTTTGAAAGATCCCAGGGTATGGTGGGAAAAGGATTTTTTACTTACTATCTCAGAGAAGAAATGGAAGGCAGCCATGCATTGAATACACTCTAGTTCCATATGTGCAAAATATTCAATTATCCAACTTAAAATCTTTTATCGAGCACATTTATCTCATTTAAAATTGTCTAAAATGTGTTCAGGACAAAATTCAACCTGTTGCAGTTTAGCCTAGACTCACTATGCCACATGGCCTGGGCATGCACCAAATAAACATCCTTCAGGACAAAATTCTTTGAATGCCTATTTGACAGCCTTGGCGTCACAATCCCTCATTCCCCTTTAACATCTATGTTTGGTGTACTGCCAGATGGGCTTAAAGTGGAGAAGGACAAATTGATTATGATTGCCTATACTACACTACTAGTACACAGACTTATCTTATGTGTATTCCTTGATGTTCCTACTGACCTTCATTCCTCTCTTCTCTAAAGCATATCTCCACCACTCCAGGGTTTCCTTAACCTGCTCCCTGCTCTTACTGCAGATCATAATGTCATCAGCAAACATCATAGTCCATGGTGACTCCTGTCTAATCTCATCTGTCAACCTGTCCATCGCATTTGCAAAAATAAAGGGCTCACAGCCAATCCCTGATGTAATCCAACCTCCATGTTGAATGCATCTGTCACTTCTACCACAGACCTCAACACTGTCACACTCCCCTTGTACATATCCTGCACAACTCTTATATACTTCTCTGCCCCTCTCGACTTCTCCTGCCACAACTCCTCTCGAGGCACCCTGTTATATGATTTCTCCAGGTCCTCAAAGATGCAATACAACTCCTTCTGGCCTTCTCTATACTTCTTCATCAACACCCTCAAAGCAAACATTGCATATGTGGTGCTCTTTCTTGGCATGAAATCATACTGCTGCTCACTAATCATAACCTCCCTTCTTAAAATAGCTTCAACTAATCTTTCCTATAACTTCATGCTATGACTCATCAGTTTTATCCCACTGTAGTTACTACAGCTCTGCACATCCCCCTTATTCTTAAAAATTGGTACCAATACACTTATTCTCCACTCTTCAGGCATCCTCTCATTTTCCAAGATTCCATTAAACAATCTGGTTAAAAGCTCCACTGCTATCTCTCCTAGACACCTCCATGCTTCCACAGGTATGTCATCTGGACCAACAGCCTTTCCTTTCTTCACCCTCTTCATAGCTGTCCTTACTTCCCCCTTGCTAATCCATTGAACTTCCTGATTCACTATCGCCATATCATCCAACCTTCTCCCTCTCTCATTCTCTTCATTCATCAGTCTGTCAAAGTACTCTTTCCATCTGCTCAACAAACTCTCCTCATTTGTGAATATGTTTCCATCTTTATCCTTTATTACCCTACAATGCTGTATAACTTTCTCAACTTGGTCCCTCTGTCTGTCCAATAGGTAAGGTCCTTTTCTCCCTCCTTTGTGTCCATCCTCTCATACAACTCATCATACGCCTTTTCTTTAGCCTTCACCACCTCTCTCTTCACCTTACGCCTTATCTCCTTGTACTCTTGTCTACTTTCTGCATCTCTCTGACTATCTCACTTATTCTTTGCCAATCTGCTCCTCTGTATACTCTCCTGCACATCCCCATTCCACCACCAGGTTTCCCTTTTCTCCTTCCTATTTACAAATATCATGACATGCAGTCTTCTTACTGTCACCCTTACTACTTCTGCTGTAGTTGCCCAGCTGTCTGGTAACTCTTCACTGCCATCCAGTACCTGCCTTACCTTCTTCCCTAACTCAACCTTACAGTCTTCTTTTTTTCAACTGTCACCATTTGATCCTTGGCTCTGCCCTCACTCTTTTCCTCTATTTGATCTCCAATGTCATTCTACAGACCACCATCCTATGCTACTTAACTACACTTTCCCCTGCCACCACTTTGCAGTCTTCATTCTCCTTCAGATTGACTCTTCTGCATAGGATATAATCTTCCTGTGTGCATTTTGTTCTACTCTTGTAAGTCACCTATATTCCTCCATCTTCTTAAAATACAACGCTTGAAAATTGGACGTTTGCCCTTGCAATGGGGTACAAAAAAGTGAGCATATGCAAAGGATTCCTGACTATTTGCAAACAACATTATAGAAAGAAAACTTAATTCTGTGACTGCAAAAATGATTTCATTCCATACAAAGGACATCTAAATAAGCTCAAACTGACTTATAGTCAGGTCCATAAGTATTTGGACAGAGACACAAGTTTCATAACTTTGGCTCTGTGCACCACCATAATTGATTTTAAATGAAGCAATCATTATGGGGTTGAAGTATAGACTTTTAGCTTTAATTTAATTGGCAAAACAAAGCAGGTGAGATGGTTTGAATAAGGTAGTCTTAAGACATACATTAAAACAAGTGGGTCCCCAAGGTCCTAATTCAAGAAGAACAATTAAAATGAAGGCTGTTTTGTTTTTTTTCCACACAGAGTTAAATGAGAAAAACCTGATGGGTGGAACATTCAAAAACAAAGTCTATTTCTTCTTCATGCAAATATCCCATAAACAAAGTAGGGGTTATAACTTCCAAAACCTTAACCATTCGGTCCACTCTTTATTGAGTTCATTCATTCATCATTGGCTCCCAGATCTTTAACATGGTTCTTCTTTTATACTGTCTTGATTCTTTTCACAGGATGTATATCTTCTACTAGCAAAATACCCACACTTCGCAGCGGAAAAGTAGTGTGTTAAAGAAGTTATGATAAAGAAAAGGAAACATTTTAAAAATAACGTAACATGATTGTCAATGTAATTGTTTTGTCACTGCTATGAGTGTTGCTGTCATATATATATATCTATACTAATAAAAGGCAAAGCCCCCACTCACTCACTCACTCACTCACTCACTCACTCACTGACTCATCACTAATTCTCCAACTTCCCCTGTAGGTAGAAGGCTGAAATTTGGCAGGTTCATTCCTTACAGCTTCCTTACAAAAGTTGGGCACGTTTCATTTCGAAATTCTAAGCGTAATGGTCATAACTGGAAGCTGTTTGTCTCCATTTACTGTAATGGAGATGAGCTTGAACGCCGTGGGGGCGGAGTTTCGTGTGACATCATCACGCCTCCCACGTAATCACGCAGTACATAGAAAACCAGGAAGACCTTCAAAAAGCGCTGAAGAAAACATGCATTATATAATTGAGAAGGCAGCAAAACAATAAGAAGCGAGCGAGTGACATATACAACCATATTCATGAGTTCTGCTACTGAAACAAAGCACGATGTAAACCTACACTTTAAATTAAGTTCATAGACAGGCTGCCGCTGGCGTTTGTAATTTAGTGCCTGCCCATATAAGGTCAGTCCGTCAGCGGCAATCCAATAGCAAACTCCCACTAAATATTCACGGGTGAAGGACTGTGCTTATGCAGAGGAAGATGAGATGGTCAGGGTGGTGTTTGACACAAACTCAGCTTAAACTGCGAGAGAAAGTTTTAAGTGCCAGGACTAAGGTAACATTAAATACAGCCATGGACATCGCACGAGATGGCACCAGCACAGCTGGGAACCTTCGATGCATGTACACCGAGCGCTCACGGAACTGACGCAGTGCACAGATAAAAGCAACAGTTCCAAAGAGCGCTGAACAAAACCGAATTACACAATTGAAAAGGCAGCAAAAATATGAAGCGCCTGATACATACAAGCATATTCATAAATCCAACTACTGCGAAACAAAGCACACGGTGGAAAAGTCAATGTCCCGCTAAAGGAAGACAGTGTAAAAAACCCCGTGCATGCAGTGTGTCAGGTCTCAGATAAAGAAGAAGACGAGCTGTTTATTGATGCAGTAAGAAACGAATCGATGAATGAAACCTGTCATCTTTACAACGATTGACAAACACGGAATGTAACTTGAACACAACACATCCTACAAATACGAACCTGATTGAAAGAAATAATGATAATCAAATCCTTGATGACAGCAACACTCAGTAACACTCACAAAACAAATACTGTATATTGACAGTCATGTTACGTTATTTTTAAAATGTTCCCTTTTCTTTTTCTAGCTTTTTTAACACACTACTTCTCCGCTGCGATACGCAGGTATATATATATATGTATATATATCCCGATCTACATACTCGAATAATGGATACTTTATTTGCCATCAATGATTGTTTTGGTAAAGCCATACTCAGTGTATTCATTAGATGAACGGTAAAAAGTAAGAGCGAGGGGAGGATGACTTATTGAGGCATGCAGGCTGTAGTGCGCCAACTCTATCTGAATTGAAAAATATATCTTTTCAAGTTCTATTTAGTCCATATGTGTCAAACTCAGGGCCAGGGCCACATCCGCCCGGGCGTAATTATATCCGATCATTTTATATACTGTATTATTGTTATTAATGGCCCGGTATATGAAGCGCTGGTAACACAATAAACTACAGATCCCATAATGCAGCGCTTCAGCTGCCTTGCCGAACACTTACCGCGTTAATCAAGTCTAGCTTATGATGCTGCAAGTTATTGCGGCTAGCTCACACGATGCTGAAGAGAAAAGTTGATTCTGAAAATAGAGCCTTTAAAAACCGATGGGAGGCTGAGTATATGTTTACTGAACCCGTGTGTCTCATTTGTGGAGCTAATGTGGCTGTAATTACAGAATTTAATCTAAGACGGCACTATGAGACAAAACATCAGGGTAACCTGAATGCAATGCAGAAGATACAGAAAGCAGAATAATTAAATAAGAATCTGACACTTCAGCGGACGTTTTACTCGTGCACAATCACAAAGTGATTTCAAGTGAAGCTGCTTTTATGGGAGACACAAATGCATCAGTGCAACTTGCCCCACTTTCCCTATTACCAAGTAATGTTAAACCAAGTCGTCACTACGGTGTTCCCAAATATGCACTTTGCTGATAAACTGAGCGCACTGAGTTTGCACGGCGCTTTGGTGACTTTGAAGAACAAAAAAAGTCCGTCTACATGCGCTCGAACCTTGTGCATGTTTGGTAGCACATATCTGTGTGAGAAGCTCTTCTCAGTGATAAAGACTAACAAAACAGCACACAGGAGTCGCCTCACTGATGAGCACCTGCAATCCATCCTGAGAATCTCCACAACACAGAACCTCACAGCAAACAGAAACGAACTTGTTGCCAAAAAAAGATGCCAGGCGTCCAGCTCTAAAATGACATATGAGCAAAAACAACTGAATGATTTGATTTGTTATTGCTGAAAGGAACACATTTTATTTATATTTCCAGGTTTTGTTATGCAGCATGTTCATATTTGAATTTGTATAATTTTGACAGGATATATTTTTATGGAGAGCAAAATCTTTTGGGATATTTAAAATCTAAGTTTATTTTTATATAAAATTACATAAGAGTAAAGAAATTTGAATGTTTGTTCTTTTAACGTTTACTTTATTTCTAACTTGTATAATTTAGACAGGATATATTTTTATGGAGAGCAAAATATTATAAGTTGTTTAAGGTTTGAGTTGATTTATTCACGAATAATATTCCTGTCTGTTTTTACCATTCCTACCAAAGATATTTCTGTCGACTAAATAAAAATTCCTTCTATTTAAAATTTAAATAGAACTTGAACAAATATGATAGTTCATAATATCCACGCAGACTTGCACGTAAGAGCGGAGTTATCCGTTTTAACAAGCAGCGTATTGCACTGATAATGAAATAGCTGTGTGTGTATATATGTAGATATGTATGTATATGTATATATATGTTTATATATGTGTGTGTGTATGTATATATATATATATATGTATTTGTGTGTATATATGTGTGTGTATGTATGTATGTATGTGTGTATGTATATGTATGTGTGTATGTGTATATATGTAGATATGTAGATATATATGTTTATGTGTGTGTGTGTAAATATATATATATATATATATATATATATATATATATATATGACAGCAACATATCACTCACAACAGTGACAAAACAATTACATTGACAATCATGTTACGTTATTTTCAAAATGTTTCCTTTTCTTTTCATTGCTTCTTTAACACACTACTTCTCCGCTGCGAAGCGCGGGTATTTTGCTAGTATATACATATAGCAAAATACCGTGCTTCGCAGCGGAGAAGTAGTGTGTTAAAGAAGTTATGAAAAAGAAAAGGAAACATTTTAAAAATAAAGTAACATGATTGTCAATGTAATTGTTTTGTCACTGTTATGAGTGTTACTGTCATATATATATATATATATATTGCAAAATACCAACCAAGAGCGCAAAAGTACTGCCTTAAAATTTTTATTAAGAAGAAAAGTAAACCTTTTTAAACTGAGGGAAAATATACAAATAATTTGTCAAGGATCTCTTTGTATACCACATTATCAGTTCGGCCCTCCGGTTGTAATATGACCAAGCTGTGCGCTGAGCTTACTCTTGAGCATGCAACATACAGTTGGCCATGAGAAAAGTAATCTTGTTTCAAATCTCACAGCTTGGATTGCTGCTGTCATAATCGGTTTGAGTTTCATGGTTTGTTTCAATTACGACAGTATTTGCAGGACTTGAGCTGAAGCAAGTCAAGCATTGTAAGCACAGAACCGGTTTCATCGCTAACTTCACATCCAGCTTTTGAGAGTTTAAACATTTATAAACATTGAAGTGTCCACTACTGAAATCGTCACCTGTGAATCTAAGATGTTTAAGAGGCATTGGCGGTTGTCGAAAGGTGTAAAATATTTGGCCATTTCGGTACACTTGAAGCGACAACCGAACAATTCAGCAGCAGCCATCAACTCACATGCAGAACCATAGGTGAAGGGCTTAAGCATTTCACTCTTATTGTGCTCCTGTCTAGTATAATTATATCCTGTACCGTCATCAGTCCACACCTTGAACCTTTAACAGTCATTCAATACATAAGACACAATGTTCCTCTGGATATCAAGAGTGAGCCTGATATGGCCGTGCAATATGTAACACAGAGAATGGAAAAGGCAGGTGCCATCTCCGGGCATGGAAACCACTCGGTAAGTGACAGTTCTTTGATTGATGGTGATCACCTTGATAGACATGTTAATGGGGGTACGGTTGAAATGATAAAGGAAATGGGTTCCTGAACAATGTAAAGTAAGTCTAAAATACCTACACAATAACTATAATCGTAATAAATGAACAATAAAACAGCAGAGAAGCTGTGAATTAAATAAAAAGGCTGTAGTTATCAGCAGGGAGACATGAATCCCGTGGCGAGGCAAGGAAGGGAATTTAGAGACTGGAGTGACGGACGGCCTTATATAGGCAGGCAGCCAACAACGTGGGAGGCGTTGGGATGGGGAACCCAACACTGCCTCACACGGTGACCGAGCTGCAGGCTATGGACGTATATATGTACGTAAGTAGGATTCAGTTAGCGTTGGGAACCTGCGTACCAAATTTCTTGAAGATGGGCCCATAAGTAACAAAGACCTTTGAAAAGTTCAATATGGCGGCCGACAGTGGCATCATACCACTGAAATAAGTACCAAATTTCAGCCTTCTACCTACACGGGAAGTTGGAGAATTAGTGATGTTGGAAAGTTCAATATGGCGGCTGACAGTGGCGTCATACCACCGAAATAAGTACGTACATTGGTTTCGGTTAGCACAGGGAAGCCGCCTACCAAATTTCATGAAGATAGGACCATGAATAAGAAAGTTCAACATGACGGACGTTGTTGACCGTTATGACCATTACGCGTAGAATTTCGAAATGAAACCTGCTTAACTTTTGGAAGTAAGCTGTAAGGAATGAGCTTGCCAAATTGCAGCCTACTACCTACACGGGAAGTTGGAGAATTAGTGACATTGGAAACTTCAATATGGCGGCTGACAGTGGAATCATACCACTGAAATAAGTATGTACATCGGTTTTGGTTAGCGCAGGGAAGCCACCTACCAAATTTCGTGAAGATGGGGCCATAAATAAGAAAGTTCAACATGGCGGATGTTGTCGACTGTTATCGATCGTTATGACCGTTACGTGTAGAATTTTGAAATGAAACCTGCTTAACTTTTGTAAGTAAGCTGTTAGGAATAAGCCTGCCAAATTTCAGCCTTCTACCTACACGGGAAGTTGGAGAATTAGTGATGAGTGAGTCAGTGAGGGCTTTGCCTTTTATTAGTATAGATTCTGAATCCAAATATGAAACCATAGTCAGTCTTAATTACCACAGTTCAAACAACCTTGAGGATAGAAGACAACCTTTACAGAGGTGGTCAGCATCTGTTTCAGTTATGGACATTACTTTTGAAAGATGAAGTTTTCCTGAATAGCTAAGATACTAGTAAGAAATTAAAAATTGCTGGTATGGCAAAAAATAGATACAAAATACAAAAAACACTACAATTTACCTGTTTTCTTGTCTGAAAGTGAGGACAATGTCTATCTCTATGTAGCAGTTCACATTTGGCTGGAAACAATTCCAGCCTCTGACATCTCCATCTTATGAATCAATATACTCTGTGTCTATGTGGCATGTATTTCATCTGATCTAAACTCTCTGCCATCCCTTCCTCCTCTTTTTTGATGTTGTCTTCCACAAAGTATCTCCCTCTCATTGTTTGGATCCAGTGTTCCAAAAATATTGGCATACCTTTGACCCTATTTATATTTTCAAGTTCTGATTGGTGAGGGAACAGTTTTGATGCTTAGCATTTACACCTGGATAAAGAAGTGTTGAGTTAAGGTTGCAATGATTTGCGAAGTAGCTGACACATGTCCTTACAGATATATTTAACATCTCCCTGTGCCAGGCTGTTGTGCCATCTTGCTTTAAAACCTCAGAAATTATCCCGGTTCCGAAAAAACCCACAGTCACAACCATGAATGACTAACGCCCTGTAGCCCTCACACCAATAGTGATGAAATGTTTTGAGAGGCTGATCAAGGACCACATTATTTCTGTCCTACCCTCCTCATTTGACCCACTCCAGTTCGCCTACCGCTCTAACCGTGCCACTGATGATGCCATATCCATTACACTCCACCTTTCGCTGGAACATCTGGAGAACAGAGATGCTCTGGTCCACATGGTGTTTGTTGACTATAGTTCGGCCTTTAATACCATCATCTCTCACAATCTTATCAGCAAACTGGGTCTATTGGGACTGAGCACACCTCTGCTAAACTGGATATTGGACTTTCTAACGGACAGGCCTCAGTACGTACGGGTAAGGAAAAATAAATCAGACACCATCTCTTTGAGCACAGGTTCTCCACAGGGGTGCATTCCGAGTCCCATCCTCTTCACGCTCATGACCCACGACTGTTGTGCCAAGTTCAGCACAAACCACATCATTAAGTATCCGGACGACACGACGGTGGTGGGTCTCATTCGAGGTGATGGGGAGGGGGATTACAGAGAGGAGGTGAAGTCATTTGTGGAATGGTGTGATAAAAACAATCTGATACTGAATGTCAAAAAAAATGAAAGAATAGGTGATCTACTTCAGGAAGAAACAGCTGACACACACACCCCACCCGGTCTACATCAACAACACTGCTGTGGAAATTGTGCAGTCTACCAAGTTCCTAGAAATAAATGTGACAAACAACCTCGCCTAGTTCCTGTACACCTCCTCCATCACCAAGAAGGCTCACCAGCGCCTGATCTTCTTGCCCAAGAAGGCTCACCAGCGCCTGATCTTCTTGCAGAGGCTAAAGAGGGCCCATCTCCGCAAGTCAGTCCTCGTCACTTTCTACAGAGGGACCATAGAGAGTGTGCTAACCAGCAACAGCTCTCTGTGGCAGTAGAGCTGCAGCGCTTCAGACTGGAAAGCACTGAGGAAGGTGGTGAGGGCTGCTGAGAGGATCATTGGAGCCCCGCTACCTAATGTACAAGACTTGGAAAAACAATGCTCTCTGGCCAGAGCTCTGCAGAACTCTAGAGACCGCACTCATCCTGCCTCTGAACTCTTTTCCCTCATGCCCTTAGGCAGAAGATACCATAGCCTGAAATGCAGAACCACTAAGTATAAAAACAGTTTTTTTCCTACCACCGTTCGTCTTTTAAATACCATGTGTTTTTATTAATGTCTAGTGCATCGTCTTTTCGTTCTGCAGCACATATATGATGTTCTGCTGAATGACAAATAAAATTTAACTGAAATTGATTTGAATTGAAAATTTTGGCTACTCCCGTTAGGGGTTTCCACCGCGGATCAACTTCTTCCATATCTTTCTGTCCTCTGCATCTTGTTCTGTTACACCCACCACCTGCATGTCCTCTCTCACCACATCCATAAACCTTCGCTTAGGCCCTTCTCTTTTCCTCTTTCCCTGGCAGCTCTATCCTTAGCATCCTTCTCACAATATACCCAGCATCTCTCCTCTGCACATGTCCAAACCAACATGATCTCGCCTTTTTAAATTTGTCTCCCAACCGTCCAACTTGAGCTGACCCTCTAATGTTCTCATTTCTAATCCTATCCATCCTCATCACACCCAGTGAAAATCTTAGCATCTTTAACTCTGCTACCTCCAGCTCTGTCTCCTGCTTTCTGGTCAGTGCCATTGTCTCCAATCCATATAACATAGCTGGTCTCACTACCGTCCTGTTAACCTTCCCTTTCACTCTTGCTGATACCTGTCTGTCACAAATTACTCCTGACACTCTTCTCCACCCATTCCACCCTGCCTGCACTCTCTTTTTCACCTCTCTTCCACAATCCCCATTACTCTGTACTGTTGATTCCAAGTATTTAAACTCATCCACCTTCACCATCTCTACTCCTTGCATCCTCACCATTCCACTGACCTCCCTCTCATTTACACACATGTATTCTGTCTTGTTCCTACTGATCTTCATTCCTCTTCTCTCTAGAGCATATCTCCAACTCTCCAGGGTCTCCTCAACCTGCTCCATACTATTGCTACAGATTACAATGTCATCAGCAAACATCATAATCCACAGGGACTCCTGTTTAATCTTGTCTGTCAACCTGTCTATCACCATTGCAAATAAGAAAGGGCTCAGAGCTGATCCCTAATGTAATCCCTACTCCACCTTGAATGCATCTGTCGCTCCTACCACAGACCTCAACACTGTCATACTTCCCTCGTACATATCCTGTACAACTTTTAAGTACTTCTTGTCTTCCTCATACAATACCAAAGCTCCTCCCGAGGCACCCTGTCATATGCTTTCTCCAGGTCCACAAAGACGCAATGTAACTCCTTCTGGCCTTCTCTAAACTTCTCTATCAACTTCTCTATCAACATCCTCAGAGCAAACATTGCATCTGTGGTGCTCTTTATTAAATTCTTCATTAAACCATACTACTGCTCACTAATAATTACTTCACTTCTTAACCTAGGTTCCACTACTCTTTCCAATAACTTCATGCTGTGGCTCATCCGTTTTTTTCCCCTGTAGTTACTGCAGTCCTGCACATACTCCTTATTCTTAAAAATCAGCACCAGTACACTTCTTCTCCACTCCTCAGGCATTCTGTCACTTTCCAAGATTCCTTTAAATAATCTGGTTAAAAACTCCACTGCCATCTCTCCTAAACACCTCCATGCTTCCACAGGTATGTCATCTGGACCAACAGCCTTTCCATTTTTTATCCTCTTTATAGCTCTCCTTACTCCCTCCTTGCTAATTCGTTGCACTTCCTGATTCACTATCTCCACATTATCCAACCTCTTCTCTCTCTCGTTCTCTTCATTCATCAGCCTCTCAAAGTACTCTTTCAATCCGCTCAACACACTCTCCTCGTTTGTGAGTACGTTTCCATCTTTATCCTTTATCACCCTAACCTACTGCACATCTTTCCCAGCTCGGTCCCTCTGTCTAGCCAATCAGTACAGGTCCTTTTCTCCCTCCTTAGTGTCCAACCTCTCATACAACTCATCATACACCTTTTCTTTAGCCTTCACAACCCCTCTCTTCACCGTGTGCCTTATCTCCTTGTACTCTTGTCTACTTTCTGCATCTCTCTGACTATTCCACTTCTTCTTTGCCATCCTCTTCCTCTGTATACTCTTCTGTACTTACCCATTCCACCACCAGGTTTCCTTTTTCTCTTTCCTCTGTCCAGATGTCACTCCAAGCACCCTTCTTGCTGTCACCCTTACTACATTTGCTGTAGTTTCCCAGCTGTCTGGTAACTCTTCACTGCCACCCAGTGCCTGTGTCACCTCCTCTCTAAGCTCAACCTTGCAATCTTCCTTTTTCAGCTTCCAACATTTGATCCTTGGCTCTGCCCTCACTCTCTTCCTCTTCTTGACCTCCAATGTCATCCTACAGACCACCATCCTATGCTGCTTAACTACACTTTTCCCTGCCACCACTTTGCAGTCTTCAATCTCCTTCAGATCAGCTCTTCTACATAGGATGTAATCTACCTGTGTGCATCTTCCTCCACTCTTGTACTTAACCCTATGTTCCTCCCTATTCTTAAAATACGCATTCACCACAGCCATGTCCATCCTTTTGGTGAAATCCACTATCCTGACCTTCTTCATTCCTCTCCTTGACACCATACCTACCCATCACCTCCTCGTCTCCACTGTTACCTTCACCAACATGCCCATTGAATTCCATTCCAACCACCACTTTCTGTCCCTTGTATACACTGTTCATCACTTCATCCAACTCTCCTTTCTCACCCATTGGACACCCAACTTGCAGTGCATATGCACTAACAACATTCATCATCACACCTCCAATTTCCAGCTTCATAATCATTACTCTGCCTGACACTCTTTTCACCTCCAAAATACTATTGACATACTGTTCTTTCAGAATAACCCATTTCTCCTCTCATCCACACCATGATAGAACAATTTGAATCCACCTCCAATCCACCTGGCCTTACTCCCCCTTCCATTTAGTCTCTGGTATGCACAATATATCAACCTTCCTTCTCTGCAACATATCTGCTAACTCTCTCCCCTTACCAGTCATACAGCCAACATCCAAACTTCCTACCCTCGGTTCCACTCTCTTTACTTTCCTCCTCTCCTCCTATCCCCGGACATGTCTCCCCCCTCTTCTTCTCCATCTTCTTCTTCGACTTACAGTAGCCCAATTTATGCCAGCACCCTGTTGGCTGAGTTAAACAATTTTAATGCTAGTGTTTACTGCAAGAGCACAGGGTGAATTCAGAGATACAAGAGGACAATTGTTAAGAGTTTAGACGGATGTGTTTCACATTTGGTTGAACAAGATGAAACAAGTGAATTGTTCTAATGAGAGGTTGGGAGCAAGTGCTGATAGTATGTTGCCACAACCACCACACAACAAACCACCTGTATTGGAACAAAGTGCAGCAGGTGACACCTCAGCACCACAATGGAGCAGTGTGAGGTTTTTTTTTACAGTGGTAAAAAGTTTTACTGCCACCAACCTCCAAGTTTTCCCTATAAATCGAAGAACCTGCTTGCAGGCTAGATGCAGATTAACATCATATCCAATGGAGAAGAGTCACATCTAGGGGATTCGAACCAGCAACCCTCTGTTTGCTGGCGCAGATCTTAAGCCTCAGAACCACCACTCCACCCCAATTCTGTTAATATTATTGGGAAATGTACTGATCTACTGATGGCTGAAGTAAGGCTATAGGGGATTTTGTCAATTTAACATGTGTGTTAGCAAACCAAAAAAATCTAATTTTGTCATTTCTTGTATTCCCCAACAGTTTTTGTCCCATTCTTGCATGTATAACAAATATTGAGAAATGATTAGCAATTTCAGATTTTTAGTTATTGAAGTTGTAATTTTTTGCATCACAATTTAATTGTCCATTAGCTCAAGATTTCAATATATTTTTAAGTTTAATTGCTCTAGGTAAGCACACAACATTATGATATACCACTTGGAACTCATTATGGAGAAAAGAAAACTGGATTTATTGTAAACCAAGGTACAGTTACAAAGTGATATTATTTATGAATATTTTCCATAAAAATGTTAAGAGTGTTATAGTCTTCATTTTTTCCTGGTGGCATAGGCTTTTATCAATTTCTCTGTGCTTACTCATAATACTTATTACTTGTTCTTGTACTCATATCCAGTTACATATTTAGGATGTATTAATGATGGAAAAAAATGCAAGAATGAATGTCCATACTGCATTTTTTTTTCTTTTCTTTCTTTCTCTTTCTTTTCCATCATTTTGTTTGTGCTCCTTAACCTCTACCTTCTAAAAAAGGCTAAATTTCTTCTTCTTCTTTCCAAATCCTTTCATTTTCTTTCCAAATCCTTTCATCTTTTTCCCAAAGCCTTTTAACTTTTTGCCCAAGCCTTTCATTTTCTTACCCAGGCCCTTCATCTTCCCACGCATACCCTTTAATTTTTTGCCAATACCTTTTATTTTTTTGCCCACATTTTTTACCTTTCCTTTCATCTTTTTGCCCAGACCTTTCATCTTTTTCCCTAAATTTTTCACTTTCCCTTTCATTTTTTTGCCCATATTTTTTACCTTCCCTTTCAAATTCTTTACTTTTCCTTTAATTTTCTTACTCATATCTTTAACTTTTCCTTTCATCTTCTTGACATTCCCCTTTATCTTCTTTCCTGTATCTTTTACTTTTCCTTTCACCTTCTTGGCTGTATCTTTGACTTTCCCTTTCACCTCTTTAACTTTTCCTTTCACTTCTTTCACTTTCCCTTTGATATTCTTGCTCATTTCTTTCACCTTCCCAGTTGCTTCTTTTAATTTTTCTGCTCCAAGCTTCAGACTATCTCCATCACCTAGTTCAGAAAAACAATAAAGTATCAAAGTGTATTCTACATGGAAAATGAATACAATTTTAATTACCTCAAGTTAAAACTTTCAAATGGAGTCAAATGTAGCAAAAAGCAGAGAACTGATATATAAATAGCAGTCTGTCTGTCTGTCTTAATAATACAGAAACCAACATAATAATTTTAAGTAATTTTAAATAATGTGTTTTTATGTAGGACTAACACCCCATCATGGAGCTGATGGTGAAAATGACCAAAGCACATGCAAATCCCATCCACTGAAATGCCACGAACTCTGCCCCTTGTTCCCACTTAGAAAATGTGTGGAATAAGGGAGAATCAGAAATGTTCAGGGTCTTTAAACGTGTGCACAAGACAAATGTTTAAAAAGTGCAATTAAAAAAAGGAAACATAAACCTTTGAAAATGTCTCTTCACACATTCATGTATCCATTCTCTAAACTGCTTATCCAATTCAGAGTCACAGACAGCTGATAACTACTCTCCCAGCCTTGGGTGTAACCAACTCTGAATGTGATTGTAGTCAAATGAAATTTGCAGTTATTGCAGTCCTTTATAAAGATTCCAATTGATGTAAATTGTGTTCCTTGTGGAAACGAAGAAGAAAATCCACACAGATAGTGTCAAATCCCAGACCAGCACCTGTGCACATATTTCTGCATAATTTTTCCTCTCATTACAAAGATATTTAGATTAGATCAGGTGACTCTAAAGGTAGTGGGTTTGGTAGATTAGTTATCAATCGAACATTGATTGGTACTCATGGTTCCAAGAGAGTTTGGGATTATCTGTGACCCCATATTTATATAAAAAGAGAAAGGAAAATGAATTTGTGAATTAACTTTTTAAAGTGGCTCCACTACATGGTATTGGGTCTGACTCCTAGTCTGGTTACTGTGTGAAGCCACAGACCAGGGGTTTATGTTAATTAGAAACTGTAAATTCAGTCTGAATGAGTTTGAGTCTGTGCCTATTTTTGCCCTGTGAAGAACTGGCACCATGTCCAGGGCAGGATGCTGCCTTTTATTCAATACTACCAGAACAATCTCCTGCTTTCCTTGATTTTAAAACTGAATAAAGCAATGTCAGTTAAATATACAGATGGATTACTTAATAAATTGATAATTGTTTGGTAGTTACACTTGCCTAATCTGAAAATCTTTTAGATATATAGAAGTAAAATTCCATTATAATGAAAATCTTAACAACGAAAGTATTTTTATGGTCCCGACAGTTTCGCCATATAACGCGAGTCTATAGAAATCTCGTTACTATGAAGTACATTCAGCAGATACTTTAATTACAACAAAGTGTCCAAAAGACCTTGAAATGCTTGAATTAATTATCCACAGAGCAGTTAGTTCTGTGGCCGGAGCTCAGTTGTGCACAACGATCCCCAAACAGAAACATTGTGATTTTTTTTCTTTCTTTGCCTTTTTTGTTTCCTGTGGATTTCATTGATACCTTTTGCTTTTTGCTCGTCAACGTTTGAAAAACATCCATTGGAATTTAATTCATTGTCACCCTCCTATAGAAATGGCAGATACGAAGAAACGATAACAGTTCATATTAGAAAAAAAAATTACATTTTTGCAGCTTTTGATTGCAGCAAAATGAAAAAAAGTCGTTGCCAGTGAATTCGGAATTTCACCATCGACACTGTCAACTTTCTTTGTCTCAAAAGAGTTCAGAAACCTCACAATATGAAGAAGAAAAGTATGATTCAGCTCCTGATTGATAACTGTGCTGCCCACAACATGCTTCTGCATTTAGATAATGTTCGCGTTGAATTCCTCCCATCCAATTGCACAGTAGTGCTTCAGCCATTGGATTTGGGCATCATTCACAGCCTGAAAGTGTATTATTGCAAGGAAATGCTGAGAAAAATTCTCGTCAGCATAACTTGTAGGCAGGAGGAGATTCAAATTAACACGAAAGAAGCTATTGAAATGATTGCAAATGCCTGTACGCAAGAAAGCACTATAGTAACAAATATAGAATCTTATTACAATGAAATTTTTGTTACAACGTTATCGCCAATGTATGTGTGTGTATATGTATGTATGTTTCAGGATCACTTCCGAACAGCTGGAGCGATTTTCATGAAACTTCGTACACATATTTCTCATTGGTTTAAAATACTGCAGGGTGAAGTCAACCCTAACCCACCCCCTTCTGGGTAGGGAGTGGGTTTGATCTTCCTGTCTCTGTCTCTCCATAACAGATGTGAGGAGGACTCTATCCAGAGACAATCCACGGAAGGCTGCAGGACCTGACAACATACCTGGTCTTGTGCTCAAAGAATGTGCAAGTCAACTGGCTGGTGTCCTCACAGACATCTTCAACACATCTCTGAGCCAGTCGTCAGTCCCAACATGCTTCAAGTCGACCACCATCATACCAGTGCCAAAGAAGTCATCGGTGACATGCCTGAATGACTACCGACCAGTTGCACTCACACCAATCATAATGAAGTGCTTCGAAAGGTTAGTCATGTCACACATAAAGACTAATCTCCCTGCCTCCCTTGACCCTCTTCAGTTTGCATACCGCTCAAACAGGTCAACTGAGGATGCCATATGCTCTGCCCTTCACATCTCCCTGACACATCTGGATAAAAAAGACACATATGCCAGGATGCTATTCATAGACTTTAGCTCTGCCTTCAACACAATCATCCCTCTAAAGCTGGTTGTAAAACTGAGCAGGTTGGGCCTAAATACCACCCTCTGCAATTGGATCCTGGACTTCTTGACAGAGAGGCCCCAGTCAGTTCGGATGGGCCACAACACTTCCAGCATCCTCACACTGAGCACTGGAGCACCGCAGGGCTGTGTGCTTAGTCCACTGCTCTTCACCCTGCTGACTCACGACTGCACAGCCACAATCACATCATCAAGTTTGCGGATGATACGACGGTGCTGGGACTGATAAGCAGGGATGATGAAAGAGCATACAGAGATGAGGTGAAATGGCTGTCCGCATGATGTGAAGACAACAACAGAGATAATCGTGGACTTCAGAAAATCACGTCCTGCCCACATCCCGCTCAGCATCAACGGTTTAGATGTGGAGAATGTTAGGAGTACCAAGTTCCTCGGTGTGCACTTAACTGAGGAACTTATGTGGCCACATACTGTAACACCTCATCACTAATCAAGAAAGCCCAGCAGAGACTACACTTCCTGAGGCAGCTGAAGCAAGCACGTCTTCCCCCTTCCATCCTCACCATGTTCTACAGAGGCACCATAGAGAGTGTCCTGACCACCTGCATCACTGTCTGGTATGGCAACTGCAACATATCCGATCGCAACCGCCTGCAAAGGATAGTGAAGACAGCAGAGAACATTATTGGGGTGCATCTCCCTTCACTACAGGACATATTTTACAAACTCAAGTGTCCGCAAGGCCTGCAGCATTGTGCAGGACCCCTTACACCCCTCACATGGACTTTTCACACTTCTGCCATCCAAGAGAAGATACTTCAGCATCAAAGCCAAATCTGCGAGGCTGCAGGAGAGTTTTTACCCCCAAGCTGTTAGACTCCTTAACACCAGGCTGCCCCCTGGAACCTTCCACAAGGCCTCATCCACCACTAAAAACAGAACGTTTATACATGAAAACCACTATCCTGCTAAGATGAGTGTGCATGTAGAAAAGAACTGAAAATCTCATACTGACCTCTAAGGATTTTGACACTTTTGATATCCTTATGCTATGAAACATTCTGACCTGTCATTGTTTACACACGTCTTAAACAACTATTATCATACACTGATAATTTCTGTATTATCTATATCTATTATTTATTATTTATTATTTTACATATCTTACACATCAATATTGCTGCTACTTGTTTGTCCTATCTTTGCACAATGTCTTGTCTTGCTTGTGTTTTAATTTTAAATTTTTAAATTTGTATTCTATTTTTAATTTACTATTTGCACATCATGTTGTTACACTGTGGACCCTGAGCTTCACAATTTCGTCTATCTGTATACTTGTATATGGTTGAGATGACAATAAAGTATATACAGTATATATATAAAGCAGACTGTAACAATCTTGCGGTCTTACTAAATAAAACTGTCATGAAAATATTTTATAATAAAAAAACATTAAAATGAAATCATTCTAATCTGCAAGAATGATGTTTCGTTGTGTTTTGAAGTTATGAGTCAATTGCGTCAGATATAAAGTATGTAAGTTCCATTCACAAAATGATGGCATTTGACAAAATGTGCAAACTGAAAGCAGAAACAAATGTAAAACACTTCATGTGAGTGCTATCAGTGACATACTGCAGCTACAGCCCATTTATGCAAAACACACTGTCTGAAAAGGTGGCCAGCATGGAATCTGACTGGGTATCATCTTCTCACTGGGTTTGTTTAGCTCAAATGCTTTTCTGACACAGTTCACTCTCAGAAGAACTTTTTTGCTTTGAAACTTATCACACATTTCCCAGAACAATACTTACTCAACTATAAAAAAAACTGTAAAATTTTTAAGATAAATTGCATCCATTTCTTACCCATTATGTTTTCCATTGCCATCCCCATGATCTTCTGCTTCATATCTTCTTTCTCATCCTCTTCATGTTCCTCCTCCTCTTCCTCACCCTCTTCCTCTTCTTCCGATTCAGTTTTACCCTCTGAGGCATCTTCTCTGGAGTCAGTGCTGGTAGTTTCTTCATCTTTATATACTGCTTCATCATAATCATCATAATAGTAATCGCTATCCCCTTCACGATATTCATCTTCACAAGTGTCATGGTGTTTATAATCATAATCTCTATCATCAACAACTTCATGCTTTATGTCATCCACAATAGGAACCTTATCCTCTCCTTTTTTTTTCTTACTTTCTTTCTTTTCTACTATTTCCTCTTTCACAACATGCTCCAAATTCCCCTTTTGCCTGTTAATAAACAGATATTTAAGCAAACAGTCATTATGCTAATTATATGAATGACACCAATTTATGGACCATCTGCATAATTTATCAGATTTTTAAAACTCTTAATAAAATTCTCCATATGCATGGCAGATTGTGTCTTGCTGACTATCTCTGTTCTTTTTTTTTTTTTTTTATTTATTAATTTTATTACAATCAATACATAGCAATCAATTTTTACAAAAAAAAAAAAGAATTATGCTAAGAACAGATCGATCCCCACCCTTGAGAGAGAGAGCAAGCCAAACGGTGTAAAATTTAAGGCTTTTAAAAATACCTAAATCAACAAATTCTCTGTGCTTTATAAATCATTTCAAAATATTACTGATTAGATCCTGCCATGTTTTGAAAAAGTCTGCACAGATCCTCTAACTGAGTATTTGATTTTTTCCAATTTTAAATAATATAACACATCAGTTTCCCACTGACTTAAAAGAGGAGAGTTTGGGTTCTTCCAGTTTATCAGAATAAGTCTGCGTGCCAACAGTGTAGTGAATGCAATCACAATTTGTTTGTCTTTCTCCACTTTAAGACCCTCTGGAAGAACCCCAAACACAGCTGTTAATGGGTTAGGAGGGATTGTGAGTCCAAGACTGTCTGAGAGGTAATTAAAAATTTTTGTCCAGAATAATGTTAATTTGGAGCAGGCCCAGAACATGTGACCTAGTGAGGCTGGGGCTTTTGCAGCGTTCACAGGTTGGATCATGCCCTGGAAACATTTTGAGAGTTTTAGTCGAGACAGATGTGCTCGATATATAATTTTGAGTTGTATAATTGTATGCTTTGCATATGGAGCTTGAGTGAATTCTCTGCATTGCTACTTTCCACTCCTTTTCTGATATATTAATTGAGAGGTCATTTTCCCAGTGTCCTCTTGGATCTTTGAAAGGAAGGGATTGTAAAAGGATTTTATATATTGTAGAGATGGAGTCTAACTCCTTGAAATTGAGCAATAATTTTTCCAGCGTGGATGAGGGTGCAAGATGAGGAAAATCTGGAAGGTTCTGTTTAACAAAGTTCCTGATTTGAAGATAGTGAAAGAAATTTGTAGCTGGAATGTTAAATTTGGAATGTAATTGTTCATAGGATGCAAAGACGTTGTCTATATAAAGATCTCTAAGCAAGTTAATTCCAAATTTTTCCAGATATTAAAACTGCATATGTTTGTGAGGGTTGAAAGAGGTGGTTCTTTTGCAGGGTGCCACAGAAAGAAGCTTCTCCGTCTTAAAATGCTTTCTACATTGGTTCCAGATTCTAAGTGAGTGGAGCACAATTGGGTTATTAGTGTATTGCCGATAACGTGTGTTTATTGGAGCACAAAGCAAGGAATACAAAGAAGTACTGCAGGATTTTACTTCTATTGCGGTCCATGCCTGTGTATGTTCTTCTATTTGTGTCCAGGTTCTTATCGACTGTATATTTGCCCAGTAATAAAACTGGAAGTTAGGTAGAGCCATGCCGCCTTCTGCCTTTTGTCTTTGTAGGGTCGCTCTTTTGATGCGTGGATGTTTAGAATTCCAAATAAATGAGGTTATTGTTGAATCTAATTGCTTAAAAACGATTTATTAATGTATATTGGTATGTTTTGAAATAAAAAAAGGAGCTTAGGAAGAATATTCATCTTAACAGTGTTAATTCTTCCAGCTAGTGTGAGATGAAGGGTTGACCATCTATGCAAGTCTTGTTTAATTTTTTCCATGCAGACGACGAAATTTTGTTGATAAAGAGCTTTATGTTTACTTGTGATGTTTACCCGAGGTATTTAAACTGTTCTGCAATGATAAAAGGAAGGGTGTCTAATCTAATATTATATGCTTGCGAATTCACGGAAAGAGTACACTTTTATTCAGATTAATTCTGAGACCAGAGAGCTTTTGAAATTCTGTGAGTGCTGCTAAGACTGCAGGCACAGAATTTTCTGGGTCCGATATATACAGTACCATGTCATCTGCATATAATGAGATTTTCTGTTCCAGTCCTTCTCTGCTAATCCCCTTTATCTGATCAGTATTTCGACAATGTATTGCCAGTGGTTCAATGGCAATTGCAAACAGCAGTGGTGACAAAGGGCATCCTTGTCTTGTGCCACGTTCTAGTTTAAAGTAGTCTGAGCAAATGTTATTGATGCAAACTGAAGCTTCTGGGTTAGTATACAGTAATTTAATCCATGCACAAATGTTCGGGCCAAACCCAAACTTCTCCAAAATAGTAAAAGGTATTTCCATTCAATCATGTCGAATGCTTTTTCTGCATCCAATGATAATAATATTTCTGGGGTGTTTGATTTAGTTGGTGAGTATATTACATTAAACAGGCGTCGAAGATTTGAAGATAAGTGTCGGCCCCTAATAAATCCAGTTTGGTCTTGTGATATTACTGAGGGGAGCACTTTCTCCATCCTTCTAGCTATGATTTTAGAGAGTATTTTAACGTCGTTATTCAGAAGTGAAATTGGTCTGTATGATGCACATTGTAATAAGTCCTTATTTTGTTTTGGAAAGACAGTGATTAGTGCTTGGCGAAAGGTTTGTGGAAGAGATTGGTTATCTCTGGCTTCTGTAAATGTTGCTAATAGGAGGGAGCTAGCTGAGCGGAGAATTTCTTGTAAAACTCTGCAGGGTAGCCATCAGGGCCTGCTGCTTTTCCACCTTGGAGTGACTTTATAGCATCCAGTAATTCTGATAATGACAGAGGTTTATCGAGCTCCTCCACACTAATAGCGTCAATTTGTGGTATCTGTAATTTATCCAGAAATGCATTAGATTGTATATTGTCTTCTTTAAACTCAGTAGTATATAGGGATTTATAGTAGTCTCTAAAAGTGTACATTATATTTTTGTGTTCGATGATTTTATCTCCATTCGTGTTAGTAATTACCGAGATTGCGTTGCTACATCTTGCTTGTGAATTTGTTGCGCTAAAAGCTTATTAGCTTTCTCTCCATGTTCATAATAATGATGTCTGGATTTGTAAATTAGTTGTTCGGTTTCTTTAGTTGTCAAGAGGTTTAATTCTGAATGTAGAGCCTGCCTCCTCTTATGTAGAGTCTCGCTTGGTAGTCTGGCATGTTCTTCATCTATTTTAGTAATTTCGCTTTTATCTCTGCTACTTTCTTCGCTTCGGATTTATTTCTGTGGGAAAGATATGAGATAATCTGTCCTCTTAAGAAGGCCTTAAGAGTTTCCCAGAGTATTCCTGCAGAGATCTCAGGGGATGTATTTGTCTCTAGAAAGAATTCAATTTGTTTGGATATAAATTCAGTACAATTCTCGTCAGCTAATAGAAGCGGATTGAGACGCCATCTGGGGTGAGTGTATGGGGCTTAGTAATTTCAGCTCCAAGATCATCGGAGCATGGTCTGAAATAACAATAGCATCGTATTTACAAGATTTAATCTTAGGCAAGAAGTTATTATCTATAAAGAAGTAATCAATCCTTGAGTAGCAATGATGTACTGGTGAGTAGAAAGAATATGTTCTTGAATTTGGGTTTAAAAACCTCCAGGGATCTGATAAGTTGTGATCAGTTATAAACTTTGTAATTATCTTTGCGGTGTTAGTTGCCGTTCCCCCTGTGGAGGAAGTCTTATCTAAAAGTGGATTTAGAACACAATTAAAGTCCCCAGCCATTATAAGTTTATGAGTGTTCAGATTGGGAATGGATGCAAATAAATTTTGTATAAATTCCTTATCATCAACATTAGGTGCATAAACATTTATCAAAATCATTTTACAGTTAGATAAGTCTCCCATGACCATCACATATCTCCCTTCAGGATCCAATACTACATCTGATGCTACAAATGGTACTGTTCTATGTATGAGAATTCCCACCCCTCTAGTTTTCTTTGTAAAACTAGAATGGAACATTTGGCCAGTCCAGTCTTTTTGCAGCCGGAACTGATCCTTACTTAGTAAGTGGGTTTCCTGTAAAAATACTATTTTAGCATTTAGACCTGTTAGGTGAGAAAGTACTTTCTTTCTCTTTAATTCGTGATTCAGGCCTTTAACATTCCAGCTTACGAGTTAACTGTCCCATCATGGAGACACTGATTCTGAGTTTTTGGTGTCATATTATAGTCTTAACTGGAAGTGAAATAGTTTAGGTCTTAATTTCCTATTCCCCCAAGAGTTGTTGCCATGCAGCTTATTATTACGTTGATAGTTATAATTATAAAGATTGAGATGATAGATTAGATATAGATCAAGCCTGCTCTCTTTCTCTTCCCCTTAACCCCCACCCTCCCTTTTTGCCTCCCCAGGTGAGGCTAAAACCCACTTCATGCAGTCCCAGTCCTCTGACATACCCAGAGACAGAGCACGTCCAAAGCACATCAAGCCCCCATGCAGTGGCGCTTTAAGGTTAAAAGATAGAGATATCTGTTACCAATATAGTCTTTAAAAGAGGAAAAAGAAAAAAAAAAGAAAAGAATTTTGCACTTAATATATATACATATATATATATACACATATATACATACATATATACATATATATATATACATACACATACACATATACATATAATCTTCATCAATTTTAGTGCATTAAGATGATATCCCCAGATAATAAACCCAGGTGATGGTGTTAAAGATGTGTCCAAAACAAGCATAACAAGTCTTAATGCAGTAATAGCAATAACAGCAAACCAAGGGTATGATATTGAACAGTCTCATTTAGGGTACACATGAAATAATTAGAAAAGAAAAAAAAAAGAGGAGGAAAACGTAATTAAGCACAATAAAACATAAACATTTAGCCCTAGTAATACTAAGTAATGATAAGTAATAAGTAAGTAATAATAATATAAGAATATGAGAATATATGCTGATAAAAAACCCGTATTTTAAAACAAATAGATCAGACAGTAGATTATTAATCCTAGCTTTATCATTTACCGCCATGACTCACAATTATGTATCAGAATAGTCCGGGATCAGCTTTCTTAACTCATTTTCTGCCTCCTCCTTGCTAGCGAAAACATAGAAATGACCCTGCCATTCCACTTTCAGTTTTGCGGATACAGGAGGCCGTATTTGACATTGGCTTGCCGTAGCAGCTGTTTAATATTATAGAAGGCGGCGCTTGATAGCTGTTGCTGGAGAGAAGTCAGGGAAGACGCGAATGTGGCAATCTTCATATATAATATCTTCCCCTTTTTTTTTCCTGAGGAGTTCCATCACCTCTAACTTAAATGATAATCGTTCAAAACGACTATAAAAGATCTTGGTCGGGTCTGACGGTGTTTGATCCGCGTCTGCGTAAGCCGCTGCTATCTCAGATTCTGCTTTAAAGTCGCCCCGATTATTTTAGAAAAAGTTCAGTTCGAATTTCACGGGTTTAAACTTTCTCGATTCTCCGCAGGCCTTCAATTCTGACATTATACCTTCTATTCCCATCTTCTAAAGCAGCCAGTCTGTCTCCAAGTTTTTCTCCGAGTTTTTACATTCAACTGACATTTACTGCTCTTTCCTCGGCACTGGCAGCTAGATGTTCGGCTATTTCGATCCGATTCGTGAATGTCTCACTAAGATGCTCCAATCGATCAGCAAGCGTGCTCAGTTTAACTGAGTTTTTCTCAATGCGCTCTTCGATTTTACCCAGCACCTGTCGAAGTTCAAGTTGTACCTCTTGGCGCAGCCTTTCATTTGCCTGTTGGATTTCCTGTTTTAATTCCTGTTTCAGTCTCTCAAGTGCCTTTGCCGTTGCTTTCTCATTAGCCTTCTCGCTTTTCTTTATATCTTGCCTTAGCTCAGCGAGCAACACTTTCAGTTCAGATAGCTGAAATGTGCCTTCTTGTGCCGTAGATGAAGCAGCAGACTCTGCTGAAGCCGGTGTCCCGCTGCTCCAGTCCCGCGTATTGCGTAACTGAAGCCGCGGACCTCCCGCCTTTTCCAGTTTCAGGTAATCCTCTCCAATCGGCGAGCTATCCACATCTGCACTCACGATCGCACCTTCGCTCCCCTTTTCGCTCTCAGCCGGCGACGATGTAGCGGACCGTGGTCCCGAGGAGTCTGTACTTTCGCCCATCTGATCCAGGTCTGTCTCTGAGAGGCCGTATCTCGAACTAGGGCTTGCTGATCGCAGCTTGGATGTAGCTTTCGTCTTCGATTCTTTCGGACCCCCCTTCTTGTTGGCCATGTTTATATGTGTTTACATATACTGTAGCGGTCCCTCTCGGGTTGAATAAATACAGGATATCTCAGAATAATAAGCAAATAATATGAAAAATAGCACCACTGCTAGCGGAGCTCCACTTCAGACGTCCATCTCTCGCATCGGACGAGACCAACTCCCGACTATCTCTGTTCTAAAGACATCAAATTAGGAATGCACCTTGGTCACAGTACAGCCTTAATAGAGTGCTCTGTACTTTGCTTAAATAAAAAACAATTTAAAAAATAATGGTAAGAGAAATGGAAAAGCAAATGCCAATAATTAGGAAAAATAATGTGTTCTCTGTTTCTTGTGAACACCATTTCGATGATCATGTTAAACTACAAATTATATATGATCTTGTAAGCCTTTTAAGAAAAACATTTGAAAATTAAATGTCTTGATGATTGCTTACATCAGATTTGCTGCAATAAAGTCAAAGATTCTGCAGAGGGAGAATAACAGGAGGACGGAAGCAGTGCTACGGATGCCGAAGGTCGGGCCACATTTGGCGAAATTGTCCTTGGAGAATGGGGGACCAGGTGTCGAATTGGACTAATATTCCCCCTTGATTCTCCAGGGAATGCGGAACAAGGATCAGCCAAGGTCCGACCAGAAACTCCTCTTGGAGAAAGGCTACTCCGAATTATAATTCTTCGCTGGGGGAGGAGTACTGTGATATATGGCCGGCCGTTCATTCCGGCCAATACCCCCAAGCCGCCAGGTGGAGCCCTCCCTGCAGCAGGTAAGAGCCCCGAAGACCAGCAGGGCATCATGGACATTGGAGTCTTTATTCACAGCCCTGCTGGATACCATGGGGGCCGCTAGGAGACTCTGCAGGGAGGAACAACGATTATTTGCCTTACGCCCCTGAAGAAAAGGACTTTTGATCTGACCCGGAAGTGATAGGAGATCACATGGACTGTAGATTGGAACCTCTTCCGGGTCAGGGATTATAAAAGGACTCTGGGAACTCCCAGACGGAAAGCTGAGCTGGGTGGAAGAGTGGCAACGCGTCTGGGAGTGGTGGAGAGTTTATTGATTAGTTATTGCATTGTATTTGATGAGTATTGTGGATAGGAGGGTGCTTTGTGCACTGTGCAGTTTAACATTAATATAATTACATTTAAGTGCAAAAGTGAAGTTGATTTATAAGACTTGACCAAATCAGTCTTTAGATAATACATCAAAGTACAAGGTGCCTCATAAAGCAAATGTTCCTTCAGTGCATGACAGCCCAAATGATTACAGGACAATTAATAGTAATAGAAATGAAAGCAAAACAAAAATAATTTTTCTTCAATAAATGTGTTTTCATAAGTTGCATATTTTAAAATCATGACAAATATCTTGAAATTAAGGTAGTGTTAAGACAAGAGTTTTGGAATTCCAATTTCTTTCCGTTCTTATAGCTCACATTACAAGTATAATATAGTATTCATTTTAGTTTGGATTGAAAAAGTAAATGTGTCCAGTATTTACCAGCTGATTCATGGTGTAAGGAAATTAGTCACCACCTAATGTAGTTTGTGAAAATCAAAAATAATAATAAAAAACAAACTTGGTCTGATACTGGATGATATGGTACAATAATAATAACATCTTTTCAGCATTAACTACATATTGAATGTAGACTGATTAGTTTTCTTTTCTTTCCCTCCTTCACTAGACAATATATAGTATATATACTGCTGAAAAGAATTAAAGGAACACTTTTTAATCAGAGTATAGCATAAAGTCAATGAAACTTATGGGATATTAATCTGGTCAGTTAAGTAGCAGAGGGGGTTGTTAATCAGTTTCAGCTGCTGTGGTGTTAATGAAATTAACAACAGATGCACTAGAGGGGCAACAATGAGATGAACCCCAAAACAGGAATGGTTTAACAGGTGGAGGCCACTGACATTTTTCCCTCCTCATCTTTTCTGACTGTTTCTTCACTAGTTTTGCATTTGGCTACAGTCAGTGTCACTACTGGTAGCATGAGGCGATACCTGGACCCTACAGAGGTTGCACAGGTAGTCTAACTTCTCCAGGATGGCACATCAATACGTGTCATTGCCAGAAGGTTTGCTGTGTCTCCCTGCACAGTCTCAAGGGCATGGAGGAGATTCTAGGAGACAAGCAGTTACTCTAGGAGAGCTGGAGAGGGCCATAGAAGGTCCATAACCCATCAGCAGGACCAGTATCTGCTCTTTTGGGCAAGGAGGAACAGGATGAGCACTGCCAGAGCCCTACAAAATGACCTCCAGCAGGCCACTGGTATGAATGTCTCTGACCAAACAACCAGAAAGACTTCATGAGGGTGACCCAAGGGCCCCATGTCCTCTAATGGGCCCTGAGCTCACTGCCCAGCAGCATGCAGCTCGATTGGCATTCGCCATAGAATACCAGAATTGGCAGATGCACCACTGGTGCACTGTGCTTTTTACAGATGACAGCAGGTTCACCCTGAGCACGTGACAGAAGTGAAAGGGTCTGGAGAAGCCATGGAGAACATTATGCTGCTTGTAACATCATTCAGCATGAGCAGTTTGGTGGTGGGTTAATGATTGTCTGGGGAGGCATATCCATGGAGAGTCACACAGACCGCTACAGGCTTGACAAAGGCACCTTGGCTGCCATTAAGTATCAGGATGAAATCCTTGGACCCATTGTCAGATCCCCCACAACACAATCTGTCATCTCATTAGAAGCATGCACCAATGTTGTCAGGCATGTATACAAGAACACAGGGGCCATACAAAGTGCTGCGTACAATTTTGAGTTGCTGCAATTAAATTTTGGCAAAATGGACTAGCCTGCCACATAATTTTTTCACTCTGATTTTTAGGGCATCTTTGAATTCAGGGCTCTGTAGGTTGATCATTTTCATTTCCATCAAACGACGTGGCATCCTTTCGTTCCTAACACATTACTCACTCTCTATCAGTATAGATATCCAGGAGGATTGAGATCTGATGTGTTTTCAAAGTGTTCCTTTAATTTTTTTGAGCAGTTTATATATATATATATATATATATATATATATATATATATATATATATATATATATATATATATTGTCACACACGCGCATGGGAGGCAGCTAAAGGGCTTGAGTGAAGGCAGTTCTGAGGCATGCCGGGATGTGGCAGAGTGCACTGACTCTTTTTCTCACTTTCCTGTAGACCATTCCCGGGAGATTCCACCTGGCTCTCTTGACGTCACTTCCGGGACCGAGCCAATGGAAATAGACCTTACTAGCTCCGGCCCCTCTGATGTCACATCCGGGCTTGATCTAATGATTGATGAACACGTGCCCGATCCTTATGACCTCACTTCCTGTCTTCCCCTTTAAAAGCCTGCCCTTTTTCCCTTTTCCCTCAGTTTTTTTGGATTCGGTTGTATGCACTTCAGTGCTGTGTATTTCTATAAAAGAACGACTTTGCAGACAGGATACCAGATTATACGGGTGGCTGCCCCAAACCTTTATCTGAGTATGTCTCATTCTTGTGACAATATATATATATATATATATATATATATACACACACTTCATTTAGAAAAAAACAAAGACATCCATGCCATTATTAAACATATGAGGCAAACTGAAACTGCTAAAAGTCAAAAATAACATGAGTGGCATAATCAGTGAAATAAAGACAACCACAAAAATATGTAAAAGGACTAAGTAACTTCTCAGTGCAAATTAGTGTAAAGCCTATTGCTCTGTTAACAGTGTGTGTCTTGTATTTTAATAGTCCTGTGCTCAGGTTTTCATAAAGTTGAATGCAAGATCATCTGACAGATGTTGTAAATGCACTAAAATAAGCAGATGCTAAACTGACAAATTCTAATAACAACAGTGAAAAGATGTTACTATAAACTTTAATTTTACAATTTATGCCATTTGTAAAAAGTACATATTAAGTGGTAAGACTAAAGATAGCAGTGGAAAATGAGAAAAATAAGCCTACTGCAGTACCATCAGAGCCTCCAATACTGTATATGTGATTTGGTTATTGAAGGAGGATGACTGCTCCGAGTTGGCAGAAAAAATTATTTTGGGAGGATATAAACAGTTAAACTTTTCTTAACTCTTCTCCCCGTGTATTTTTTAAATGTTGAAATAGTTTTTGGGTCACCAAAAATATATCTAGTAACATTAAAGTAGCTGTTTGAATGATGGAGAGACAACACTAAGCCACAAATCTCATGTGCGCCAGTTACATAATATAGTTGCATTACCCAAATTTAGAACAACTACTTAATACAAATTTCCATATTATGTCTATATGTTTAAATTCACTTACATTATTTTAAACCACAGAAGAAGTGAAACTGCAGCAAGTCCTCCGATTATTGCAGCACTGAGAACTACCAATCGAGAAAGTCTTGGATATCCGGGAATCACTGTAACAATGGCAAAAAAAAAACAGAAAGTTTACATGTGATGTAACATTCAGGTGCGTTCGAGGGCTGTGCAAGCATTGTGGCTCTCAATGGATTAAGTTAGGTTCTATACCCTTCTCAATTCATGTTAGGGTTGCAGAGGCCAAAGACTGAAAGCAGGCCTGGTGGACAGGACTCTAGTCCATCACAAAGAACACTCTATTTCATATATACAGACACAATGACATGCACACCATATTCACACACAGTGACAATTTGCAAATGACAAGCCACATAGACTAATTTTAAAAAATAAAAACTTTTTGTTCGGTTGTAGAAATTTTCATGAAATGGAAATTGCTAGGCTATTCGCTTATGACAAATGTTAGGGAACAACAGAAGTGAAAGGCAACTCTAATGGTAAATTAGAGGGTGAGCAGATTTTCAAAGTCCCAGACTGGAACACTTGTATAGCATGCGTGCCCAAGCATAAAGCCAATTCTCATAATGCCTGCTTAATCTCATCATCATCAGTGATGATGCTTGAAGTGAGAGAAAAAAGTACTTTGTGTTTTTGTCTGTCTAATAGTCGTTCTCGCCATGCTGTTCATATTTAACACAAGTTCTTAATCAAGCTTTTCCCCCTGACCCCATAAAACAGACAATCAAGTGGCATCCATACAAGTCTTACAGAAGTGAACAGGAGGGAGGCCACAGAGATTCACATGACCCCCACACTCTTTCTGCTTCTTGTTAGTAAATTCTTTCTACACAAGCCACAGTCTGAGACAGCTGCCTAAAACATGCCATAGTCATAGTTGTTTTACTTCCATCCATCCATTATCCAACCCACTATATCCAAACTACAGGGTCACATTGTTTAACTTTATTAATAATTATATTACTTTTGAAATATTTATAAGACAAACATGTACATGTCACACGCACTGCATTATGCTTCTATTCTTACGTATTCGAATTAGTGTTAAAAAAAAGTATCATCAGTTCATAATGAATATCTATTTATGAATCTAAAGAGTTGGCATTCATTATACTACTTAAATTCCTTACAACACAGCAAAAGTTGGAAATTGTTTTTAAGATTATTTATAATATTATACTGAAGAAAATGTATTCATTCACAGTTGCTCCATCTGCTGCTCTTGTTGGTTTCATCAGTGCGTGCAGATCCAGGCTTCTGTGGCCTCTTTTGGGTGCTTGATTTCTTTACACGAACTTTTCCCAGTAATGGCCCTCCATTTCCGCTCTGTACCAGTAAGCTCCTTAATGATAACACCTTGTTTGACTTGTGTGGAAGTCTAGAATCTGACAGAAAAATAATTTGGTAATAATCCATTCAAGAAGTGTTGTTTTCTTTATAGTGTCACAACATTCCCTGTTAAATGCAGTACATGGAACAATATAAAATAATGAAATCTAACTTATACGAGATTAACGAGATTTACTGTAGAAAGGGAACACTCTACACATATGCCATAATTTTGTAATGTGTTAATAATTTTTCAAAACACTAACATTTTTTGCTCATTATTGTTGAAGTAATACTAATATTATCCTTGTTTTATTGTTGTATTATTCTGCTGTTTTGCACCACTAAATAGAACCAGTCTGAATGAGGGCATGCCCATATTGAAGACTGTGGCTTCCTCAAGGAACATATTGAAAATAAAATAAATACGAGGGACGTTTAAAACATTTCTGCACTTTTTAAAATTCTGTTTATTAAGAATTTCAACAACAAATTACATCACTTTTCTACATAGTCACCTTCGTTTGTGATGCAGTTTCCCAGCGTCATACCAACTTTTTAATGCCCAATTACTACTCTTCCTGCCTTCACCGTTCCCAACGAAAATATAAAAGTGTAAAAAATTTTAAAAATTTGATTTGTTCCTGTTACATCACAATTATGTGCCTGTTAGGTAGACTAGCAACTCTAAATTGGTCTGAAGCAATCCTGCCCTAGATAAGGGAGTTAGGAGGAATGGGCAAGTAACTTAGGGAGTATGAGTTGGTATCCTCAACAATGGACTGACATCCTATCCACTGTTGATTTCTACCAGGCACCTTATGTACTACTGGGACAGGCTCCATCACACTGCAAACCTATGTTGGAACAGGCAGGTATGAAAATGAATGAATGAATAAATAATTTCAACTGGAACTCTACATTCAGACAACGAAATAAACATTAGCAATGGGAGTCTAACATGATATTACTAAAAACATTTATGTGCTATTCAGATTTTTTTACCCTGTACAGAAGGTGGTTGGATAGGACAATTATTGTTCATCACAATTGTGGCATGCCTTATGCTTGACCTACCAACCTTTCTGTTAAATTTCAAGCAAAAAATGTCACTCAAGACTACAAGTATTTTCTCTCTAACATTATAATTTATTGTCAAATTATTATACTGTATATTTCTGTTTTAGTAATTTGATTTTGTATCACTCCATTAATGTGAATAAAAAGAGTATCCTTAATAATCAAAAATATATTTAAAAAGTGAAGTCTGTTAAAGTTATATATACTGTTTTTTATATATCTGTGGCCTTCTCTAAAAATTGGGACAGTGAAGTCAAAATTACATTTCCTGCCCAAATAGGTTTTACTGGAGTTAAAAAAAGAAAACACAGGTCAAAAGTGTGGGCTGTAACATTTTTACATTAAATTAAATTATAACATTTTTACATTACATTTAAATTAGTTTCTTTATTGTTCCCAAGTAGAGATTGCATTGTGCTTATGTTTTTGACTTGTGCCATGTTGGCCATCAGCAGACTATAAGCACTGGGAGGCTGAATACGTAGTGTTTCTTGACACCTGCCTTGCACATGAATGGAGGGGTTGTGAATTTGGTCTTAGAAGTAGCCTATGATATATCCATAAAATGTGTTATTATTTCAAGGTATAGCCAGTTGAACCAGTGAACCTTACAGCTTCAGGAGGCTGGGTTGATTATATTAGTGTATATTTAATTAAACAATTTTGCCTGCTTGGTGAGAGCTATTGTATGTATGTAGCAAGCAAGTGCCTGTTCCATCAAACAAATATCATATGCGTTCTTATTCTTGTTATTATTATTAGTGTTATGGTGTGATTTATGTCACAGATATTTAAGATTTTTGGCATGATATGTTGCCAAAAGCCAAGTGTTTAGGACTACGTGCACTGCTTTCTGATTTTAAAAATCCACATGACATCATTTTCCATTGTAAATCAACTGATTTGCTGTACATGATTTGGTGCACCAGATTTTAATTAATTTATATAGTAAAACCAAGGATGCACATTTTCACACAAAGACACTGATTTCTCACCACTTTTACTAATAAGACTTAGGGTCAAATATCCTCAGATAAAAGTTAAATAATATTTACACCACTTGCACCACCAGTTGAGACCCCCTCACCATTAAAACTAAAGAACTAAAGAAAGTATATTTATCTACCTATGTGATTCTGAACTTCTGAAAACTGTTGACTTTGAACTTCTGGAGGTAATTTCTTTGATCCATTGATATTATTTGTAGGAAATACGGTGGGATATACTGGAAGAGGTGCTAAAAGAATAAAAAAAATCATTGACATTAGTGTTTATATATATATATATATATATATATATATATATATATATATATATATATATATATATATATTTATGCATGTTTTAAATTGTACATTTATTTTACTTTGCATTTGACCACAAATATTTTTTAAACTTATGAATCCTTCCTCACATTCCAGCCCACTCTTACTCCCAATTCGGGGGTCCGGCAGAAACTGCTAAACAAAAATAGTTTCGGCTACGATAAAAAAATACTATATAGAGCTTATATTATTAGAATTGTTTATATCGCTGAAAATGCGAAATTTACACTTGTCTTGACTACAGTATGTCTTTTTTTCATAGTCCACTAGAGGGTGATCTACACACTGTTTAAGAATAAGTTCGCTACTTTTACAGTCGATCATGGCATACAATAAGTTGCCAAGAAAATAATGCCGTAAGTGAATAATGTTATATATTTTTGTTTTATACTTTTAAAATTAACGTGCCTTTTCTTACTATTTAAAAGGGGCTCAGTGAGACATCAGCGTAAACTTGAAAAAAGCCTTAAAGTCTCCAGATTAAATAATATCAGAAACCTCAATGGAGTTATGCGGGTTAAAGAATTGTTCAATGTAATGTACGGAAGACTTACCTGCGTCGGCATCTCCTGTCATTATATCTAACAGAAGAAATATTCCAAAGCAAATGCATTCTCTTTGCATCATAAAGATCGATTCATTATTAAAATAAACAACATGAGCTGATCCATGATAAACTCTGTGCACACTCATATAACGCACATTACTTCAACATCTCGTATGCTCTGCGGTGCTTCTCGCTTACCTCTTAACTAGTGGGTGGCTGTTGTGGCACTTGCTGCTTGGCAACGGGAGCGCAGAACTGCAAAGCTTTGAGGGGGTCCACTAAACTGGCTGCATTTTAAGAGGGCGAATACAAGGAATCACGTCCGAATAACATGAAATAAGTAAATATGTAATAAAAATTACCCCAAGGAAAGATGTCTCTATTAAAGTACGGGTATTCTTTAAATTAATAAAAGACGGCAAATTGAGAATCTATAAGAAGATAGTGACGATTAAAATGCAGAATAAAACTAGACTAGCTTAAATTATACTACGACCTGATGGTAAAAATCAACACGAAGAATCCGTAACGCAAATCGGTGGTGTAAATGCATCATTATGTCTATTTAGTCTTTTAAAGTCCCGAACTTATAAAACAGAGTATTATTAAAACAGAAAATAATTTAATATTTTCAGATTTAAACTGGTTAGCTTTTTCCAAATCTCTTCCATGCTGCTGTGTTCAAAATAAAAAACAAACATAACTAACTTGGCTCCACAGCCATAAACCCTTCCGCTAATAAAATAGATCAATAAACATATACCTACCTAACGGTTGAGCAATCAGATTTGTTTACAGTCTTTATTATGTTCGATTTACGCGATAGTAACATTTTACTTTTAGCACCACAATTTACCAGATCAAAAACTTAGGACTTTTTTCCCCACAAATGGTTGTGCCAAGTGAACGCGTGGCAACGAAAATCCATCATCCTTCCCTGTTTGAAACAACCCCCTGAGTGTCAATTGGTTCAGCGGCTCCGTTGCCAGGCAGCAGCATCAGCCACTCGGGAGTTAAAGGGCTGAACCGGAACCAGCGGCAAAGTAGAGGCGGCCTCGAGCTATCCGTGTACGTTGACCATGGATATGCTCGTGTTACCTCTTTTAATAATGATTCCGTATTTACGATGCTAAGCGAAAGCTTTCTATTTTGCATCTTTCTTCTGTCGTATACGATGACAGCTCAGGCTGATGCTGGTAAGTCCGATTTAGGAATCTATGGAATCTGAATGTATTCGTTTCGATGGGCGGTACAAGTAATCTTTGGGAAGGCAACCCAATGTTTGTTTTCGTGTATGGGTTAAGTTTGCCCACTTTTTTTAAGTTTCTTCTTTAGCTTGTGCCAGAATCGGTTACGGTTACAGAAAGGGCCTTCACGTGTGACAAAAGAAAGAGGACATAAGCATCGCTAGGTGTCGTGGTGTTGCTGCCCACAGGTAGTTGGCCGCTGAATAGTTTCGAGGATAGAACGAGAGGGCATGCGTGGCATTTTGGTTCTCTTTCGTTTTAAAAAGGATAACATAACTGAACATTATAAGGATGCATATTAGTTTATATATCCTCCATAATATGAATTAATAGTTTAAATTTAGAATTTAGAAGTCTGATTAAACCTTTCAGCATAATAATTAATCTCTCACCGTGGCCTGAGGTGATTAACTATCCGTAAGCAATAAATATTATAATTTAATAAGAAAGAAATTCATGTTAAGCTAAAAAGTTGTGTTTTAAATCGGCCATTTCAGAGTGAATTTATGAATTCTTCATACTACCTTATTATTTTAAGATTTAATTTTTACATATATGAGATTGAAACTTACACATTTCTCAATGTGTCATTTACAGTACTTCTTAAATTTACATTTTTATATAATTTAGTCTAGAATGCTGTAATGAAGTTTTTGATATCCATGTAATATCAAAGTGAGTACAGTTTATCTCATTACATTTAACTTTCACTTTTTAACAACTTTAAATTACCCCAGCCCACAATGTGCGTCAGTGAGTTTTGAAATGGATCAGTTGAGTCCTGCCTTTCAACCAGAGTTGTTCATTCAGGCTGTAGTCGCTAATGTTCTTGAATTGGATTAAAGATGCTCGATACTGTCACCGAATAGTATATTCAGTATGCACTGTATGTTAATGCTACATTTGCAAGATTAAAAAAGAATGAAGAAGTCTGTTTTTATTATTTTACAGCCCCCCTTCATATAATGAAACAATCCCTTGATGATCAAGAAACACAAGAAGAAACCACCCTACCTCCTTTGCAGTCATTGGAAAACATGAAGAAATCTTGGGATGATGATATGAGTAGGCTACAGGTCTTATTTTTTTCTGTCATGGTTGAAATTTGAAACAAAATGTTTTAACCAGGGTAGCTAAAAAAAAAAAAAACTTCAGATATGCTATAAATCATAAGGAAACATTCTGAGTGAAATTGGCTCGACAGAATTTTTTTTTTTTTTTATCATTTCATGAATAAAATGGCATTCATATTGACTCTCTTAATAATTCTTTTTAAATATGTGTTTTCAAATTAGGTATTAAATTGTGTTTTTTTAAAGTTGTTTAATGCAAAGAATGCATTGGTATAAGTGAACCCACACAATAAGCACTGAGTTCTTTCTGTTTTGTTTTCCTTGTTATGAATTACTTACATGTTTATTGGTCCGTCTTTTCTATCCTGCTGCATGATTTATAAAACAAATGAAAAAATAAATCAGTTGTAAACAGAACAACAACAACAACATGTATTTATATAGCACATTTTCATACAAATAATGTAGCTCAAATTGCTTTACATGCTGAAGAAAAGAGAAATAAAAGACAAAGTAAGAATTAAAATAAGACAACACTAGTTAACATAGAATAAGAGTAAGGTCCGATGGCCAGGGAGGACAGAAAAAACAAAAAAAAAACTCCAGGCGGCTGGAGAGAAAAAGCCCTCTGAGCTTTCTACCTAACATAAATGAAACAGTCCTCTTTGTATTTAGGGTTCTCTTGGAAGGACTTGATGATGATGGTCGTGTAGACTTCTACCTTTTAATCCATCAATGTAGGAACATCACAGTACTTTGATTAGGTGGTGATGGCGCAGGTCGCCACCACAGAAAACCGGGAAAAGAAACAGAAGAGAGAGTAGGGCTTAGTATGAATTTTAGAGCCACCATGAATAGTTATTATAATGAATTGAATATACAGAGTATCAGGATTAAATGAAAGTGAAGTTATGAGAAGGCCATGTTAAAGTAATGTGTTTTCAGCAGTTTTTTAAAGTGCTCCACTGTATTAGCCTGGCGAATTCCTATTGGCAGGCTATTCCAGATTTTAGGTGCATAACAGCAGAAGGCCGCCTCACCACTTCTTTTAAGTTTAGCTCTTGGAATTATAAGGAGATACTCATTTGAGGATCTAAGGTTACCATTTGGAATATAAGGTGTCAGACATTCTGATATATAAGATGGAGCGAGATTATTTAAGGCTTTATAAACCATAAGCAGTATTTTAAAGTCAATTCTGAATGACACAGGCAACCAGTGTAGTGACATCAAAACTGGAGAAATGTGTTCGGATTTTCTTTTTCTAGTTAGGATTCTAGCAGATGCATTCTGCACTCGTTGCAAACGATTTGTCTTTTTTGGGTAGTCCTGAGAGGAGTGCATTACAGTAATCTAGTCGACTGAAAACAAACGCATGAACTAATTTCTCAGCATCTTTCAATGATATAAGAGGTCTAACTTTCACTATGTTTCTTAAGTGAAAAAATGGTGTCCTAGTGGTCTGTTTAATATGCAATTTAAAATTTAGGTTACAGTTACCCCTAAGTTCTTTACCCTCGTCTTGACTTTTAATCCTAATGCATCAAGTTTATTTCTAATAGTCTCATTATCTCCATTATTGCCAATCACTAAAATTTCTATTCTCTCTTTATTTAGCTTGAAGATAGAATCACATTTGTAAAGATTCAAGTTGTGTTAACTTTAATTTAAGGTGTAGTGTTGGGTGTAATAAATTAGACCTTCTAGCAATTTACAGATTAAAAAAGATGTGACCTTTAGTCATGTTGTTACTATATCTGCTAGAGGAAAAACTTCCTGCATAAAGCAAAATGATATCCATCTTCATTAAAATGTGAATTGTTTCTTTTGTAATCTAATTCAGAATTGGTTACCTACCTGTTGTTCAGTTATCACTCCATTGAATGGGTGTTTTTTGTGCACCGTCCACTAAGCTAGAAGGTATTTGAAAAGCGTGCACAAAAGTTTAGTTTTAAGGCTGTAGTTTGTTTTTATTACATTTATTTATGCCTATTTGTTTAGCTAAGGCTTTTATAAAAGGTTCTTATAGGTAAAAATGTATAATGTATAAATTTTGTGTCTTTAGACAATGGTTGTGCTATACTTATTTTAAAAGGGGATTTAAATAGAAGCTATTGTTTTCCAGAAAGAAGTCATCAGTTCTGTAAATTATGTAGTGAAATATTGATATCTGTATCTGTGCTTTTCTAATAAAATTTAAATCTAGTGAATTATTTAAAATGCAAATACATTATATGGTATTATGACTCATTTTATGTGTAAGCATTTATACAGTTATGTTTAATAAAACAATGTTGGTTCAGTTTGCAATAGTTTTAGTTCTAAAAGGTAAACTGAAAGATCAACTGCTACATGGTACTTTTCAGGGTAGAAAACCAAAATCTTGAACACATGTAATTGTCTCTTTATGCATAATTTGCATCATTAGACATTATACAATCTGTGTGAAATTCTAGGGAGAATTAACATTTTTGTGGTATTTACACAAAACATGAGAGCTATGTTGAATACAACATACAACAAACTTGCAAAGTGGTATTTGACCTCTTAAGAACTGTTTTTATGTATTTTTTCCCTTTCAGAATACCTAAAGCAAAGCCATCAAGAAACCAGTCCCGTGTACGGAATAGAACAAATAACAGGTATGATTCTCAAATGATGCTCAAAAAGTGTAAAAAATATTTATTTTTGATGAACATTTTGAAGAAATTAGTTGTAATGAATAAGGACATGGTGTAACATAATATTCTATTATTTTATAAATATGTAACATATATACTACTCCTACTAGTACACATTAAGGACAGGTTGGACTGGTCTCAGAACACAAAGAAACTATATTAGAAAGGGCAAAGCAGGCTTGTTTTCCTTAGGAAGTGCATTCGTCTAATTTTGGAAGTGGCATCCTTTACATCTTCTTTAACTTTGATTTTCTACGTTGTGGTCTGCTGGGCTGGTAACATCACTTCAAGTAAGGCCCACGGAACCAACAAGCTAATTTAAAGGGCAAGCTCCATTATGGGATGCACTCTAGATCCACTGGAGGTAGTAGAAAAGGAGAAAGTTAAAACAAACCTGAGTGCCATTATGAACAAAGCTGCACATCCTCTCTCTGACACACTAACACTGAGGACTTTCACCCAACCAATTATTCAACAGAAGTGTATCAAAAAACGCTTGTGGGGGGTCCTTTAGATAAACAGCAGTGCACCTCCATAATGCCTCACTGAGTCTGTGACAGCCAAGTCAGAAGTTTATTTCTTTTGAATTTTCTTACTTTATAGTCATTCTGGTTGTGTTCAGACCAAATTGTGTATGTGTATGTGTTTATTTATTGACTTGCTTATCTATCTATTTTAAAAGCCATATTTCCCCCTGGGGACAATAATGATCTATCTATCTATCTATCTATCTATCTATCTATCTATCTATCTATCTATCTATCTATCTATCTATCTATCTATCTAGTCATTTAGTTAGTGAAAGAAGGAAGAAAGGTAGTCAAATATGCATTGAAGGTCAATTTAAATTGAAGTAATACTTATGATAAAGACTGTCATTCAAAGTGTGCTGAAATATCACACATTATAGACTAAAAAGAAATAATTAAAGATCACATAGGTTAGATATTCTGTTAAATCAAATGTATGTTGAAATCATTTTTAATATTAACATTTATGCTGAGACAATTGTTTTCTCATTCAGATATGGCCTTTGAATGGGATAATACGTGTTTAATTGAAGATTTTTATTTTACATACAGTAGATCCTTTTATTTTATTGTTAAGCTGTAAAATGGCACTTGAAAGTTACACATACACAATGTGGAGACTGGCCCGGACACAGACAGGCGGACACGTTCAACTCACCCAACACACGTTTATTGAACATTATGTTCAGTGCACAACCCCCAAAAGTCCTGGCCACAAAGCTCAATGCCTTCACTTCAGACCGCCTCCTTCTCTCTTCTCCAGCTCCAGTCCACTCCACTCCTGACTCTCGCCATCGTACAAAGGGAGGCGACCCCTTTTATACACACCCGGATGTACTCCAGATGCTTCCTGGCTCTCCCACCGACACGCCCCAGTGTGGCGGAAGTGCCGGCTGTGTACCCGGAAGCACTCTGGGTGTCCCCAGTCTTCTTCCCTCCTACCCTTCCGGGTGTGGCGGAAGTGCTGAGGTCCAGGGCTCCAAAGGCACAGGGGCGCCCCCTGGCAGTGACCACGGGCCCCTACGGGGTTGAGCTTCTAAGCTCTGTACCCGTGGCCTCCAAAGGAACCAGGGCAGTCGCCCCCACATGGTCTGGGGAAGGCGTAAGCCCTCCTCCGGTCTTCCTAGGCGTCCCGGCCGGGTCGCCACCCCAGCCATCTCCAACAACACATACATTATAACAGAAACCTAGAAAGTGTTATAATTATACCATATGTCAAAAGTGTGATCTTCCTCTTAATATGAGCAACTGATCATGTTTACACAGACATATTTCAGTAACATATTTCTAGAAAATAAACAGGTTTTAAAAGATAGTACTTCTGTCACACTATTCTGTCCAATTTTGCAGATTTAATGATATGAAGAGCTTGAAATAGTTAATATTTGTTTTAATCTTTTTAAGTCCCAGTGTATTTCCACTTATCATCCAAGAACATCCTCAGATGCAGGACCGAGGCACTAGCTTCAGAAAAACTTGACGCAAAATATACATGGACTAGTCCCACTGGACCTGTTGTTGAAGGTAATTCAGTTTTTTTTATTTTACTATTAGTTTATTTGTATTAAAATTATGACCTTTCATAGTAAATGTAGTTGGGAATTGGATAAGAGGGTTAGAAAATATATGAATGGTTATTTCCATTTGTACCACTCAATAATGATCAAGGGTGTTTACTTATCTGATTTCTCAAGGTGATTGTTGTCTAAGGCTTATTTTATTTCTGCTGATGGGCCCTGAGTTTCAGATTTTGACCTTTTTATAAAAAGTAGCCAAGAGAGTGTTTAATGTTGTGATTAAGGATTAAAATAAGATTTTAATTCAATTTTACAGACTTTGTAAACTGAGGAGCATATTTTTAATTCTGATGTGTTAAGAGAGTACCTGGAAAGGAGCTTACAGGGGTAATAAAGGCAACTCTGGATAATCTAGGAGCTTGAGGCAAAAAACCCCATGAGGCCCTCCAACTCACTCTCTATCGAGTTCAGATGTGGCAAAATTTTAATTTTGTGAAATCAGATTATATAAATAAAACACAATAATAAACATTTCAATAGAAAGTTGAAAAATGATAGAATAAAGTACATTTTAAAAGTCAAAATAAATGAAAAAGTAAATAAAATGCAAATAAATATAAGGTGCACCTGATATTTATTTTTAATTTTATTTAAAGAAAGCAACATTTCATACAATCAAGTCAAACTTAACAAACCAGAAATCAACCCTTGCCTGAGAGAGATGAGAGCCAACAGCAAGAGCAAATCTTTAAAAACAACAAAGAAATGAGAATGTCCTTTTCCAGGAAATAAATGCTTCTAGAATTTGATCAATTAAGTCTTACCATATTTAAAAAAAAGTGTTGAACAGATCCTCTTCATTTTTTCCAGTTTCATATAGTATACATAACATCGGTTACCCACTGACTTATAACAGGTGGCTGGGATTTTTCCAGCTGAGCAAGATAAGTCTACATGCTAGCAGTGTGGTAAAGGCAATTACAGTCAATTTGTCCTTCTCTGTAGTTAATACTAAGTAAACAGATGCCCTTGGGGGCCCTCTCCCAGTCCAGCGCCTCAGGCAATTGCCTGCTTAATTTGTCTTGTCGCTACGCTTCTGGACAGGGATTCAAGTTCATGGTTAAATATATAGAATTATTTTCCCCACACTGGAGCAATATAGTTGTTGACATATCTACAGTGTGAATCATGGAAGCAAAATTGTTAGTTTTTACCCAGATTACCAGGATAACAGCAATGTATACCTTTAAGTGTTTTTTGCCATGCTTAGGTTACATGTTACTTCATATTTATTCTATGAAACCTCCTGACATACCTATTACCAGCAATTATATATCTCTCTATATATATAAAATCCAACATCTGTCAATCTCTCTGTCCGCTTTTCACGAGAGATCCACTTAATGGATTTAGATCGGATTTTTTTCTATAATTTGCTTGAACATTCGGGTTGATTTTGCGACTGCTCTCATCGCACTGAGAATCATAGTTCTCTTGCAGGAGCAATATACTCACACTAATCCAAGACAGAGGGCTGTGGGCAGAGAGGAGGGAGAAGCTTTACGTCAGGAGTAGGGAGCAGGGTGTGGCCCTCCTCACTGTCCTGCTTCATTACTACGCAGGCAGAGGCACGGGGGGGGCGGATAGATAGATAGATACTTTATTAATCCCAAGGGGAAATTCACATACTCCAGGCTAGTTTATAATAAAAATATTTTCTGCAACTACACACTTTTTACGTTTGTTTAACATACATTTTCAACTGGGGAATTGTTGATTTTGTTATTTATTTATTTTTTTTAAAAGAGAATCAATGCATAGATTTAAAGTGTAATGATTACATATTCTGTACCAAAATAAAACATTAGGTGTAGTAATATTATTTCATAGTTCAATACTTACATAATGGACATAATTATTAAAATATTTGGATTTTGTACTAGCATGAATATAAATTTTAAATAAAGTAGGATGTAGACTTAATTTTTAAGACTATTAATATACAGAAGGAACATAAACTTGTGTTTGCATAAGTTTTGCTTTATCTGAGGCAGTAGTATAATGCACCACAGTGAATCTGTTTTCTAAAATGCCTGTCTAGACTTTATAGAGAAAAGCCAAGCAAAATGACACCTTTTATTGGCTAACTAAAAAGATTACAATATGCAAGCTTTCGAGGCAACTCAGGCCACTTCTTCAGGCTAGATGTAATAAGATGATTGCATATTGTAATCTTTTTAGTTAGCCAATAAAAGGTGTCATTTTGCTTGGCTTTTCTCTACATTCATAATGGCTAACACAGTACAACACCCTAGTACTATAGGCTTTAAGTTTTTACAGCTTGAAAGTTTGTGAACCCTTCAAGGTTAACTGTTTTAACGTCATTCCATTTTAATTCTACAAAAGAAAAAAAAAATCTTTGCATAACTATTTTTTTTGATGAAACTTGGCATATGACCTTCCTGAGCTCAGGTATATTTTTTGTTTATTTTAAACAAAATTTCTTTTCTAGTTGTACTGCATTGTAACCATACGTGCTGTGCATAACTGTGTATATTGCAGTGTCGAGAAGGTTAACTACAACATCAACAGGAGATCTCATTCTACATCACATTAAGGGATCTGATGCTGGAAACTACAATTGTTTTCTCAGGTACATCCTCGCTTCAACAAATGGACAAGTAACACTCAACTACTTAGTCTATGGTAAGTCACCTTTTTTCTTTTCATTCTTTTTGTTGTTGTTTATGGTTTCATCTTTAGATGAGACCATTGGGATTTTATCTGATCTAGCAAAGTATTATTCTTACAAATGATTAATAAGGATTACTTAGGGGTGGATTCTTTTTTCCTTAATTATAGCTAAATTATTTTCATGGTTGTAAAGCACATTTTAACAACAACAACAACAACATTTATTTATATAGCACATTTTCATACAAACAGTAGCTCAAAGTGCTTTACATAATAAAGAATAGAAAAATAAAAGACACAATAAGAAAACAAACTAAATCAACATTAATTAACATCGAATAAGAGTAAGGTTCAATGGCCAGAGGGGACAGAAAAAACAAACAAACTCCAGATTTGTCAGAAATATAGACAATTTAAACCAAAGAAAAAAAGTTCATGGTATTAAATCAGAGAAAGCTTTCTGCATTTGGTACAAGAGAAAAATGTTGAGATTATTATTATTACTATTGTTATTATATGTTTTGAGGAACTGCATGTGACATTTTTAGACCCAATATTGACTAGAATTTTAATGTAATATTGTTACTGAATGAAAGTGAATGAGTGAACATATGTACTAATATTGTGCAATGACATTAATTTTGTAAAACACTTGGAGATGGTGGCTGGTAAAGAATATTACAGAGATTGATTGACTGGCATTGTTGTTAAAATTGATTCTAATGATTTTATTGTATAATGCAGATATAATGTATGTTTAAATGACTTACCATATCAGCAGAAAATAAAATATGTTGTGGATGGGTGGAAGGACACTTGTGGATGTCAAAGAAGTGTTGAGCTGCCAGCCCAGTCGCTCCTTTTAATCTTAACACAATAACAAACAAAATCAGCCCATAATGGCACAAAATGCAACAAAACAAAATAAAAAGCAGTCCTTCAGACTTTCTCTTCCACTTAGCCTAGCAGCTCCTGGTCTTTCTCAGGATTTCTGTTGTGGTAGCAGTTTGGGTCCGGGTCAAGGTGCCATTCTCTGGGGCATCCAGCCGTTTATAGGAATGCAGCCAGAAGGTTGGATTAATTTGCACTTGCTGTTCATCTTCTTGCCCACTTTGGGTGAATAAAGAGTTGACAGTGTTAGTGACAGTGCCCCTTCCTGCCCCGGGGTGGTACCACTTACCTGTGACATGCATGTGTGACAGTTTATAAGTTAGGGGGCATGCTCTAGGTGTTTCCACATGATAAAATTAATTATAGTTCTTCTATTTATGTTGTTATTTCAGTGTATCATCATCCTGAAATCAGCATTCATGCGTCTGTGTCATTTTTTATTAAAAGTTGTGAAAGCAGCCTTATTACCAAATTTAAACAATATATTGAAGAAACTCTTGAAAACCTGGTAAAAGGATTAAATTGTGAAGAGCATCTGATGCAGACAGAGTGTAAAAAGGAAAACCGCCCTGGATCATTATCGTCATATATATTGCATTATAAATTTGGAGGTATGTACAAAGTACACTTTTGTTAGGAAAAAGTCTATCTGAAATGTTGTGTGTTATTGAGAAATATTTCCTGATGCTAAGTCATTGTCCAGAGCCTATTCTTATGCAATATATGTATATAATATTGAATCTCCTAGGTCAAGACAAAGAGAACAACGCAGACAATACATAGCATCAGAAGTTAATTTAAAAAATCATAGTAATTTTGCAGACTTAGTAACTATGAGGGTCATTGCCTGGTTTGTGACCTATGCTTGTAAGAAACATACATAAATAAATATAAGCATTTTGTCCTTTTCAGGATAATTATTACTAATCAAGCTAATTAGAAAAATGTGATTTTTTAAGTTAAACTAAATATTCAATAAATAAATATTTCTTGCAAATTGAAAACAAATACAGTACTAACCAAAAAATAAAATAGATATGCAGTAAAATTAAACAATGGGCATGAAATAATAGTGAATCATAGAATTAAAGGTTACAAAAAAGAAATCAGATATTTATATTTATGTAGCAAGTAGCAAGCTGAAAGGGAGTCTAATGATAACATGTCCTGGCAGAGATGCTGTCTTAATGGAAGAACAGTTGATGATACGGAACAAGACACTGTTCATTCTCAAAAGATAATAGATGGCAGCAACAGGGTGGAGCTGCACACATTTTGTTCAGGCACCAACAGAGTTGTTTGGTTCTTTTAGAATTAAAGGACCAGTGAGATTTTAGAGATGCCTGTGGCTATTGGGGAAGCTCTGGGAGTTCATCCCCATGAGCTTTCCAAGGCCAAGACTATCCACACAAGCGACTCCCAGATTGATCCCGAAGTGCTTCAGGACTGAAGTTTAAAAGGACTTGGAGTGTGCGTGGAATCAAGTATGAAGTACTTGCAAGAGCTTGCCTGTCAGGGAGGAAAAGAAGCCAGCGTATTTTAAGAGAAAGGTGCGAGCCTATGCTTGATGGTTTGAGAAGTGGTCCGGCTACCCCACATGTATATAAAGCATTGATTGCATTAGGTAGGCCCAGAGAGGCATAGGCCTTCTTTATTTTATTATTGTTTATCTCACCTTATTTTATTCACCTACCCCTTTCTGTGTTAAATTTAGCTAATAAACAAACTTTTCCTATTACCCAGGCCTTACATGTGTCTTTGTGGGTTTGGGGTCCAAAATTTGTGTCAGTTTGTTACCTTGAATTTGTGTAAACACTAGGGTGCTTCGCTCGCCCACCCTCGGGTTTGGTTAACCGGATATACAATTTAAAGAGATTGTTATTTTCATTTCATTCATTTTCATTCATTTTTTATTTCTTGATATTTGCCAGTAATAAGCTGTAATGAATGAGTTATTCTCCTCCCCCCGGCACACTATGCGCCAGCCACTTTGCGTCTCTGACTCTCACGTTGTGAAGAGGGGTACTGAACACACGCTAAGGAGATGCGCTCGCACCGCTGAAACCCCCTCTTAAACGGTAATACAATGGGAAACACATTTTTTTATCTCAAATGTTCCAGATTCCTTACAGATTCCATATTAGTTAACTTTTGTATGTTTTAGAACATTAATTTATTAAAATGTATTAAAGTGGAGCCTTGCTGAAACATACTATGCAATTAAAAGGAGTATGGATGTGTGATAAGTTCTTAAGTGTAATCTCTGATGTAATAAGAGCGCTATACAGGCTGACGCAGAGGCACATACAAAATAAACAGAGGCTTTATTAATTCTCTTCGGCCGTGGGACACATCTTCCCCGTGCCACACAGCCCAACACAGTCCCAAAACACAATTACAACAACACCAAATATTCTTTTTGTCCACCACTCCTTCTCACCAAGCTTCCTCCTCATCTTGACTCCAGCACTGAGTGCTGGTGGCTAGCCCCTTTTACATCTCACCAGAAGCGTTCCAGGTGCTTGACTACCTGGTCCTAATTGCACTTCCGGGTGGGGCTGAAGACTCGTCCAGCCGGGCTTTTGACTCCACGCAGCACCCCCTAGCAGCCATCCCATCTCCCAACCTGGCTGTGGAGGACTCCATCTCCCATGAAAACAGGCGGGAGGCTGGGGAATCATAGTCGGCACGGGAGGGTGCCACCAAGCGCCCCAGGGGAGGTATTGAGCTGTCCATGGTTGCTCCCCCGGAACATATGCAGCAGGGCATGGGACCCAGCCATCCATCACACTGAAAAAGATAAAGATTTAAGTGGGTTAAAGACAAATATGGTAATATGGTCATTTCTGCTGCTGCCTTACACCTTATAATTGGAGTTTATTGTCTATTTACACCCTAATAGGCAGTTCAGAGAATTCAGCACTACTTTGAGAAGCATGCTGATAATCCTTCATCATGTATATCTAGTGCTACCATAGAAAGAGTAAATACTATTAATAATGTTTCTCTTGTTAAATGAAACTAAATAGTTTGTAATCAGAATGCTATTTTTGTTTATACAAAAAGTTACTAATAAATTCTCTGTGTGTTTGTTAAAGAAGGCTCTGTTTTCTCCCTAGTTTACCCTAAGCAGAATGTTCTACCTCTTGAAAGTGACACTGTATCCTCAATGAAGCCCAAAAATGGAGTTAAAGAGGTGAGAATTCTAATAAAGTGAGACATTTGAAGAAAATTATAAGCCATGTTGTAAATGTTGACACTTTTATTGTTTATTGTAAACTGTTAAATTATTTGAAGTGGCAAGGTGCCTCAAGATTACAGTATAGAATCAGTCTGTCTTAATTAATGCATATTCATGTTCAATTAAAGAGACTTGAATTGTTGTGTGAGTGTGCTATCCAGCTGTACTTTTTGACTTACAGGATACATATTGTGTGAACATGGTAGGCACCTTCCTCACAATATTTGGACAAAAATCATGAAGATGACAAATATGAGATGAAAAACGTTCCAAATGCTTCTTATTTTTTGCCAGACTGAAATGTAGTTGACTAAATGTTCCCGCTGCAACCACAGAAAAGATTTCCATCAGCCGGACGTGATCTCACAATATTTGTCCTGTCTCCTCGCTGGACTCTCTGGGTGTGTTCATATTTGCAGTCTTATGCTGTCCTTCATGCATTTTGAACAGTTGCTCCTTAAGAAGATTCCCCACTGCTCTTCTTCTTGGCAGAGACTGTTCAGATGAGGCATTTAGAATTAAACATTGTACTTTGTGCTTTTTTTTCTTTTCTTTTTTAGTCCTTCATCTTTCTCTATATTTTGTGAACCCAATGTCATTTTATGTTTACAATGCATGGTAACTCCATACATCAACACAACCCAAACCTATTTGGTTGTCTCGTTTGGTGTGCATTATAAATTTTGGAACGTAAGGCACAAGGGCAGGGAGTGTAAATTAGTTCTTTAACAGCCACATTGATTGAATGTTTTTGTTCTAATCGCTCTCTTGCATGCACCTCTAAATGAAGTAATTGTTTAATTATTAGCTCACCCACTTATTTCTATATACTTTGGGTAAAAATGCACAATAGATATTTAGATTAGTATATATTTGGTATAATGCATTTGTGGTTGTATCCTTCTAAAAATTAGGTAACATTCATCCATTTTCTATATATTTGTTTTGGGGACTAGACCCTATTCCTGCAGCAACTGGCACTACTTGAGAACAGATGCAAGAAGGAATACTAATTCATCAAAGACTACAACCAATAATAACTTTTATTTCTATAGCACATTTTCATACAAAGAATGTAGCTCAAAGTAGTTTACAGGATGTTAAAAAAAAGTTGCAAGAAAAAAAAAGAAAACACAAAACAAGTTAGAAATAGATGAGAAAAAAACTGAATAAATGACCTACCAAAAATAGAAGGTAAGAATTAATCAATATGCACTTACTTAAAACAAATATGCAAGTAATCAGAAAAAGTAGAGGCCTTGCTAACATTCACACTATCCCTGGCTCTGGGAATATTTCTTTAGGTTTAGCAGATTAATTATTTGCTTTTAGTTCCTGGACAAGTGCGGAAGAGCATGATGTGTGCATCCTAGAGGAGCAAAGGCTCACAGTTCAGAATAACATAAGACTAGAAATAGCGTCATGAATATAAACTCTGTAGATACTGAAGTATCCATTAACCAAATAAAACCAGGATTATAGAGACTTTTTCAAGAAATGAGGCATAATGTTGAAAAAGAGAATGTGAAAATGAGGAGATCAGGGTAAGTTGTTCAGCCACCCCAACATATAGGAAGGGGTTTATATTTATTAAATCAGAGCAGTGTTTGCACTGTGTTCCTCTGTGCTCTTCCATACCCATTTGCAGGCAAAGATCAAGTCATTTAGTAAAGATAACAGCTTTTAGATTAATACTGACATGGGTAATCCTTTGACTATATATAGCATCATAACATGATTGCGTTCTTCAGCTCAGGGCAGACCAAGAACTTGTTTTATACATAAATACCACCCAAGAGTAAGCAGATTTTTAAATAGTGCATCAAGTGGTTACAGCTTCTTTACTTTTTATTAACCCTAATAATAAGGGATTACCATTACTGCACACTGATTTATTGCATCTGGGACTTTTTTTTTTTAATTACATACATATACAGTACACCCAGGTATAAATGAAATCATAATGAAGCATCTGTCGTAAGATATGTAAAATGAAAAGTTTCTATTGATTTCTTTTATATATGAGTATTACTCTACAGGGTAACATTAAAATTGGAGTTTATTGTCTGTTTACACTCTAATAGGCAGTTCAGAGAATTCATCGCTACTTTGAGGAGCAGGCTGATAATCCTTCATCAGAGTTTAGTTATATGAAGAATTCCTTCATTGAAGAAAAAATACTCATTTGTAAAGAAGGCTTTGGAAAAGGTTTAGTTGGCGCTGCTTCATGCCCAGAATGTTGTGGTAAGTTAGATTTTGGATATCTCTCAGGATGTAGTTAACCCACTGTGAAACAGTTTATGAAATCAGTATGTTAATCTCTTTATTGTTTCTCCTTTTCATTAGTTGCATGCTTTCCTGGTTTTTATAGCACCAATGATCAATCAGTGTGCTTGAGATGTCCGCCTGGAACATACAACCCAAGCCATGGACAAACACATTGCAGAAAATGTCCACATAAAAGACACACATCCAAGGAAGGGGCTGAATTTGTGACTCAGTGCTACAGTAAGTTCCTTGATTGATTATTTTAAAAAATCATTTCATGTTTTCTAACTTGCAGGAGAATATTTTTGGTACCGTGGGGCATTGATGGAGTGCCTAGGAAGGGTCTAGATGGCTGTTTTACAAAAAGCACTCAGCTTAGAGTGGAATTTTGTGTTTCTCTTTTTCTTGTTAAATGGTCTAAGCTCAATAAGTTCATACTTTGCTATTTAAATATTTATATGTAGGTTCATTACAAAGCTAATTTGTTTAAAAATGTCTAAATATTCAATCTGTTTTCATGTTTCTGTATACCTTTTGGTGTTATCTTGTTCAACGAGATATTCTTGTTTTTGATTTCATTGTATGTGCTTTTTTATATATCTGTACTCGGTAAAGTTGTGCAGTGCTCTGAGACTGTAACATAGTCTGCTATATAAGAATACACTCTGGCAGTATTTTTAAAGTTAAAACACTGTGTGAATCACAAAACTGAAGTGACTTTATCCAAGTTGTCATTAGTAGTTTGACAGGTGGATGGCGTAACGTAAAATTCAACTACATATCCATTCTGCTTCAGTTATCTATATATATAAAAGCCAAATACCACTGACTCACTCATCACGAAATCTCCGGAATCATGAAGACTTGGGATTTGAAATTTGGAATGTAGATTACCCTTTGCCCATAGGTGCTCAAATTTTGTGGTCTAAGCACGTTCTGTCTGTATGTCTGATTGCTTTTCACGAGAGAGTTACTTAGATTTAGATCTGGTTGTTTTCTATAATTTGCTTGAACTTTACGGTTGATTTTGCAGCTTCTCTCATCGCGTTAAGTACCATAGTTTGTTTGTGGTGCCGATGTATTTATACAAATCCAAGAAAGTGGCTGTTGGCCGAGAGCAGGGGAGGCGGGACCTTCCTCATTCACTCGCCAGCCTCTGTTCGAGTTGGTCTCCATCTTGCCACGTGTTGGAGTGTACCTGTTTGTTCAACAGACATTATCATCTACAGTTTGTTAAGGAGTAATGTTTGACATTTTTGAGAGATCAGAGCTGTATGTGTTTTAGAGGGTAGCTGCTGATTGTTAGAGATATCACGCCCGTGTCCTTTTCTCCCCATGCAGGGAACGCTCTCCCGTCAGAGCTGAGCATTGATCCGTCTATTGATTTTTAAAGTTTGTCCTGTTTCATTACTATGTGGGCACAGCCATGGGGTACAACTATTCCTTTCTTATAAAACATATATATTGCAATTTTTACATTTAGATGTACTATAGCAACCAGATTGCTGTGATTTCACAATTAGCTTAACATGCTACCAGATTTTCAAGAAAAATGAAAATGTTGGGATATTTAAAAGGTAACAACATTATTATTATAAATCTAATATCTTTAATGTCTCATTTTATACATATAATTTGAAATTTGTATTATTAGTGCCTCTTTTACACCAACACAGAAAAGACCTGGCAACTCTGACAGAATTCATCAGTCTGTCTCATGGTGTTTATTATTAAAAATACTTACAGTATATACTGATCACTGATCAAATGTAAGAGAATAATATTTTAACACCAGCTAAAACATTAAACATGGAACAAATTATCATGGAGCCAATTTTTCTTTTTGTATCTTTTTTTAAATCACTTTGCTGAAGTTGTTTTTTATTTTTACTGAGCAGGACTTTTGTTTCTTCTAGCCATATTTACATACCCACTTTGGTAGAGAAAAAAAGATATGTGTGGAGAAGTAAGGCCACAAATACAGGCTTAAAGTCCGAATAATGACATGGATTGTGCATCTAGTGGTCACACTAAAGTGGAAACAGCCTGGTGTAAGCTCTGTATGTAGAACCAGGGAAATTCTCATGTGTTCCAGGGAATTTCACATTTGGTTTCCTGAACATTTGTAGAAGACATAATGCAAACAAAACAGGGCAACCTGGACTCTGCCAACTAATAGAAAAGAGGCATAGGTTACCTATCCCGGGATGTGAGTGTGTTTGGCTTGTTCACACATTATGAAAGACCCATTAATACCTCTGATTTGTAGCCTTGACGTGTGACTGTTTCATGATCCTAAACACTAGTATTCAAAAGTTGGGAATTACACCAAATTGTCATGTTTTTGATATAAATTAATTTGTTTTCTATCAAGATACCATTCAATCCACTTAAACATATGGCCAAAATATTGCAAATGTTTGAAATGGCTGATTTATATTGTATCATTCATAAATGACTACAAAGCTCCATTTTCAGCTTCCATTATTTAAGTGTCCCAAAGATAAATGCTCTTATCCTATTCTTATTTAATCATATTTAAATCTTGATTATTAAACAAGAGTTGTGCAGTGATATTTTCATAATGAAAACAAGAACTAAAACTGAAAATATTGTTTTTCGTTTTACAAACGAGAACTGAAATTAAGGCAAACAGAGAAACTAAAACTAAATAAAAATAAAAATTAGTGATACGTGAACAAATTAAAACAAGAACAAAAACCGAGTAAAAATGAAAAAAACAGCAATAGCATTTTCAGTTGTGCAGAAGGGTTGCTTGTAGGTCGCCCTGAGCGTTCAGTTACATTGCGCTGTTCACTATGCATTGATCTTGTACCTTGGGCTCATTTGGTTCGGTGGGTTGAAGCAGTAAGCACGTGTGGTTGACAATGGCTAGTTCTGCACAGATGTTTGTGGGTAGAAAGTGAGAAAGTAATGTGTGGAAATACTTTAATTACAGCGCAGATGATAATAAAAGCAAATGTTGCGTGTGAGAAGAAGAAAAAGAGTCTTGGAGTTTCAGTACAGAAACAGCTGAATCAGTACTTGGTGGATACTGGTAGCAGAAATCGTCAGCATACAGTCTGCTGATGCCAGTAGCAGAGGACTTTGTCTGTGCACCTGCATCACAGGAATTCGTCGAGTGAATATTTTCACTGTGTGGCCATCTGTGCAACGGACATTGTTACAGCATTAACAAATGTCTCAAAATGTGTGCTTGTTTAAAACTTAACAGCAACATGCTAGCACAGACTGGTTTCTTGGGTTGAAACATTTGATCTTGCTGACAATACTCATTAAGCCACTTAACCTGTTTGATCATTGATAGTCAAGCTGTGTTTCACAGCATTATGAACCGTGAGTGTATTTTGTTGACAGAAACATGACTTGCATTGTAATATGTGTAGGCCAAGGTTTGTGGTCTTGCAACAGAAAAAAACTATAATTGTACTAATATTATGTAAAAAGGCCAGAACTAAATAAAATAAAAACTAAAATTTTAAACACAGAACTAAATAAAAATAAAAATCATTGACTCCACTGATAGAATGAAATAAAAATAAAAATTAATTTTATAAAATAAAATCTAAAACTGCAATTAATACCAGAACTGAAATATCACTGGAGTTGTGAACAGCACAAACAAATTATTTTCAATAATTCAAGTAAACTGTTTCTCTGTGATTTGTAAATACTGGCATTCCAAATGTTCAATCCTGGGTTCAAAAATAGCCAAATGAAACAGCTTTCTCGAGAAACACATCAGTCTAGTGTTATTTTGTAAAATTAGGTTATTCTATCTGACGGATTTCCAAGAAACTGAAAATTTCCTACAAAGGTGTCCACTAATGTCTTGAAAGTCTTTATGGATGATTTATTCTGCATTTTGGAGTATTTTTGGCAGACTCAGGTCAGGTCAGGTTGGGGAGCATGCACTGGTACAGCGTGTTGCAGTACTCGCCACACGATGAAACAGTGATTGAGGTTGGCAACTCTCCAGGTAGACACACAGTCCAGTCCCACCCTTTGGAAATGACCCTCTATCTACTGCAGCCAGGTGTTACGTGGGCATCCCCTTGGCCTGGTCCAGCCACTCTGGTCCTCAATAATAAGGATCCTGTGAGTCGGATCACCTTTGGGGAATCATGTCACATGGCCATAGAGCCGTAACTGACATTGATTCACAATGCAGGCAACGTGCCTCATTCAGGACTCCGTGAGCAACCACTCATACCTCCAACTTTCAGTGAAATCATGGGGGTTGTTGGCAGGATTGTCACTTTAGCCACTGTAAAAAAAGGACTCCTTTCTGCTCCCCATAGGAAAGCTGCTCATGTTATGAAGGGGATGGGGGAAAGCACTCAGGAGCCCCAGCCCTGGAAGAGTCAAAACCGCCAGAGAGCTGATGGGGTTGGGCATGTTGGGGAATAGTAGCGCGTTGAAAAGAGACCCAAAAGAATGCAGAAAAGAACAATAATAATCTATGTGCAAATTCTGAAAATAAGTAAAGTAATAATCAGCCCGAACCAAGTGGAACTGAAAACCTTGCAGGTCCAATCGTGGTCAGAAATAAAAGACCAAGAGTAAAAGACAAAGTCAAACTTCATGCAGAGCAGTTTAGAGATTATGAAAGCAGTGGAATTTGAAAGGCTCAAAAAAGACATGTTGGTATGATACACATGCAGAGCAAGTTAAAGATTATGAAAGTAGTAAAATTGTAACGTACCAAAAAAGAGGGTAAAGATCATATTAGCAATAAAAAAATGGAAATTATTACTTGGTGAAATATGGGAAAGTAATAATCATCCCGGACCAGGTGGAATTGAAAACCTAGCAGGTCCAAGCAGGGTCAGAAATAAAAGACAAAGAGTAGAAGACAAAGTAGAACATCGTAAAGAGGTTCAAAAACGTTGGCGCGAAACACATGCTTGGGTCCCCAAAGGCCATGGCACTCACATTGGAGCTGTCAGTTCAAGCCTCATTGAACCCTGGTCTTCCTGGTCTTATGCAGTAAGTCATTCACAGCCTGAGTGACCCACTTCAACAACTGCCACACACCTCTCTCCCGGGGCTCTCCTCCCAAATCCTCCATCGGTAAACTCTCTCCCCCTCACGTCTTCCTACCTTCTTCTGTTTCTTTAACCTCCACTCTGATGTCGCCCTGGGCTGACAATGAGACCATCAGACTGCTTGTACGTGTCGGCAAGGCAACACATGGATGGCTGACAACCTCACACCAACCCAGAGGCAAGCTATTTTCTCAGCAGATCGCTCGCACTAGGTCCACTCCCCAGTGCCAGAGCATCCAATTATTTATTTATTTAAAACGCCCACTTTTTCTTTAGGCCCCCGGAGCTGCTACACCACAGGGATGTTTCACATTTTGAAGAAACCTCATAGAATCAAACAGAGATTGAAAAATTTCACTGAAGGTTTCATATCCATCTACCTGAATATTAAAGACAAAACAAGATCTATTACTTTTCCATAATTAATAACTAGGGGGCTTCTCCCCCTGCTCGCTTCGCTCGTCAACCCCCGTTTTTGTTTTTCCGGATACACACTTTTAAGATTTTTTTTTTCTGTAAAAACAATATTTTGAATCTTTCGAGTCCCAATGTGCTGAATCTTTTTAATGAGGTCAATGAGACATGTGTTTAATGACTTTGTACCATAATTCAGGAGGTAAACTCAGTTTCTGAAATTCTCAAGATTCAAGATTCTTTATTTGTCACATGCCTAGTTATAAAGAACAACACACAGTGAAATGCATCCTGATCCGCTTATCAAAAACTGTGCAAAGTTAGAAGAATATCAGATTAACAAAAAGTCATAGATTGAAAGATAACAGTATAGTAGAACATAATAAATAAGTAAAATTATGTGAATAAAGTGTTAAGTGTTAGAATTTAAACACTTAAAGAATTAAGTGTTAAGGTTCAATAGTGCAGTGATTATTGTGCAAAACCAAAGTTAGACAGGTGCATAGTTAAATGAGGCAGTTTGTTTGTTTGCACTACTGTGATCTTTGCTTTCTTTTTTTTATACTTTCTAATTTTCCTACTTTCACATTCTTTAACTTTTTCCACATGTGTATCGTGCTGCTTTTTTTTTTTTTTCTTTGAGCCTTTCGAATTCCACTGCTTTCATAATCTCTAACCTGCTCTGCATGTGTTTAGCGTCAACGTCCAGATTGGACGTGCTTTTTTTTCAGTTCCACTTGTTCCGGGCTAATAATTACTTTCCTTATTTTCTGAATTTGCAACTAGATTATTCTTTTTCTTTTTTGTCTCTCTTTTCTCCGCGCTGCTTTCTTCTTCGCTTTGTCATCTTTGTTTCATTTATAACGTATTGTTCTTATACACTTTATATGTGCTGAGAGCCCTGGATCTGTGTGCGCTCAAAGCCAAAATACGACTGAGTGTGTGACTGGCTGCCCTTGCTCTTATATTTTTGTAAGTAGGGCGTGTCTTGCAGGAATCTCATGTTCTACGTCATCGCAAGACGGTCCTGGGTCAATCTGTTGGCACAAAGTCTCATGTTTAAGGTCCCCGCGGGACGCTCTGTGGCCAGTCTCTCTAGTCTCGCGTGTCTTTTAAATGTCTTCCGTGATCTTAACGTGAAGATCACGTATCGTCGCTCTACTGTTTCTCTCCAGGATTTTTTTTATAATAGACTATTTTAGAAGAAACATTAAGAATTTGAAATAATAAATAGGCACTATTAGTCAACTTTTTATATAGTGTTCCATTTCTTGGCAATCTGTCAATGATATAACCTTCATTCTATAAAAAAAGCATGGCAATTGCCTGCATCCCTGTTAAATCTGCTTTTTTAACAGACCTGATGTGCCACAAAAGCCTAGCAGAATAGGTAATGAACACTTTGTCTTACAACCGTAAGAGAGAACCGTAGCGCGTATGAGAAAATGAGGGCAACCATTAAGAAGGATATCAGAGAGGCTAAAAGACAGTTGGAGAGGAATATAGCAGATAAGGCGAAAGAAGACCCCAAGAGATTCTTTCAGTATTTTAGTAGTAAAAGAACAGTTAAGGAGGAGGTCAAGTTCATCAGGAATAGTAAAGGGGAATTAAAAGATACAGACAATGAAATAGCAGATGCCCTAAACTTACATTTTTCTGAGGTGTTTACAAGTGAGCAAGTGGATAACCTGCCAGAGGTAAACACAACTACTAAGGAGGTACTGAGGGATTTGGAAATTGTAGAGGGAGAAGTGCTGCTCAGATTAAATAAGATAAAATCAAACAAATCACCAGGCCCAGATAATATTTATCCTCGTGTTCTTAAGGAGGCTAGTGAGTACATATATAAACCCTTGACACATATATTTAGGAAGTCACTGTGCACTGGAGAGATTCCAAAGGACTGGAAAATGGCAAATATCATCCCATTATATAAAAAGGGTGACAGGGCAGATCCAAGCAACTATAGGCCAGTAAGCTTAACAAGCATCACAGGAAAATTAATGGAAGGAATTATTAAGGATAAGATTGAGCAACACATGACAAGGACAGGAGTTATTCTGAACAGTCAGCATGGGTTCAGAAGGGGAGGTCGTGTTTTACTAACATGTTGGAATTCTATGAGGAGGCAACAAAAGGATACGATCAAAGTGGAGCTTATGATATTATTTATCTGGACTTTCAGAAAGCATTTGATAAGGTGCCACATGAGAGGTTGGGCATCAAGTTAAAAGAAGTGGGAATTCAGGGTGATGTTTTTAGATGGGTGCAGAATTGGCTCAGACACAGGAAGCAGAGGGTGATGGTGCGAGGAACCTCATCAGAACTGGCCGATGTTAAGAGTGGTGTTCCACAGGGGTCAGTGCTAGGGCCGCTGCTATTTTTAATATATATAAATGATTTAGATAGGAATATAAGTAACAAGCTGGTTAAGTTTGCAGATGATACCAAGATAGGTGGATTAGCAGATAATTTGGAATCCGCTATATCATTACAGAAGGACTTGGATAGCATACAGGCTTGGGCAGATTTGTGGCAGATGAAATTTAATGTCAGTAAATGTAAAGTATTACACATAGGAAGTAAAAATATTAGGTTTGAATACACAATGGGCGGTCGAAAAATCGAGAGTACACCTTATGAGAAGGATTTAGGAGTCATAGTGGACTCCAAGCTATCAACTTCCAAACAGTGTTCAGAAGCCATTAAGAAGGCTAACAGAATGTTAGGTTATATAGCACGATCTGTGGAGTACAAGTCCAAGGAGGTTATGCTCAACCTTTATAATGCACTGGTGAGGCCTCATCTTGAGTACTGTGTGCAGTTTTGGTCTCCAGGCTACAAAAAGGACATAGCAGCACTAGAAAAGGTCCAGAGAAGAGCGACTAGGCTGATTCCAGGTCTACAGGGGTTGAATTATGAGGAAAGATTAAAAGAGCTGAGCCTTTACAGTTTAATTAAAAGAAGATTAAGAGGTGACATGATTGAAGTGTTTAAAATTATGAAGGGAATTAGTACAGTGGATCGAGACTTGTATTTTAAAATGAGCTCATCAAGAACACGGGGACACAGTTGGAAACTTGTTAAGGGTAAATTTGGCACAAACATTAGGAAGTTTTTCTTTACACAAAGAACGATAGACACTTGGAATAAGTTACCAAGTAGTGTGGTAGACAGTAAGACGTTAGGGACTTTCAAAACTCGACTTGATGTTTTCTTGGAGGAAGCAAGTGGATAGGACTGGCGAGCTTTGTTGGGCTGAATGGCCTGTTCTCGTCTAGATTGTTCTAATTCTAACCGTTCATTTTCCTTTTTATATGAAAATTATTTTTTGATTTTGTTGCTTTATTTTCTCTTTTTTGTAACAGGTCAACTACCAAGCTGGTCAATTATTTTAATTACTGTAACTGTAACAGCTGCAATACTCATCTCTATTTTTGCGTAAGTATTATCAAATTTTAAAAGCGGTTTATACAATATAATGCATGTACTAAGTTAGTTTACATGGTCTTCTATTTAGATTCCAGCCAAAAAATACTGTAAATCATGCTGTTTTTGTATGTTGCCAATTGGCCGGTTCAGCCCACAATATCTCTTTTTCACTATGAGCTGAAATCCATGAAATGTTATTAATATAGTATATTTTTTATGAAAAATTACTTCTCATCAAAATGTAAGGTTTATTCTCCAACTTGTCATTTACTCATGCCATATTTTTTATTTCAAAACAAGCAGACACACAATTTGACAAGCACATTTAAAAGTTACTATTCAAGTCCATTTTATCATTAACTGTTTCACAATTGGATCATCTGTGCCAACTCTGTGGCTGTAATGAAGTACTTCAGACTGCTATGCAGAATTCAGAGTCTGTCTTCCAAAGGACTTTTTTCACTTAACACAAGAATATCATCGTCCATTTGCCAAATGATTATTATAGTAATTTTTATTAAAATAAAATCACAAGTTTTTTTATGAAGCCTGTTTTGTCATTTGCAAAGACAAAGCAGAATACATAATGTATTGTTAAATGAGTCCAACACTGAGAAGTTACTGGCACTAAAGACTGGCACTATTGTTGTCTTTCTCTATGATGGCAGTTATAGCTGTTGGTCTGCCTGTCATTTTCAAATTTAATTTATAAAAATAATATACACTTTTCTTTTAATAAATGGAGAGTGGCAATTCATCTTGGCTAAAGTTATAAATTGAAGCAAAGGATCATCAGCAAATATAGTATATTTCCACCTGCATGATCCTGGAACCGTTAAGTAAATATGTAAGATTGTTTTGATTAGCCATTTATTGCATATCAATATTTTAATATTCATTTGAATGATCATGTAAGCCCTGAACATTGAGATCACCCCACATACAAACCTTATTAATTTACTGTATGATACATAATTCATTAAGTGTTAAAGAATTGTGAGCAGTGTTAGTTATTGATGAATATAAACCAACATTTCTGACAGTAATTTTTAATGTTTTTGAACAATACAAAACATTAAGTACAGTTCCATTAAGATTATCTGTTAAAGAATATTTATTCTTATTAAACTTGAATAAATATATATTTTTATTTTAACCTTTTTATCATTATTACTGTACATATTTAAATGCACTGTTTAAGCAGTATGATACATCACCCAGTGTTTAAGAACTATAAGCTATATAATTGTCATTGATTGATCTGAAATAACATTTTTGTTGGTGTGATAAGTAAAGTGAATAAAAAGATTTTATTTGTTTATGTTGACCATGGAATGTTATGAAGAAGCTTGTGACCATAACCTCTTTATAACAGTGTCTAACAGTGTCCGCTGCCTCGAATACTTTAATTCATTTATTTCCAAACTCATTTGTTCTATTTCAGAGTCATTGAGGACAGGGTGTATGTGGGCAATTGATTCAGAAGGTATTCAGACCACTTAATTTTAAATGGATACATTTTCCATTTTTTCCCATCAATCTACACTCAATAACTCATAAGTTAAAACACATTTTCAGAAAAGTTTCCAAATTTATTGGCCTTTCATGCATATGCCCTGAACGATCATCAATTTAACTGATGTAATGGAAGGTAGGGATGGAAAAGAATCTTGGTTGGAATGAAGGATGTTCCCTTGCACACCTGGGAGCCATTGATGGACAGCATTAATAGATGAGCATCCAAACCACGATGGTTACTGTTCCCTTTGCTGACCAGGAAGCTGGTATTATGGAAGAACAGCAGTAGACTGCCTCTTAGGGGCTGTGTCTTCCCCCAATATATGGGTTGACAGCATCTCTCTGACATAGCTCCTGTTTGGAAACCCTCAGGGCAACATGAGAGATGTGTTTCTGAAGGGCAGCCCTGTTGAGGTGCTTTGGGGCTGATAGAGAGAGGTACTGGGAGGGTGCTCCCCTGTCTGGTGGAACTTCCACTTCACCCAGAAGTGTTTCCTGGCACCAGCATTGACATACTGGAAGTACACCCAATGACACTGTTAAAAGGGAGCTCTCTGCTCATCCCAGGGAGTCAGAGTTGGGGGTCAAGAAGAATGACGCTTACCTGGGGTGTATTGGGTGGAGAAAAAGATAACATGAGAAAAGAAAAGACTATTTTATTGTTCATTCTGGAAGAAAGGAAACCTGTTCATTAAGTAAAAAGAAAATGACTCTGTTTGAACCTGGGACTGTTGTCACTGAAGTTGTGTGTCAGGTTTGACGGTCTGAGACACAATTATCCTAAAAAGCACATATTTAGGATGAAACTAAGAGACCAGTCAACTGCTCCATTAAATAAATATGTTGTTCACTTCAAATATTTATTTTTTATAAAAAACATTTACAATCATGCATTTAAGAAAGTATTTTATGGAACATTAGAAAAGTGTTGCAATTCCTAATGTGAACTATTATATAGTCAGGTCTATAAAATAAGTTGTTGTTTTGTCTTGGTAGAGTAATATTTTACTGTACTTTCCCCTATTATATTAATAATATGTAGCCTTTGTCAGAAAGCCTCAAATCTCCCAGACTTACCACTGCTCCTAAGGTATTGTACCATATAACTTCCCCCATCCTTCCCTTCTACATCTATAACCTCAGGCAATTAGGTGTAGTAAAAGACAAGCAGGAGTTAAGTTACAATTTAAACAATGTATTATTGATGATATTCAGAAATAATAACAATATGCAAAGTTCATTTGAATATTGGCAACCATACAACATGATACATGGTGATGTGTAGTTTCAGGTGGCACACAGACTTGTTAGTTATTTAAGATGTCTCTAGTTAAGACATCATTTGTGGTCAGCTTTCTTCAGAACAGGCCACATGCCTGTCTCAATATGGCTGCCAAGCTGTGCTCTTCATTGTGTTGTCCTTTTCAGTTCATGGTGTGAGATGGTCTTTCAGCAGTTTGGTAAGAGTTAAGAGAGAGCTTATTTATAGGTTTTCTGTCCAACCCCTAGAGCCAATAAGGCATCGTTGTACTTAAAGGCTTCTGACACAAGCCAGTTCCAAATAGCCATACTTCAGACCAATAGGGCAACAGAAAACATCCCCCCAAAACCATTTGTTGAGCTAAAGTTTGCCAGTTAGGCAGCCTGACTTTCCTATGGTCGGATGACTGAGAATCCTGCAGAGAAACACTTAACCAAACTTGTTTGAGGCCCTGTCGTAAAATTCAAAGAGACCCATTCTTAAAGGGGGGTAAACATGAACGCTTCTAACTAATGTAACACTAATATTACATTACTTTGCCTAAGTTACAAATAAAGGCATACAAAATATTTATCAAGTTCTATGCAAAATTTCACATCACAACAGTTGTGAAGAAAAAATTATTCTATACAATGTGGACAAATTCATCCCTCTTACCACTAATAAACTGGATTTGTTGTGCTGACTAGCATATCACAGTGCAATTTGAAAGTCTTTTTTTTTGATCTTCTAGGTTATTTTGGGTATTTCGGCGAAAATTATTGGCTGCAACCTATATTAAGGAGATAACCCCTGAAAAAAAGAAAATTGTCAAGGGACTTGGAAAAGTTGTTCAGAATGTGGATTTGAAAGAAGCTATAGCTCTTCTTAGACCCGTTCCTTGCAAACTTAAACCTAAACCCAAACTGCCTTTTCTGGAGGAGATTGCATGTACATCTGCTACTTCTAATGTGAGTGAGTCCTCAGGGGAAGAAAGCACACCTGCTACTAGCAATCCGACTGAGTCCACTGAGGATGAAAGTATGTCAGACTATGACAGTTCTTGAAAGAAGAATGAGTATTCACTGAAGGTAACTGGAATTCATTTTATTTAGTTGTGATCTTTCTTTATATTATACATTTCGCTCAAATTAAGTGTGTTTTCCATGACCTGAGCCTAATGAACACAGAAGTATGTACAAGCCAAAGCATGCTGATAATAATTTAAGCCTCAAGTTATTTTAGAAATCTACAGCTTTGTTTTCATAACTTCTTCAGAATGATGTTCAAACTTGTTCACCACTAGTAGAAATATAGTGGAAGCAAATTTAAAGATGGAAGGTAGAGAGCATTTCATAGCTTTAAACATTTTTATAAGACAATCTAGCTAATAGTTAACTAAATAAAATGGACAGATTGGATCTTACTCTCCCATATGTGCCATGTTTTATATATTATACTGAGAATATAAAAAGGTGATACAGTAATCCCTCCTCGATCGCGGGGGTTGCGTTCCAGATCCAGCAATCAAACCCAAAACCGCAATAGGTGTAAATACAGGGAGTGCAGAATTATTAGGCAGATTTTTGAGGATTAATTTTAATATGGAACCACAGCTAATCAAACCCAAAACCGTTTATTTTCATCTGTTATAGTGAGAATAATAAACAAACACCTCAAAATTTACAAATAAACATCTCTGACATTTCAAAAAATAAATCAATCAATCAATGACCAATATAGCCACCCTTCTTTCCAATAACAGTCATAAGCCTTTCCATTCATGTCTGTCAGTTTCTTGATCTGTTGACGATCAGCTTTTGTGGAGCAGTGACTACAGCCTCCCAGACACTCTTCAGAGAGGTGTATTGTTTTTCTCCCCGTAAATCTAGCGTTTAAGAAGTGCCCACAAGTTCTCGATAGGGTTTAGGTCAGATGAGGAAGGGGGCTGTCATTATTCCTTCATCTTTAAGGCCTTTACTGGCTGGCCACGCAGTGGAGAACTATGCAAGTGATGGAGCATTGGCCTGCATAAAAATCATGGTCTTTTCCTGTATCACTGTTTGAAGAAAGTGTCTTCAAAAACTGGCAGTAGGTTTGGGAGTTGATTTTGAGTTCATCTTCAATGCAAAAGGTCCAACTAGCTCATCTTTAAAAATACCAGCTCATACCAGTACCCCACCTCCACGTTAGTGGAGCTCTGTGCCCATTACTGATCCACAGGTCCATCCATCTGGTCCATCAAGAGTCACTCTCATCTCATCGGTCCATAAAACCTTTGAAAAAATCTGTCTTCAGATATTTCTTGGCCCAGTTTTGACAACTTATGTTTCTTGTTTGGTGGTTGGGTTTCAGCCCTCCTTACCTATGTCTTTGAGCACTGAACACCTTGTACTTCTGGGCACTCCAGGTAGGTTGCAGCTCTGGAATATGAAAGTACTGGAGGATAATGGGTTCCTGGTAGCTTCACGCTTGATTCTTCTCAAATCTTTGGCAGCTAATTTGCGTGTTCTCAACGACCCTGTTGACTATTTGCAACAAAATGTTTGATGGTTCTGTGATCACACACCAATATCTTAGCAATTCCAAAAGTGCTGCATCCCTCTGAAAGACTTTTACAATTTTTGACTTTTCAGAGTCAGTTAAATCTCTTTTTGGCCCATTTTGCCTGAGGAAAACTAGCTGCCTAATAATTCTGCACACCTTGATATAGGGTGTTGATCTCCTTAGGCCACACCCTCCCTCATTACACAAATACACATCACCTGAAAATCCAATAAGCAGTCAAGTTAATACAGCTTGGAGTTGGAATATACGCATTAAAAATGATGATATGGTCAAAATACTCACTTGCCTAATAATTGTGCACACAGTGTACTAGAAGTAGAAACCATATGTTTGTATGGTTATTTTTATATATTTTAAGCCCTTATAAACTCTCCCACACTGTTTATAAATATTCCCATTATACAGCATATTCCCTTTGTATTCTCTTAGATATTAGGTAAGATTCATTGAAATTATGTATGTAAACACACTGTTTATATACAGTAAAACCTAAATATTATTTTAAAGATATCGAGTGTCTCCGATATCACATGTTACAGCCATTACTCACCAGCAATAAATACGCCAACAGTATGTGTACAGTGACACTAAACGACTTACTAAGTACTGTCAGAAGAAAATGAATTATGGTTACTCACCAACAATGACACGATGACTTGTGTCGATAACAATGAGTTTAATTTTACTGCACAACAAAGGAGAGTGTTACAGCTCTTCTAAAGGAGCCTCTTCAGGCGACTGTGTAGCACCGCCGTTATTCTTCTTCAATCCAAATCCCTAAAGCAGATTCCATCCAGACTACTGCCTTATTAAATCCACTTACAACTCGTTTTGCACCCTGGTTAAAAGGACACTGCAGCCGTAGATCTTCTATTCCTTTCCTACTTTTTAAATAAAAAGAATCATAGCCTCATTGATGCTGTAATGGCGTCCTACAGCGGTGTAGCTTTTCCCTTCCTTCAACAAATCCAAAACGTTTACCTTTTCGGCAATCGTTAACATCTTCCGTTGGCGCTTGGGCATGGCCCCGGAAGCAGTAGCAGGAGCAGATCATTTGGAGCCATAATGAAGGGCTTGACTATGCACAAAGATAAACACAAAAGAGCACAAAAGTTAACTCTTTACACAGCAAAACACGTTGATGCTGAATGAGCGAGACGAGACTTCCTGGTTAACACTGCATTCAGCACACAGGAACTTAACTGCGTGCTCTGATTGGTTAGCTTCTCAGTCATCCGCCAATAGCGTCCCTTGTATGAAATCAACTGGGCAAACCAACTGAGGAAGCATGTACAGGAAGTAAAAAGACCCATTGTCGGCAGAACCCGCGAAGTCCCAAACAATCCGCGTTATATATTTAGTTATGCTTACATATAAAATCTGCGATTTGTGAAGAGTGAAGCCACGATAGTCGAAGCGCGATATAGCGAGGGATTACTGTAGTTTGATTCAAAAGTAAATTTTGCTCAAGGACAAATTCAGAGCTCAATGGCTTACAGTGGAACAATTATGTTTTTTTTTAATAGAACACAACCCAAATTCAGCCTGTGGCTGAATGGCAGTAGACTCAAACACCTATAAAAGGCCATGCCACCAGCATAACTCTCACAGTTCAGTAGAAAGATTGACTGACTAGTGATGCCCATAGCAAATAGGGAACATTTTAATTGTTTTTCTTAGCATGGTGCAGACATCAGTTACATGAAGACTCTAAATTAGCCCAATATGACTGATTGAGTGTATATGTGTGCATATGTCTTTCTTAAAGTAGGCTGGTATTACATTCAGTGTAATTAATAGTTTATTATTTTAATTGCTGTGGATTTACCTTTACTAAAACCTAAATGTACTATTCAAATATTTGCTGATTATAATGGTGTAAAGAGTGTCAAAGTCTGCCAAGTAAGTGAACAGAGTTGAATCTCTCCTAGGTTTCTCTGAAGACTCTCCATCAAAGTGCTGTATGTGGTCAAGTACGCAGCACAAAGCTACATCTCGGGAAGACAAGGCAAAGTGCCGTGTTGTCGTCCAGAACAGAAGAAGATCACACGTCCAGGTGGCTAAAGCAGGTAAGAGGCAACAGAGTTAGGGGCATTCAAAATCTGAATGGATTTGATTGACTGGCATCTTTGACTTTGCCCAATATGAGTCAGCATGTGCCTACTGATAGACTGACATCTTACATACTGTATAACCGTTTGTTGTAAAATAGCACATTATTTTTAAGAAGTAAAATTACTGTAGTAATAAGCAAAAACCAGAATTATGATTACTAGAAGCAATACATGCCATTAGATGTTCAAATGAATAGAGTTGCATGGCTGTCCTTTTTAAAAGATAAGGTAACAACAGCTGTTCATATATATTTTTAGCGAGTTTATTACTTGAACCTTTTAAACATTAACAATATGGATTTTCCATCATTATTATTTATCTGTTTAAATGTTCTTCTGTTTATTTATATTAATATGGCCTTATGACACCCCATCTGCCAAAGTTGGTCTTTGGTAAGCCTTAGTTGCTGCCATTAATTCAGGCCAGAGTCTAATTCTTGGTTATAAACAGACAACATTGTTAATGGGGTGACTTGTTTGTTTATTCTGCACCCTGTAAACTGAGAATTAACCAGGTATATACAATTTATAGAAATATTTTGCTCTTTGTAGATTTATTAATATTTTGTTGCTGCTGTTTACTTTCTATAATGCACGAAAATTACGTCCGTCGTACTCAGATTCTATTGACCTTGAATATGTTGCTCCCTTGCTGGACGTGTATCATCACAGTTAAATTGTTCAGTTGCTATTTTCCATTTTTAAAATTCAGTTACATAACATAAAGAGCATAAGAAAGCGTTTTCTTTTTCTTTTTTTGTATGTTTTGTTTATTTGTTTACCCATTTATGTATGTTTACACAACATTGCACATTGATAGGCATCATGGATTGTGTATATCTGTATTTCTGTGCTGGGAACATGCACACTTTCACTTGTTTTCACATTTGTGTAAGTTTGAGATCTTTATTAAAGTAGAGGCTCTACTTTGTTTTTGTAAAAGAAATTGGAGGAAAACACATTTTTATTTTCTTAACATGTGTTTGAGGAAAAACCTTGTGGAAGCTGAGTGTGTATTGTTAATGCTAAAGAAGCATGTAGTTTAAGATTTTATTTGTTTATGTTGACCCTGGCATGTTATTAAGAAGTAGGTTCTATCACTGCTTTGATACCTACATTTGATTGTTTCCCTGGTTTGAATTTTGACATTTTGATTTATGAAATGATTGCTTAATCTCAGGTAAACATTTACTATCTATACACTTAGTATTTAAAAATCTTTTTTTATTTTTTCCATTGGCTACATCTCGTCTTTAGACTGAACCTAAAAAGAAGGAAATAGGAAAATACAGTGCATCCGGAAAGTATTCACAGCCCATCAGTTTTTCCACATTTTGTAAATTCATTTTTTTCCTCAGAATTCTACACACAACACTCCATAATGACAACGTGAAAAACGTTTACTTGAGGTTTTTGCAAATTTATTAAAAAAAAAAAATTGAGAAAGCACATGTACATAAGTATTCACAGCCTTTGTCATGAAGCTCAAAATTGAGCTCAGGTGCATCCTGTTTCCCCTGATCATCCTTGAGATGTTTCTGCAGCTTAATTGGAGTCCACCTGTGGTAAATTCAGTTGATTGGACATGATTTGGAAAGGCACACACCTGTCTATATAAGGTCCCACAGTTGACAGTTCATGTCAGAGCACAAACCAAGCATGAAGTCAAAGGAATTGTCTATAGACCTCTGAGACTGGGACTGTCTTGAGGCACAAATCTGGGGAAGGTTACAGAAAAATTGCTGCTGCTTTGAAGGTCCCAATCAGCACAGTGGCCTCCATCATCCGCAAGTGGAAGAAGTTCGAAACCACCAGGACTCTTCTTCCTAGAGCTGGCCGGCCATCTAAACTGAGCGATCGGGGGAGAAGGGCCTTAGTCAGGGAGGTGACCAAGAACCCGATGGTCACTCTGTCAGAGCTCCAGAGGTCCTCTGTGGAGAGAAGAGAACCTTCCAGAAGGACAACCATCTCTGCAGCAATCCACCAATCAGGCCTGTATGGTAGAGTGGCCAGACGGAAGCCACTGCTTAGTAAAGGCACATGGCAGCCCGCCTGGAGTTTGCCAAAAGGCACCTGAAGGACTCTCAGACCATGAGAAACAAAATTCTCTGGTCTGATGAGACAAAGATTGAACTCTTCGGTGTGAATGCCAGGTGTCACGTTTGGAGGAAACCAGGCACCGCCATCACCAGGCCAATACCATCCCTACAGTGAAGCATGGTGGTGGCAGCATCATGCTGTGGGATGTTTTCAGCGGCAGGAACTGGGAGACTAGTCAGGATAAAGGGAAAGATGACTGCAGCAATGTACAGAGACATCCTGGATGAAAACCTGCTCCAGAGCGCTCTTGACCTCAGACTGGGGCGACGGTTCATCTTTCAGCAGGACAACAACCCTAAGCACACAGCCAAGATATCAAAGGAGTGGCTTCAGGACAACTCTGTGAATGTCCTTGAGTGGCCCAGCCAGAGCCCAGACTTGAATCTGATTGAACATCTCTGGAGAGATCTTAAAATGGCTGTGCACCGACGCTTCCCATCCAACCTGATGGAGCTTGAGAGGTGCTGCAAAGAGGAATGGGCGAAACTGGCCAAGGATAGGTGTGCCAAGCTTGTGGCATCATATTCAAAAGACTTGAGGCTGTAATTGCTGCCAAAGGTGCATCGACAAAGTATTGAGCAAAGGCTGTGAATACTTATGTACATGTGATTTCTCAGTTTTTTATTTTAATAAATTTGCAAAACCTCAAGTAAACTTTTTCACGTTGTCATTATGGGGTGTTGTGTGTAGAATTCTGAGGAAAAATGAATTTAATCCATTTTGGAATAAGGCTGTAACATAACAAAATGTAGAAAAAGTGATGTGCTGTGAATACTTTCTGGATGCACTGTATATTTAAGCAAGAATTAGAATTAGAATTAGCCATGCATTAAGAGTCTGGCTAACAAGAAAAACATCTCCTTCTGTGGATCCCGATGGACTGAGTATCCAGGATCTCTTCTGTATTGCAGATTCTTCAACCTATTTGATGCAATTTTAAAAATGCATATTATAATTTAGATTGTTTTTAAATGAGTATTATCTTTATTGGTAAGAACAGCGAGTGGAGCCACTTTTAATTGTACAGACAAAGAATCATGCAGTGGCTGAAGGAGCTGCAGTTAGCGCCACCATTAAGGCGGAGAGGGAAGCACAATGGGACATTTTATATTGTCGTTGGGAAATTTTTACAACAGTAAAATGTAAGTTTCATATGTAAAAGCTTACTTTTCTTCTTGATGACTATTGCTGCTTTTCTGTTAGTACCAGAAACTTGGGGCGTGGGACTACACTGCTATGCACTGCATTTTTTCCAAAAGTTCCTGAAATCACTTGTGAAATTTTTTAGCTTATTTAGTTCCTGCTTAGGAAGTAGTAAGTGACAACCAGTGTAATTACAATGTTTTGATGCTGCTGACAGGTTTTTCTGAAAACATTGTTTTTTTTGAGAGCTGTTTTAAAGACTCCTTTAGTTATTTAAAAAAAAATCCTTTGCATTGCTGTGAAAGGTTCTTTCTCTTTTGTGAATTACTTTCAAATGCTGCTGTTGTATGTCAAGGAATCACTTGGTCACCAGTAGATTAGAATCCTTATCCATTGCCATCTCCTGAACTGGGGCATAGTCAGTACCCAGGATGATTTCACTACCCAAAGAGAGTACTGTAGATGATAAATGGCCCATTTAACTATAAGAGCTTCTCTATCCACATAAGCTTACTTCCCAGTACAGCTGTTTCCAACTCAGAAACATTAGGACTATCTCAGTCAGTTCTGCTCCCACTTCAATTTTAGAATGAATCTGTCTGGAGAACACGAGAAAAAAATAGGGACTGTCAGCATTCTCAATGGCCCATTTCAAGTCCTTAAATCAAGTCTCAAGAATTTTTAACAAAGCTTAACAATTCCATACCATTGGGGTTGGTGCATCAGTTGCTCTTGTTTCAGCTAGAACAGTCGGTTAGTTGATCAAATGTAACTGTTAATTGGAGTCCACCTGTGGTAAATTCAGTTGATTGGACATGATTTGGAAAGGCACACACCTGTCTATATAAGGTCCCACAGTTGACAGTTCATGTCAGAGCACAAACCAAGCATGAAGTCAAAGGAATTGTCTGTAGACCTCGAGACAGGATTGTCTCGAGGCACAAATCTGGGGAAGGTTACAGAAAAAATTTCTGCTGCTTTGAAGGTCCCAATGAGCACAGTGGCCTCCATCATCTGCAAGTGGAAGAAGTTCAAACCACCAGGACTCTTCCTAGAGCTGGCCGCCATCTAAACTGAGCGATCGGGGGAGAAGGGCCTTAGTCAGGGAGGTGACCAAGAACCCGATGGTCACTCTGTCAGAGCTCCAGAGGTCCTCTGTGGAGAGAGAGAACCTTCCAGAAGGACAACCATCTCTGCAGCAATCCACCAATCAGGCCTGTATGGTAGAGTGGCCAGACAGAAGCCACTCCTTAGTAAAGGCACATGGCAGCCCGCCTGGAGTTTGCCAAAAGGCACCTGAAGGACTCTCAGACCATGAGAAACAAAATTCTCTGGTCTGATGAGACAAAGATTGAACTCTTTGGTGTGAATGCCAGGTGTCACGTTTGGAGGAAACCAGGCACCGCTCATCACCAGGCCAATACCATCCCTACAGTGAAGCATGGTGGTGGCAGCATCATGCTGTGGGATGTTTTCAGCGGCAGGAACTGGGAGACTAGTCAGGATAAAGGGAAAGATGACTGCAGCAATGTACAGAGACATCCTGGATGAAAACCTGCTCCAGAGCGCTCTTGACCTCAGACTGGGCGACGGTTCATCTTTCAGCAGGACAACAACCCTAAGCACACAGCCAAGATATCAAAGGAGTGGCTTCAGGACAACTCTGTGAATGTCCTTGAGTGGCCCAGCCAGAGCCCAGACTTGAATCTTATTGAACATCTCTGGAGAGATCTTAAAATGGCTGTGCACGACACTTCCCATCCAACCTGATGGAGCTTGAGAGGTGCTGCAAAGAGGAATGGAAACTGGCCAAGGATAGGTGTGCCAAGCTTGTGGCATCATATTCAAAAGACTTGAGGCTGTAATTGCTGCCAAAGGTGCATCGACAAAGTATTGAGCAAAGGCTGTGAATACTTATGTACATGTGATTTCTCAGTTTTTTTTTTAATAAATTTGCAAAAACCTCAAGTAAACTTTTTTTCACGTTGTCATTATAGGGTGTTGTGTGTAGAATTCTGAGGAAAAAATGAATTTAATCCATTTTGGAATAAGGCTGTAACATAACAAAATGTAGAAAAAGTGATGTGCTGTGAATACTTTCTGGATGCACTGTATATTTAAGCAAGAATTAGAATTAGAATTAGCCATGCATTAAGAGTCTGGCTAACAAGAAAAACATCTCCTTCTGTGGATCCCGATGGACTGAGTATCCAGGATCTCTTCTGTACAGGGAGTGCAGAATTATTAGGCAAGTTGTATTTTTGAGGATTAATTTTAATATGGAACAAACACAGTGCTATCAGTCAATCCAAAATGTTAATAAACCTGAAACCTGAATGTTTCACAACGGAAATGTGAGTGTGAACATCATCAGGGGAATACATATGTGCGCACAATTATTAGGCAACTATTAGTGTGCAGATTTATTATGCAACTAAAGGAAAAATGAAAATTTTCCCATCTCACTTGTTTATTTTCATCTGTTATAGTGAGAATAATAAACAAACACCTCAAAATTTACAAATAAACATCTCTGACATTTCAAAAAATAAATCAATCAATCAATGACCAATATAGCCACCCTTCTTTCCAATAACAGTCATAAGCCTTTCCATTCATGGAGTCTGTCAGTTTCTTGATCTGTTGACGATCAGCTTTTTGTGGAGCAGTGACTACAGCCTCCCAGACACTCTTCAGAGAGGTGTATTGTTTTTCTCCCCCGTAAATCTAGCGTTTAAGAAGTGCCCACAAGTTCTCGATAGGGTTTAGGTCAGATGAGGAAGGGGCCATGTCATTATTCCTTCATCTTTAAGGCCTTTACTGGCTGGCCACGCAGTGGAGAACTTCAAGTGATGGAGCATTGGCCTGCATAAAAATCATGGTCTTTTTCCTGTATCACTGTTTGAAGAAAGTGTCTTGAAAAACTGGCAGTAGGTTTGGGAGTTGATTTTGAGTTCATCTTCAATGCAAAAGGTCCAACTAGCTCATCTTTAAAAATACCAGCTCATACCAGTACCCCACCTCCACGTTGGAGTGGAGCTCTGTGCCCATTACTGATCCACAGGTCCATCCATCTGGTCCATCAAGAGTCACTCTCATCTCATCGGTCCATAAAACCTTTGAAAAAATCTGTCTTCAGATATTTCTTGGCCCAGTTTTGACGTTTCAACTTATGTTTCTTGTTCAGTGGTGGTTGGGTTTCAGCCCTCCTTACCTTGGCCATGTCTTTGAGCACTGAACACCTTGTACTTCTGGGCACTCCAGGTAGGTTGCAGCTCTGGAATATGAAAGTACTGGAGGATAATGGGTTCCTGGTAGCTTCACGTTTGATTCTTCTCAAATCTTTGGCAGCTAATTTGCGTCTTTTGTTCTCAACACGTTTCTTGCGACCCTGTTGACTATTTGCAACAAAATGTTTGATGGTTCTGTGATCACACACCAATATCTTAGCAATTCCAAAAGTGCTGCATCCCTCTGAAAGACTTTTACAATTTTGACTTTTCAGAGTCAGTTAAATCTCTTTTTGGCCCATTTTGCCTGAGGAAAACTAGCTGCCTAATAATTCTGCACACCTTGATATAGGGTGTTGATCTCCTTAGGCCACACCCTCCCTCATTACACAAATACACATCACCTGACGTGCTTAAATCCAATAAGCATTCAAGTTAATACAGCTTGGAGTTGGAATATACGCATTAAAAATGATGATATGGTCAAAATACTCACTTGCCTAATAATTGTGCACACAGTGTATTCATCTATTTAAACTTTCCCTTATAGAAGTCAGAAAGTGGGAGCCATTGAAAGAAGAAGAAGATTTAAGAAAGAAGAAGAACAGATGTTGAATGTTGCTGCAGAACATATTAAGTCAGGTTAGGTTAATATCTGTTATTATAATCTTAAAATGTGTATTACTTAAAATGTGTATTACAGTAAGATTCAAAAGTCTTACTTGGATTTGCAGATTCTTCAACCTATTTGATGCAATTTTAAAAATGCATATTATAATTTAGATTGTTTTTAAATGAGTATTATCTTTATTGGTAAGAACAGCGAGTGGAGCCACTTTTAATTGTACAGACAAAGAATCATGCAGTGGCTGAAGGAGCTGCAGTTAACGCCACCATTAAGGCAGAGAGGGAAGCACAATGGGACATTTTATATTGTCGTTGGGAAATTTTTATAACAGTAAAATGTAAGTTTCATATGTAAAAGCTTACTTTTCTTCTTGATGACTATTGCTGCTTTTCTGTTAGTACCAGAAACTTGGGGCGTGGGACTACACTGCTATGCACTGCATTTTTTCCAAAAGTTCCTGAAATCACTTGTGAAATTTTTTAGCTTATTTAGTTCCTGCTTAGGAAGTAGTAAGTGACAACCAGTGTAATTACAATGTTTTGATGCTGCTGACAGGTTTTTCTGAAAACATTGTTTTTTTTGAGAGCTGTTTTAAAGACTCCTTTAGTTATTTAAAAAAAAATCCTTTGCATTGCTGTGAAAGGTTCTTTCTCTTTTGTGAATTACTTTCAAATGCTGCTGTTGTATGTCAAGGAATCACTTGGTCACCAGTAGATTAGAATCCTTATCCATTGCCATCTCCTGAACTGGGGCATAGTCAGTACCCAGGATGATTTCACTACCCAAAGAGAGTACTGTAGATGATAAATGGCCCATTTAACTATAAGAGCTTCTCTATCCACATAAGCTTACTTCCCAGTACAGCTGTTTCCAACTCAGAAACATTAGGACTATCTCAGTCAGTTCTGCTCCCACTTCAATTTTAGAATGAATCTGTCTGGAGAACACGAGAAAAAAATAGGGACTGTCAGCATTCTCAATGGCCCATTTCAAGTCCTTAAATCAAGTCTCAAGAATTTTTAACAAAGCTTAACAATTCCATACCATTGGGGTTGGTGCATCAGTTGCTCTTGTTTCAGCTAGAACAGTCGGTTAGTTGATCAAATGTAACTGTGGTAAACTGCTTCACTAGTTGTCCAAGATATTTTTTTCTGATTAGATATTATCAGAGCTCACTGTGCCACTGTAAAACATGAGACAAGAGAAAAAGTTGGAGATTCAGTTTTAAAACTCCAATTATATCCAGTCTTAAAGTGAAGTGTGGGCTAGTGTGCTCCGGGGAGCAACTATTAAACTGATATTGTTAGCAGTTGCTCCCATCATTGCCTAGAGACAACTCGGTGTTTGTTGGTGTAGCCTTAAATTAAGTTAGACAAGTTTCCTTTAAACCAGCCCCTGTAAATACTATAAAATGATTACATTCATGACTGAAAACTATAAAGATTTTTATAACACTCAAATGGCAGTTTATGTGCCAATTTTTTACGTCTTCCATTAAAGTTGCATTGATTCAAAATAAATAGTACTCTCAACTTGTTCTGTTTCCACACAGTACAGTTTGGTTGGAGCTGGTTGTGAACAAAGACTACCTTTCTTCTGAGCATTTGTCACGTTCTTCCAAGGACAGCAGGGAAAGGATGGGTGTGACACACTGACTGCTCCTATTGTGGTAAGTTAATTACGCAAAGCCTTTTGATGCTCATACCCACTGATGAATGTCTTTTGGTGTTTTAGCCAAATAGAAGAATTTGACAGACAACTGACTTTAAGGACACTAAAGGACATTTATCTGGCAAAGGATAAGTTGCACAAGATTTGTTTCTCTTTTTTCATATCAATTGCCTTCAGAAAGGCCCCTTCACTTTTTTTGGTGTTTTGTTTTCACTTTGTTATTCTAAAGGTATTGATTCTTACTTGATGAGAGAATAAAATGAATTTAAATAATTTTAGTATATGGCTGCAGCCTAACAAAAAATATGTAAAAAGTGAAAGTGTTTGAATACTTTCTGGAGGCAATGTATAAGGCTGTTTAGCCTTGGTAGACAAACAGATTTGTGAAGGTTACGTAAATGGGATGTCATGCCAGTTCCATAACAATAAATTCCCAACATTATCTTTATATATTGCATGCTGTATCAGTTTCAAGCTGTGATGTCTTTTTTCTAAGAAACATTGTACTGCAATCTGAAAAAATGATGTGGTTGGTTGACAAAAATATATTGTACTGTTATAAGTTTTTAAATAAACTTTGCTTCAGGTAAAAAAAAAATACCTTGAAGGAGAAAAAATAAATAAATAATGAGCCTGTCAGTTGTTAGGTCATTAGATTTATATATAATTAAGAATTCATTTTTGTTGAAATAACTTATTTCCACAGATTCATTTGGAAGAATGTCAAAAAAGGGATACGATCACAGAACTGAGTTAACGCCCACCTATTTCAATCAGCTTGTGATTTATGGTAGGCTTGTATCACATGGAAAGAGCAGTTTTCTAATGGATCCATCCAAAAGTCTGTGCATACGAGAACAATTTCATGCTGTCATGTATGGATCATAACCAGCTATTTTTAAAGAGATTACGTATTCAGCAAAAGCAAAGTATTTTTACTAATCTTTTGACCGGGGCAATGTATTCATGGAGTACACTGAAAGAAGATCATCCTTTGCCAAACAACCTACCTTGGATTCTTTACTGGAATATTCTATTGCACAATCTCTGTTATAAAAAAGTTTACATTCAAATCTTGTCAGTTCACAAAGTTTATCAGATTTAATTTGTTCGAATGACAACAATGATTAACAATGTAGAGCTGGTAAAAAAAAAAAAAAAACATGCATTATGTTACAGGTGGTCTCAGCACCATATGAAAATATTTTAATAATGATTTGTCCTTCAGTAGTCCTTCACTTTCATTTTTTAATAAAGGAAATATCACAGCTGCTTAGGTCTTGGAATAATCTCATCCGGCCAAAACAGTGACCTCAGAATGAAGCCAAAAATGTAGGTTCTGTGTACCATGAAGATTCCACATTTGGTTGGGTACGAACAAAATATTTGCATGTGGTCAAGCACCCAGTCGCTAAAAAGAATATACCATTTGTATGAAAATAAATGTACACAATAACATGCCTTGACAAAACTCTTTAAAAACAAACTTCACAGGTAACTATTTAACTCTTTTTCCCTACAAACAGGATGATAGATCACTGCAAGGCGACACCATTTTTCATGAACCGGTCTTTTAGGAAGTTGCTTCACCAGACGCAGATTGATCTTTGAAATGAAACATATTTCATTCTTAAAAGTGACTAAAAGAATTTTTTTCCAACACAGAAGTGTCCTCCCCAGCCATATGTAAAGCCCAGGCCCTGTTAATGGGGTCAGTCCTTCACCCAGAGGCGCACAAAGTCATTTAGCGTTAAAGAAGCACACAAGGTTTTTTGTTTGTTTTTTTTGATAGTGAAATGTGGACCAATCTATGAGTGAATGAATAAGAAGCAAAAGGAGAAGGAGAGACAAGATGTAACCATGTGCCCTCTGAAATGCATTGTATTTGCACACTGGATGGCACCTTAGCTGTTCCAGCATTATTATAGATGTTATGTTTATAGCAGTTTTTGTTTGTCTACTTTTGTATGTCTGTGTGCAGGACACACATTAAAAATAAATCATTCCAAGTGACATGTTGTACCTCCTGTCTTGTTTTTTTATTGGACAAATCAAAAAGCCAGAAATAAGCATTTAAATATCCTACGACTTTACATTACACATATAAATTACCTTTATCATGACAACATACTTGTCTACACCACTGTTCTTTTCTTTTCTTTAAAATATTCTTAAACCAGAATGCAGGGCCTATAGGCTAAATCCCACCCATCCATGTTAAAACCCACATGTTCCTCAAGGATTGTACAAGATGAGCCACACTAAAGTGACAAAAAAATACCCTGCAATTTCCTCCATCCATTCAATCTTGACCTCTTTTAATCTATAGTTAGTGTGTCAGGGTCCAGCACCTACACTAGTAACACTGTACAAAGGCAGGAACCAACCTTACACTGGTCAACAGTTTATTATTGAGCACACTCACACATGTAATCAAACTAACCCTTTGACATGAACTTAAAGTTGCCAATTAACATTGTCAGTGCCCATGAGGAGGACAAGCATCCTGGCAGGGATAACAGAAGCTTTCATACCCGACCAGGAGGCTGGACTCACCAGGAACAGGTTGTTTCCCCACATGGCAGGTGGCAGTGTTCCACAGGACTAAACCTGATTAGGACACTCACATGGGAAACGGAGTCTGGAAATCCAATCCTGTCGGATTCTTTGGGGTCCACCAAAGGATGCTGTCGAAGGAGGACTGCACTGTTTTCCACATGACCTGGAATTGCACCGGATGACTGGGACAAGAAACAGGATGCAATTCACTGGTCGAGCTTGAAAGAAAGCCCACTGCCTCATTTGAATTGTGTCAGAGTCAGGAGACTGTGGGCTACACTCTTAGAGAAGGATGAAGTATTGTCATTGTGTGTTTTTCATTATTAATCTTGTAAAGAAGGTGTTGGGGCTCAATAAAACCCCTTATTGGAGCATATTGTGTATCTGGGGAGTTATTGTGTCTGTGGTTTTGGGCTCAGCGGTGCCCCCTTGTGGTTACAACATGCACATCCTTGAAGTGTGGAAGGAGAAGCTGGAAGAAATCCAGACAGGCAAAATGAAACTGAGCAGTGTCTGTAGAGATGGTGAATGGGGCTGCAATGCCCCTTCTTTCTAAAAGGCAATGAAAGTAAACAAAAAAAAAAAAAACAGTACACAATGCAAATTGTTCTTAAGACCTTAGGCTTAGATATAGCCTGAAATATAACATTGTACAAAATTTTCTAGACCCTAAATGAATTTGAAACATTTTATATAATCATAGATAAACTACCTTTACTACTTAAACGTTCATTTTAATCTAGTTAGTGTGGCAAGGTCCAGTGCCAGCAACACTTTGCAAAGCAACCTATCAGCTGTTATAATAAAGGGGGATGTGTTCTATTATTGACTTTCTTACATTACATTAAAAAGAGGTGAAAAAAGTTGATTTTATTTTGAAATTAAAGATAATCATTTGTTGAACTATGAATAAAACAAATTTCATTTTTTGTATGCCCCATATGTCTGTAGACTCGAGCCAAATTATTAAAGTTCACAGAAGGTGCATACACAATACAAAACTGCAGGGAATATTTGCCACATACAACATGTGCAGCTTCCACATATTGTAGAATTCCAGCATGTTGGTAACACATGACCTCCATCTTCTGATCCCATGCTTGACTGTTCAGTAACACTCCTGCTCTTGCCATGTGTTGCTCAATCTTATCCTTAATAATTCCTTCCATTAATTTACGTGTGATGCATGTTAAGCTTACTGGCATAAAGTTTCTTGGATCTACCTGGACACCCTTTCTATATAAGGGGATAATATTAGCTATTTTCCAGTCCATCAGAATTTCCCCATGCAGTTACTTCCTAAAAATATGTTTTTTCTATGTACTCAATAACCCCCTTAAATAAATATTATTTGGTCCTGGAGATTTGTTTTGATTTCAGCCTTTTTAATCTAAGCAGTACTTCTCCCTGTACAATTTCTAAATCACTCAGTACCTCCTCAGTAGTGCCTTTTTCCGCTGGGAGGTTATCCTCTTCCTCACATTTGAAGAGTTCAGAAAAATGCAAGTTTAGAGCATCTGCTATTTCACTGTCTGTAGTTTTTAATTCTCTTTTACTACTACTGATGCACTTCACCTCCTCCTTGACTGATCTTTTACTACTAAAATACTGAAAGAATCTCTTAGGGTCTTCTTTCGCCTTATCTGCTGTATTCCTTCCTCTCTAACTGTCTGTTAGCCTCCCTGATATCCTTCTTACTGGTTTTCCTCGTGTTCTCATACGCTCTTTGATTCACATTGGGGTTAACTAATCTTATACACCTTATACAGCTGTTTGTTTTTTACTTTGCAGCTTCTTTATCAACCTTTTATTAACCTACTACAGAGTTTTTTTTTTATTTTCTACTAATTTCAAATTTAGGTATGTACTTGTCCTGCATTACATGTAAATTGTTTTTAAACCTGTTCCACTGCTTCTCGAATGTCTTGACACTTAAAAGCTTATCCTAGTCTATCCTGCTTAGACTTTGCCACATCTGTTCAAAATTTGCTCTACCAAAGTTTAACTTGTAACCATTTTTTCGGCTACACTTCATTAAGTTTAACTAATGATTGCAGGTCAACCTCAATCTGCCTTCAACCCCTTCCCACAGCGCAGAAAGGTGATTTATAATAATAAAAACAATATTAACTAACCCACACAGAGAAAAAATGCAAAAACAAAAAACTATAATTAATACACTTTAACAACACCCCCACTTCCAATATATACAATGAACACAAAGCATAAAATTATATTTCCAAGAACTTTCCCCTCCGTCCTTTTGATTTAGTTTTTATTTCCCATTTTACTATTTCTCCATAGTCCAGTTCATTAGACATGCCAATCCCAGAATAAAAAGATTTACGGCTCACACTGCTTTCGATCCCTTTACCGGTAACTTCACCGTATCCAGAATCTTCAAGGTGGCCACCCCAGACTGCAGTTGACTTGTGGTGCTCCCTGAAAACAAATCTTTCTCCTGGACTTAGAATGGTCATGTCCTTTCCTCCTTTGCCATAAAACTCGGGCTGTCTTTTCTTTCTCCTCTTCCTGCCTTTTCCCGCCCCTATTTAAATGGTGAGTCTGTTTCCAAGGCACTCCCGGAAATCGTAAATGACAGCCCTGTACCTCCCAAAAGGTCCTCTCTATTCAACCCGCCTATCTTATCTTCCGTATTTTCTTTAAATGACAACAGGATTTTACATAGAGAAAAGAAGAAAAAAATATATATATACTTTTTTTATGTGGCAATGCTACAAACTTAACAGTTTTAGTCTTTGTGATCGCACTCTTACAAAACACTGAGAATTGTACCATATTATGGTTACTTGACCCTAGTGGTTCAATCACTACTAAACTCTCAGTTCTATCCTGATTATTACAAAATGCTAAATCTAAACAGGCCACACCCTGCATTGTTATTTTAACATACTGTGTGTGAAACTTTAAAAAATATAGTTATCTATTAGACATTAATAAAACACCAAATGTTATGGGAAGATGTTGCCTTCATAGCTGAAACCTTTAGTTCTTGCTCTTCAGTACATTTATCTCTGTGCCTTCTGACAAGGTCCAAAACAGAAAGAGGACAATTTTTTTGGGTAAAGCATGAAGGAGGGAGTGCAACCTCCAGTCAGGGTGCCCAAGATCCCTGCAAGCGTTTGAAGCCTCACTGTGTTCAGTATGCACCTAGTTGCCTGAATCATGTCCAAAGCGCAGTCTTCCAAGTGTTTCAGGAGGTTTTATCATTTTATGCAGTTGTGATAGTGAAGTTTCCATAAGCATAACTTTCTTCAGATAATTATTCCAACAGGACACTCCATTCCTAATGTTGTTTCCTGTTTTTAAAGATATTCTGAGCACTACTGCACACTGTACCCAGAATCTCTGCCTTATTTTATTTGAATACTAGCTTTCTCCTAGCCTCTTTATAAGTGAAACTTTCAGGTAAACATAAATGCAAAATATGTGCAAGTTTTATTCTATCTTTGCTCCCTTTTTAAGTTTTCCTACCTCAAACTTAGGTCAATTAGAAATTTTAAGGTGTCCAGATACAATTCAGCAGGCATTTGTATCTGGACTGCTGTCCAGTACAAGGCAGGATCTTGCCTTGTCACAGCTATTGCCAGGATTAGCTCCAACTCCATGCAGTCCTCAGTTAGATTATTAAGGTTTCAAATTAACAGTTTTTTAAGAAACTGTACATTTCAAATGTTGACATAACAAGCTTATTTATTTTAGTAAATGTAAGAATTTGCTGATTTATAAATTAATTGCTCATCTGACCACAGCATACATTACCAGCGGTATAAAAAATATAACAAGAATGGAAAGACAAGTTTACAGCAAGCAGCAAGATTGGCCGTCAGCTTTATGAACAGACTTAACTCAGCTATGGTCTTTATGTGTGGTTTTGGTGTAAAGAAATGGTGTAAATTATTGCATTAGGAGTCTAATGTTTATCATATTATGCAGTAAATTTTCTATAACCCACTTAATTCAATCCACATCATCAAATTGGCTTGAGCCTATGCCAGCAGAACCAGACACAAGGTGGGAACCAGCCTTGGATATGGGGACTTTTTGTGCACATACCCACAGGGGGCCAAGTTAGAATCACAAATTAATGTAAAGCACATATCTTGTAGCAGGAGAACACGACACAGGCTCATAGGGAATATGCCCAGTTATTGAACACATTCAATTGACTGGGCACAGGATTAGAGCCCAGGACACTGGTTCTGTGGGGCCGGACTGCAGACCACTAAACCAACAGCTATTATATTATAACCAGTTTATTTGATTGTCTAGCAATCTTGTATCTAAGATTATGTAATACAGTAAATTAGGATTGCTAATTCTAGAATCAACATCTTTGAGCAGCAAAGGTGGCAGCATGGTGGTGCAATTTTTATAAGTAGTGCCTCCCGGCTTTGATACCACATGTAGAGTGTGCTTATTTTATTCCTCTGTCCACAGAGATTTATTTATTTATTTATTTTTTGTAGGTGTGCCTTGTAGTGTATTCTACACTACACAGATATGCAGGTTGGCAAGCAACGCTAAATTCATTATGTGTGGGTGAGTGTGGGTGAGTGTGGGTATGTGCCTATGAATATGACCTGCATTGGCTTGGTACTCCATTCAGGACCTTGTGTGACTCCAATGAGTATGAAATTAGATAAGTGGGATTAGGAAATACATGAATGAAAGGAATGTCAAATTATATACCACTTCAATAAAATAAAAAAGTTTTAGTCAAATGATTTTTATTGTCAAAGTTTTAATATGGAAAATAATTACACTTTCTGAATTCTTCAGCACAGCAGTTGAAATATTTACAGCAATAAGCACCCATACATGAAAGGATTTGGATTCATTCTTTTATAAATAATATCATTTACTTTTTTCTGAAAGGCTGTGGAATATGTTACTTTTTCTTGTTGCGCTCTGAATTTTATTCAGTCTTTCCACTTTTTCTCCTTTCCACAACTGGATTTTTATAACTGACATTCTTTTTTTATGCGTAATTCTTTTTAATAGTATCTTCTTTGTAATGCCCATCCATCATTTTGATTCATTTTTCAGTTCAATTCACAAAAATGTATTCAAATTAGGTGCACTTTCGTGTAATAGCCCAGTGCTATTGTAAAAGAACCCTGCACTGTAAAATACAACAGTTAACATGTCTAAAAGACATGCTACACAATACAAAAGGTAATTTTAAAATACAACCATATACTGTATATGTGTGTGTAGTTTTTTTGATTTTTGTAAATTCAGATTACAAATACCCCAAAATCGACCATAAATTCATGTTGAAGCTGTAGTAGTAATCAATGTGATATCAGCTACTCACCATTGACCATTATTTTCTTTTTATTTTCTGCAGAATTAAGCAGTAAAGGCTTTTGCTTCTTCCTGTATATTTTGTATCTTAGTTCATGAATATACATAATTAACATCCATAGCACTGGAGCATCAAGAAACTTGGTCACTGCAAAGGTGCAAGAAGCTTGTTCTGCACTGAAAACAATCTGCTCAAAGATTACTTGTGTTCAGCCTTCTCCTTTTTAACATACTGTATATCATACTTTTTAGAAAACGTCATTTGCAATGAAAATATAAAGAAACAAACCATAATCACAAGATATTTTATATTGTATTAAAAATAACACAACCATATTTTATGCATGTATGAATTTACACTTAATTGGCTTTTCACTGTTTACAGTAGAAAATTTCAACTCAAACTCACATTTCAGCTTTTATTGCCTATACATTATGAAAGTGAAAAATCAATTCAATATTTTTACTAAATTGCATAATTTTCTGAATTGAAAGTATAAGAAGTGGCAATTAAAAAAAATTACACATTATCACATATGTGCAAATAGGAAACAACTTCAGGGCATATGTGATTCCACCCCGAGTCGAGGGTTGGCGCTGTCTCCTAATGCCTCTTCTTGTTCTTCCTCCTCAGACCCCAAGATCCATGGCAAGAAGAATGATAACATTACTTCTGGTTATACCAGCTTGAACCTTCCTCTTCCTCTGGGGCGGATATAAATACGACGTCACCACTCACATCTCAGTGTCCGAAAAGACCTTGTCTGGAGGAGATACTGCAGCACTTGTGGACAATTTTGATATTTTATTGCAATTGATTTTTCTGTTTTTCCATAAAATATGTGGGGCTCACCATGGACGCCCCAACTCAGTATGCTTCTCTTGCCTTTTATATTACAACATAAAAGCCTAAATGTTTCTGTATCTATGTGGAACAAAACAATTTCACGTAGGGGTCTCACTACAGTAAAACATTCAATAACAGTGTTAACAGAACACAATAAATGAACTCAGCAAGAACAGAAAATATTAAAGGGAAAACAAAAGTAAAATAAAAAGTAGCTATCCTAATGTGCTTAGATACTGTAGACCCATAAGTTTATGATTTGAGGTGACTACCTCCCTTTACCATCTCCAGATACCTCACAAATTCACTTCCTCACACCAAAAAACAGGGGCTGTTAGGGAGTAGGGGTTTAGATAGTTATATCGATGTGTAGGCTGGCCAGAAACCCTCTTCTGGGCATCGGTCATTTTAAAGTCAAAAGACAGAGCAGGAAAAAGGTATAGTAGGTGGTACAAGGAGGGTCTGAATGCTTGATGCTGATGGGTAATTACCATGGGTACTCACAGGGGTGAAACACTTGTGTTTTCCAAGAACTCATGGAGTAGATAAAATTTAGTTCCTGTGTTTTTATTTGGTATTTTATTTCCACCTTTTGCTTTTTCCCTTCCCTGTGTTAATATTTTCTTAATATAAAAACACTCATTTTATATCTTTGGTCTCAATGGTGCTTCTTCAATGTTTGGTGATGTATATCTGAACATATCTGAACTGCCTTCTACCTTGCTAATGAGGTTTCTTCTAAACTCCCCTCACAACTCTTGACGCAGTTATCACTGGCAACAGCCCATCTTACACCACGTCTGAAGTTCACTTTAGGTTAGGTCCCAGTGTGAGTGGTGGACCAGTGTGCTCTCTGGCTGTTTGAGACCATTTCACTTTTGCCCACTGATCTGCCCTTTAGCAACTAGACATTTAAGGCAGGTTTCAGGAGTGCCTGCTCCTATTTCCTCTGGGGCCTTGCACACATGGAACAAATCTGCTGCCAAAGGCCAGTCCTGGTCATGCATGTAGGGCTATTGCACTCCACTAATAGTCGGATATCTTTAATCATAGGCAACAGTGAACAGCCAAACACACACATCTAAACCCAGGGACTCTTTACTGCCTTGTGGTGATCCAGATAAACTTAAGTTTTCTGGTAGCCCAATTTGACTTTTTTCTCTCTCTATTGCCCTTGTAATATTTACAACCAAAACACCATTCTCATTGTTGGGTCTCACAGCTTCCTGATCTTCCCATGGTATGATGTGTAGGTATTCCCTGGCAGCTGCTGTTTGTGTGTCTGTCTTTCTTGGCCCTTGTTAGGCTCCTTCCTGTCTTGTGCTAACCTACTGTTAGAATTGCAAGCATGTATGTACTGTACAGTACATAAGGACAATTTTTTTGTTGCAGAGAAAAGCAAATATTGGGTGAGCCTTACATTTTATGTGATTTTAATTCTGGGTGGCAGGACATCACAGTGGTGTCTTACACTTCCAGAAAGCTTGGTTTGTATCACAGCTAGGGCCCAGTGTGGGTTTTGTATATTTTTCATGTCTGTTTGTGACTTTTCTTTGTGTGCTCTGTTTTTTCTCCCATGTCCCAGACTTAGGTGTGTTAGTTTAAGTGTTGACTATAAATTGGTTCAGTGTGTGTGAGTGTGGCTATGGCATTAACTGTAATGGACAGGCACTATACATATAATCCTAAATTTATTACACAGGTTCAGGAAATTAATGATGTTAACAAACTGTAATTATTAGATAATAACCTGAAATTTGAACTAGGTATTGAAAATCACATGAAGTGTTAAATTTGACTTTTAAAAATGGCACCCACTGTGTGTCACTCCTCAATGGAGTAACTCTGTTACGATCAAGGCTCCAAATCCATTTTCAGCAAGTCAGCAAAGGTTAACAATGTGTTTATTAGGAATATCTAAATGAACTAAATGTGTATGGCAGTTTCTGAGGTTTTCAAACAGCAATATTTTTGAACATCTATGTGCAGGTAAAATTTGAAATGTAAGCCAGTAGATGTAAAATGAAGCTAGCAGTGCTTAAAACGAGGCCTTGTCATAGTGAGAACAGCGGGTGCAGTGTGAACACTCATACCTGACATTCTGCTGCAATGTAAGCAAAAGCTGTGCACAGTGAATCTAAAGAAAGAAAAGAAAACAAGCCCTGGAGCTTTATGTGCCGCAGAGTCACATCAGGTAAAGTAAAATAAAACATATGGCAATCATGTAGTCAGGCTAACAAAATCCAGAAAGCAAATTGTTTACATACACTTTTCTCACTCTATTGGGGAATACATTTCATTTTCATGTGCTTTTCATAGAAACAAATTTAAAAGATTTAATTTCCCAGCATATAGGTGACTAGGCACAAAATCATAGCATGCTTTGACCTTCCCCCTTTCAGGTTTGTGTATTTTGTACTGTAAAAACAATTGCAGAACTAATCATTTGGATATAAAGCATGCAGCAGTGGTGATGTGGGGTATGAGGTGCAAATCCTGTGCATGACAAAAACATAAATTTCTCTTCACATTCAAAAAGCAGACAAAGAATGCCTCAAACCTATTCACAAATATAAATGCCACTGCGAATGACAGCTGTGCTACAATTTTGATTTCCATAAATGTAAGTCATCTCCTGATGGCTCAAATTAAAAATGTAATCATTTTGAAGGGCATGACCTAAAAAGGTGAAACAATGAAATTCATTTCATACATCAACTTATAATTATTAAACAAGAGAAATAGTCCTCTTTATATTTGCTTATATGTTTTTTGTTTTGAGTTTCATGATTTCTATTTATTTATTTTTATCTCACTTAGCCTTTATTACACATTACCAGGAGTGATGATTTCTCTTTTAAAATATTTTTTCTTTGTATCTGACTTGTTTTATTTTTTATTTTTAAAAGTATAATATGGACGAATAACTGAATTTTTCATTCAGAGGTAATAGATTTAACTTAACTTTGACTGTGAGTTAATTTTTACATTTGAAATTCCTTCTAAGTTCCAATATTAGTATCATCTACAATTTCTAAGCTGGAAGGCCAAAGTCTACTTCTATTTTTATGAAGACAGTGTTATGGAGTTTGTTGAGTGAAATTACATACACTATACATATAAAAACATAATACTCTGTCCATGCATCACCGTCCTTTGACTGTCACATTTTCCATTATGTTCCTTGTATTACCTTTTCATAGATATGATATTCCTTCCTGATCTTATATTTTTCTTCCTGTTTTAATAGTGACAAGTCATTGCCTTCATATGTCCATCATGTCAGGTTTTATTTAAATTGTGCGTCTTGACAATTATCAATAGTTGGCTTTCCTGCTATCGCTTAAACATATAATAGTAGTACAGGAGAGCCAGTGAGTGCTTATTCTTTGAGATTTTTTACATAACACTAAAGATACAAAAAAAAAATCAAAATATTCATAATCAGAAAGTAATGAAGGGGAAGATGTTGAAGAAAAAAGGAACAAACGAACAGTTATTAAAACAAACAAACAAACAAAAAAACAGTTGTTAGAGGTAATCTCCTGAAATTCCTCTTGCCTTTAGACTTGAACTTTCTTGATCTTTGAAACATTATCCTATATGTACTGATGTTTCTTCTGTTTTTATTTTGCTTATCAGTTTCCTTAAAAGTTTAAGAAATATTAATTTGGTGATTTCACATATTGTTTCTTTGTGTGCATCTTTCTTCCTAATGTAACATTTCTATTTCACCAGTTTCTTTATTTTCATAGAACTTTTTTGCTTTATTAACACTCTCTTTTTCATTCTTCTTCTCCTTTGTAATTACATTGACTGCATCTTTTTTAAAAAGGTCCATCATTTTATTACTATTCACTCCATGTGCATCATTGACATTCTTCGATTTCTGATCTTTTTCATCTTGCGTCTTTTGCTGACTCTCTTTATTATGATGAGGTTCTATCTCTGTTGCTTTTATGAACCCTTTTTTGCTTTCCATAGACTCCAATCTAGGGCGGGTCTCTGGCTTGTACCCAAAGTTATTAATATAACCTTCAGCTCCACTGTAAAACTGAGCTGGATTGAACAGTTTTGACAGTGGATGGATGGGTCGATGAATATCCATTTTATTGTACGCCATCTTTTGCTGAACATTTCCTTCATTTTTATAATACTTCATTCTGTGACTGTCTTGTGTCTCCTGCGTTTCCTTATATTTTTTCAGAATATCTTCCTCCATTTTATGATGCATTGCTAGTTTTTTGCCAGTCTCTATTTCTATCTGATGTAGTGTTTCCTTTTTATTACAGTTTTCCAAACTAATTTTACTTTCCATCTGCTTCATTTTGCAGTCCTCTTCCTTTTTGTAATGCTCTAGATATTTTTTTTCACTCTCTTTCTTTTTGTGATGGTTGGTGTCCTTTTTACCACTCTGTTCTTTGCTATCCTTTTCATGATCTTCAGTCTCTTTCATTTTGAATGTTTTAAAACTCACATCAGCTTTCTGTAGTCCTTTTACTTTCTTTACATCATTTATATCATGTATTTTACTTTTATTATTCTCTTCTTTTTTGTGAAGTACTACCTCTTTGTTTCTACTGCCACTGCCGTCATTTTTATGATGCTCCTTCTCCATCTTTTCCCCACTCTCTTCCTTCCTCTGATGCACCATCTGCTTTTTGTCAGTCTCTTCTTTTTTGTGGTGCTGCAGTTTCTCCTTTTTCTTACTGTCTTTTTTTTTGAGATGGCCAATTTTCTTATGGCTATCTTCCTTTGTTAAAAGTTTAAGCTCTTTTGTTCTACTTTCTTCCTTTTCTTGATGTTCCATCTCCATTTTGTGATGTTTTATTTCTTTTGTGTTACTACTATGTTCGATCTTCTTCATTTTACTGTTCTCTACATCTTTGGGATGCTCTACTTCAGTTGTATTTCTGTCTCCTTTTGTACGATGTTCTTGCTCCTTTTTACTACTTTCTTCCTTTTTATGATTCTCAGTCTCCTTTCTGTGATGATCACTCAGTTTATTACTAATCTTTTCCTTGCTGTGGTGTTCCTCATTTTTCTTTTTTATACCAATTGCTTCTTTTTTGAGGTGTTCCAGATCCTTCTTTCTATCACTGTATTTTGCTATATGATGCACTAATCCTTTTTCAGGGTTTTCTTCCATTTTACAGTGCTCCACCTCCTTCTTTTTATCATTGTCTTCCTTTTCGTTATGTTCCAATTGCTTCCGTTTAATGCTGTCTTTTTTATCATGTTGTTTAATCTCTCTTTTTTCATGATGCTTTTTACCATCATCTCCCTGTTTATTTTTTCCTTCCTTTTTCTGATGCTCAGTATCAGTGTGTCTACTTTCACCTGTTTTATGATGATCCATTTCATTCTTTTTTCTAGGATCCATCTCCCTTTTAGTTACCTCTTGCATTTGTTGATGTTTCTTTTTATTGCTTTGCTTTTTTTCTTGATTTTCCAGTTCCTGGTTTCTATCACTGTCTTCCTTCTTGTGATGGTCCATTGCCTTTATATTTATCTCTGCATGTTTGGGATGTTCAGTTATCGTTTTTGTAGTGCTCTCTTCCCTTTTATGATGCTCTAATTCCTTTTTATTACCATTGTCTTTTTTCTGAATTTGCTGCTCCTTCTTTTTAGTTTCTTCCTTTTTCTGATGTTCTTTTTCCATATGAATAGTTTCACCCTTCTTATAATGCTCCAGTGTTTTCTTGGTACTACTGTCTTTCCTTATGCAATGTTCTTCCTTTTTACTGCTCTCTTCCATTTCATGCTCCATTTTCTTTTTTATGTGACTGTCTACCCCTCTCTCCACCTCCTTCTTTGTATCACTCTCTTCCTTTTTATGATGCTCCATCAACTTCTTTTTAACAATCTCTTCTTTTTCATGATGCTCCATCATTTTCCTTTGACCACTCTCTTCTTTCCTGTGACACTTCATTTGCTTTGTATCAATCACCTCTTTTTGGTAATGTTCTATCATTTTCTTCTTATCACTATCTTCCCTCCCATGATGCTCCATGGGTTTTTTATCAGTTTTATCAGTCTTTTTCTTTTCATGATGTTCCATTGGTTTCATATCAATCAATTCCTTTTTGAAATGCTCTGTCATTTTCTCTTTATAACTCTGTCCCTTCATGTGATTATTCACTTGTTTTTTATCAGTCACTTTCCTATTGTGATGCTCTATTTGTTTCATGTCAATCATTTCCTTTTTATGATTCTTCTTGCCATTCTCTTCCTTTTTTTGTTGCTCCACTTGTTTTTTATCAATAATTTCTCTTTTGTAAAAATCAGTTTGTTTTTTAGGAGCCATTTCCTTCATGTGATACTCCATTTGCTTTTTATCAATCATTTCCTTTTCACAATACTCATTTTTTTTCTTTTTGTGACTCTCTTCTTTCTTGTGATCCCATGTTTGTTGTTTATCTATAATTTCTTTTTTGTAATGTTTCATTTGTTTATCAGTTCCATCCTTTTTGTGATGTTCTATCAGTGTCTTTTTCCCACTCTCTTCCTTCCTATGATGCTCCATTACATTTTGATCAGTCTCATTCTTTCTCTGATGCTCTGTCATTTTCTTTTTGACACTGTCTTCCTTCCTATGATGGTCTGGTTGCTTTTTATCAATCACTTCCATTTCATGATGCCTCATTATTTTCTTTTTACCACTCTCTTCCTTCTTGTGATGTTCAATTTGTTTTGAATCAATTACTTCCTTTTTCTGATGCTCCACTTGCTTTTTATCAATCATTTCCTTTTCACGATGACTTATTATCTTTTTCCCACTCTCTTCCTTCCTGTGATGCTCCATTACATTTTGATCAATCACATCTTTTCTCTGATGTTCTGTCATTTCCTTTTTGACACTGTCTTCCTTCCTATGATGCTCTGGTAGCTTTTTATTAATCACTTCCTTTTCATGATGCTTCATTCTTTTCTTTGAACTGCTATCTTCTTTCATGTGATGCTCCATTTGTTTTTTATCAGTCACTTCTTTTTTGTGATGCTCTGTTATTTTCTTTTTGGCACTATCTACCTTCCTAGGGTGCTCCATTTGTTTATCTGCCATTTCCTTCAAGTGATGCTCCACTTGCTTTTTATCAATCAGTTCCTTTTCATGATACTCCATTTTTTTCTTTTTGTGACTCTCTTCTTTCTTCTGATCATGTGTTTGTTGTTTATCTATCATTTCCTTTTTGTAATGTTTAATTTGTTTATCAATTCCATCCTTTTTGTGATGTTCTATCGGTGTCCTTTTCCCACTCTCTTCCTTCCTATGATGCTCCATTACATTTTGATCAGTCTCATTCTTTCTCTGATGCTCTATCATTTCCTTGTTGACACTGTCTTCCTTCCTATGATGGTCTGGTTGCTTTTTATCAATCACTTCTGTTTCATGATGCCTCATTATTTTCTTTTTCCCACTCTCTTCCTTCCTGTGATGCTCCATTACATTTTGATCAATCACATCTTTTCTCTGATGATCTTTCATTTTCCTTTTGACACTGTCTTCCTTCCTATGATGCTCTTGTTGCTTTGTATCGATCACGTCCTTTTCATGATGCCTCATTATTTTCTTTGAACCGCTGTCTCCTTTCATATGATGCTCCATTTGCTTTTTATCAATCATTTCCTTATCATGATGCCCTATTATTTTCTTTTTACCACTCTCTTCCTTCTTGCAATGCTCTATTTGTCTTGTATAAAATATTTCCTCTTTTTGATGTTCCATTTTCTTTTTATCAACCATTTTCTTTTCATGATACTCCTGTTCTTTTATTTTACTACTATGTTCTATTTGAGGATGTTCTGTCTCCTTTATTTTACTGCTGTGTTCTTTTTTGTAATGCTTTACCTCTGTCTTTATGCCGCTATCTTTCCCTACATGATATTGCTTGTGTTTTGTACCATTCTCTTCTTCTTTATGATACTCCATTTCCTTCTTAAGGATCTTTTTCTTTTTTTGCTGCTCCTTGTCTTCTTTTTTATGTTGTTCCAGTTCCTTTTTACTATAATCTTCCATTTTGTGATATTCCTCTAGTGTCATTTTTGTTTTTTCCTCCTTTTTTTGATGCACTGTGCCCTTATGTCTAGTTTCAGTTTTTTCTTTATCTACTGGCTCCTTCTTTTCATCACCATCTTCCTTTCTGCCGTATTCCAGCGCCCTCTTTTTACTGATCTCTTCTGTTTTATGATATTCAGCCTTACCTCTTTTACTTTTTTCTTCCTTTTTGTCATGTTCTGTGTCATTTTTATGATGGCCAGGCTTCTTCTGTTTACCATCAACTTCTGTTTTGTAAGATTCCAGCATCTTATTATTGATCTCTTGCCTTTTGAGATGCATCTCCTTGTCTTCACTGATTTTTTTCTTGTTCTGATGTTCCATTTCCACCTTCTTACCACTGTGTTCTTTTTTAATGTGCCCCCTCACCTTAGTCCTACTCTTTCCCTCTTTGTAGCTATCTGTTTCCTTTTTATCATGCTCTTCTTTTTTAAGTTCTTTTATTTCCTTCATTTGATAAAAGTCTTCTTTCATTTGATGTTTCATCTCACTTTGACACCTTTCATGCTTTATGAGCTTCTTGTCCTTCTTCTTTCCACCATTTTTCTTTTTCTCATGTTTTGCCTCATCTTCATCTTTGTCAGAACATGAGATGCTTTTCTTTTTACTAATCTTTTCTTTTTCATAATGTATTTTGTCTTTTTTAATTCTAATCTCTTTTGTGCCATTACTTTCTCTGTCTCTTTTTATCTTCTTTTTGTCAAGTATTTCCACCTTTTCACGTTCTTCCCTCCTTTTGTTGTCCTTTGTAGTTTGTTTTTTTATATTTTTCTTCAGACCTTGTTTAGTTTGTTCTCTTTTTTCAATAATTTTTTCAGTTTCTCTATTATATAGCCCTGCCATTAAAATAAAATACATGGCATTTTATGTTTTCTTAAATCATTTAAAAAAGGAAGTATTAAATATTGAAACAAGTTTAGCTTAATTAGAATTTTTTAGATTACAAACTGTTGGTCATTGCAATTGAAAGTAAGCAAAAATAATTTGTCCCATTTCGTACTACTCTGATTATATTTGAGTACTTGTGCTAATTTACATTGTACACACTTCATCCTGAAATAATACACATTTAATATAATAAATAGCATACCCTGATTAGAGCTGATGATCAGCTGTGCTTATTTCATTTCTGTTGGTTTGTTATTTGTATAAAAATACAAGTAATATAATAATTATGAACACTTGCTAACAAAGCTAAAAAACAGGCAATGTTGGATGTGACAGCCTCCCACGTATATAATTCTGATCTTGTAGTAGGTGGTATGTAAATTCTTCTTCCGTATGAATTTAATAAAAACTATTCTACTGGTATGCTAAACAAATTTGACGAAATGTTGATGTAGAAGAAAACTGGAGATGTGTCAGTTTATTTGAGACTTTTTGTATCAACTCGTATGTGACTTGTGTGAATTACATGAGCCTACCCTTTTAATAGCATCACCCAAATTGCTGTGCAGTTGATGTAGACAGAAGAAGTGAATAATCCTTATGCTTTAAAGTTGTGCTTATCTGGTAATAGCAGTAGTGTATGAACAAGTGTGTCAGAGGAAAAAAAAACTTTTGTTTCTGTTTTGAGAGAGATGAGTAGCTACTATGGAATCAGTAAACCCATGCTTCCTGCTCATGTTGTCACTATCTGCAAGAAATTTTATTGTTCTAATATTTAACCCTTATTAAATTTATCTCAAGGAGGCACTAAGCTAGTCAACCCTAGTTTAGTTTCTCTTCCATTAACTTCAACACATTTTTCAAAGTTTGGCAGATTTGCTGAGCATTTATTTGATTTCAACAAACTCAAGGCAAAGTGAATTCTTAAGGGTTCACTCATCACCAGTCTTTACAAATATTCATT